>NC_042615.1:112328933-113010433 GCF_901001135.1 Rhinatrema bivittatum | reverse complement strand
CCCAGGGGAAACATTTAACCCGACCGGAGGCAGGCGTAACAAACAAAATAAGGTGGGGGGGATTTAGGTAGGGCTGGGGTGGATCACATAGGGGAAGGGAGGGAAAGGTTGGGGGAACAAAAAAAAGTTCCCTCCAAGGCCGCTCTAATTTCAGAGTGGCCTTGGAGGGAACGGGGAAAGCCATCGGGCCTCCCCTAGAGCTCGGCGCGCGCAAGGTGCACATGTGTGCATCCCCTTGCGAGCGGAAGCGCGCGCATGTTATAAAATCAGGTGCACATTTGTGCGCGCCGGGTAATGCACACAAATGTACCCCCCGCACGTAATTTTAAAAATCTGCCCCAAAATGAATATATATTTCAAACCAGTTATTGAATAAGAGTATCCAAAATTTCCCAAACCCCAATAAAATATTTCAAAACATCTGATGGATAAAAAATCCAATAATTAAAAAATGTTCTATTCTCCCCCCCCCAAAAAAAATAAATTAATATTTCAAAAGAGCAGAAACATCAAATTATATCCAATAATTAAAACTAATAAGGATTTAAAAATCCCCTGCTCGTCATACCTGGGATCTTTTGATTTCCAGTCACTCTGAGATCATCATGGATTGGGGGAGGTAGGGCCGAACAAATTTTATCTTCCCTCTCACACACATGTACAATAACACATTCATTCACTCACTCACTCTTTCTCATTTATACAGGCTCCTTCTCCCTCACAGATACATTTTGTATGGTTGTGTGTGTGCCTGTAAGAGTCTATATGTGTCTCATAGGTTCTCATAGGCACACAAATATTCACAAACACACACACAAGCACTTAGGCTGTCACAGATACATTCACAGGCACATAGGCTCTCGCACAGACACACACAAACACACACACACAGGCTCTCACACACACACATACAAGCTCACACACTTACATACAGGGCCTCCTGTTATCATCCAGCCATGGTGGGATGAGCTCCACTATGGCCCACCGGCCTTCCTGCTTGGTGGGGGTGGGGGGGGGGGGGAGTGGAAGTTGTGTGCAGGCCTCTCCTTCTTCAGCCGCTGGCAGGTTGAGCTCTGCTGGCGGCATGTGGCCTATTTGCTTCTTCAGCCGACAGTGGGTTAACCTACGCCAGCAGCCTGTGGCTCCTCTCCTTCTTCAGCTGCTGGTGGGTTAAGCTCCACTGGTGGCCCCATGGCCTCTCCTGCTGCCATCAGCCTGCTGCCCCTCCGGGTGTGCCGCCACATGCAAATGCACAGTATGCACACCCGGTTGCGCCGGGCCTGTATGTAAGTCACATTTGTTATTTCTTTACATCAAAGATGTACAACTCTGCTCCTTGAGAGCTGCAGACAAGCCTGGCTGTCAGGATATCCACAATGAATATTTATCAGGCATACTTACGTATTGTTGACTTGGGAACCATGCTAATTTGTACAGTTTGTCTACCTAGGATACCAAGCCTACATGTGGCCCTTAAGAACTAGACTTGTGCGCCTCTTCTGTACATGTAGAGAAGTCAGCATTAAGGGGGGGTTTTTTGTGTGTTTTCACAGACCCTGCTTATATATGACCTCCTGAAAAAGAAATATGTGAGGAGACAGACAGGTCTTTACATTATCCCCTGCCCAAAACATGAGTACAGAATCCTTGAAGGGGGTTTTCTACTTGGACTCTCAGAGAACAGGTAAGTTGATTTCTACTACCAAAAGGACCAGCAGATACCTCATGAATAATCACAGTTTAGCCACTGCTCTTGCTACCTGTACCTCACTTTAACCAACCAGGGTCATGCCCAAATGAATAATGCAAACATTTAACTTCCTAAGATCAAAGAAATCCTGTTGAGGGCAGATTGGCTATCTAAAAATAACCTCTCTCAGTTCCACTAAATGTTCTACAACTTGTATCTTTTTAGCTGTATTTGTCGTGAGCGGGGGAGGCATTCCTAGAAGGGTATGTCCTGGGCGAGTTCAGAAAGTAACCTGCATGCATTTGTGCGTTCAGTTCTATGCACATTATATTCCATGTAAAGAATCCTGCCCATACGAAAACCAGGTGCGCCTGTAGCCATTGTCACCGGGAAAACCCCTGTGTACTATTTCTTTGAAACTTTTGCAAAGTCCACCAGAAAAAAAAGCACCTGTAGACTTTGCATCAAAGTGGAAGATTTGAAAAATTATCCCTCAACTGCATAACAGTAATAAAAGAACAAAGTTATCTATTGCTGGGAGCTCAATAGAAGGCTGGACTGCAAACAGTCTTAATAGAGCAGTGGGTATTTGTCTCCCAGAAATATCTTGTTTCACAAACCTCTTTGGAATGTATAATTATTATTATTCTATTTTTAAAAATATTATGGGAAAATTGTAAATGACATCTAGTTTTTATTAATAATAGTCCCTATGTGCAGAACATTTACTAATGGTAAGTGCTGAGTCCATTGGGAATTATTGCTCAAAGGAGCACTTGAATCCATTTCACTTGTAAAGCCGGTCGGGTTAAATGTTTCCCCTGGATGTATAGGGTTAAAGCATAGCACTATATACCTTCAGAGAAACACAACAGTCTTTTTAAGTAAAAGCTGTTTTCTTTCAAATTTGGAGCTTGGGGTCAATGTCCCACAGCAGTGCCAAGCAGGAGATGAAGACTTAAGTTCCCAGACATGGCTTCTGCTCCTCAGGGACAGAGGCCAGGGATGCTGTGGATGCAGTGCTCACAGCCATCAAGGGGAGATAGGTCTCCATTCATGGGTGGGTTTCAGGATGTATGTGTGTATTGGGCTCTTAAAGATATTGTGGTCCATGGCCCACTATCAAGAACTGTCTCTGCAATGATTGGGTTCTAGAGGGAGGGTGAGGGCATAAAAATGGGGGGGGGGGGGGGGGGAGAACCCCAGGGAGTCGTAAATGATAGATCATGCCCTATTTGGGGAAGATTCCAATTAAGCTGGAAACCCAATGGAACAAGAAGAAGCTGCAGGGCCCATAAGGAAAAATAAGTCCTTGCCCCTTTTCCATAGCACCCCTCGCATCTTTTCCATAGACTCCCTGTTGAGTCTCTCAGGGACTATTAACCCTGGCCTAAAGTGGCTTTCTGATAGGCACAGAAAAACAGAGAAAATAACTTTATAAAATCAAAATGCGATTTTCTCCTTCTAAAAGGTGAGTAGTACTAAATCATTGATCATCTGCAGGGAACACTGCAGACGACCTGAGACGTCAGAATGGAGGAGAGGGGAAAAGGGATAAGAGGAAAGAGGAGAGGGGAGAGGGGAAAGGGGAAGAGAAGAACAAGAGGTGAGAGGAAGGAATGGAAGGAGAAATTGGAGGAAGTGGGAAGGAAGGAAAATCTGGAGGAGAAGGAAGAAGAGATAGACTGGAGGAGTGGAAGCAGATGAGAATCCGTGGGAAGAATAGAAAAACAGGCTGTAATATGAAAAGGTGAACCAAGAGGAGAGACAGAGACAAAGAAGAACTGAGGAACATGAATGAAAAGTAAGATGGCTAAAAAACTGAGATGGAGAAAGAAAAGCATGAAAAAAGAACGAAAGAAATGATTCAATTACACACAAGAAAGGTTAGAAAACTATTTTATTTTCTAACTGGAAAATATTTATACCTATAATTTTCAATAACAAAAAAGTATGTTTTGTGCATAATGTCTGCAATTTCAGACTGGGTGCTTGGGACAAAGTCCCTGATATCTAGGGGCGGGGAGCAAGCCATTGTGATGGCATTACCGAATGACCGTATATAAAACTTGATAAATAAATAAAATAAAATAAATAAATAAGGAGCATGAATGTATTGCTGAAGAGCTGGTAAAAAGAGAGGGGATTTAAGTTTTTTTTGGGAGGACTTGGGCTTCACTTGAAGGGCTGCTTTAAATACACCAGGTTTCTGCTCTGTTTAGCGGCCGCTGTGTATTGTACGTCAGTCTGGCAGCCTGTAATCCACTGTGATCGCTAATAGTTGTATTTACATTGTTTTGCAGTACTGAAATGACATGCTTCTCGTTAACAGAACCCGTGTTTTGCTGCTGAGCTTTTTAGGAAAGATTAATGTGCAAATTTGCTATTTTCAGAGATCACTTTGTCATATGGAACCTAGAAACGGGCTTTATCAAGGATCGAATACGACCAGAATACAAGAACAAGCACTCCCCGCTAACCATGTTGCCTGGCCAACATACTTCCAGTGGCAGTTTGTACAAAAACATGATCTCTGACAGGAGGCAAATAAAAGAAACAGGTAGTGTGGGGCACATTCCTAACATGTACAGTGGTCCCTTGACTTACAAACTCAATTGGTTCCAGAGGGCTGGTTGTAACTCAAGTTGGTTGTAAGTCAAGACTATTTTTTCCATAGGAAATAATGGAAATACCCATAATGCGTTCCAAACCTCCCAAAAGCACCCCTTACCTAACCATTTCTATAATAAAAAATGGTTGTATAATGTCTGTAATAACCAGAAACACCAATAATTTCCTAGTGTACTCACCAAAAGGTTATAAAATGTGCCTAGCCTACCAGAAACAACCATTTCACCTCCTCCACCAGTTCCTTTACGATATCTGCATATGGATTACCTACCTGGGTAACATCAAGAGAACATTGCACAAATCTCATCTTTGGGTGAGTTTCCTCACTCTGAAGATAATCAAATCTTCACAAAAGTGCACTGTTCTGTTTGTATACCACACTCTGCATGTCAAAGTGGCATTATGGCTTTCTCTCTCTCTCCCAGGATATATTTTGGGTGTAACTCAAAATCTGTTCGTAAGTCAAAACCAGAATTTTGTTCGTAACTCAAAATTTGCTCTTAACTCAAGACCAGGAAAGTTGGTCGTAACCCGAGTTGGTCGTAACTCGAGCCGGTCATAACTCAAGGGCCCACTGTATCTAGGGCAGTATACTTTCTGTGGTAAATGATAGGCAAAAGTGTGGTTTAGCAATACTTATATCATGGCAAAATGCATGTTTTGTGGTATTAGCATATCTTTTAACTTGGCAGTACTTTTATGCAAATATTTGATTCTAAATCTTTGAAAAGTAAAAGCTGAGTTACCAAGTAGTGGTTGGAAACTATAAAGGATCAGGCAGGCAACTTGCTGACTTCCAACAGTAATCAGTGACTAGAATATGCTTCCCTCATGACCCAGTAGTTACTAAAAGGGAAGAAAATTCATCACCAGAACAGAAAGAATTATATTCACTACAGAGTTATAATTGGCAGAGACTAAGTGCAGCATTTTCAGTAAAGTTGTTTTGTTGGGACTATTTTTATTTAGCACATTACTAACCAACCAAACATGAAAAAAAAGCAGGATAGTTGTAATAACTTCATATGTTGGCCAACTACAGCATCTCGTTTCCTACTGTATTTTCCACTGGGATCAGTCATACTTCAAGTCATCAGTTGGGTGTTGCTTCAGAAGCACTCAGATGACACAAAGAAAATGATGGCAGATACGGCTCATAAGGACAATCTCATCTGCCCATTCCTGATGTAATACTGCAGAGCCTTTCAGATTTCAGGCCTTATCTTTGCAACTAAGGATCCTCTCTGTTTATCCCATGCTTTCTTGAATTTTGTTAATATTGTGGCCTCTACCACTTCCACTGGGAAGCTGTCCTATGTATCCACTACCCTTTCTGTGAATAAATGTTTCCTTATTTTACTCTTGAATCTACCCCTCTTGGATCCTCACCTCATATCCTTTTATTCTAGAACTTTCTTTTCATTGGGAAACTTGATGTAATCTACTTCAGTGCAAATAACTGTAGGAAGGCTATTCCAAAGTACAGGAACTATGTACAGAAGCCTTCTGATGTGTACAAGCCAAATGGACCCTAGAATGAAAGTAGTGCTTGTTAAGAAGTTCTCAGGCTAAGACAACCAAGAAGCCAAATATTTATTTAGATTTAGCTCACATCTTTTCATTGGTAGCTCAAGGCGAGTTACATTCAGCTACTGTAGGTATTTCCCTGTCCGCAGAGGGGTTAAAATCTAAGGGCCTGAACAATTTTCACATTTATTTATTTTATTTAAGATTTTTATATACCGGCATTCATGATACAATCACATCATGCCGGTTTACATATAACAGGGGTGTACAATAAACAACTGAGTAACCTGTAAGTGTAGAAGGAGGCAGTTACAAATAACAAGGATGGTAGAACTTGGAGAAGAGAAAAAAGGAGAGGATAACATAGAATATAGATATTTACATATAAATAGAATGTGAGGAAAGCCTTAGTAAATCAGGCCCTAGTTTTATACCTGAGGCAATGACTTACCCAAGGTCACAAGGAGCAGCAGCAGGATTTGAACCCTAGTTTCCCAGATTCTCAGTCTACTGCTCTGATTACCAGGCTACTCTTGCACTCCAATACTGAAAGCTTTAGGGATCCCAGATCAGAGAACTCTAAAGACCAAGGGCAAGATCTTGAACTTGGATCTGAACTTGACCAGGAGGCAGTGAAGGGGTGATATGATTGAACTTCTTACCATCTGTCAGTAATCTGGCTGCAGTCTTTTAAAGGAGCTGGAGCCATTTCACATGCTGATTCCTTGAAAATCACTGTGGTTTGAAGTTGTGGATGCTTTGAACCTTTGGCTCACTCAAAAGCATGTGTTGAAAAGGCCTGCAACTGCTCATGCAGCTTTTTTTTTTTCCTTGCCATCTCAACCTTTAGCTGGTAGACATACTTGATGTGACCTATCTTACAAAGATAACAGGTGACACAAACCTACTTGCTGTTTTGCACCACTCCAGTCTACACATGTTGCTTACACAGACTGCGAGCCTGCAGGAGGCAGGCAAAGACAGATACTGTGGAAAACTGCATCCTCAGCTACAAAACACCTGACTGCCACCAAGCGACTTGAGCTAAATGCTACATAGTATGCTGGACACATAACAATTAAATAAATACACTTGGGGAACAAACATTTTATTAATGGGTTACACCTTATCTTAGAGATCGTCTAATCCTGTACACGCAGATCATCCTGTGTTTTCTAATGCACATTTCTAAAGAAACCTGTAGCTAAATATGGGGCCAATGCAATAAATCTGCATGGAAAACGGGCGCTCAGTGTTGACCGCCCATTTTCCTAATGCGCACCCAGGCACCTCTCTTGGGTGTGTGACTCAATATTTAAATGAGAGGTCGTGCTGCCAAGGAGGCGCTAGGGAGAAATGTGTGCCCCTAGCACCTCCTTGGCAGCGGGCACACAGGAGAGCTGGCTGTCAGCGGGTTAGGAAAACGGATGCTCAATTTTACAAGGGTCCATTTCCTAACCGGTGCGCAGCTACGGGTTAGGAAAATGGACGCTCGTTAATTGAGCGTCTATTTCCCTAACCTGACTGCTGGCACACCTGACTGGTTCCTCTGACTTAATATCGCTATGATATTAAGTCGGAGGATGTACAGAAAGCAGTATTTTCTGCAATTCTGTACACTTTTTCGGGCTGCTCAGAAATTAATGCCTGCACTTGCAGGCGTAAATTTCTGAACGTAAAAATGTTCGGGTCAGGCGCACATTTTTTTTTTTTTAGATCCGGGAGAATAATAATAGCCTCATCAACATGCATTTGCATGTGATGAGCACTATTAGTTTCGCGGGGGTTGGACACGCATTTTGGACGTGCTAATCCCCTTACAGCATAAGGGGCTGTGGGCGCACCTCCAAATCATGCGTCCAATCACAGTTTAAACAGTGCGCTCGGCTGAATGCACTGTTTTGCATCGGCCCATGTTCTTGCCACTTGCACTCTGGTTAGATTCCTTTTTTTTAAATTAGCCAATAAGATGTATCAAATGTAAATCCTCTTACATTTCCTTTCACTGAACACTGGTTCTCTGCACCAAGAACTAATGACAACTTTAGTACTTTGCTCAGTTCTCTCTTCTAATAATAATACTCTCTGAAATACAATGTTTAGTATTTCAAACCCCATGGGAGAGGCGTAATGAAACCAGAACTGCAAAGAAAAGGAGGAAGGAGGGTGAGATAAAACGAGAAATTGAGAAACTCCAGCAGCTTGCTGATGAAAAGTCCAATGCCATTGATCAGTACCTTCTCAGCGGAGATGAAAAGGTGAGAATTGATGTTATATAAATGTAACTATGCAGGCAATGATTACGTGGAAGGGCTCCATATTTTTGTTCCTCTTCTGTTGTCTGAGGAAGAACAGCAAAGTATCCAAGCTTGAAGTGGGCTACCTGTTTCCAGTTGGATGCAAACTCCTGCCAAGTCAAAATAACAGGGCAGATATGAAGCTGTTACAGGGTTTGCATACACTATACTGTATGGCACTATTTGTTCTACCATAAATCAAAAAATCGTAAGCCAACCCTTACTTTTATTAAATCTTGCACATCAAGAATCACATGTATTCAAATATATGATTTTGCAATACTTATTGTGTTGGTAAGGAACCTAAAGAGCAGAGGAACACAGGGAGTGAATTAAATAAAGAGACGGGGAGGAGAAACTGGAGGAATAAAGAAAGAATGAGAGAGAGAGAAAAAAAGACAAAAAGGGAAGGTGGAATGTAAAACAAGAGAAGCAAAGCCAGAGACAGCAAAAATGGAAAACTAAACTATTTTGTTATAGAAAATAATGGTATTAAGTAACTAGTTAAAGTTATATACCATGAGGCCCAATTCCATTTTTCTTCTGTTGTGTAATTCCCCTCTCTGTGTGAGCTTGGCACCTGGTTCAGTTATTTGAAAAGGGTCCCGAATAAAGTGCACAATAAAGCTTACAGGATCAGATTCTTAGGTATCTGGAAACTGCATATTTTGAGATTGAATTGTTAATATTGTCACAACAGAATCTTTCTCAAGCCTGTTATAAACTGCTCACTTACTATTTGTACAATGACGAAATGTCTTCCAAATTTGTCCACCAAAATTCTCATTACCTTATTGTAACCCCTGGGCTAGGCTCACTTCACAGTCACACCACAGAAAGAGACACAGAGAGAGGCATAGACACAACATAGCCAGGCAGTCATGCCACACACATTTACAGAGAGAGAGACACAGGCAGGGAGACCGCATGAGACACACACAGACCACAACACAGACACATACACATTCCACTTCACAATGGTAAGGCATGGAAATGTTTAAAAAAAAAAAACCAAAAACTTAGGTGTCAGCCAACATTTTTTAGAAGCTGAGAAAAAAATCCAACCCAACTTGCTCATCTTTTTGTATTTTCTCATGTTTTGAGTTGCATATTTAACTTTTACACACTTTTTACTTTAATTCTACCTTTCTTTCCTCTCTTCTCCCTCCACATCCTCATTCTCTCTGGCCTCTTTGCCTATTCCCTTCACCAAGCTCACTACCTCCTTTCTCCCGATGGACAACAGCTGTGATCTCTCTTTCTGGGTAGGGATCTGGCAGGGTTTCCTGGATTATGGAACACCGCAGTGACTGTTCCCATGTCCAGTTCTGCAACAGAATAAGAAGCTCCCCACCTTGGCCCGCCATAGCAGAAGCAGCTCATCTCCCTAGCCCACCAAAAGAGATGCATGGCGAAGCCGTGAGATGCTTACAGTAATGTGACAATTAAGTTCTGGAATTCATTGCCAGAGGATGTGGTTAATGCAGTTAATGTAGCTGGGTTTAAAAAAAGGTCTGGATAAGTTCCTGGAGGAGATGTCCATAAACTACTGTTAATCAGTAGGGAATAGCCACTGCTTGTTGCTGGCATTAGCATGGGATCTATTTAATATTTGGGTACTTGCCAGTACTTGTGACTTGGGTTGATCACTGTTGGAAACAGGATACTGGGCTTGATGGATCCTTGGGCTGACCCAGTATGGCATATCTTATGTTCTTATGTCACTATGTTCTGGCAGCTCCCTCCCTCCTGAGCTTACAGTGCCTCCATGGCAGAAAGACTTGACAGTATAGCCATTTTTTTCTTCCCTGATTGGGCAACCAGGGTGCCCCTCTTCAGGATTGTTCAAGTCCCCCAGTTTGCTTAGTATAGTGGACTAGACTGAGGTGAATCACTTATTGTTGAGATTTAACTAGACCCCCTCTGGCAACTGGCAAGGCTCCATTGTACTGCATAGACATAAGTAGATGTTGTGTTCGTCGGTCTTCGACTGCTTCGCCCCGTTTGCCTCACCTTGTTTATGGCTCCTCCCGCTCACCTGGGAAAGATGGCTACCGCCGCATCTTCCTGCCGACCTCCCTGGCATCCCGAGAATGGCTATGGTGCTGCCTTCCGCCATTGTTCTTTCCAGGACCTTCTAGGGTGCGTGCAACCCACGTCTTTGTACCACCCTTGGCGCGAACCTTGAGGGCATTCCCTCATGCTGACATCACGCCATCCAGGTATATTACCCTCATCAATTTGCTAGCTCTCCAAGTTAGCAAGGACTCAAATCCGTTCCTGTCTACACTACTCTGCTGCTTCCGTGCTGCCCGCAGGAAGCCTTTCCTCTCTGCCCTTCGGGGTATTACTAACTTGGGTACCCGCTCCTCAGGGGCCATCTGTTTTCTTTCAGGTGCCTTACAGGGAACAGGTACTCGCTCCTTGAGGGCCTGCTCTCCCTGCTTCGGTGCCTGTACCCCCAACTATACCTGGTGGAATCGCTACCCTATAGCTAATATCCAGTGAGTACCTTAATCATCAGTCCATCTCTTCCATAGTACCTCCTTGGGGATTACCTGCTGCGGAACCTCCTGATGTCATCCAGGAGAGAAGGGCTCCCTCTGCCGAGGTCCCTGAGACTGCAACTATCAACTGCCTCACTACTGCCACCGCTGGTGGCTTTCTACAGAGCTGTAAAATAAAAGAACTTGCTTGCGTGTGTGTGTGTATCCGAGTCTAGCCCAGTGCTGTGGCTCCTCACGAGGCTCCTCCCCGTGGGCGTGGTCATCCCCACAGCACCCAAGGATCCACCAAACATACATAACCACAACAGTAGACACCACGGGGCAGATTTTAAAAACCCTACGCGCGTAGGGCCTATTTTCAAAAGGCCCGACGGCGCACATGAAGCCCCAGGAAGCGTGAAAGTCCTGGGGCTTGAAAAAATGGGTGGTCCAGGGGCAGGGCAGGGGCATGGCCAGAGGCCTCTCCACTGCCGCTGGGCCGGGGGATCGCGCGCCGGCAGTTGGCCGGTGCGCGCAAATTACGCCTGCCTCTGACAGGAGTAACTTCTGAAATAAAGGTAGGGGGGGGGGGGATTTTGGGCTGGGGGGCGGGACAGGGAGGGGAAGGTGGGGGAAAAGGAAAGTTCCCTCCGAGGCCGCTCCAATTCCGGAGCATCGTCAGAGGGAACGGGGAAAGCCAGCTGGTCTCCCCGAGGGCTCAGCGTGCTCATGTTATAAAATCGGGCATACATTTGTGCATGCCGGGAAGCGCTCACAAATGTACCCCACACGCGTATGTTTTAAAATCCAGCCCCAAGTGGATAGCTACTAGTCTTTTCTTTAGTTGGTGGAACTACTGCTAACCAGAACAGTCAGGCTGCAACTTTACTTAAGCTCTGTTTACTTACACAAATAAAGATATAGACAGTCCAATCCACATGCAATTCACAGTGAATTAGATAGGACATCTCTCATCTGAAGTAACAGCAGCAGGACATACATATACAGTTATGGCAGCATTTAATCCAGCAGATGCTAGCACAACTTTCTCTCTACACTGGATGGAATTGACTAGATTAGAATTGTGGTGGAGCAGAAATCTCAGTCTTCATGAACTGATGTAATGCCAAACTGCTGAACTCTACCCATTTCAAACACAGCATAGGTCTTATACACAGAGATCTCTACAGGAAAGACATCTTGATTGTGCTGCATTTTTATCCCAGGGCAGTGTTTCCCAACCAGCTTATCATGGCAAACTGGTATGCCTTCAGACCTAATCAGTGTGCCACGCTAAAGTCACCGGCTGATGCTCAGATCCAGGCCAGCACCTGGCTCTGCTCTTTGCACCTCACAGCAACAAGACACCCCAGCAGTGAATCTTAAATGTGGAGGAGCTCCTTTCTGAGAACATGTGTAAACATGCATGTCTGTTCTTCCTAGCTACCGAATAAGCGTGGTAATTAATGGCAGAATGCAGAGCACTGATAGCTTGGCTTTGCTTAGTGTGGCACACATTGCACACAGCACTTCTGTATCTTCTGAGCCTCTTCCTTTGAGTTCTTCCAGCTTGTCCTATCCCCAGGCTGAGTGAGATAGGGAAAGCAATGACTGAGCACTGGATGTGACTTACTTTCAGGCTGATGCAATATCATTGTGTAAAAAACATGTGTCCAAACTGCGCACGCGATTTTTTAATGTGCGCATATCCACCTCTCCTGGGTGCTTGCTGCAATACTGAAATGAGCTGCTATGCTAAAAGGGAGGCACAATGGATAATTTGTGCGTCCCTAGCGCTCTGCATTGGGTAACTAGGAGGCCCCCCCCCCCCCGGCAAGGCTGTGCCAATTGGTCCTTTTCACTGACATTTGTCAGTAAAAGGACCAATCCCCTTTCAGGACAGCCTTCGGAAAGGGGATTGGTCCTTTCACTGACATGTTTATTTATTTATTTGTTTGTTTACTTATTTAATTAATCGATTTTATATACCGATGTTTGGTGTTTACCTTCACAATGGTTCACAAATTCATTGCGAAATCATAGTTTAAAGAAAAATAAACCCATGACAGTTAGAATACAGTAATAAATTAAAGCTATCAATGCATACAATTAATAATAATAATAAAATCATTAAATAAAATCATTAAAATTAATTAATAACTTCAAAAGCATAAAACAATAGTAAACAGAGTTCGAATAAAATAACTAACATAAGAAATAAAAGTTAATGGCTGATATCTGTTCCGTATGTTTGTTCAAAAAGCCACGTTTTCAGTGCCTTTTTAAATAATTTCAAATCTTTCTGGAGTCTTAACTCGACAGGTAAAATATTCCATAATTTAGGTCCAGCTTATGAAACAGCTCTTTCTCTGACATGTGACAGCGAAGGAGTGAATAAATTAATATTATGTTCCTGACCCTTAATATTAATTTATTCACTCCTTCAACTGGGCCAGAACTTGGGGATGCTGCTTTCTGTGGTTCCTCCTAATGTATCACAACGATGCTAATAGGAGGAACCAGAGAAAGAGGAATTTTTTTGTTGTTGTTGAGCCCTTGAGTGTGGCATGATTCTGCTTTCTGTGGTTCCTCCTATTTAATATTGTGATGATACTAGGAGGAGGAATCATAGAAAGCAGAATTTTTTTTTTTTTTTTTTTTTGTGAGCCCCTGAGTGTGCAGCATGCTTTCATGTTTGCTTGCTCCTGGGCAGGTGTTAAATTTGCTGCATTAAAATGGTTGCCTTGGCCACGTAGCAATTTTTGGCATTGTATGGTAATAGCTAATAGCCTCATCTACAAGGAAATTGCATGTGATGAGTGCTATTAGCTACATGCTTGATTGGATGCACGTTTTGGGCACTCTAATCCCTGTATTGCATCAAGTGTAAGTTTAGTGCATCCAAAACATGAATCCAAGCTTGTGTTAAGCGGCACGCTGACCTGAATGCCTGATATTGCATCAGCCTGTCTGAGTGGTGGGAGTAGCAACAGTGAAGGAGCTCTGCCAGCCACAGGCTGCAACCAAGGTAACTAACTTAGCTGACTATCCACACCACACCTACTTCTCTCTTGTCCTGAACTTGTATATAGAAGGAGCTAGTCAGTTGTGAAGGGTTCATATGTGTCTCTACTCCCTCTCTTCTCTGTGTTTTATAATTTGGAAGAGAGACTAATAGGGCTTGCAGTGCTTCCCTAGCTCTCCATGTCCACAGTGCCTGCTGAGTGGAGGTTGGTGTGCCACATGACATTTTGCTTAATGGAGATGTGCCTGGGGCTTAAAGAGGTTGTGAAAACACGATTCTAGGAGATAGCTAGGAAACTCAGTCTAGGAGCAAAGTGGAAAGCTGAATTTCTCCAGGAAATGCAAGAGCTCACAGTAAGGTGTTCATCCTTCAATTTCCTCCTGCAGGAAAAAAAAAAAACAATACCTCTAGACTGAGAGCTTTACACAATACACAATTAGGGTCTCACAAGCAGCTGGGCAGAGGCTTAAAATACCCAGTTATCAGGAATGATCCACTCTGCACCATGGGGCTATGTTAACTACTGCTGTGCATTTTATTGCATGGTAAATATTAGCAATGAGAACTTTGTGTACATTGAGGGAACATTTTTCAAACTGTTTTGGGACAAAGTCCAGGGATACTTTTTACTTGTGGGTTTAGTTATTTAATCAACTTAACTTTTAGTACATCCTTCCAGGAATCACACAATAAAACATAACTACAGTCTGTTCGTATAAATGCATCAAATAATCCATAGCAATAGCAACAACCACAAACACACAGGAAATTAACCAATGATATAAAAACATAAAACCAACAAATATCTAGGGTAAAAAAAAAATAATAATAAAATTATTATCTAGCAAAGCCCCTCTATAAGCCAACTTTGCCTCAGTTTTCAAAACTTAAGAACTAACATACTTCTGCTTTGAAGCTTGCCCTGAATATAAAGTATCTGCAGACTTCTGCACCTGGTTATTGTGCAGAGTTGAAAATGTCTTATATGAGCAATATTTCCTCCCCAACCCCCACTCCCAACTTAAACATGGCCCCCAGGAACCCCTCCTCTAAATGCAGCTGAAAGTACTGCACTTAGGGAGGTCAGTTTTCAGTCAGCCAGTTTGCATGCATAAATGAATTAGCACCAGCTTATACCTTCCAATGCCACTGCATATTGAACTTTAATTTAAACATTGAACTTACCATCCAGCTTCGCCCTCACACCTCTATCAGACCAATCAGAGGAGCCTATAAAGGTAGACTTCGCATTCCCCCAGCAAAAACATCCTTTAGAAAACGAGCCCTCTCCATAGCAGGACCCTCTCAATGGAATGCTCTCCCGCCAGACCTCCGACAAGACCCACGTCATCTGTCATTCAAGAAAAAACTGAAAACCTGGCTGTTTAAACTAGCATTCCCAGAATCATAATTCTCTGCGCTCCATCCAGCTTCCCTCAAGCCATACACAAGTCGATCCTTGTTAACTTCAAATTATTAAGTCTGATCAATGCCTGTTAGAATGTAACTAACTATGTATTTATCGATGTTATAAACTATGTATAGTTGGTTCCTTTTACATAGGGCAAGTTAGTAGCCCCGGTTTCCTATTCAATTATTCGTTCTCTCTCAATGTTCCATGTAACACTCTTTTACATTGTTTTTTGTTCATTGTAAACCGGTCTGATTTGTAATTTTTTACAAGAAGGTTGGTATATAAAAAACCTAAATAAATAAATAAATAAATAAATAAATAAATAAATAACTTTAGAGCTGATGGTCAGTAAGGTTAATCTGAGGCCCCACTTCTCTGTACCAATTAAAGCACCATGTAAATAAAGGAACATTCTCATTGTTCATGTAACTATACATTTTTTAAAATATCCAACAAGACCTGTTCAAGTAATCTGCCAACATTCTTCATATTGCAGATAATAGTTTGCTCATACTATGCACATCATGTCTCCGTGTTCAGTCTGGAAACCCTGTCACATCTGCACACTTTGGAGTCCAGAACGTCTATGCTCTTCTTGCACAACGCTGCCCTGACCTACACGGGAAGTTTTCTGGTGCTTTCCAATTACAGCGACGATGAGAAGACCAGCTACCTAACACTCTGGGACCTGCAGAAGGAAAGGGTAATTTCAGTATACCTTTTTTAAAATGTTGATTACCCTTAGGAGGTCATTTTTAAAAGGATTTACATGCATAAAACAGTTTTACACACATAAAGGGGCATTTGAAAATTGCTACAATATATGCTTTTATGCGTATAAATCCTTTTGAAAATGATCTCCTTTGAGATCAACATACACATGCACAAGACTTACGTTTGTATTTTATAAATGCTATGGTGAGAGCCACACAGTTTACTGAATACCACAGCCCCAAAAGTACACACACCTTTCACATTCAAACTAATTGTAAAATGTGCATGTAATTACCGCAGTTTGTGCATAGAGGCAGGGATTTTATAAAGTATGCACATACGCTGCTTATGAAATATTTGTACACATGCTTGTAAATGCCAGTTCACCTAGATCTCCAGTCCTCCCACCCACAAACTGCAGACAAAAGTACAGTTTCAGTCCTATACCTCAATTAGCAGATGTAAAAGCATGTTTGGGAGCATATGTGCATATTGAATATAAAATGTTTTCTAAATTACTGACCTTATGAACATTATGTCTGAATACTGAAACTGGGCAGTGGAGAGTTTTGTGATCAGTAAATCAGGGCTAAAAGTATTTTTGGTTCGCTGTTGACTCTTGTCCGTCAATTCTATGTGCCCTGTTTTCATCTTTCTGACTCCAGAGCTGTTTGTAAACTGTAGCCCAACTCCCAGCTCCCCTTGCACCCCACCTGTGGTTGTGACTATTTTACTTTAAGCCTATGGAGCTGACGCATCTTACTCATGGCTATGCTGTGAATGGGAAAATAGGGAACATGGTTTGCAGCTCTGTAATCTCTTCATTAGTCCATTCTACCAGCCTCAATATGCTTTAATTAGTTTTTCCACAAGCCATTCTCTAACTGCAAATATTGAAATGAGTACATTTTAAACTGTCTCAATTTTTATTAACTAGTGACTTTAAAATGTATAGGAAGCAGCTACATAATGGGATTGTTTGCCAACATTTCCCAGGTCAAGAAGCGATTAAAAAATGAGCCCAATGTGTGCTGCATAGCCATCACGGATGATGCTAATCGCGTTGTGTTTGGAGTCCTGGTCAGCAACAGGTATGGAAATATTTGGGGAAAATTCATAGGATAGGAGGCAATATCTTTTTGTGCATTGCAAAGTAGTTAAAAGATAGGAAAGAGTAAGACTAAATGGTCAGTTTTCTCAGTGGTGAAAGATAAACAGTGGAGTGCCTCAAGGATCTGAACTGGGACTGGTGCTTTTTAATATATTTACAAATGATCTGGAAAGGACAACAATGAGTGAGATGATCAAATTTGCAGATACAAATTTATTCTGAGTTGTTAAATCACAAGTGCATTATGAAAGATTGTAGGAGGACCTTGCGAGACTGGAAAATTGGGCATTTAAATGACAGATGAAATTTAATGTGGACAAGTGCAAAGGGATGCACATAGGGAAAAGTAACCCACACTGTAGCTTACACAATCTTAGGTTCCATATTAGGAGTAACCTCCCAGGAAAAGGATCTGGGCATCATCGTGGACAATACTTTAAAATCCTTATTGGCCATTGGAGGCAGATTTTCAACATTTCAAATTTGCAGAGGAGTGCGGCAGGGATGCCCACTTTCCCCCTTCTTATACATACTCTCCATTGATCCTCTACAAAGAAAAATTGAGGAAGCTAGGTTAACTGGCTTGGAAGTCAAAGATATGTCTTTTAAAATAGCGGCCTTTGCCAATGATGTCTGTCATTCTTACTAGTCCAATGAATTCCCTGACTAAAATTCTTGATCAGACAAACTTTGGGAAATTTGCAAGATTAAACATCAATCAAGAGAAGTCGGAAACCTTAGAACTGAATGGCAATTTAAAACAAAAATGGGGGAGAAGTTTTCCTCTACAATGGGTACAAATGGAAATGAAATATCTGGGTATCAAAATCCTGGTGAATATTAACTATTTATAAAGCAAATGTGTCCCCACTAATACAGAATATGACAGGGAACTTAAAGTGGTGGACCAATCTTCCTCTATCGCTTACTGGAAGGATCCATTTATTAAAAATGATGGAGATACCCAAATGGCTCTACTTAACCAAATCAGTAACATCTGCATTATCTCGAAAGGATCTAAGGGAGATAAATAGATGCTTTAGAATTTTTCTATGAAATGGGAAAAGGCAAGGTTACCCCTACAAGTCTTAATGAAGCCAATTCTACAAGGGGGTTTGAATTGTCCTAACTTGTTACACTACAATCTGGCATGAATGTTGAGGCATATTGTGGATTGGCTTATGGGCTCTTCTTATTTTTGACCTCTAGAACATTTACAGAGGTGGTTTGGGAGTTGATCACTTTCCACATTATTACAGCTAGAGATGAATGAGGTCTCAGATGATATGAGGTCTTATCTGCTGGTATCTTCATGTAGACAGGCTTTCAGATTTTTATGTAAACTCATAGGTCAAAAAGGGAGAATTTCACCCTACCTGTCTATATGTGGAAACCCCGAATTCTCCCCAGGCATGGAGAACATGGTGTTTAAAGATTGGCAGAGGAGAGCCTCATATACATCTGACAAATCTTTATTGAAAATTCAAATATTTTACATAGTTTTCATGAGTTACAAACTCAATATCAGCAGCTGCAGAAAGGTTGTTTTTTGCTTATTTACAATTGAGACACTGTCATGAGTTTGCTTACCAAAAATCCATAAGAACATAAGAACATGCCATACTGGGTCAGACCAAGGGTCCATCAAGCCCAGCATCCTGTTTCCAACAGTGGCCAATCCAGGCCATAAGAACCTGGCAAGTAACAAAAAACTAAGTCTATTCCATATTTAGGGATATTTAGGGATAAGGGATAAATTGGAAAAGGTCTTGTCGGGAGACAGGCCTGGGAAACCATCATGTGCCGAGTTCTCAAAGGCTCTAATTACTCTGGTTGTTCAGGTGGAGTTCCCAGAAATATTGACATGTTGGTCTAGTTGGACAGAAATTGGGCTGACTCATAAAGATCTACAATATTGCTTTAAGCATATTCCAGACATTACCGAAAACGCAAATTTATCACAAGAAAGACCATTTAAAGCAAAGATCTGTCCATCTGCTAGCTGTTCTAAATGTGGAGCAGAGATTACTTAGTGATTATGTACATGGATTTTGGAAATGTCCCAAGACCTCTATATTTTAGAAGGAAGTAGAAAAGCGATGCTCCTCACTTCTGGGAATATTTCTTTCAGGAAATCCAAGAATCTGGCTCTTGGGCCTTTATGAAGGTGAACTGTATAAAATTAGCAAACAACAAATTATTTATAGATAAGGCAGGGTTAACAGCAAAGAAAACAATTTTAGCTAACTGGATAGGAATAGAAATCCCAAACATGACTCATTGGGAGAAATGAATAATAAAATTATTAACCTTTGAATATCTCTTTCTCTTCTCAAACAGGAGGCCATGTTGGGGGTATGGCAGGCCTTCACTGATAAAGAATATGATATTGAACTTATAGCCTGATTTTCTTCTTTTGTTATTCTCTTTTCTTTCCTTGGGCCCTGGTTGTTCTTCTCTCATATGCCCCTTTTGAAATTGAAACTGAAGTTGAAATGGAAAGTAGAATTGAATTGAAACTATTTCTAATGTGAGATTGGGGGTTGGGATTGAAAGGAAGGGGGTGGGGTGAGAAGAGGTATAGAATACAGGGATCCAAGGTAATACATGACTTACTGTTCATTGTTACCTCGAAAGTTAGAAATTTGTTAGCTGAAGAAATAATGTTTTTGGATTGTATGAATGTCTCTACTCCCTATAATAAAACAAATAAATGTTGAATAAAAAACAATCCTTAGTTCAGCATGCGGCAGTAGTCAAAAAAGCAAACAAAATGTTAGGAATTATTAGGAAAGAAATGGAGAATAAAATGGAGAATGTCATAATAACTTTGCATCGCTCTATGGTGAGGTTACACCTAGAATACTATGTGTATTTCTGGTCACCACATCTCAAAAAAGATATATTGTAGTTGCACTGGAAAAGGTACAGAGAAGGGCAACCAAAATGATAAAGGGGATGGAACAGCTATCTTATGTGGAAAGCTTAAAGAGGTTAGGGCTGTTCAGCTTGGAGAAGAGATGGCTGAGGGGGGATATGATAGAGGTCTATAAAGTCATGAGTAGAATAAAACAGATAAGTGTAAAAAGGTTATTTATTCTTTCAAAAATACAAAGAATAGGGGACTCTCCATGAAGTTAGTAAGTAGAACATTTTAAACAAATGGAAGAAAGTTCTTTTTCAGTCAACAGACAATTAAGCTCTGGAATTCATTGTCACAGGATGTGGTTAAGATTGTTAGCATAGCTGGGTTTTAAAAAAGATTTGGCCAAGTTCCTGGACCAGAAGTCCATAAACTGTTATTAACCAAGTAGACATAGGAAATAGCGAGTAGCCACTGCTTATCACTGCATATTAGCAGCATAGGATCTATTTACTGTATGGGATCTTGCCAGGTACTTGGGACCTCGATTATCCACTGTTAGAAACAAGATGCTCGACTTGATGGACCCTCAGTCTGACCCAGTATGGCAATTCTTATGTTCTTAAATATTTATTATTTTTATTAGTATAGTTGTATTATTATAATTGATGTTTTATATTGTTTTATTTCATTTTATGTTTTATGAGGCATGATGTTTGTTTTTCCATTGTTGCACTGAATACAGACTCTAGCTTATTGCAATGTAATTTTTTAAAATTTGGATTACCAGAGGGAACTGGGCTTTTTCTGCAAGGAGGGGGGGAGGGGGCAGGACAGAGACTGACAGATTGTGAGAGATCAACTCAGAACTGAGCAAAATAAAAACTGAGATGGTGTGAGACAGAGAGAGAGAGCCTAAGACAGACAGAAGCTGTTTCTAATGTGTCTGTTATTGAAAAAATAATAAAAATTAAGTGTAAAAAACAAACAAACCAGAATGAAGAGGGGGCAGCATAATAATTGTATTCAGAGTAGTAAGAAATCTAACACCAAACCTGCATGGAACAATCTTCTGATGGAGGCAAAAACAAAAAAAAATGAATTCAAGAACGCGTGGGATATGCACAGAGGATCTTTAGTTACGAAGAATTAAAAGGAAAGCCATAAATCATAGGGATATACCTATAGTACGTGAATGTAATCTGCTTTGATGAACACTTTGAAGTGCCGAAAAGCAGAATATAAAAATCTAAATAAATAAATAAAATAACTAACTAATAAAATCTAGCATACTTTGGCCTGGATTTATCAAAATGCACTAAATACCACATGCAATAGAAAAAGGGGTATGTTTTATGGTAATAGGCAGTTTTTTGCAATTTACGCTAATACCTATGTGAAGAGCTAAGTTACTGCAAATTGTGATAACTTTTTTGCACTTTAAGATATGTGCCAGAATGTGGTATTTTCTACATACTGGGGGGGGACCATGTTTACTAGAGGGGGGGGGGGGAAGAGAGTGCAAGCCTAGCCATAATGCCCTTACCCTAGATAGGTATTTATATCTCTATGGGAGGCCCACCTAGTAACTCGAGGTGAGGTTTAGGTATTAGTGTAGGGGGTTAGGGGCCACTTTGACAGAACAGTGCTCTCTTGTGAACATTTGATGACCCTCAGAGTGAGAAAATTCACCCAAAGATGAGATTTGTGCAATGTTCTCCAATCTAGCTTGATGGACTCTCTACCTAGGTAACATCAAGCTAGGTTGAGAGAACATTGCACAAATCTCATCTTTGGCTGAGTTTCCTCATTCCGAAGGTCATCAGATGTTCACAAGAGTGCACTGTTCTGTTCTACATCTCATATTGAATGTCAAAGTGGCCCCTAACCCCCTACACTAATACCTAAACCTCACCTCAAGTTACTAGGTGGGCCTCCCATAGAGATATATATACCTATCTAGGGTGAGGGCACAATGGCTACTCACTCTCTCTCTCTCTCCCCCACCCTTAACACTACTGAAAAAAGGTGTAGCTAAAATCACTCCCACTCCTCCTCTTTTTCAGATTTGCATCACACCATATGATATGGTGCGATTGCATGCATTAACTGTGCTTTTCGCATGCAAAAACGCCTTATAGCATTTTGATAAATGACCCCCTTTGTCTCTACAGACCCCATCTTCTGGAGGACCTTTTAAGACTCCTTGCACTTGGTTAGTAGTTTGTTGGCAGTGGTGGGATCAAAGACCAGCACCTTATCTTTAGGCTGAGTTTCTGGAGCCATCCTGGGGGAGGGGTTGCTCTGTGGCTTCTCCCAGAGAAGGTAATATCTGGCCTACGGATGCCAAGAGGGATGCTTTCTTGCCCAACTGAGCCCTAGCCATTAGGGGTGTGCATTCGGATTGACCGCATTAGTGAAACGCAACTCATTTTTTTTTTTTTACTTAAAAAATTGATTCGACATAAACGATCGGATTTCCCACATATCGAACATAGATATGTTCGATATGTGGGAAATCGCGATTGTTGAGCCAAAATAAAAATATAAACCCCCTCACCCTCCTTAATCCCCCCCCCCCGACTTACCACAACTCCATGGTGATGGAGCGGAGTGAGGACGCCATTTCTGCAATCCTTGGCGAGAAGCATGTGACGTCGGCGGCACGTCGAGTGACGCGGCGTCACGTGATTCCCGGCGAGTTCGCGCCGGACGGCTCGTTCGGCCCAAAAAGAACTTTTGGCCAGCTTGGGGGGGCCTCCTGACCCCCCCAAGCTGGCCAAAAGTTCTTTTTGGGCCGAACGAGCCGTCCGGCGCGAACTCGCCGGGAATCACGTGACGCCGCGTCACTCGACGTGCCGCCGACGTCACATGCTTCTCGCCAAGGATTGCAGAAATGGCGTCCTCACTCCTCGCTCGATCACCAGGGAGTTGTGGTAAGTCTGGGGGGGGGGGATTAAGGAGGGTGAGGGGGTTTAAATTTTTTTTTGCACATATGTACATATACCCAACTCATTGGATTTTTTTTATGTCCATATTGGCCGCAAGTGGGACCCCCTTTCGGACATAAAAAATATGAACATAAAATTTTGCTCTGCACATCCCTACTAGCCATGCCCTTCCCACTGACATCATAGGTCCTTCACATGAGGAGGCCCACAACATGTGGGGCAGGGCAGGTTGTCCCCCTGAAAGGGCAGACCAAGGTTGGTTGCCCCTTTGGGAGTGACTGAGAAAGGTTGAGGTTTTGAATTATTTTTAATACAACAGAAGGGACATTGTAGATAGTATGGAGTGAAGAGTTTCTTTTACTACCTAGGCCAGTAGTATTCACTTCACTTCCAGCCCTCAAGGGTAGCAAACAGGCCGCATTTTCAGGATATCCCTGATGCAAATACATGAGATAAAGTTGCATGCACACTGTGTCCTGAAAACCCAACCTGTTTGTACCCTCGAAGGCTGCGAGTGAATACGATTGATCTTGACTATTGCTTGCACTTGTTTTTTATATCCCCTTTTTATTTATTTGTTAATTATTGCATGCTGAGTGAAATTAACCACCAACTGAAAGAGAGATTAGAAAGGGAATATATTTATTTCTGACTGACCTTGGGAGGTAATATAATTTTGATATTTTAGATTTAATGCAGTCTGTTACAGCTGCTTAACAAGTGTTTGTCGGGGAGAGGAGGGGCTGGGTTGCCTGTAGTAGAGTTTTATAGTGCTGTTTTTGTATTTATTTAATGAGAATGTTTATTATAGTGAGTTTTGAGTGCAGTGTAACTTTGATATTGTTTTATTATGTAGGGAAATTGTGTGAGGAGGGGGAGGGAGGAGTAGGGGAAGGCCAGGCTTTATACTGTTTATTTGTATTTTATAACAATGTTGTATTGGATATATATAATTTTTTTTGTACTGTTAGACCATTAGTAACCCACAATGGGTGAGGACTTGTCTTGCAGAAAGGCACGTGACATTACATATTTGTGGTATTGTGTTATACTTGTGGTTTAGTGTGCCCATGGGCCTCAGCCTGACCCAGACCTTCTGAGCCGAGCCAAGGGTTGACGGTGGCCCCGCATGGCTGATGGTCTACCCTCTGCCAGGCCGGCAAGCTCCCATGGCCAACATCCAAGGATGATGGAAGGTGAATGGTCCTCCGACCATTCTGGGCCCTTTCGGACCTGCTGCGAGCAGCATGGAACAGCAGTCCTGGCCTGAGGTTGAGGGCAGATGGGCCTTGACATGAAGACATGACTATGGAGAGATGCGACGGCATCTAGACGAAGACACATGGCTGATGCAACGGCATCCAGGGACGAAGACACATGACTGATGCAACGGCATCCAGGGGCGAGACTCTTGACATCCACAAAGGCAACACGAGGCATGGACATTGGCACTGTCTCTCAGGGCGCCCTAACTCAGGCCACCCGCGGGACTGAGTCGCGGACCACCCTGTCTGTTACGCGCCCTACACAGCCCTTGCAGACCTGGTCACGGACCACGACGGTAGCGGGACTTCACAGGAACACACATCCGGGACATGACGGCTCAGGAGCACAGGACAACCGTCCACTGGCAGGCTAGTCCTCTCAGGAGAATTGCATCTGAGGGACCCCCGGCCTACCGTACCAGAAGGCTCGAGAGCGAAGATGAGGCGTGGCATAGGGAAGAACATCTAGGAAGGCAGGAACACTAGGACGTGGAAGATCATGAAGACACCTGGACATGGACCTCAGGCACGAAGACTTGAACATGGAACAGCTGAACGAAACAAGGAGCTCCTAGAAGACTGGAAGACCTTACATGGACTCTGGAAGGCCAGAGCCTCCAGAGCGAAGACTCATGATGATGCAAGACCAGGAACAATGAACGGAGCAGCCCTTTATAGGGCTGAAGCAGGAAACAGTCATCAAGGTGGGACCCAGACACTTCCTGTGTCTGGCCCTTTAAATATTGCAAAGAGACACGGCCACGCACCTAGGAGGAGAGCAGGAGCCATGCAGGACCGCGGACAGCGGCCTGCACAGACGCACGACGTCAAACAAGGCAGGGCTGGCCTGGAACACAGGCCCAACGTGAACAGCGGCTCCAGCCGCTGCCGGAGGCCCCAGGAGTGGCTCCTGCCGCTGCTGGAGGCCCCAGGAGCAGCTCCTGCCGCTACTCCAGCCCGGGGCTTTTGCGGCCTCCAGCCGCGAAGGTGGAATCGGCCTCGGGGGCGGTCCCAGCCCCGAAGACAGCCGCAGCTCCAGCCACGGAAGCCCGGATGATGGTGGGCGGCCTCCGGGCTGCGTGGGCAAGCCGACGGCGGCGACCTGCCGTGTCGGTGAAAACAGCATGGTGAGTCAGTGAGCCTGCTCACGGGGGAAACCCGCGGGCAGCGCGAATTCAGAACATATTGTGCCTTCTTGCTCAATAATCTGCCTGGGTAATTTTATAACTGTCTGCATATAGTCAAAGTCACTTACTCATGGACTTTACATCAATATTTGAAGGGAAAATATGCACATCCTTTCCCTTTGAAAATTATCCCACAAAATCTACCCACACATTTGCATCTGCTAATTTGTGCATGTAATTTGTTTCAGGAAAAAAGTATGCATATAAGCCCAAACCCTGCCCTGGGAATACCTTTCTCACTGCAAGTAAAGGTATGTGCATGCAGGCCCTACATGTGTACTTTTCCCTGCATATCAGGCAATTTTGTAAAAGCCCACTTCTGTGGATAAAGCATTGGTTTGCTCGCAAAAATGGCTTTGAAAATTACCCTCAAAATCTCCATTTGCTAAAGCAGTAACAGGTCCCTCCAAATGTGCAGATGCTTGAAGAGATTAATGTTAATGTTAAACAGTAATATGAAAAGTTATGTAGAATTTTGTGAGGATGAAAACTGTATTCAAGGAACTTTGTTTATTCCGGATTTTTGTGTCATTGGCAGACTTAAGGTTTGGGACCCATTCAGCCGCTGGCACAAGACTATTCCTGGGTATGATAGCCTCTCTCTCACTGTGAACAGCAATCTGCAAGTGATCGAAGACGGAGCAAAGGCAATCCTACTGGCAGGTGTGGGAGCTGGCTTTCAGGTTTCTGCCTTTGAAAATTCTGTTAGAACTGTAATAAAACCAACCACCAGTATAATGGTGTAAAACAAATATGCACAACTAAAGGCAAGATCTTCTCTCACAAGGTTGCTGTCAGTATTTTATTATGATCTTGCACTTTAGTTTTAACTGTGAATTATAATCAGTAAGAAAAATAGAATTTGACTTGAGGGGCAAGAAACTGGATGTCACTGCTATTAACCCAGAACAGTTAGGCTTCCCTCACTGCCCTGAGAAAAAATCAGACAGGACCCAAAATGGCAGAATGATCCTGGTTTAACTTTCTTTGTTTTTGTTTTACCGATGAATTGAAAGGGAGAATTATCTACTTGAAAGCAGGAACCATTCTGACATACATTAAATAGAGCACAACTTTTATATTGATCTTAGCATACAGCAGTCTATGGATGGTAGTATGCCAGGTTTCATTTCCCCAGTATTCTGCAGGATTTAAATTTTATTTCTACTTACTTCAGCAACTAATTTATATCTGCCTTACTTACTATATAGTCCCCTTATGATTACCATATCCAATCTGCATGAAGGATTCTTTGAAAGCTAAGCCAGTGGAAGAATTATTAAAGTAAGTTTATCACTATCACTGATATCTACTTTTCAGGAGGAAGCTCCTCCAACTCCAACTAACATGAATCAGGGGAGGTAACCACACCCATTATAAAATCTTAGTTGCAACATTATTGCGTAAGGAAATCAGACATTTACATCCAAAACACAGAGCAATAAATGTAACATAGTAATAATGATGGCAGAGAAAGATCAAATGGTCCATCCAGTCTGCCCAGCAAGTTGCTTATGGTAGTAAGTGCCGCTCTGTGTGGGTTACTCCCATGTACCCTTTCCTTCATTTCCAACCTCTATTCTTTAGGGATCCACAGTGTTTGTCCCATGTCCTTTACTGATTTTGTCCTTACCACCTCTTCTGGAAGGGTATTCCAGACATTCACCACCCTCTCCATGAAGAAATATTTCCTAATGTTGGTTCTGAATCATCCCCTCTAGAGTTTTATATCATGACCCCTAGTTCTACAGTTTCCTATCCAATGGAAAAGGTTTGAAGTTCGTGCATCAATGAGACCCTTCAGGTATCTGAAAGTCTGTATTATCTCTGCCCTGCACTTCCTCTCTGCCAGAGGATACATATTTAGATCCTTCATCCTCTCCTCATAATTCTTCTGATACAGACCCCACACCATTTTGGTCACCCTTCTCTCCATCTTGTCTCTATCCTTTTTCAGCTACGGGCTCACCAAGGACCTTGGTACATGGGCATTATCACCTTTTTCCTGCTAGTTATTCTTTTTTCTATGCAGCCCAGCATTCTTCTGGCTTTAGCTATTGCCTTGTTGCTTGGCTTCGCTGCCTTCAGATTACCAGACCCCTAGGTCCATCTCCCAGTCCAGGTATATTAGTCTTTCATCTCCCATCATACAGCTCTTTTGGATTACCACACCCCAGCTACATGACTCTGCACTTCTTGGCATTAAATCCCAGCTGCCAAATCTTCAACCACTCTTCAAGCTTTCTTAAATCACTTTTTATTTTCTCTACTCTTCATGTGTATCCACTCTGTTGCAGATTTTAGTATCACCTTCAAATAGACAAACTTTACCTTCAATCCCTTTCTGCAATGTTGGTCCCAAAGATATTGAACAGAACCGGTCCCTACACCACTCCCCCTGACACTCCACTTAGCACTGTTCTCTCTTTAGAATAAGTTCCATTTACCATTACATTCTGTCTTCTATCAGTCAACCAGATTGTATTCCACTCTGCCATCTTGGCGCCCATACCCAAGCTTCTCATTTTGCTCATGAGCATCCTTTGCAGGGCAGTATCAAAAGCTTTGCTGAAATCCAAGTAAAGCATGTCAAGAGCTCTCTTTCTTGATCCAATTCTCTAATCACTCAATCAAAAAAGTATCAATACAATGGCAACAAGGGTGATACCAAACCTTTCTTCCAATCCCTCTTAACCAAGATCCTATGTCCAAGAAACCCCAGTCCCAGTTATCCTCATCCTTATTCAATGTCTTAACATTTTTTCAGGCATTTTTAATGTTCTTATATCACCACATAAAGTCGGGGACAAATGTATAGCATTCCGAGCCTACTATTTTGCAAATTCCTCCTTTTCTAGCTAATATAAAAATCAGAGGCTAGGTGATTTTGATCATAAGTCTTTATGCTTTTATTTCAATTTCAAGATCAGAAATACTGTTAAGGATGAAGGTAAAAGGATGTTTTAACACACTTGATAGCCATCTAATTGTTCTAAAGGCAAGGGTGGTTCCTACACCAGAGAATAGGATGCTTACATATCTCTCCCCTTCTGTGACATCCTATTCCTGAACATTACTGGAAAATGAACCTGAAAATCTTTTTTCCTGGGATGTAAAGTTGATTGAAGAGAGAGCTGGAGTAGTAGGAACTGTAAAACCTTCATAACATGATTCCACACAATTTTCGTGCAGGTACCTATAAGCCTTATTACCACAGATAAACATTTTTATAGGCAGGGACCTTCTTAATGCTGGTAAGGTAGGGGTCTGTATGTCTGGTACCAGGGACGGATTGGCCTATCGGGGGATCGGGCAAGCCCTGGTGGGACGGTCGCTCTGGTCACGTGGTCTGCTGAGCACGGCCACGACAGAGCCACGCTTGGCAGACCACGTGGTATCTCCTGGGCCGGCCTGGGCGGAAAATCCCTGGGCCGATCTTTACCCGGAATCCGCCCCTGTCTGGTACACTTATCCATAACATGTTATGTATTACTGAATTTGGAGTGTCTAAGCCAGACCTCATTTATATTACCTGTACAGCAAAAAACTTAAAACAGCAACCTCCCCTAACCTCAGAGGTGCCTGGCATCAAAAAGGGAGCTTTATGGAGAAGCCTTTCACTTTGTATACATCATCCCAAAAGGCAGGATCAGTTCCACCTGCTTCCAGATTTCTATTCTGGACTCATAGATGGCATGTTCAAGCAGAGTACAGTAGTATAAATACATAGTCTTGAAAAATACATCAAAAAGCAATAAAAGACAAAGCAGAGAACCATGTAATTTGCCTTCAAGTAGATAAAGAGACAGCTCCATGATCAAGTACCACTTCAAGATTCTAGATTGAATACTTGCATAAATAATACTTTAATGCCTTCTTAAATGACTTCAGAAAAGTTATGGCATGTAGTTGCTCTAGTAAAGAGTCCCAGCATCACGGGCCTGCTACTGAAAAAGCCCTTTCCCTTGTTATATCCAGATGCACTAGTTTTGGAGATGGTCTTTCGAGTAAGTGTTTATTTGCTGAGTGGAGAGATCACAAGGGTTTGTACAACCACAGAACAGTATTAATTTATGGGATGGCATCATTTAATAATTTGTGTATAAGAGATGCTATTTTATATTAGATCTTCCATTGTATTGACAGCCAATGCAAAGATTAGAGTATGAGAGTTATAAAGTCTTGCATTCTAGTGCTCGAGTTCTGTACTATTTACATGGTGTGAATAGCACTAGCAGGGAAGCCTATGTATGATAGTCCAGACCTTTTAAATACTAGAGACTAAAGAATATAATGGAAATCATGGGGCTCAAACAAAGGTTTCAATCATCTCAAAAGACACAATTTGAAAAAAGATGGATTTCACAATGGCACCGATTTGGGCTTTCATTCATAGATTTGTATCAATGATTACTCCTAAGTTTCTTAATTTTTGTGAAATTGGAATGTAGAGGCCTTGAAAGTTAAATGTGGAAGGAATCTCAAATGAAGGAAAATTAATACCAGTAAGAATAATTATTTCAGTCTTTTCAACATTTAGGGGTAGATTTTCAGAGGGTTACACGCGTAACCCCCGAAAACCTACCCCAAACTCCCCCTGCGTGCGCCGAGCCTATCTTGCATAGGCTTCTGGCGCGCGCAAAACCCCGGGACGTGTATAAGTCCCGGGGCTTTCATGGGGGGGCGTGTCTCGACCGGCGTGTCATTGGGAGGCATGTTGGGGGGCGTCACGTGGCCGGCGCGTCATCCGGGGGCAGGGCCTCCAGACCAGCCCCCAGACCGGAACATGGCGTGCTGGCAGCCGGCCCGGCGCGTGCGCAAGTTACGCCTGCCTCGAGCAGGCTACCCTTAGTTGTAACCTATTATGAAATAACCAGCTTCTTACTGAGTTTATGCACAGGAAACCAAAATTAAATGTCAGTGCATGATATTGCCAGCGTAAACTTTGTAGTTAATGCCAAGACATGCCAAGACTTTATATAGGCGTTACTGAAAAAGATGATCCCTGAGACACTCGAGTAGTCACCGTGTTACAATTTGAGAAGGCATTCCCAATTCTAATGTGTTGGGAGCAATTAGTTAGATAAGAGAAGAACCATTTCAAGACTATCCTAGATATACCAAATGTTACAGCATGGTCCAGTGTGTTAAAGGCTGCCATTTAGTCTGAAAGGATCAGGACATAGTCTACGTTCTTATCGAATCCTCTAATGATTATAACAGAACTTGCGAGCAGTAGGGTTTCTGTGCTGAATGTTTTCCTAAAGCCAAATTAAAACTGATCTATAATGGTAATCTCTTCAATGAAATCAGCGAGTTGGTTCAAGATTCCGGAATCAATTACTTTTGCCAGGAAAGGCAGAGATGAAATTGCTCGATAGATGGAATTGATGGATCAGCATTAGTTTTTTTTATTTTTATTTGTCTTAATATAGGCCTGACTGGGAGAGTGTGAGGAGCTTTTCCCTGCTTGGTTTCTAGCTCAACATCCAGGAACCCACCTGACACTGCTGACGGATGCCACCTTGAGCACCAGGGCCTGGTCGATAAAGTCACAGCATTTAGCACATCGGGAGAGCACGAGGATGTTTTCCCTGCTTGGTTTCCCTCTCAACATCTGGGAACCCACTTGCTGCTGCTGGCTGAAGTCACCTTGAGCACCAGGGCCTGGTTCATAAAATTGCGGTGTGCAGTGGTGCGTAGCCTCCAGCGTGCTCCAAAGCCGGGCGCGCAGCTTCTAACCAGTTTGGAGGAACCTCCATCTCGCATTTCTTGGGAGTCTAAAGCAGTTATGGACAAGAAGAGGAAAGGTAATTTGAGGTTAGTTCCTCCTGCATCTCAAGCTACCCCTTGACTAACCCAACCTGCCTTAGAAAACTTTAATTTTACTAGTCAAAGTATGGGAGAAAATGAGCTTTCAGCCTCAGGCTCTTCTGGCTCCGCCCTCATAAAGACATTTTCTCTAAGGTCTCTTGGCCCAGTCCCAGCACAGGCCCCAAATCCACCCTTCTAAGTCCTAAGGAAGGAATAGTGGAGCGCATTGGGATGCAGGTCCCTTCCTCGGAGGTGAGGTCCCAGCAGGATCATGGTTCTATGCCAGCTAAACTTCCAATAATGGCTAAGCTTGCTGTAATGACAATGGATTCACTTTGGACTGCAATTATTAAATTGGAGACGGCTCTTTCCTTGAGAATTGACACTGTTTTGGGATCTCTTGGGAATCTGTTCAAGTAAATGAACATTCACAGAAAATTACTGAACTGGAAGGTTACATTGCAAATGATATAGTTGATTGTAATAACATGTGTGATACCACTGTATCTTTGAATTGAGATAATCAGTCTCTACATAGGAAGACTGAAAGTATGGATAACTACTCTAAGAAGTTTAATCTGAGATTTCTTAATTTTCCTCGTTGCTCGATTTCCCCATTGGAGATGATCAGAAAGATTTATTTAGATTTTTTGAAAGTCTCCAAAGAGACTGTTCCTGAGATTGTAACAGCCTATTATCTTCCTGAACTAAAGTCCACTGAATGTGTAGATAGAGGAGTTGAAGCTAGAGAAAAGTTGTTAAATTTAACACAATTTTTGAGGAATCTAACTCTGATATCAAAGACAGGGCTATCATCATTGTAGGTTTTGCTCATGAGTACGATAAGCAGTGGACTTTCTTTTCATTTCAAAGATTCCCTTTTTCTTGGTTATAAGATAGCTGTATTTTCGGATGTATTTAAGGAGACGTAATCTTGTAGGAAACTTTTTCTTATTATGAAAACCAGAGTTTTGGCTCTGGGTGCTTCCTTTTTATTAAAATTTCCCTGCAAGTGTTAACATTTCAAGGTGCTATTTTTTTTTTTTTTATCTCATTCAGTTGGAGAATTTTTTCAGAATTAGACTGCCCCTACATGATGTAGTTGCTGTTTAAATGAATCCAGGATATTCTATAAATAGAAAAGTATACTAGTAATTTCTGTGAAAATTTTCCTTTTGTATATCCCCATTATGTGGTTTGAATATTTCAGAAAACTTGCCTGTGACAATTGACTCTTTTTCCTTTATTTTCTCATTATTGCTTAAATCAAGGTGTACTTCAATTAACTAAAAAATAATAAAGATTAAGTTATCTAATGGCCTGACTGAGGCATGCTTTAAAGGGGCTGACAAGGAGAGGTTAGTGATCTTAGAAATGGATTGACATACATTCTTTCTAATCAGTACTGCAGTAGAACAGGGAATAAGTGGACATGAAAATGAGTTCATTTTTGTAATGATGCAAGCAACAGTATCACTAAATATGGGATCAAAGGTTTCCCAGAGAGGATGGTTTTCGAATGTATTATAAGTTAGGAGAGTAGGGCCAGGTGTAAAACTCTCACATATCTTCACAATCTTGGAAATAAAGAATGCTGCAAGATGGTTACAGCACTCAGCAGTAGCATCTAAACTGGAATTATGATATAGTCAATGATTTAACAATCTGGAAGAGTCTGAGTTGTTGCCGACAGAATGGATTCTATTTGAGTAGCATTGCTTTTTAGTTGAATTAATGTTTACGATATGCCGCTAGCTATAGAAGATATGCAGTTTTTGTTATTGCAGTAGGTTGTTTATGGCATCTCCACTCTGAGCATCTAAGTTCCTGCTTCATTAATTTTAAAGAAGTTGTGCATCATGGGGCATTTTTAACACACAATTTTAACAGGTCCAGTTTCATCAGAAATAGCTAGTATGGGAGGCAAAGGAGAGATATTACCTTGTTTCTGAGGCTGTAAAAGAAATATTTCCTGGACTTTCTTTTTGCTGTTTCGGGTGCCATTATCGAGGCATGGAAGGAACTCCGGGGGTAGACAGGAATCTGCCCTGACAGGACCACGCCCCAATCACCAACAACATCAGCAGGAGGGGCCAGAAGCGGAGGTAAAAGCAGCCTCATTCGGCGCGTAGCTGCTGACGGCACACCACCAAAGCCGCACGCACCTAAGGGATGTGTGGCTTTGCCCGGCTTAGCCAGGATTCGCCCAGAATTAGTCTGTTCTACTGCAGGGCTGTGGAATTATTTGGTCTTTGATTTTCATTTGGTCTCTATTGAACTGCTTCAGGTAGGTACATTGTTGCTTGGGACCTTATCCTCCTATAAATACTATTTAACATCTATCTCATACCCATCTGTCACACACTGGATCATCTGGGTTTGACCCACTTCCTTTATGCTGATGATATTCAAATATTAGTCCCAATTCAAAATACCCTCGAAGAAACCTACAAGAAAATAAACTTCTATCTCTCAAAAATCAAACAATGTCTATCAAACCTAAAACTCATAATTAACATTGAGAAAACTGAATTAATCATACTTGACAAAAAAAACCAATGAGTCAACCAGACAACCTCTTAAAACAGAAAACCCTGAAACAATAATCTCTCCTGTTGACCACGCCAGAAACCTTGGAATTACAATTGATAAAGAATTATCCTTCAAAACCCTTATAACAAATAAAATTTAATTTATTTATTTATTTAAGTTTTTTTATATACCAACATTCAAGACAGTAGTCCCATCATGCTGGTTCACAAGAAACAGGGGTGCAATAAACTTTACAATTTGAACAATGGTGCAGAAAAGCAGTTACATGTAACAGGGAATCAATAACTAGGAGTAAGAAGGAAAATGAAGATTAAATAATTATATATATATATATATATAATAACATTATAAGAGGTGGCTATTAATGCTAATACTAGCGAAGAATGTTGATTGGCTATTAATGCTATTACTAGCGACGAATGTTGATTGGAGGAGGTTAAGTAATGTTGGAGTTAGGAAAGGCCTGCGTGAACAGCCACGTCTTGAGTCTTTTCTTGAATGTTGAGATGCTGGGTTCCATTCTAAGATCCGGGGGAATGGCGTTCCATAAAGTTGGACCAGCTGTGGAGAAGGCCCGATCTCTAAGCGTGATGTGTCTGGTAGTTTTGGCTGGAGGTACTTGAAGAGATCCTTTGTAAGCATCTCTTGTCGGTCTTGTTGAGTAGTGTAATCGGAGGGGGATATGGAGATCGATTGGGGCTAATTGATGGATGTTTTTGAAAATGGTGAGAATGGTCTTGTAGATTATTCTGAAGTGGATAGGCAGCCAGTGGAGGCCCATCAGGATAGGGGTTATGTGTTCTCTTCTCCTGGTGTTAGTGAGTATACGGGCGGAGGCATTTTGGACCATTTGCAATGGTTTGGTGTGTGAAGAAGGGAGACCAAGCATGATGGAGTTACAATAGTCCAGCTTTGCGAAAATGATTGATTGTAGAATCGTTCTGAAGTCATGTGTGTGGAAGAGAGGCCGTATTCTTTTCAGCACTTGGAGCTTATAAAAGCAGTCTCTGGTGGTTTTGTTGATGTTCGCTTTCAGGTTTAGGTGATTGTCAATTAGAACTCCTAGGTCTCTCACTTGTGTAGTATTTGGTAAGGCTGGATGAGTGGGTGTGAGGGAGCTGTTTTCTGGTGTGATGAGTAGAAGTTCCGTTTTTGAAGAATTTAGTATAAGGTTGAGACTTGTGAGAAGCTGTTTGATATTTTGGAGGCAGGTTTCCCAGTGAGACAGTGTTTTTGCGAGTGACTCCTTGATGGGGATCAGGACCTGAATATCGTCAGCGTAGAGGAAGTGTTTGAGATTGAGGTCAGTGAGAAGTTTACATAAAGGTAACAGATAAATGTTAAACAAGGTAGGAGACAGGGATGAGCCCTGAGGGACTCCTACTGACGCAGGGTGAAGAGAGGATTCTTTATTATGAATCTTAACCTTATATCCTCTGTTGCTGAGGAAGGTTCTAAACCAAGATAGGGCGGTGCCCGAGATACCTATGGCTGTTAGTTGGTTGATGAGAAGAGAGTGATTGACCGTGTCAAATGCAGACGAAAGGTCGAGTAGGATCAGAAGGAAGGATTGTCCTTTGTCTAAGCCTAGGATGATGTGGTCGGTCATAGAGATGAGAAGGGCTTCCGTGCTTAAGGTTTTACGGAATCCGTATTGTGATGGGAAAAGTAGGTTATTGTCTTCAAGGTAGTTTGAGAGTCGGGAGTTTACCAATTTTTCCATTATCTTGGCTATGAAGGGGAGGTTGGCTATAGGTCTAAAGTTGTTAGGATCGTTTGGGTCCAGATTTGGTTTTTTGAGAAGGGGTTTGAGTGAGGCTAGTTTGAGGTTGTCCGGGTAGAGTCCTTGAGTGAGGGAGCAGTTTATGATATCTGCCAGTGTTTTGGCGATAGAATCTGGAATTGATAGTAGTAGTTTAGCTGGGATGTGATCTGAAGGGTGGGAGGAAGGTTTCATTTTCCTTAGAATTCCTTGGATCTCCATGGATGAAGTTGTGTCAAGTTCTTCTAACTGAGTGTAGTTGATTGAGGGTTGACGAGTGGTTAGTGGAACAGTATGGTTAGTGGGGAGCTGAGATAGAAGAGTGTTGATTTTGTTGCTGAAGAATAGAGCTAATTCTTCCGCTTTCGATTGAGCTTGGTCATGTGGAATCTCTGGTTGGTTTAATTGTGTGAGGTTGGCTACATAGCTGAAGAGGGCTTTGGCATCGAATACCAGGTCATGTATCTTCGAGGCGTAATAGTCCCTCTTGGATCTTAGGGTGCTTGATTTGTATTGGTGCAGAGATGATTTGTAGATTGAAAGGGTGTTGGTTCCTGGGTTTTTGCGCCATTTAGCCTCATTTTGTCTTAGTTGGAGTTTGAGCTTTCTTAGTTCTGAGGAGAACCAGGGCTGTCTTTTGGAGGAATTCTGGTGTGGTTTTTTTGTAATTGAAGGGCATAGCTTGTTAGCTATAGTTTCGGTGATTGTGTTCCATGATCGAAGTGCTGAGTTCGGATCTGTAAGGTCCAGTTGGTGGAGTTGAGGTGATAGGTGATTATTGAGGTCTTCTGGGGAGCAAGTTTTCCTGTATGTGAAGGAGGGCGCAGGAATGCAAGCCGGGCTAGTATCTTTTATAGAGAATGAAGTTGTTATGAGGTAGTGGTCTGACCACGGGACCTTTGTGCAATCTGGGATAGATACGGGATTGATTGCAGCGTTAACGAAGATCAGGTCTAACGTGTGGCCGGCTTTGTGGGTAGGTTTGTTAACTAATTGAGTGAAGCCTAGTGCTGAGAAGGCTGTGAGAAGTGATTCACAGTTAGGTGATGGGGTAGGGTTATCTACGTGCATGTTGAAATCACCTAGTATGATAGCTGGCGAGTCAAAGTTGATGAGGGAAGAAGTTAATTCTACCAGGGGTGAAGCATCTGATTCCAGGAGTCCTGGGGGAGCATATACGAGAAGGATTTGGAGCTTGTCTGAGGTGAAAAGGCCGAATTCAAGTTTTGCATTGGAATTTGATTGCTGTAGAGAGAATCTGAGGTCCTTTTTAGTTGCTAAAAGAATACCTCCTCCCTTTTTTTTATGACGAGGTAGCGAGAAGAAGTCGTAAGCCTCTGTAGGTAATTGATTAATTATTGCTGTGTCTGAAGGTTTTAACCACGTTTCAGTGATTGCACAAATCTCCGGTTTCACGTCGATGAGGTAGTCGTTTAAGATTACAGACTTTTTCGTTAGAGATTGAGCATTGAAAAGGCTTAAAGAGAAGAGGGTGAGGCCTAGCAGTTGTGAGGTAGGAGTGATCGAAATTGAAGAGAGGGATTTAAGGTTGTGTTGTTGGGCATGTCGGAAAGAAATTCTTTTAGGTGGAGTATTATGTTGGAGAATTGGAATTGTGAAAAATGGGGCCATTTGTAAGAACTAAGTTGCGAGATTAGAAGGATAATGAGAGGGGCTATTTGAAAGATTGAGGCTTGTCTGTGCAGGTTTGATGAATGCTGGAGGCTTGCAGGCGATGCTGGATGAATGCTGGAAGTTTGCAGATGAATGCTGGAAGCTTGCAGATGAGACTGGATAAATGCTGGAAGCATGCAGATGAGACTGGATGAATGCTGGAAGCATGCAGATGAGACTGGATGAATGCTGGAAGCTTGCAGGTGAATGCTGGAAGCTTGAAGCTTGCAGATGAATGCTGGAAGCTTGCAGATGAGACTGGATAAATGCTGGAAGCATGCAGATGAGACTGGATGAATGCTGGAAGCTTGCAGTTGAGACTGGATGAATGCTGGAAGCTTGCAGATGAGACTGGATGAATGCTGGAAGCTTGCAGATGAATGCTGGAAGCTTGCAGATGAGACTGGATGAATGCTGGAAGCTTGCAGATTAATGCTAGAAGCTTGCAGATGAGACTGGATGAATGCTGGAAGCTTGCAGATGAGACTGGATGAATGCTGGAAGCTTGCAGATTAATGCTAGAAGCTTGCAGATGAGACTGGATGAATGCTGGAAGCTTGCAGATGAGACTGGATGAATGCTGGAAGCTTGGAGATGAATGCTGGAAGCTTGTTTAATGCTGTGGGACAGTTTGTTAGTAGAGGATTGCATGGGAGTTTCATGTGTTGAGTGTTGGAAGGAGGGAGAGGGATGGTTCGGTAGTTTAGGGATGAGGGGGATTGAGGGGAGGTCAAAGAATAATGAGTTACTTACGAGGCAGAGGTACAAAAGGGGAGTACACAAAGGGAGTGCACTAAGGAGCGCACAAAGGAGCAGGCTCCTTTGTTGTGCTCCTTAGGCGCGCGACGCTAGGCGCGCGGCGCCTGGGTGTCTCTCAATTTAAATTTATAGTCTGATCAGGGCTGTCCCCTAATTGGCTGTACGTGTTCGGCGTATCCCTCGGAGGCGGAAAAAGGTCCGGGCAGAAGAGGTTCGGGCAAAAGAGGCAGGGATTCGGCGCGGCTGGGGATTTAAAGGCCCTCGGTGCCGGTCTCGATTGGCTGCAGGTAGGTTGCTGGAGGCGGGCCTTGCTTGCCGATTCTGGGCGGAGGGAACGGCGTCTGGATGGCGCGGCAGGCCTCGTGGTCGCCCACGGACCCAGCGGGGGGAAGGGAGAGGTTAGCTGGCCTTACCCCGATGGGTCTGTGGCGCCGACCGCGCAGGCCCTCCCTCGATCCCGATGCCGTCTGCGTTCCTGGAGATCGCTGTCTGAGTTCGCCGGGCAGAAGAGGCAGGGATTCGGCGCGGCTGGGGATTTAAAGGCCCTCGGTGCCGGTCTCGATTGGCTGCAGGTAGGTTGCTGGAGGCGGGCCTTGCTTGCCGATTCTGGGCGGAGGGAACGGCGTCTGGACGGCGCGGCAGGCCTCGTGGTCGCCCACGGACCCAGCGGGGGGAAGGGAGAGGTTAGCTGGCCTTACCCCGATGGGTCTGTGGCGCCGACCGCGCAGGCCCTCCCTCGATCCCGATGCCGTCTGCGTTCCTGGAGATCGCTGTCTGAGTTCGCCGGGCAGAAGAGGCAGGGATTCGGCGCGGCTGGGGATTTAAAGGCCCTCGGTGCCGGTCTCGATTGGCTGCAGGTAGGTTGCTGGAGGCGGGCCTTGCTTGCCGATTCTGGGCGGAGGGAACGGCGTCTGGACGGCGCGGCAGGCCTCGTGGTCGCCCACGGACCCAGCGGGGGGAAGGGAGAGGTTAGCTGGCCTTAACCCGATGGGTCTGTGGCGCCGACCGCGCAGGCCCTCCCTCGATCCCGATGCCGTCTGCGTTCCTGGAGATCGCTGTCTGAGTTCGCCGGGCAGAAGAGGCAGGGATTCGGCGCGGCTGGGGATTTAAAGGCCCTCGGTGCCGGTCTCGATTGGCTGCAGGTAGGTTGCTGGAGGCGGGCCTTGCTTGCCGATTCTGGGCGGAGGGAACGGCGTCTGGATGGCGCGGCAGGCCTCGTGGTCGCCCACGGACCCAGCGGGGGGAAGGGAGAGGTTAGCTGGCCTTACCCCGATGGGTCTGTGGCGCCGACCGCGCAGGCCCTCCCTCGATCCCGATGCCGTCTGCATTCCTGGAGATCGCTGTCTGAGTTCGCCGGGCAGAAGAGGCAGGGATTCGGCGCGGCTGGGGATTTAAAGGCCCTCGGTGCCGGTCTCGATTGGCTGCAGGTAGGTTGCTGGAGGCGGGCCTTGCTTGCCGATTCTGGGCGGAGGGAACGGCGTCTGGACGGCGCGGCAGGCCTCGTGGTCGCCCACGGACCCAGCGGGGGGAAGGGAGAGGTTAGCTGGCCTTACCCCGATGGGTCTGTGGCGCCGACCGCGCAGGCCCTCCCTCGATCCCGATGCCGTCTGCGTTCCTGGAGATCGCTGTCTGAGTTCGCCGGGCAGAAGAGGCAGGGATTCGGCGCGGCTGGGGATTTAAAGGCCCTCGGTGCCGGTCTCGATTGGCTGCAGGTAGGTTGCTGGAGGCGGGCCTTGCTTGCCGATTCTGGGCGGAGGGAACGGCGTCTGGACGGCGCGGCAGGCCTCGTGGTCGCCCACGGACCCAGCGGGGGGAAGGGAGAGGTTAGCTGGCCTTACCCCGATGGGTCTGTGGCGCCGACCGCGCAGGCCCTCCCTCGATCCCGATGCCGTCTGCGTTCCTGGAGATCGCTGTCTGAGTTCGCCGGGCAGAAGAGGCAGGGGATTCGGCGCGGCTGGGGATTTAAAGGCCCTCGGTGCCGGTCTCGATTGGCTGCAGGTAGGTTGCTGGAGGCGGGCCTTGCTTGCCGATTCTGGGCGGAGGGAACGGCGTCTGGACGGCGCGGCAACCCTAGTGGTCGCCCACGGACCCAGCGGGGGGAAGGGAGAGGTTAGCTGGCCTTACCCCGATGGGTCTGTGGCGCCGACCGCGCAGGCCCTCCCTCGATCCCGATGCCGTCTGCGTTCCTGGAGATCGCTGTCTGAGTTCGCCGGGCAGAAGAGGCAGGGATTCGGCGCGGCTGGGGATTTAAAGGCCCTCGGTGCCGGTCTCGATTGGCTGCAGGTAGGTTGCTGGAGGCGGGCCTTGCTTGCCGATTCTGGGCGGAGGGAACGGCGTCTGGACGGCGCGGCAGACCTCGTGGTCGCCCACGGACCCAACGGGGGGAAGGGAGAGGTTAGCTGGCCTTACCCCGATGGGTCTGTGGCGCCGACCGCGCAGGCCCTCCCTCGATCCCGATGCCGTCTGCGTTCCTGGAGATCGCTGTCTGAGTTCGCCGGGCAGAAGAGGCAGGGATTCGGCGCGGCTGGGGATTTAAAGGCCCTCGGTGCCGGTCTCGATTGGCTGCAGGTAGGTTGCTGGAGGCGGGCCTTGCTTGCCGATTCTGGGCGGAGGGAACGGCGTCTGGACGGCGCGGCAGGCCTCGTGGTCGCCCACGGACCCAGCGGGGGGAAGGGAGAGGTTAGCTGGCCTTAACCCGATGGGTCTGTGGCGCCGACCGCGCAGGCCCTCCCTCGATCCCGATGCCGTCTGCGTTCCTGGAGATCGCTGTCTGAGTTCGCCGGGCAGAAGAGGCAGGGATTCGGCGCGGCTGGGGATTTAAAGGCCCTCGGTGCCGGTCTCGATTGGCTGCAGGTAGGTTGCTGGAGGCGGGCCTTGCTTGCCGATTCTGGGCGGAGGGAACGGCGTCTGGATGGCGCGGCAGGCCTCGTGGTCGCCCACGGACCCAGCGGGGGGAAGGGAGAGGTTAGCTGGCCTTACCCCGATGGGTCTGTGGCGCCGACCGCGCAGGCCCTCCCTCGATCCCGATGCCGTCTGCATTCCTGGAGATCGCTGTCTGAGTTCGCCGGGCAGAAGAGGCAGGGATTCGGCGCGGCTGGGGATTTAAAGGCCCTCGGTGCCGGTCTCGATTGGCTGCAGGTAGGTTGCTGGAGGCGGGCCTTGCTTGCCGATTCTGGGCGGAGGGAACGGCGTCTGGACGGCGCGGCAGGCCTCGTGGTCGCCCACGGACCCAGCGGGGGGAAGGGAGAGGTTAGCTGGCCTTACCCCGATGGGTCTGTGGCGCCGACCGCGCAGGCCCTCCCTCGATCCCGATGCCGTCTGCGTTCCTGGAGATCGCTGTCTGAGTTCGCCGGGCAGAAGAGGCAGGGATTCGGCGCGGCTGGGGATTTAAAGGCCCTCGGTGCCGGTCTCGATTGGCTGCAGGTAGGTTGCTGGAGGCGGGCCTTGCTTGCCGATTCTGGGCGGAGGGAACGGCGTCTGGACGGCGCGGCAGGCCTCGTGGTCGCCCACGGACCCAGCGGGGGGAAGGGAGAGGTTAGCTGGCCTTACCCCGATGGGTCTGTGGCGCCGACCGCGCAGGCCCTCCCTCGATCCCGATGCCGTCTGCGTTCCTGGAGATCGCTGTCTGAGTTCGCCGGGCAGAAGAGGCAGGGATTCGGCGCGGCTGGGGATTTAAAGGCCCTCGGTGCCGGTCTCGATTGGCTGCAGGTAGGTTGCTGGAGGCGGGCCTTGCTTGCCGATTCTGGGCGGAGGGAACGGCGTCTGGACGGCGCGGCAACCCTAGTGGTCGCCCACGGACCCAGCGGGGGGAAGGGAGAGGTTAGCTGGCCTTACCCCGATGGGTCTGTGGCGCCGACCGCGCAGGCCCTCCCTCGATCCCGATGCCGTCTGCGTTCCTGGAGATCGCTGTCTGAGTTCGCCGGGCAGAAGAGGCAGGGATTCGGCGCGGCTGGGGATTTAAAGGCCCTCGGTGCCGGTCTCGATTGGCTGCAGGTAGGTTGCTGGAGGCGGGCCTTGCTTGCCGATTCTGGGCGGAGGGAACGGCGTCTGGACGGCGCGGCAGACCTCGTGGTCGCCCACGGACCCAACGGGGGGAAGGGAGAGGTTAGCTGGCCTTACCCCGATGGGTCTGTGGCGCCGACCGCGCAGGCCCTCCCTCGATCCCGATGCCGTCTGCGTTCCTGGAGATCGCTGTCTGAGTTCGCCGGGCAGAAGAGGCAGGGATTCGGCGCGGCTGGGGATTTAAAGGCCCTCGGTGCCGGTCTCGATTGGCTGCAGGTAGGTTGCTGGAGGCGGGCCTTGCTTGCCGATTCTGGGCGGAGGGAACGGCGTCTGGACGGCGCGGCAGGCCTCGTGGTCGCCCACGGACCCAGCGGGGGGAAGGGAGAGGTTAGCTGGCCTTACCCCGATGGGTCTGTGGCGCCGACCGCGCAGGCCCTCCCTCGATCCCGATGCCGTCTGCGTTCCTGGAGATCGCTGTCTGAGTTCGCCGGGCAGAAGAGGCAGGGATTCGGCGCGGCTGGGGATTTAAAGGCCCTCGGTGCCGGTCTCGATTGGCTGCAGGTAGGTTGCTGGAGGCGGGCCTTGCTTGCCGATTCTGGGCGGAGGGAACGGCGTCTGGACGGCGCGGCAGGCCTCGTGGTCGCCCACGGACCCAACGGGGGGAAGGGAGAGGTTAGCTGGCCTTACCCCGATGGGTCTGTGGCGCCGACCGCGCAGGCCCTCCCTCGATCCCGATGCCGTCTGCGTTCCTGGAGATCGCTGTCTGAGTTCGCCGGGCAGAAGAGAAGGTTATCACAAGTTACTGACACTCAGATGCCTCAAACCCTTCCTCACACAAAATGATTTTTAGAACAGTCCTACAACTACTACTTTTTGCAAACCTAGACTACTGTAATTCTCTTCTCCTTGGCCTTCCTTTTATCACAATCCATCCACTTCAAATACTGCAGAACGCAGCCGCCAGGATTCTCACAGGAGCTAAGAAACAAGACCACATCACACCAACTCTAATCTCCTTACACTGGCTTCCAATTAAATACAGAATTGACTACAAAGTTCTATCAATCCTTCCCAAAATTATTACAGGACAACAAAACTACTGGTTAACGGAACATATCCAAGTACATGCTCCAAATAAGAACCTTCGCTCAATGAACAAAGGCCTCCTCAAAATTCCTCCTGCAAAAATCACCCATCTGGCATCAACCTGAGAGAAAGCTATATCCTTCACCAGCCCATCTCTATGGAACTCTTTACCCCTCAATCTAAGACTTCAATTCGACACCAAAACTTTCAAAAAAGAATTAAAAGCCTGGCTATTCACCAGAATATTCTCTGATGCACTTAATCACTAACACCACCAGACCCACAATCAGACAGCACCAAGAAATCAGAGACACCACCCTGTCAACCCTTGAAGACGCATCAAAATCACAAATCCCACAATAGACTGACAAGAACTTTTTCTTTTCTATTTAATCCAGCCTTGCTATTTCCTTCTACAATGTTCCATATGGTTATATATGAAATTCTCCATGTTAAAACCATAATGTTATTTTATCCTATTGTAAACCGTTATGATGGTAAAACCGAATACACGATATACAAAAAAATGTTAAATAAATAAATAAAGAAAATATTGCCTCCATAAGGGAAGCAGCATTAATCATATGTAAGAATAGCCTTCTGTCTCTTTGTGGCTATAATCTCTCTTTGCCTTTGAAAGTTGCTTAAAAATTAAAATGCCACATACTAAGAGGAAGGCAAAATTAAAGCCTTCCTCTAGTTTTTCTACAGTAGAGCTAGGCCAGAGGAGTGTGGCAGAATGGCTAGAATCTCCCCAGATAACCCCCATTGAGGAGACCACGATAGGGGTGGAATTAGAGCGGAAACCAATCCTCATGTTCGAGGATATCTCATTGAGTCCGGGGGTGCTGGATACACCTCCACCTCTTGGCAAGGAAGGGGGACTCCCCCACAAAATGCCAGGAATTTCCCAGGATGACTTAAGGATTCTGGGAAAGGATGGTGAAGAATTAAAGGGAACTAAAGAAATATCCTGTGAGCCTGGTTAATTCTTATTCATTTCCCGGCTAAAATTGAATTAAGTACAACCCCCCCCCCACCCTCCTGACCCGCCCCCCAAGACTTACCAAAACTCTCTGGTGGTCCAGCGGGGGGTCCGGGAGCCATCTCCTGCACTCACACCCTTGGCTGCTGGTATTCAAAATGGCGCCGATAGCCTTTGACCTTCTATGTCACAGGGGCTACCGGTGCCATTGGTCAGCCCCTGTCACATGGTAGGAGCAATGGATGGCCGGTGCCATCTTGTGCTCCTGCCATGTGACAGGGGCTGACCAATGGCACCGGTAGCCCCTGTGACATAGTGAGGGCAAAGGCTATCGGCGCCATTTTGATTACTGGCAGCCGATGGCCCAAGTGCAGGAGACTTTTGGTAGGAGCTGGCGCTGACCATCCAGTGCTCCCTCCATGTGACAGGGGCCAGCCAATGGCACGGATACTCTGTCACATGGTAAGGGCAAAGGCCATCGGCGCCATTTTGATTAGTGGCAGCCGACGGCCCAAGAGCGGGAGATCGCTTCCGGGACCCCCACTGGACCACCAGGTACTTGTAAAATGTTTTTTGGGGGGTAGGGAGGGTGGGGGAAGCAAAGGGATTAGTTTTAAAGGGTCGGGGTGGGTTTTTTGTTTATCGGCTCGGGTGCAGCCGATAAATAAAACCTCGATCGGGCCCGATGAAAAAAAACCCACATGTGAATTGGAACCGGAATCCCATCCGATTCCGGTTCACATCTCCAATGGAAAGAGACAAATAACTGAGGGTTCTTCCTGTGGGCAACTGTACGGTCTAGATAGAAAGCAAGAGTATGCAGAGCCTGATCTCCTGGATTGGAATGGGGCCTGGGAAAAAAAGTAGGTAGTATGATAGATTGATTAATGTGAAACTCCGAAACTACCTTAGGTAAAACTTAGGGTGAGTGCTGAGTACTGCCCGGTCCTGCAGGAGTTTAGTGTAAGGCGGATAGGTAACTAGGGCCTGTAACTCACTAACCCTGCGAGCTGAAGTGATAGCCAAAAGGAAAATCACTTTCATTGTGAGATATTTTAGGTCACAGGAATGAAGAGGCTTGAATGGTGGTTTCATGAGCCGACCGAGAACCAGATTAAGGTCCCAAGAAGGGGCCGGAGGACGGAAAGGTGGCTTGATATGGAGCAAGCCCTTCAGAAAGCGTGTTACGAGGGGTTGTATCGAGATAGGGACATCCCCGACACCTTTATGGAAGGCGGCTACCGCACTGACATGCATTCTGATGGAAGATGTCTTAAGACCTGACTCTGACAAATGCCAGAGATAGTCCAAAAACCCTGGGACTGGACAGGAAAAGGGATCAAGGGACTGAGAGGTGCACCATGATGTGTACCTTTTCCATTTATAGGAATAAGATTTTCTCGTGGAAGGCTTCCGTGAAGCAATCAGGACACGAGAAACCGAATCTGAAAGGTTAAGTGGTTGAAGGATTAACCTTTCAACATCCATGCCGTCAGAGACAAGGCCTGTAGATTGGGATAGCATAGACATCCGTCGTTTTGAGTGATCAGATATGGATCCGTTCCCAAGGGAATGTGTCTGCGGATGGAAAGATCCTGAAGTATGGGAAACCACACTTGGTGTGGCCAGTAAGGTGCTATGAGGATCATGGTTCCCTTGTCCTGACATAGCTTCACGAGAGTCTTCGAGAGAAGAGGAAGTGGAGGGAATGCATAGAGCAGACCGGTTGCCCACGAGAGGGAGAATGCATCTCTGGGCTGAGAGAGCCCGCTCCGAATGAGAGAGCAGTAGTTGTCCACTTTGTGGTTCTGAGGGGACGCAAAGAGGTCTGTCTGAGGATATCCCCATTGTCGGAAGATTGAGTTCACTACCGAGGGGTTGAGAGACCACTCATGTGGTTGGAAGACGTGACTCAGCTTGTCTGCCAAGACATTGTCCACTCCCGGCAAGTAGGTGGCCTTGAGATACATCGAGTGGGAGAGAGCTTCCGCCCAAATCTGCGCAGCTTCCTGACACAGAAGGAAGGAGCCTGTGCCTCCCTGCTTGTTGATGTACCACATGGCCACCTGGTTGTCCGTCTGAATCAGGATGACTTGATTTGATAGGTAATCCTGAAAAGCCCTGAGAGCATATCACATTGCTCGAAGTTCCAGGAAATTTATTTGATGTTTGGCTTCCTCTGGAAACCAAGACCCTTGTGTCTGTAGATTGTCCACATGGGCTCCCCACCTGAGGTTGGAGGTGTCGGTGGTGAGAATGTGTTGAGGATCTGGTACTTGAAAGGGCAGTCCCTGGAGAAGATTGTTCTGATCTTTCCACCAGGCGAGGGACAGACGGAGGGAGATGGTGATGTTGACAATGGTCGAGAGAGGCTGAATAGCTTGAACCCATTGTGACCTCAGAGTCCAATGCATGAGTCTCATGGCCAGGCAGGCCATTGGTGTAACATGGACTGAGGACGCCATGTGTCCTAGAAGGACGAAGAATTGGCGAGCTGTTGCTGTATGCTGAGACTGCAACTGGTGAGCGAGAGAAACGAGGGTTAGCGCTCGTTGTTGAGGTAGAAAGGCTTTTGCCTGCAATGAATGACAAGGTTTGAGATGGGATCAAATAGGATTTTCCGTAATTGACGAGAAATCCTAGAGAAATTAGAGTGTGTAGGGTCAAATCGAGGGACGACCGAGTGGCCTGCTGGGTTGGAGCCCTGATTAACCAGTCGTCCAAATAGGGGTAGATGTGAACACTTTCTTTCCTGAGGAAAGCTGCGACGACTATGAGACATTTGGTAAAGACTCGTGGTGCAGATGCTAGCCGAACGGAAGCACTCGGTATTGATAGTGCTTTGGGCCTACTAAAAACCTGAGGTACTTGCGATGAGTTGGAGTTATCGCAATGTGTGTGTATGCGTCCTGGAGGTCCAGAGAGCAGAGCCAGTCTCCTCTTTGTAGAAGAGGTAGAAGCGATCCCAAGGTTACCATCTTGAACTTTTCCCGCTGGAGGTACTTGTTGAGAGCACATAAGTCCAGAATTGGACAAACACCCCCCGATTTTATGGGGATCAGAAAGTACCAGGAATAGAACCTAGGCCTTGCTGCGATAGCGGGACGGGTTCTATTGCTCTTAACCGGGGAAGTAGAGATACCTCCTGATCCAGAAGAATGGAGTGGTCAGACATTTCCCACGTCGGCAGAGGTGGGGAGTCCGGTAGCAGGGCAAGAAAGCTTAGATGGTAACCCTGAGCAATGATTGCCAGTACCCATTGGTCAGTTGTGATTGACTGCCACATGTTGTGAAAGTGGCACAATCGACCTCCCACTGGTATGCTTTGTAGAGGAATCTGGCTGCTGCTCTCCAAGCGGAAGTCAAAAACCTGAAGCAGGCCCTGGCTGGGGAGCTGCTTGTAGTTTCTGCTTTCGGGCTTGGTGAGGCTGAGACTTTTGATAAGGTCTCATAATACGGGACCTTGCTGGTGGTGGATAGGTCTTCCTTGGGCGGTAGAATGACTTCTTAGAGTCCTTCCTGAAGGGCTGTCTTGAGGAGAAGTCAGAAGGCATCGAAGAGAGCTGTTTAAGGGTCTCATGATGGTCTTTTAATTCAGCCACCATTCATTGGATCTGTTTACCAAACAGATTATCTCCTACACATGGTAGGTTAGACAGCCGGTCTTGTACTTCTGGGCGAAGGTCAGAAGATTTGAGCCAGGCCCATCGTCTTGCCGAAATAGCAGCTGCAGACACTCTGGTAGAGGTGTCGAATATATCATAAGATGTTGAATCTCATGTTTTCCCGCCTCAAATCCTTTGTTGACAAGGGTTTGTAGCTGGTCTTGGAATTGTTCAGGCAGGGACTCAGAAAAGTCTTGTATCTGTTTGAAGATGACCCTATTATATTGGGTCATATAAAGCTGGTAAGCAGCAATTTGGGAGATGAGCATGGCCCCTTGGAACACTTGTCGACCAATGTTGTCTAGGAACGTTTGTTCCTTAGCAGGTGGGGTAGATGAGTGAGGTTTTGACCTTTTTGCCCTCTTTTGAGCTGATTCTACCACAACTGAGAGGTGGTCGAGCTGGGATTTTTGAAAACCTGGGGCTGATTGCACTAAGTAAGTAGTGTCAGCCTTTCTGTGTACTGGAGCAATTGATCCAGGATTTTCCCAGTTCTTTTTGAGAAGATCCAGAAGAACTTGATGAATGGGGATAGAGGTGATTACTTTGGGGGCATCCAGGAATTGGAGTAACTCCATCATTTGGTGCCTGTCATCCTGTTCAGTCTGAAGTTGAAAGGGAACCAACTCAGACATTTCCTTCACAAAATTTATGAGAGAGAGGTCCTCTGGAGGAGAACGCTTCCTACGTTCAGTGGGAGAAGGTGGTGAAGGCAAGTCATCGGAGTCTGTTGAAGTATCATCACCCCAAGTGTCATAAGGATCAGCAGATTGACCTGTAGGATGAGAAGGGGGTTGGATACCTGAAGGCCCCGGGCGAGGCTCCGAGAAAATCGAAGAAAATCACCGGGGGCACCGATGATGGCATGGAAGGCATCGGTGCCGGCATTGAAGGCATCGATGGCGCCGATGGACATATTGGCACCGATGGATGAATCAGTGGCGAGGGATGAATTGGCATCGATGGCTGATGCACAACTCCCGATGGAGGAATGCGGAACGGTGTTTCTACTCCTGATGAAGCTGTCAACGGGGAGGGCATCGGAGCTCCGGGATCCATCGGTGGAAGGGCGGTCATTAGCGCCTCCATCCGGGATAGCAATGGTGCCAGCGCTGCCGGAATCGGGTCGATGACTAGTTCCACAATCGGTGCCGGTGTCGGTGCCAGAGGAACCTGGAGACGTTGCATCGCCTTGTCGATGGCCTCCTGAACCAGCCGGTCCAGTTCTTCTCGGAGACCTGGAGCAAGCAGCCCCGGCTCCGGAACAGAAGAGGGAGGCAGAGGCACAGTCGGAGGGACCACCTTTACAGGCAGAATTGCGACTCCCAAACCCCGATCGGGTGAGGGTGGCCTCGATGACCCGTTCGCAGGAATGGTCGGTGCCTTTCCTGGACGGGGCTTCTTCGACGGTGGCTCGGACGGTGGCGAGGTCGATAGTTTCGCTCCCTCGACGGTCCGAGTCTTACGATGGCGATGTTTTTCCCTGCAATCCCTTCGATCCTGAGGGGGGAATAGTGGGTGTCGATGGCCGTGAAGACATCGATAGCGGACGGTCACCGGATGGTGGTCGATGCTGGCGCGAAGTCGACAGTGCCAGTTCCGATGACGTCGATGCGATGGACAGCGTCGGGGTCTGAGCACGGAAGAGGAGTTCCATCTTCTCCATTCTGGCTTTGCGACCTTTAGGCGTCAGGAGGGCACATTTGGTGCAAGTCAGGACATCATGCTCACGGCCTAAACACATTACACAGACTCCGTGGGGGTCTGTGATAGACATGGTGCGAGTACAGTCCGGGCACCGACGGAATCCCGATGCCATGGCCATAGAAAAAAATCGAGCTGCGGTACGGTCGACGGCCAGTAGGCCGCAAGGGCCAAACTCGATGGTAATCGATGGAAAAACTGTCAAAAAACTTACCGGAGTACCGCGGCTAGAGAAAAGTTAGAGGAGGGACCCCTGTGGGGCAATTAAAGTGTAGATAATTCCGTGAAGAAAATTCCTGTCAGGAATCTCTTCAGAGCTCCTAAACCGCGAGGCTACTGCTGCGTGGAAAAAAGAAGACTGAAGGGGGACCCCTGCTGGCTGCAGGGTTAGTGCCATGTTGGGCATGCCCAGTAGGGGCCAGTCAAAGTTCTGGAAACTTTGATAGAAGTTTTCCGTGATTGGGCTCCATCCTGATGATGTCACCCATATGTGAGGACTACCATCCTGCTTGTCCTGTGAGAAACACTCTGCGTCTTGCGAGACTAACAGTAGGATGCACGTGTATGCTGGAGTCTGCATCATCTGCCATCCAGCTTCAACTCTCAGAGCCTGGCATATTGACTCTACAATGCTCCTCCCCCCAGCAGCAAAGGGACAAGTGGTCATTTCAAAAACCAGTTTTCTCTCATCAGATTGCACCAAGCATATGACTTTAGAAAAGTTTGATAGACCTGTGAGTGTAAGGCACTACTATAACCAGCACATATATATCCATTGGCTTCAAAGAAAGGGCAACATTAATATTACCTTCTCTGACAGAACTGGACATAAATTGTATGAAAACAAACAGAGGATTATGGATCAGGCAGGGCCATAACTATAGGTGGGTGAGAGAGACAAGAGCCCAGGGTGCAGAGCCCTGGCCGTTTGGTCTTCTTCTGCCGTCATTTCTATGTTTCTATGTAAAACTGACCAAATGCAAGTGCGGGGGAAGGGGGGGGGAGGGCAGGGGTGGAAAGGAGGTGTGTGGAAGCAGAGTGAGTGTGTGAAAAAGAATGGGACCGGAGTGAAGGCATGGGGACACAAATATGCAAAGTTATGGCTCTAGGATCAGGAGTGTAAGAGCTCTTTCATGTCTTTGAATAGAGTTGTTTAAAGTAAACCACCACACAATTTTCCTTTCCTTCAGCTCCTGGTCATCTCTTTTTCACATGGTGGGAGCCAATGTAAATTCTGACTTTGTTCCATGCCATGACAAATGAAGCCAAAGGCATATTGGTTTTCTTGTTTTAGGTGAAGTGAGCCTCTGGGATTTGAATAGCGGCAGAGTAGTATCCGTCTTCACTCCTGACAGCACAATTCGCTGCCTGTCGCTAGCTCTGGACAGGACGACAATCCTGCTTGGTATGAGTGACACCCCTGCCCTTATCGCCCTGAAAATAACATCAAGCAACAGAGAGAGCATGGCTTCCGAAGGAAAAGATTTATTTGGTGAGGAATCTACTAGCAGTGAGGAGGACCCTGACGAAACTGAGAACTTTTAGAGAACTTAAAGAAAATAAAAGCAACAATTCTCAATGGAGGTGTGAGATATGTTACATCAGTAGTAAATGGAAAAATATGTATAAACATGCATGTATTTAAAGAAATAAGTTCTAAAACATTAAAATCCCCTATGTTCTTTTATGACAATTTCATGCACCAACAATTTAATTGTTGCATTTTTGCCATATAATTATACTTTTTTGTTCTACATTTTTTCAGATTTTAGCATATAAAATTATTCTTGATGCAAGCAAGTAGCTTTGATTTGTAATAACTGTACTTCACTTAATTAAATGTGCATAGTTTTCTCACACTACAAATGTTTAAATAGCAAGTCCTTTACTAATCAAATTCAGCAAACAGAAGAAATACTTGCAATCAGGTCAATACAGTAAAGTGCGGCCGCGGTTACCCTGCTTCTAACCTGCCATACTACTCACAATTTGGCCGCGTTAGTCCAACCCGCGATTCGCTATCCCCTTTAACCCATTCTTACCGCCTCTTTAAATCAACGAGTAACGCCTTCCGCCCGCGGCATGTATATGAGATGTAAACGATCGGATTAGCTATTCACCCCATTCAGTAACGCGCGCCCCGACTATCGACTTTTTAACCTGCAGTTTAGCCGCGCGTTTAACCTGCTAATTTACTGCCTACCCTTACCCCTGCGTTAGAGGCAGGGGTAAGGGTAGACGGCAAACTTTCCCCCAAAAGAAAACCTAAAAACCCCTCCTCCCGAAGCGACTGGACATGTAAAATATTGAAAACCTAAAACCCCCTCCTCCCGCAGCGACTCGACATGTAAAATATGTGAATAAGTGTAACCAACTTACTTTTTGTTTCTTTTTCAGCCCTTTCAGCCTTCTCTGCCGTCCTCCGGCGGGGGCAGCCGGCGGCGAAAGCGGCTTCCAGCGACCCCGCCGGCGAAGACGGACGAACGCACGCCCGTAGTGCACGGGCGCTCAAGCCAATGAAAGCACATGAACGGACGTGCGTGACGTACGCCGTGACGTCACGCACGCGCATGTGCTTTCATTGGCTTGAGCGCCCGTCAATTTGGTCGCTCAAGCCAATGGCTAGAGCCAGCGAAGCGTATGCCGTGACGTCATGCTTGAGCGCCCAAATTGACGGGCGCTCAAGCCAATGAAAGCACATGAACGCGCGTGCGTGACGTCACGGCGTATGTCACGCATGCCCGTCCATGTGCTTTCATTGGCTTGAGCGCCCGTGCACTACGGGCGTGCGTTCGTCCGTCTTCGCCGGCGGGGGTCGCTGGAAGCCGCTTTCGCCGCCGGCTGCCCCCGCTGGAGGATGGCAGAGAAGGCTGAAAGGGCTGAAAAAGAAACAAAAAGTAAGTTGGTTACACTTATTCACATATTTTACATGTCGAGTCGCTTTGGGAGGAGGGGGTTTTAGGTTTTTGGGTTTTACATATTTTACATGTCGAGTCGCTTCGGGAGGAGGGGATTTTAGGTTTTCTTTGGTTAAAGTTGGGATCCACTTCCTGGTGCCTGTCATTTCAAATGTCATTTGAAATGACATTTGAAATGACAGATACCAGCGCACCCAGGATACTGTATAGGCGCTGTATAAAGCGCCTATACAGTAAAATGGGTTGCGCGGGCCTAACACTTCACGGATGCTTCTTGGACACAGCTTGCATTTGTAAGCTATTTAAATACGGTATCGAGCGGTAGGTGAGCAGGACTGTGCGTGCAGCAAACGCGGGTGCGCCCGGCACTAACGCAGCTCTTCCAACCGCTCCTTACTGTATCGGCCTGAATGAAAATAAGCAGTGGACCATTCCAGTGGCTTAAACCCCCACCTACCACTATATTCTCTTCCCTCCTGATCAGTGGCTGTGGCAACTTAAAGGAATGGTTTTATTGTATTGCTTTCTGTATCTCCTTGGAAGGAGTAAAGACTGAAGGTTTTCTACACCCAGGCACAGGAACATTGTTTATCCAGGAAAAATGTTCAGTTAGAACAACAGAATTAGCTTCTCATGGGCTGGTACAGCATAGGAGTATCCAAGAGTACACAAATCTAACCCTATTTTTTTCCAAATCACACGAAAAATCATGAATACAAGTTTAGAATGTTTTGTGTTTTTTTTTAAAGCACAAGTTTCTAATACAAAAAGATAGATTTCTTACCTGCTGGTTGTGTTTCTTGGAGGTTAACCAGGAATAGTCTAGAGACCATGAGTGACATCCTCCTTCCAACAGGCAAATGTAGAACAAAAACATGGACAGAGGATGTGGGTGCTAAGGGCCCTATTACAGTCATGACTTGGGATAGAGAGTGGTGAAGAAGCAGTGAAACGTTTTGGCATGTCACACAAGGAGTCATTCTTGTTCTCCTAAGTTTTTGATCATAAATAGTTTTATAATTATTCTTAAGTATTCTATAGCATTTATGCTCAAGTTGGTTGCTTTGCTTTTACTAGCCTGCCACAACAGAAGAGAATATTTAGATGAAATGCTTATAAGCTAGAAAAGTTACTGGGCACAGTGCATGTTTAGAGTACATCAAGGCCAGTGCTGACATCAGCTTAACTGAAAGCTCATAAAGAGCATTTGCATACCGAGTGAGAATGAATTTACATATAGCCGCTTGGATTAATTTTTTTTTATTTATTTATTAATTTTTTTTTTAATTCTTTATTTTCAATTTTTGAAATATAACCAAGAAAATATTCTTATACAAAAAAATTAATCCAGTTTTTCAGTTTTTCTGGATTAATTTTTTTTTGATTAAATAGCCATCAGAAATATTTTGACAATCGTGTCGCCCAGTAATTGGTTTAGGGGCAAGTGTGAAAAGCTGTAAACCATTTATAATGCTTGGTATCAGTAAATCGTCAGAGAGCTCCATACTGACATCTTGCATGGCATTTCCATAAGGTATACCTTATTATATTATTTGTAGACTTTAATAAAAAAGGATTTTTCTCCTCAGCTGCTGGCTCTAAGTATTTCTTATACTACAACAAGAGAAGCACCCATTACTGCGTCTCAGTGTTTTTAAATTTCCCAAAACTTCCTAATTTCTGCTATTCTCTCTTTTTGTCCCCTCCTTTTTATTTTTAAGGATCATTGTTCGTTAATATTTTCAGAAAAAAACTGTCAGTAATAAATTCAATCAATCATAGAAATAAAAACCATTAGAAAGAGCTCCATAAAACTGAAGCAGTTACGGGCCAATGTACTAAAATGTGTCAAAATTTGCAAAGACAACTTCATACACTAAAATCACAATTAGCATGTGTTCATTGGGAGAATGCAGCTGTTGGCCCATTTAGTGTGGAACGTTGGATTTTTTTATGCGAATAGCTATTTTAGTAGGTGTAGTTTTACTCTTGCGAATTTGTTCACAATTTCAATGCCAATGAGTGATGCAGAACTATGCAAAGCAGCTCATTAGTTATGAATATATAACTACCCGCACAAAATGGTTTGCAAATACTTTGTAAAAAATTTAACTTCAATAAGGTATAGTATTTTGCAAAAAAAGTTCGTAGAAAAAGAGGTATGCATGCTATTTTGCTATTGGGCTTATCTGCATATAATTCCCAATAGTAAAATAGTGCATGCACTTTGGTATATTGGCCTCAAAATGTAAAAGGAAGAAAGCAGAGTTGTTTACCTGTAACAGGTGTCCTCCATGTGGATGACACCATCAGATGGAGCCCAGCGCGGAAAACTTTTGCCCAGCCTGCCGCTATCCGTACGTCAATGCGAGGACCCCTTTCAGTCTCGTAAGATAGCAAAATACAAGCGAAAAAAATAAAACAAAATGAAGGTGAACCTAACATCGAGGGGAGGCAGGCCGGATTCCTGAGGACTAACATCCTGCTGTCCTAGGAGAACACCTGTTACAGGTAAGCAACTCTGCTTTCTCCTAGGACAAGCAGGATATAGTCCTCACATGTGGGTGATTAAAGAGCTCCAGACTACCTCCTGGGAACAAAGGGACCCACAGTAACTGAACAAGGTGCCAACGGGCACAACACAACTGCGGCATTATGGGAAACAGGGCAATCTGGCCCCACAAAGAGCACGATAAGAACAGTTAGGTTCAGGACTGGAATAGGTTGTGGAGGACAGACTGGCCAAAACCGCTCTCCTGGCGACTATCCCTGTTGAGACAGTAGTGAGCCACAAAGGTGATAACTCCAGGTCGAGGCTTGGCAGAGTTCAGCGATAAGGACTGCCCACAGGTGGGCCACTGACACTGCCATAGCCTGCAGAGTGAGTCTTCACCCTGCTGGCCAGCTGGAGGCCTGCCTGCTCGTAGCAGAAGGCAATGCAATCCGATAGCCAGTTGGAAAGGGTCTGCTTTCCCACTGCTGCTCCCAGCCTGTTGATGTCAAAGGACACAAAGAACTGGGTGGACTGTCTGTGCCTCACTGTATGATCCAAGTAGAAAGCGAGTGCCCGTTTGCAGTCCAGGGTGTGAAGACCACGTTGCCCCAGGTGGGAATGAGGCAGCGGGAAGAACATGGGAAGGATAATTGACTGGTTGATGTGGAACGCAGTCACCACCTTCGGCAGGAACATTGGATGCGTGAGCAGCACTACATGATCATGGAAGAATTTTGTGTAGGAAGCGTAAGTAACTAGGGCTTGGATCTCGCTGACCCTGCAAGCGTAAGTGATCGCCACCAGGAACATAACCTTCTAGGTGAGGAATTTCAGGTCACAGGATTTGAGAGGCTTGAACTGATGTCGCATGAGCCTCGCTAGGATGACGTTGAGATCCCATGGGGTTGCTGCCCGGCAAAGTGGGGACTAGACCCCACATAAAATGCCCAACAAGTGGCTGGTCTGAGATGGGCACCTCAGCGACACTGAGATGTACTCAGTCCGAGCTGGTCTGGAGGCCGGACTCAGACAGGTGCTACAGATAATCCAGCAGGTGGGGGAGAGGGCAGGATAAAGGGTCCAGTTCGTGGCCCCACACCAAATGGAGAAACGCTTCCACTTTGAGCTTTAAGATCTATGAGTGGAAGGTTTCTGAGATTCAATCAAGACTCTGGACACCCCATCCGAGAGCTGCAAGGGCTGGAGGATCCTGTGTTCAACATCCACGCCCTGAGGGCTAGTGCCCAGAGGTTCAGGTGGTGCAGGGTGCCCTAGTTCTGTGTTAGGAGGTTGGGAGCCATCCCTAGTGGAACCAGTGCGCTCACGGACAGGTCCTGGACGAGGGGGAACCACACCTGTCACTAGGATCATGGTGCACCCATCTTCTCACAGCTTCGTCAGAGTCCTCGAGAGAAGTGGGATTGGGGGTATGCGTACATGAGACCTTATCCCCAGTGAAGGGAGAATGTGTCGCAGGCCGGATGGTCCTTCCCCAGGATCAGGGAGAGGCAAACAGGTCCATGTCTGACGTGCCCTAGGAACAGAATAGGTTGGCTGCTACTGCCAGGTTCAAGGACCACTCGTGTGGTTGGAAGGACCGGCTGAGGCGGTCCGCTAACGTGTTTTGGAGGCCCAGCAGGTATGTGGCTCGCAGGTACATCCCTTTGGAGAGGGCCCAATCCCAGACCTATAGCACTTCCTGGCAGAGGGGGAAGGAGCCCGTGCCTCCCTGCTTGTTAATGTACCACATCGCCACCTGGTTGTCCGTTCTGATGAGGACAACTTTGGAGCTCAACCTGTCCTGGAAGGCCCATGGGATGTACCGGATCGCCCGCAATTCCAGAAAGTTTATCCGGCAGTGGGATTCAGCAAAGTCCAATGGCCCTGTGTATGTAGGCCGTCCATGTGGGCCCCCCATCCCTGAGGTGAAGCGGCAGTGGTAAGGGTCACCTGGGGCGGAGCAAGCTGGAATGGAAGTCCTATTTCCAGATTGGGTAGGACTTCCCACCAGGCTAGGGAGAGATGGAGAGGGTCTGTGACAGTCACCGGCGCTTCCAGATCCTGGGATGCCTGTCGCCATTGACACTGCAAGGCCCACTGCGGGTCCCTCATGTGGAGGCGGGCCAAGGGGATCACGTGGACTGAGGCCGCCATATGGCCCAGCAGGTGGAGCAGCAGATGGGCTGGTACCGTCACCCTGTTTTGAATGAGGGTAGCCAGCAAAGAGAGGGCGGCCGCTCAATCCCTAGGCAGATAGGCTTTCACCTGTGCCGTATCCAACCTGGCACTGATAAAGTCCAGCCGTGGAGACGGATTGAGATGTGACTTGGGAAAGCTGATAATGGGCACTGTAGGCATCGTTGAAAACCCGGTGATGCCATCAAAAAAAGGAGGTCGGCAAGCGGTCGATGACAGACTGGGACCCAGAAGCAGGAGTCGGGAATCGACCGTGAATAACGATAGTAAAGCCAAGGGCACCTACTGAAGGAACAGACCGTGAAGGGGGACCAGACGCAGAAAAAGGAAAACCTCCCAAAAACACTTTCAAGGGTTTGGAGCTCCACAACCGCAAGGCTACTGCACCGCGGAAAAGAAGAGACTGAAGGGGGACCTCGCGTGAACGCATGGATAGCAGCAGGCTGGGCATGCTCAGTCTGCTAGTCAAAATTTCTAGAAACTTTGACAAAAGTTTTCCGTGCTAGGCTCCATCTGATAATGTCACCCACATGTGAGGACTACCATCCTGCTTGTCCTAGGAGAAAAAAACATTACTAAATCCATTTAACACAACAAACCCAAATCTTTTAACAGAGTTCAGACTGTCACAGGTGCTAAAAATTAAATAAAGATAGAGCAGTTTTTAAAATTAGATCATAGAAGAAAGCCAAAAGTTACTCAGAAGCACATGGTTATCTTCAAAGTATACTGTTAAAACAGGGAGATTAGAATATCAGCGTGAAGATATGGAAAAAGCAGTGTGCGCTCAAGTAGAGTTAAAGAAAGGACAAAGATGAATGATTCCAAATGACCTGAATCAACTGCTAATAAGCAGATTGTGAAAAGGAATAAAAACATTTAGGGGTCTATATTGAATGTAAACCCAATGAATGCAAATCTATTCAAGCATATCCATTGTGGCAATCCTGAAAACCTGACTCGCTTGGTGTGTCTCCAGGAGAGGGATGGAAAACATCATTATAACTTATCATTCAAATAAGCCATTGTTCCCAAAGACTTGAAGATATCCATTGCAACACCATTTTTTTTTTAAAGGGCTCCCAGGGTGATCCAAGTAATTAGCTACAAACCTATAAGCCTGAAAAACTGGGTAAAATAGTGGAAGTTATTATTAAGAACAAAATTACTGATCATATGCATAAACATGGATTAATGAGGAAGAGCCAGCATGGGTTTAAGAGAGAGAAGTCTGCCTTACTAACAGGCCAATTCAGTAAAGTGTGCGGGAGAGCCGGCGCTATGAGGCGAGCGCCCGCTCTCCCAACACGCGCCCAGGCCCTTCTCCCGGGCGCGCAATTCTGTATTTAAATTAGGGCCCGCGCTAATAAAGGAGGTGCTAGGGACACTAGCATGACCCTAGCACCTCCTTATTGGCGGAAGCGGCGGCTGTCAGTGGGTTTGTCAGCCGACGCTTAACTTTACCGGCGTTGGTTGTCGAACCTGCTGACAGCCACAGGTTCGGAACACGGATGCCGGCAAAATTGAGCGCCGTTTTCCAACCTGCGGGCAGATTTTTTTTTTGGGGAGGTTTTTGTTTTTTTTAATTTTTGGGGCCTCTGACTTAATATCGCTATGATATTAAGTCGGAGGGTGTACAGAAAAGCTGTTTTTTCTGCTTTTCTGTACATTTGCCTGGTGCCGGCAGGAGTTAATTTCTGAGAGTAAAATGTGCGGCTTGGCTGCACATTTTACTTTCTGCATTGAGGGTGACTAACTAATAGGCTCATCAACATACATTTGCATGTGATGTGCGCTATTAGTTTCGGGGGGGGGGGGGGGGGGTTGGCCATGCATTTTCCACGTGCTATTACCCCTTACTGTATAAGGGGTAATAATAGCGCGTCGAAAACGTGCGTCCAAACGGGGGCGAACGGTGCACTTGGCCTGAGCGCACCGTTCTGTATCGGCCTGTAATATAGTACAGGGGTGACCAACTCCAGTCTTCAAGAGGCAAACACTGCATCTCAAAAAGGATATGGCTGAACTGGAGAAAGTGCAGAGAAGGGTGACCAAAATAAGGGGCATGGAACGGCTGCCCTATGAAGAAAGGCTAAAAAAGTTAGGGCTGTTAAGTTTGAAGGAGAGACAACTGAGGGAGGATATGATAGAAGTCTACAAAATCACGAAAGGACTTGAACAAGTTAATGTAAATCAATTATATACTCTCTCAGATAATAGAAGAACACTCCATGAAGTTAACAAGTAGCTCATTTAAAACAAATAAAAGACAATTCTTTTTCATTCAGCAGTTAAGCTCTGGAATTTATTGCCAGAAGATGTGGTTACAGTAGTTAGTGTAACTGGGTTTAAAAAAGGTTTGGATAAGTTCCTGGAGGATATAAATCCATAAACTGCTAGGACGGTAATTAATAAGCAATAGTAGCTTATGATGTATCTAATGTCTGCATAGTTGCCAGGTACTTGTGACTTGGATTGGCCACTGTTGGAAACAGGATACTGGGCTTGATGGACCCTTGGTCTGACCTAGAATGGCATTTCTTATGTTCTTAGGTTATGAAGTAGTAGTAATAAAATAGAACTCCATATTAGAAGTCACCATCCAGGAAAAGAACCTAAGCATCATTATGGATAATATATTGAAAGCCTCAGCTCAATATGTGGTAGAAATCAGAACTAGAAAGCAGAACTAAAAGAGATGCAGAGAAGGGTAACAAAAATGAGAGGATGGAATGGAATGGCTCCCCTACCACAAGAGGCTAAATAGGTTAGGGCTCTTCAGCTTGGAAAAGAGAACAGAAAGGAAAAGACAGAAATTTATAAAATCACGAGTAATGTGAAACAAGTTAGTAGAGAATATTTTACTAGAAACAATACTGGAACTAGGGAACATCATAAAGCTAATGAGAGCAGGTTTAAAACTTTAAGTTTTTATTTTTCAATTAACATATAAATAAGTTGTAGAATTTGCAGCTGGAGGGCATGGTCAAAGATAAAAGCACAACTGGGTTAAAAAAAAAAGTTTGGACAAATTTTAGAGGACAGGATCATTAATACTTATTAGCCAAACATGTGGGACTGGCAGAGCCTCTGTCTGGGAGTGAGCAACAAGGAAATTAGCAAGAGGAAACTAAGGGCTAAACTTGTCCTCTAGTTTGGAGAATGTCTGTTACAGAGAAGGTACCTATGGTGCCTACAAACTAAATGTTCTCTCTCACTTTGTATCTGTGAAAAACAATGTTGAGTAGATAAGGCCCTTAAGGAATAAAGGTTTATTTGAAGAAAAAGAAAAATTTCCACTCCATGCACTACCACATTTAAAACCAATTATGCCTTGCATCTTGTCCCACATAAAAGCATATGAGTTTACTATAAGCAGTGTTTTCCTTACATAGCAAGATGAATTAGCCATTACATCTGGGTATCGTTATTCAGCAGCACTGGATGGTCCTCTCTCTCTTAGTTAGCAAAGCAAAGTTGCTTACCTGTAACAGGTGTTCTCCTAGGACAGCAGGATGTTAGTCCTCACAGATGGGTGACATCATCAGATGGAGCCCGGCACGGAAAACCTTTGTCAAAGTTGGACATGCTCAGTGTGCCAGTCAAAGTTCCTAGAACTTTCTAGGAACTTTGACTGGCACACTGAGCATGTCCAACATGCCACTATCCGTGCATCCACGCAGGGTTCCCCTTCGGACTCGAAATATAGAATTCACTAATGAAAAAATTAAACAACCAAACGTTGGAGAACTCAACTTTGCTGGGTGGCGGGCGAGTTTCCTGAGTACTAACATCCTGCTGTCCTAGGAGAACACCTGTTACAGGTAAGCAACTCTGCTTTCTCCTAGAACAAGCAGGATGGTAGTCCTCACTGATGGCTGAATACCAAGCTACAGGCTGCTCCCTGCAATGAACATGACCAACCTGCACCAAAAATGGGTGCCAACAGGCACAAAAACAACTGCAGTGCTGTTGGTAAGATAGAGAGGCAGCCTAATCCCAAAACATGAGTCTTAAGTAGGGAGAGTTGGATTTATGCCTGGAAGAGGATGAGAAGAACAGATTGGATGAAGCTACGGTCTTGTCGACCATCCTTGTCCAATCAGTAGTGGGCAGTGAACATGTGTAGAGAACTCCACATCGCAGCCCTGCAGGTTTCAGCTATGGGAACTGCCCGCAAGTGGGCTACTGATGCCGCCATAGTCCTCACAGAATGAGCCTTAACCCAATGTCCAAGCTGAAGGCCCGCTTGTGCATAGCAGAAGGAGACAGAATGCACTAGAGAATTGGAGAAAGAGTTTGCTTGCCCACCGTATCTCCCAATCTATTCTTGTCGAAAGATATGAAAAGTTGAGTGGATTGTCTGTGTCCTTCTATGCATTCTAAATAGAAAGCTAAGGCACTTTTGAAATCCAATGTGTGTAGAGCCCGTTCGCCCTGGTGTGAAGGGGGCCTTGGAAAAAAAGGTGGGTAGGAGGAGATCACGTGATGCGCTGAAGGGAACGTATGTGAAATCCCTTCTCGGAGCCGGCTTTTACATCCAGCCCCATCCATATCAGCCAAAGCAACCAAATTGGTCTGATTATAGCCTACTCATTCTGAGATTTTTTCCTGTCCCGCTCAGGCTGTCCAATGGCATCCAGCATGACAAAAAAAGATAAAGACAAAGGCTGAACCACCTGCGGAAGACGATGCAGGGCCCCCCAAAACCACACCGACGGCATGCTAGCAGACATGAAGACAGCAGTGGTGGAAGCTTTGGAGCCGAAATTTAAAAAGATCTTGGCGAAGTTGACTGAGCTGTCGGCAGGCATGGCGGGTTTCGAAAAAAGATTTGCAGAAGTAGAACAGAGGGTGATTGACAATCAATATGGCCTCCGTTCTACGCAGGCCGAGATATCATCCCTGAAAGCCTCTCTGACTAAGCAAGCAGAACGCTTAGAAGATCTGGAGAATTGCTCTCGGCAGTCAAACTTGCGCTTCATTGGTCTGCCAGAATCAGTTCCTTGAGACCTGGATTACACAGGAGCTGAGCCTGTCCAGCGCGCACAGCCCACTCTGGGTGGAACGAGCCCATAGGCTCAGGCCTAAAAGACTAAATGGAGATAGACCCAGGGTGGTGATAGCGAAAATCTTTAATTTCGCCCATAAAGCAGAAATTCTCCAGGCCCTACGATCAGGGAAGAAGTTGAGATATGACAACAAGAAGGTATTAGTTTTTCAAGACTTCTGTGCCTCGCTGTTGGCACAGGGCCAGGCCCTACCCCCTTGCTGCTCTAAATTATTTGACCTGGGCCTTCGTGCTCTTATGATATATCTCGCCAAGCTTTGGGTGAAGACGACCGAGGGGGTTTGCTGGTTCTCAGATACAGCAGCGATCCAACAGTTTCTCACCGCCCAGGCGACACCGAAGTCAGCTGGGCTAGTGCCCACCGATAACAGAGCTCCCTGAATCAGAGTGGCAAACAATTAGGCTGTACGGAGCCTACACAGCGGTGAAATTGGCGAGCTTTCTTGTTTAACTGACCCAACGATTAATCCCCAACATGATTACAATTCAACAATTTGGAAAGGAGCCCTCTCTACTGTGGATATTGCACACGGCAAGCTACTTTGGGAGTAGTTTTTTCATTTTCTCTCCTTGTTTTCAAGCTTGACCATGACTTGGTTGAAGAGACTCACTTGATTTTTATAAAACAAAAAAAAAAGGGGGGGAGGAGAGTTACATCTTTTCCACCACGAAAGCCTAGTTATCAGAGACTTAACCCAGATATGGCTATCGGACCCTGCAATTACAATTTTCTAACTCGATTGGCTGGAACTTACCCATATCCTTCAATTATTAGTTTTGCTATTTTTGGGGTTGGGGCTGGGTGTGGGGTGCAGGAACCGATTGCATGATAGTGATCTCCTTTTGATTTCTAATAGATATAGATCTCTGGGGAATTTTTGAAAGAGGGAAAGGGGAGGGAGTTTCAGGGATGGGATGTCCTGGCTTGTTAGAGGGATTTTCATTGAGTGCTATGATGTCATGCTGTGTTATTATTGTAATAATTCCTCTGGAACACATCACAATCTCTGTGAATGGAGGGGGGCCCCTACTGGGAGGATTCCCCTCTTATTCCTACATAGATCTGCTCAGAGATTCTGTAGATGATCTCTCATGGGACACGCATCCTTTCCTGGAATGTGTGTGGTATACATTCACCTATTAAGCGGTCTAAGATCCTCACCGCCCTTAAGAGGAAGTTGGCAGATTTAGTATTTTTACAAGAAATGCATCTTACAGGCTGTGAGCATAAAAAGTTACGCCAAAACTGGGTGGGTGCAGTCCATTTTGCTTCCGCATCTACTAAATCTGCAGGGGTCACAATCCTCATTAATAAACACAGACCTATTATTGTTCAAACAGAACTCAAGGACCCCAAAGGTAGATATATCATCCAGATTGTGGAACTTCACCATACTCCCTTGGTCTTATGCAATTTGTATGCCCCTAATATTTACACTCCTGCCTTTTTTCAGCAGATCTATGGCCTCCTCATTCCCTATTTGGAATATACCATAATAGTGGGTGGTGACTTTAATGCCCTACAGAACCCCAAATCGACACTTCCTATGGCAGCACGCCGATACGTAAGCCTAGTAAGGGGATCGCTTTTCTTGAAAATTCCTTACAATTGACAGACGCATGGAGGATTCTCCATCCCACGGATACAGATTTTACTCATTTGTCCTGGGCCCACTCCACATATTCCAGACTTGATTACCTACTAATTAGCACTCATGCTTTTTCCAAAATTAGTGATTCTGGCATTGAAGAAATTGTTATATCTGATCATGCCCCTATTTGGATAGAACTCACGTGGCCATGCCTTCCTAAATCTACTTATGTATGGCAATTCCCTTATTTTCTGGCTGAAGACATTCATTTCCATGAATTTCTTTGCTCCAAATGGCAGGACTACTCTCTTTTGAACAGCAAACATGTAAATGACCCTATCTTATTCTGGTATACTGCAAAGGCAGTGATACGTGGGGATATCATCTCCTATCTGGCTCACCTTTGGAGGATGCTGGACAAATGCCTCTGGTCTTTAAATGTCCAATATAGCCGTGTCAAAAAAGCTCTTATCCATTCAAATACCCGTCTTAATCGAGAGAAACTAATGACCATTCAAACAGCATTGAACTCTCTGATCCACAAGCGAATGAAAAAAGGTTTAACGTACTATCAATACAAGCTGTTCCAATTCAGCAACAAGGCGGGTAAGATGATGGCTAATTTGATAAGAACAGCACGCAACTCCCAAAACATTACGGTGTTATGCACCTCCCACAGCCGCGTGGTCAAAGATACTCCCACAATTTTAAATAGTTTCAGAGAATTTTACTCTAACCTCTATTCCTCAGAGGGTTGGAAGCAGGATAAGTGTGATCAATTTTGTTCCCGGGTGGATCTTCCTCAATTGACCCCGGAACAACACACATGGATCAATCGTTCAAATGTGGAGGAGGAGGTTAAAATGGCTATTCGGCATGTGTGCCATGTGGACCAATTGGGTGCCTCCTTATCCTTCACATTCAATGCCTTGATTCAGTCCAGGAAATACCCTGCTTTCACTAACTCTGCTCCTGTAATGCTGATTCCAAAATCAAGTAGGGACCCTCTATCCCCAGCGTCATACCGCCCAATCTCACTATTGAATTTTGACCAAAAACTGTTGGCCAAGATTCTGGCTGATAGGCTGGCCAAAATTTTGTCCAAACTAATTAAACCTGATCAAGTGGGCTTTGTTTGAAAACACTATGTCCTCTAGAGATGTGAATCGGAACCGGTATCGGTTCGGATTCCGGTTCACATCGTGAAATTTTTATCTTGCAGTTCGAGCGGGGTTTTGTTTTGTTTTTTTTTTCTTTTTATCAGCTGCGCCCAAGCCAATAACCAAAAAATACAGCCGACTCTTTAAAATGAGTTTGTTAGTATCCCCCTACTCTCCGGACCCCCCCCAAAAAAATGTTTAAATGCCTGGTGGTCCAGCGGGGGTCCTGGGAGCATTCTCCCGCACTCGGGCCGTCGGCTGCCAGTAAACAAAATGGCGCTGATGGCCCTTTGCCCTTAGCATGTGACAGGGTATCCGTGCCATTGGCCGGTCCCTGCCACATGGTAGGAGCAATGGACAGCCGGCGCCATCTTTAAAAATGGCACAGGCCATCCAGTGCACCTACCATGTGACAGGGGCCAACCAATGGCACCGATAGCCCCTGTCACATGGTAAGAGCAAAGGGCCATCGGCGCCATTTTGATTAGTGGCAGCCGACAGCCCGAGCGCGGGAGAATGTTCCCGGGACCCCCGCTGGACCACCAGGTATTTAAAAATTTGGGGGGGGGGGGGGTCCTGAGGGTGGGGGGATACTAACAAACTCATTTTAAAGGGTCAGGTTGTGTTTTTAGGTTGTGTCCTTTCTTCCCGCCCCCCCCCCCCCATAACGATAAGAAAACCCACTAAATTAATCGTGGGGTTTCCTATCGCTATCGGGGACCCCCCCGATATCGGACGATATTTTCAATCGTCAGATAAACGATTCACATCCCTAATGCCCTCCCTAACATACGACTGGTGATGACTGTAATGTCTGACCCAGTATTGCATGTTCTTATGTTACGACTTGTAGATGAGTCACTGATGCAGCCATGGCTCAAACTAGATGAGCTTTGATGAGGTCTATAATTTGTAGGCCTGCTAGGCTATAGCAGTAAGAAATGCAGTCTGCCAACTAGTTGGACAATGTATGTTTGGCTTCTACAATGGCCAGTCTGTTGGGATCATAAGAGACAAATAGTTGAGAAGCTCAAGACTGTGGCTATGTACTTATCTTGTAGAAAACCAAGGCCCTTTTACAATCTAAGGTAGGAAGGGTTCTCGGACCTGATTATGTATGTGTATGTGTGTGTGTGTGGCCTCGGGAAGAATGCAAATAACATGATGGCTTGATTAATATAAAAAGTAGTAAAGGCTATTTTAGCCAAAAAAACATCCTTCAAAAACTGGAAGGATAATTCAAAGAAAATAGGATAAAACATATGCATTGTCAAGTTAAGTGTAAAACACTGATAAGACAGGCGAAGAGAGAATTTGAAATGAAGTTGGCCATAGAGGTAAAAACTCATAATAACCTTTTAAAATATATCTGAAGAAAGAAACCTGTGAGGGAGTCGGTTGGACCATTAGATGACCACGGGGTTAAAGGGGCTCTTAGGGAAGATAAGGCCATTGCAGAAAGACTAAATGAATTCTTTGCTTCCAAGTTTACTAATGAGGATGTTGGGGGAGATACCAATTCCAGCAATGGTTTTCAAGGGTTACTGCTGTTCCTGAACTCCTTTTGTGAATTATTTAGTTGAGGTTTGTTGTCCACTTCTCCCTTTCCCTTTGCATTTGTGCAAAGGAAAAGATTAGTGTCTTTGATAACATTCATCCAGCACAATGGAGAAATTACTTACCTGATAATTTCGTTTTCCTTAGTGTAGACAGATGGACTCAGGACCAACGGGTATAGTGTACTCCTGCTAACAGTTGGAGACGGATCAGATTTCAATCTGACGTCAGCCCCTAGTACATATACCCCTGCAGGAAGTGCAGCTCTTCAGTATTCTCCTCAAAAAGCATTGTGGATATATGTGTGACTGATTGATTAACTTAATAATTTGATTAACTTGAATAACTTCATAACTTAGTTAAACGTTAAAACTTGATTAACTTGAACTGGTTGATTGACTACAGCTGGAGACCGCCAGTGTACTCAACCGGAAAGCGTCGACACCCGGCAGGGTGGATACCCTAGGTAAATGAAAACGTGGCTTACCCTTGAATTATTTGAAAGACCACGCATAACAGCAGCCAAGGGTGGGATGCCGAGTCCATCTGTCTACACTAAGGAAAACAAAATTATCAGGTAAGTAATTTCTCCATTTCCTAGCATATAGCAGATGGACAGGACCAATGGGATGTATAAAAGCTACTCCCGAACCGGGTGGGAGGCTGCCCATGACCCACTTAGAATTGTCCTTGCAAATGCCGTGTCCTCCCAAGCCTGAACATCCAGACAGTAGAATCTGGAGAAGGTATGGATGGAGGACCATGTCACCGCCCTGCAGATCTCAGCAGGCGACAGCATTCTAGTTTCTGCCCAGGATACTGCCTGGGCTCTGGTAGAATGGGCCTTGACCTGTAGAGGTGGTGGCTTGCCAGCTTCTACATAGGCTGCCTTGATGACCTCCTTGATCCAGCGGGCAATGGTTGCCCGCGAGGCCGCTTCCCCTTGTCTCTTTCCGCTGTGAAGGACGAAAAGGTGGTTCGTTTTTCATACGGGTTCCAACATTTCCAGGTATCTGGATAGGAGTCTGCCGCTATTGAGGTGGCATAGACTACAGGCTTCTTCCGAATTCTTCAAGCCATCTGTCGTTGATAGTGATATGGTCTGGTTAAGGTGGAAGTGTGAGAGCACCATGCGTAGTTGGATGGCTCCCGGGGTGAACCTGAGGAATGGCTCACGGCAGGACAGAGCTTGTAGTTCTGAGATGCGGCGGGCTGAACAAACTGCCAGCAAGAACATAGTTTTTAAGGTTAACAGGCGGAGGGACAGTCCTCGGAGGGGTGTGAAGGCGGTTCCCGCTAGGAAATCCAAAACGAGATTGAGATTCCACAGAGGTACCGGCCACTTTAGTGGTGGACGAATGTATTTGACTCCTTTTAGGAAGCATGACACGTCCGGGTGAGAAGCTATGCTGTTGCCCTCGCTCTTGGAGCCGTAGCATGACAATGCTACGGCCACCTATACCTTGATGGTTAAAAGGTGAGGTGAAAGAGGCTATTTTAGACAAAAAAAATCCTTCAAAAATTAGAAGGATCCATCTGAAGAAAATAGGATAAAACATAAGCATTGTCAAGGTAAGTGTAAAACATTGATAAGACAGGTGAAGAGAGAATTTGAAATGAAGTTGGTCATAGAGGCAAAAACTCATAATAAAAACTTTTTTAAATATATCCAAAGCAAGAAACCGGTGAGGGAGTCGGTTGGACCAATAGATGACAGAGTGGTTAAAGGGGCTCTTAGGGAAGATAAGGCCATTGCAGAAAGACTAAAAGAATTCTTTGCCTCCGTGTTTACTAATGAGGATGTTGGGGAGATACCAGTTCCAGAGATGGTTTTCAGGGGTGATGAGTCAGATGAACTAAATGAAATCACTGTGAACCTGGAAGATGTAGTAGGCCAGATTGACAAACTAAAGAGTAGCAAATCACCTGGACCGGATGGGTATGCATCCTAGGGTTCTGAAGGAACTCAAAAATGAAATTTCTGATCTATTAGTTAAAATTTGTAACCTATCATTAAAATCATCCATTGTACCTGAAGACTGGAGGGTGGCCAATGTAACCCCAATATTTAAAAAAGGCTCCAGGGGCGATCCAGGTAACTATAGACCAGTGAGCCTGACGTCAGTGCCGGGAAAAATAGTGGAAACTATTCTAAAGAACAAAATCGTAGAGCATATAGAAAGACATGATTTAATGGGACACAGTCAACATGGATTTACCCAAGGGAAGTCTTGCCTAACAAATCTGCTTCATTTTTTTGAAGGGGTTAATAAACATGTGGATAAAGGTGAACCAGTAGATGTAGTGTATTTGGATTTTCAGAAGGCGTTTGACAAAGTCCCTCATGAGAGGCTTCTACGAAAACTAAAAAGTCAGGGGATAGGAGGCGATGTCCTTTCATGGATTACAAACTGGTTAAAAGACAGGAAACAGAGTAGGATTAAATGGTCAATTTTCTCAGTGGCAAAGGGTAAACAGTGGAGTATATATATATATATAAATAAATGAATGATCTGGAAAGGAATACGAGTGAGGTTATCAAATTTGCGGATGATACAAAATTATTCAGAGTAGTTAAATCACAAGCAGACTGTGATACATTACAGGAGGACCTTGCAAGACTGGAAGATTGGGCATCCAAATGGCAGATGAAATTTAATGTGGACAAGTGCAAGGTGTTGCATATAGGGAAAAATAACCCTTGCTGTAGTTACACAATGTTAGGTTTTATATTAGGAGCTACCACCCAGGAAAAAGATCTAGGCACATTGTGGATAATACTTTAAAATCGTCAGCTCAGTGTGCTGCAGCAGTCAAAAAAGCAAATAGAATGTTAGGAATTATTAGGAAGGGAATGGTTAATAGAACGGAAAATGTCATAATGCCTCTGTATCGCTCCATGGTGAGACCGCACCTTGAATACTGTGTTGCGACAGAGAAGGTTACGGAGAAGGGCAACCAAAATGATAAAGGGGATGGAACAGCTCCCCTATGAGGAAAGGCTGAAGAGGTTAGGGCTGTTCAGCTTGGAGAAGAGACGGCTGAGGGGGGATATGATAGAGGTCTTGAACGAGTAGATGTGACTCGGTTATTTACACTTTCGAATAATAGAAGGACTAGGGGGCATTCCATGCAGTTAGCAAGTAATACATTTAAGACTAATCGGAGAAAATTCTTTTTCACTCAACGCACAATAAAGCTCTGGAATTTGTTGCCAGAGAAGGTGGTTAGTGCAGTTAGTGTAGCTGGGTTCAAAAAAGGTTTGGATAAGTTCTTGGAGGAGAAGTCCATTAATGGCTATTAATCAATTATACTTAGGGAATAGCCACTGCTATTAATTGCATCAGTAGCATGGGATCTTCTTAGTGTTTGGGTAATTGCCAGGTTCTTGTGGCCTGGTTTTGGCCTCTGTTGGAAACAGGATGCTGGGCTTGATGGACCCTTGGTCTGACCCAGCATGGCAATTTCTCATGTTCTTATGGAGTTGAGGGACAGTCCCCCTTCTGTAGTCCGTTCTGTAAGAATTCCAGGATCACGGGAACTTTAAATGAGTGTGGCTTGATGTTGTGGTCTTTGCACCAGGCTTCAAATACTCTCCAAATCTTTATGTACGTTAACTATGTGGAAAACTCGCTTGCTCGGAGGAGGGTGTCGATTACAGCCCCCGAATATCCGCTCTCTTTCTCAGGTGGGCCCTCTCAATGGCCAGACCATAAGAGAGAATTGAGCTGGGTCCTCGTGGAGAAATCGGACCTTGTTGTAGCAAGTCCCTGTGTGGAGGCAGGGGTAGGGGTTTCCCTGCCAGCAGCCTTCTCATGTCTGCGTACCAGGGTCTTCTTGGCCAATCTGGAGCCACCAGAAGAACTAGCCCCCTGTGTAGTTGTATCTTGTGAATGATTGCGCCCAATAGGGGCCACGGCGGGAAGGCATATAGCAGGGTCCCCGGTGGCCAGGCCTGTACCAGGGCATCGAGCCCTTGGGACTGCGGTTCCCGCCTGCGGCTGAAGTATCTGGACACTTGGGTGTTGGATCTGTTTGCCAGAAGGTCCATGTCCAGTGTCCCCCACCGATTCACTATCATTTGGAAGGCTGAGGATGACAACCTCCATTCTCCTGGGTCTAGACTTTCCCTACTGAGGAAGTCCGCCATGATGTTGTCATTCCCGGAGATGTGGACGGCGGAGATCTCCTGGAGATTTGCTTTCACCCACGCCATCAGGGGGTCTATTTCTAGGGACACTTGTTGACTTCTGGTTCCCCCCTGCCGGTTGATGTAGGCCACTGTTGTGGCGTTGTCTGACATTATTCTGACCGCTTTGTCTCGAAGTCTGTGAGCGAACCGCAGATAGGCTAGCCTGACTGCCCGCGCTTCTAGGCGATTGATGTTCCATCCTGTCTCTTCTGTGTCCCACTGCCCTTGGGCGGTTAACTCCTCACAGTGTGCTCCCCATCCTTGTAGACTGGCATCTGTGGTGAGTAGGGTCCAGGTTGGAGAGGATAGTCTTGATCCTTGGCTCATGTGGTTGGCCTGCAGCCACCACCGTAGCTGGTTCCGGACTCTGCCCGGGAGTGATAGATGTACAGTGTAGTTCTGGGACCGTGGGCTCCACCGAGATAGAAGTGAGCACTGTAGGGGCCTCATGTGGGCTCGCGCCCATGGCACAACTTCCAGTGTGGATGCTATCAGCCTGAGGACTTGCAGGTAATCCCATGCTGTGGGACGAGGATTGTTCAAGCAAGGTATGTATCCGGTACCACAGTTTTGATCTCCTTGTGGGGGTCAGGCTGACCTTGTCTTCTTTGGTGTCGAATCGGACTCCTAGGTATTCCAGCGACTGTGAGGGTTGTAGGCAACTTTTGTTTGTGTTGACCACCCATCCTAGGCTCTCCATAGACTTATGACTCTGCTGGTTGCTTGGTGGCTTTCCTCTGGTGACTTTGCCCTGATCAGCCAGTCATCTAGGTAAGGGTGGACGAGGATTCTTTCCTTCCTCAGTGTTGCCGCCACCACTACTATTGCCTTGGTGAACGTCTGGGGTGCTATGGCTAACCCGAAAGGTAGTGCCTGGAACTGGTAGTGACGGTTCAGGACTTTGAAGCGTAGGTAGCACTGGTGTTCCTGATGAATTGGGATGTGTAGGTAGGCCTCCGAAAGATCCAGGGATGTGAGAAACTATCCCGGATGTATCGCCCTTATTACGGATCACAGGGTTTCCATTAAGAAGCGGGGAATCTTCAGGTGGCGGTTGACCGACTTGAGGTCCAGGATGGGCCTGAATGTTCCCTCTTTCTTGGGGACAATAAAATAGATGGAATAATGTCCAGTATTTATTTCTTGTGGAGGCACTGGGGTTATGGCATCGAGGGCCAGTAGTCTGGACAGTGTAGCTTCCACTGCCACCCTCTTGAAGAGGTCATGGCAGGGGGACTCCACGAACTTGTCCGGAGGGGTACATAGAAAACCCAGGTAGTACCCCTCCCGAATGATGGCTAGGACCCACTTGTCCGAAGTTATCTCGACCCATCTGCGGTAGAATAGGGCATCGCAATCACATTACACCTATCTTACATTCCCTTCACTGGTTACCCATAAAATACAGGATAAAATACAAAGTAATCTCAATCATTCATAGTTTAATTTACAACTCTACATCCACTTGGCTTTGCACCTTACTCCGCATTTACAAACCCACCCGACACTTAAGATCACTTACTCAAAATCTCTTAGACATTCCATCACCACGACAGGCCAGATTAGATATCACCAGGAAAAGAGCTTTTTCAGTTGCAGGACCATCTCTCTGGAACTCTTTACCCAACCCACTCCGTTTAATATCAAATCCTCATCATTTCAAAAAGGCTTTAAAAACATTCTTTTTTCAACAAGCATTTAACATTTCCACTAAACATTTCCCCGATCAAAAATGAAACTCCATCCCCTAAATTTCTCTCATCAGATACATATTACGTTATCGTCTCTCTTCTATTATCCCATCCGTGTTCTTTCTAGGACATTACAATTCGATAAGTTGCTACCACCCCCCCTCTCCTCCCCCCCTCATCCCTTTTACCCTCCCTACTCTTTACCCATGGCATGTTACCATTATTATTATTTTGTTATTTAATAATTTGTTTTAGCTAACATTTATCTAGCTATTTAGTTAAATTTATGTATTTTAGTTATATTTTATTTTTACTTTATTTTAACATGTTGTAAACCGTTTTGATAAAATTTTATTTTAAAAAGCGGTATATAAATACTTTTAAATAAAATAAAAATATGGCTTCTTCCCTTGGATGGGTCGGCTGAATTTCATTGTGGGGTGCGGCTGGGGCCCATACCCGAGCTGGTACCCCTCTTGTTGTGCTTGTTCCGAAAGGACTGGTTCCTGCTCGTAGGGCGGGGCGCTTGATAGTTGCTCCTGTAAGGATTGAAGCGCTGTGAACTTTTGCCCCTGGAGGACCTGGGGAAGGGTTGCTGGTTTCTCTTCGTTTTATCCTCTGCCAGGCGCGGCACTGGGGACTCGCCCAATTTGTCGGCTAATTTCTCTAGGTCGCTGCCAAACAGGAGGGATCCTTTGAAGGACATCCTTGTGAGGCATGTTTTGGAAGATGCGTTGGCCGACCAGCTTCGGAGCCAGAGTTGTCTTCTGGCCGCCACCGCAGATGACACTCCTCTGGCCGCTGTACGCCTAGGTCAGAGGCAGCTTCCGCGAGGAATGATACTGCTGTTTCCATGTCTTCTCCCGGGGTGTTGTTCCGGGTTTGGGATAAGCAGGCACGTGTCACCACTGTGCAGCAGGCCGCAATTTGTAGAGACATAGCGGCTACATCAAATGACTGTTTGAGGATGGATTCCAGATGCCGGTCATATGCATCCTTGAGCGCTGCTCCTCCCTCTACGGGGATAGTAGTGCGCTTAGAGACCGCGCAGACCATGGCATCAAATCTTGGGCATGCAAGAAGATCTTTGGTCGCCGGGTCCAGGGGGTACATGGCTGCCAAAGCTGGTCCCCCTTTGAATGTGGACTCCGGGGCATTCCATTCCAGGTCAATCAGCTGTTGTGCCACTTGTAACAGAGGGAAATGGTGAGAGGTTTGACGAAGCCCCTCCAGCAGAGGGTTCGGTTTAGGTTCCCCCAAAGTACCTGGGCCCGGGATAGCGAGCTCCGTCAGACATTGGGTGACCAGGTCCAGGAGCTCGTCCTTTGTGAAGAAGCGTCTCATGGTTCGGTGAGGCTCTGTCCCCGGGGGGGAGTTCCCCCTCTTCTAGGGGCTCAGCTTCCTCTTCAGAGATGTCCATGTCCCCATAGGTAGGGCTTGAGGGTCCTCCGGCGGAGCATGTGGCTGACCAGCCGGAGGTTCAGTTTGCATTTTAACAAAAGGCATGAATCCCCTTGAAGAACTCCACCCATGAGATCGACACTGGGTCGAAGCTGAGGGGCGCTGGTTCCCTAGGGGTCCCCATCTGTGGGGGAGGTCCCACTGGGATCTGCTAGGTTCGGGGTACTCCCTGAGGAGCTAGTACTGGGCCCTGGGTGGGACTGGCCCTGAACTAGATCTCCCAGGGCCTCCTCACATTACGTGCACAGGGCGTCTGCCTCCTCGCTTTGTGCGGCTCTGATGTGGCATGCTGGGCAGAGGCCTTGAGCCTTTATCCCTGTTTCTGGTGGCTGTTGGCACGTAAACTCTTATGTGCTCCGGTGCGCTTAAGATGAGCACGTGAGTTGTGCACGCAGCTGTGTGTCCAGCCGTAGATATGCACCCAGCTCTGTGCGTGCAACTTAAGCGCACAAAGTTTTATGCGTGTGTAAGTCTATGTGCACAAGTGCTTTGTGCGCCTAGCTCTGTTCAGTGCGCTAGGGCCGAACGGCAAACGGCACGGGGAATAGGGCCGCGATGGTGAGCACGCGGGCAATATGGCGACCCCCTCGGAGGGTCTCCACGTGGGTGGACCCTTGGAAATAGCCGGGGCCTGGCCCTGCTAGGGCGGATCAACCCGGTGGCACTGGTCCTGGCCAGTGACCTGTGCTCTTCCTCGATCCTCGGAGACCGGATTCAAGCAGAGGATTTCTACCTTACCTTGTCTTTGGCACTTCCCGGTTTCGTCCCGGGCGGTCTCCGGCTGCGGGGAGAGAGGGCAAATACCTTCACCGCCAGGCTCAAGGGTGCACCTGCTGCTTCTCAGCCGTGCCCGATGATCGGGGGGAGGCTAGTTCCTCGCCGCGATTCGGCCGCCGGATCGAGGCTTACCTCCAAGGGACCACGGAAATCACCTCAGGAATCTCAACTGGGGGAGGGACCCGAGGGTATCACCGCAGGAGAGCGGGGCTCGTCTTCAGGTAGGTTTCTTCTTTAAAATTTGGTTTTCTTCTTTGAATTTGGTTCTAACGCTGTGAGAGCGTGCAGATAGTCCCTAAATGCTATGGAGACAGAAAATACTGAAGAGCTGCACTTCCTGCAGGGGTATATGTACTAGGGGCTGACGTCAGATTGAAATCTGATCTGTCTCCAACTGCTAGCAGGAGTACACTATACCCATTGGTCCTGAGTCCATCTGCTACACGCTAGGAAATGAGCTTTTTTCTTTGGTTACTGATCTGGAATTTTGGTATGCATTGGGTTTCTTCTTTCTTTTCAGATATTACTTCAATCTTTATACTCAAGAACTTCTTCAGTATTTAATACAGAGAAGGCTTTTTGTACTTGTTGCACTTGATACAGTGTGTGTGTCTCTGCATCACAGGTTCAATTCTACCAGAGCCCACTGTAATCTTGTTTATTGAGTTCCTTAATGCCCTGTGTGAGTGTGTGTGTGGGGGGGGGGGGGGGGGCTGTACAGCTGTCAAGAATGGGTGCCTGTGGGTCATGGGTCTTATCCTACCTGAGCCCACTGTAAATCTCTTTATCCTTTACTTTTGGTTTTCCTCTGGTAATGGGGAATTAATTCCTGAATATTGTAAAGTGGGTGAGTCTTTCTTCATTGAAGCTAATTCAGCTTTAACTTCAGCCAGCTCCTTTTTCAAGGAAGAGATTTCTGAACAAAATGGGGCAAGGCCTAAGTTTCCAGATGATTTCCCTCAGAATAAAGGCTCTATAATAGTTACATTGGATAGTCCTCATTTTGGTAATTTATCTGATGATTAACACCTAAGGAAATACCAGTTTACTAATTTATCTTGTTGCCAATTATCAATTTAGGCATACTAGAATCAGAAAAACAAACCTAGGAGTGGGAGTCAAACAGTTAACCCTTGGTCACGGATGTTCTCAGGACTCTGTATCTGCAATTGAGTTTAATAAGACCCTCCCCCTGATTGGCTTACTAAGTTAAACCTTTACTTAGCTGGACACAAGAATCTTTAGTGCTCCCTGGCTCCTCACTGTGACTGCCCACAATGGATCTGCTGGTTGTTACAGGATACTATGGATTGGGATTACTGCTGCCTCCACTAGTATGTTCAGAATTTGAGCTTCTATGACCCTACACACATTAACTCGAGTGTTTTATCCATCTTGTCCAGAAATCTGAAGTAAGAAAGGTCTTTCAATGTAGACAAGTGGTCTGGAGGGTTGGGAAGGGAGTCAGAAGAGATCCCAGTTGACCCTTCTTCAAAACTTAGAGTAGGAACACTGATCCATGTCTCCAGTGATGAAGAGGGGTATGTTCGAGGTGGACACGGACTAGCTAGTCTCTGGTGCAAGCAAATACCTTAGACTAAAACCATATTTGGGGGGGGGGGGGGGTCTAATGGAGTATATCAGAATTGGGGATACTGAGATTCCTCCTTGTGGAGTAAATCCAATATCCAGAGGTTGCAAGGTATCCTCCCTATCCTTATACACTACACAGCATGTAAAGAAATCTTCCACCATGTCTGTCTTTTGTCCTGGCATGGGTGATGAACATCCTTTTCAGATACCAAAATGGAATCTTACACATCATCTGGGCTCTGCAAAATTTGAATTGAAGGCCGATAATGTGGAAGGATCAGAAAACAAATGGTGGTAATTGGTGGGGATAGGGGAATTATATTTCCTTCACCCCCTGTCAAAATTATGTGCAAGCAGTGTAGCATAATAGGTCAATGATGGAGCAAACAGCCCGGATGGTAAAGGTGTTGAGGACTAATACATTTCAATCTCCCCAGCTTGCTGCCTAGAGTGCATCAAAAATATACATGGCTGTGTCTTGTGTTTCAAAAGTGCTGATGCACCTGAGAGACTGTGCTTTTTGCATGCCAGCTGCTCTATTGGTTCTATAGAATGGCATCTCTCCAATATAAGTCACTTACTTTATCCCAAGTATTGAGCCTGTCCACCGATAGTGCAGCCAACTCCTCAAAAGTATCTTCCCTTTGGGAAGAGGACAGATTAAGACTTGAGAGATTTATGCAGTTCCTCCATTTTCCAAGGGCTTGATCTTTGGGTACGCGAGGACATCTGTCCATACTGGTAACAGTTGGCCTGGTCATGGTATGGTCCCAGGTAGTTGTAGTAGAGTTCATATCCATCAGTAATGGACATTCCTTGAAACCAATTGCTGTGGATTTTTTTTCTTACCAAAATAAGAAAAATGTTCTCAATTTTCAAAGTTTGTAGTTACATTAGAATCTCATAGTTGCTGGGGGGGGGGGGGGGGGGGAGAGGAGGGAGGTTTACTGCTTTACATTGTCAGTTTATGATGCTTAGTACATCCTCTCGCTGGGTTGATGACCGTTTATACCTTAGTGAGTTTTTTAAAATGTCTGCTTCTTGCTTAAAATAAAGTTTGAAAGACAGAGATAAAGAAGGTTCACGGCCATGCTAAGGCTCAGACAAGATTCCTGCACATGCTCAGTGCAGCAAGAGGTCTTCTAGCGAACAGGCCAATGCAACACCATGCGCTCAGGCGAATCCACGGGTGGATGTGCGTTTTGGACACACATCCATAACCTCTTATTCACAATAAGGTGATTAGCGTGTCCAAACCAGCACGTCGCTAATAGTTCTCACATGTAAATGCCATGTTGAGACTATTTGCTATTACCCTCTTTTTTTTTTTTTTTTTTTTTTTTTTTTTTTTAAATAAGTATCACGACCTGCACATTTTTACCCTCAAAAATTAACATGAGCCACGGAGCTGGTGTTAAGTCTTGAGGAGTTCCAAAAACAGAAAAGCAGAAAATACTGCTTTTCTGAAGTTCCTCCAACTTAACATTGTGGCGATATTAAGTTTGAGGAACCGAAAAAGGAGTAACTAAAAAAAAAAAAGTGTCATCCACAGTCAGTTTAGGAAACTGGATGCTCGTAAAATTGTGCGTCCGTTTTCCTAACCCATGTACAGCCACTTCTCCTCGGTGCTCAAAGGCATGGACCCGCTAAGGACGCATAATTTATCCCTAGCATTTCCTTTTTAGCATGGCAGCTCATTAGCCTATTGCATAGAGCTCACTTTAAAAAGTGTGTGCAGTTTGGCTAGATTCAGCCTTGCTTATTGACAGAAAAGAGTTATTATGGAAGAGGTCAAATAGTGCCCTGATAAAATATATATTTCTTTAAATCAGGTATACGTGGGTTATAAAAAAAAAAAAAAAAATTCCACAAACCAAAGAAACAAAAATCCACAACATACAGATAACTTTCTAACACGGGAAAGCTTAAAAAATACTCACTTTATTGACTATAGTTTTTGTACAATATTCTGGCTTTTTCTATTATAACTACATTTGTACAGGGTGTAAAATATTTTAAGAATACATGAAAAGACAGATTTGATTACACTGTAATAAGTTAAATGTTAGGGAATTGAAAATGGGGTGCACAGTTTTTCCCTCCCACCTAGTACCCAGGTCAGGCATAAAAGCCTCTAATCTGCGAAGTTCATTCCGAGGGATGCACAGAAGTAAATCTGCATGGGACAGAATTGAATATTCCTTGAGCCAGCCCAAATATGTGTTTGCTGCATAAGAAAGAAAAAAAGTGCCAGAGGCTGAAATCTCTCGCTGTTCAGAAATGTTAAAGGATAGAGGCCAGAGTAAGCAAAAAACAACTCTCCCAAAAACAGGATCTAATTGCTTACGAGTTGAAGACTCTCCCTGGATATGGAAAAAAAAAAAAAAAAAAAAAAAAAAGAAGTCAGCAGTGCACAAAAAAATAAAAAGTCCATTCTTTTTAAATTTTCCTTTCAGTGATTGCTTCCCCTTTTCTAGTTTGGCATCCGAACTTGTCTCAAGGTAAACAGTTGTGTACTTCATTCCCACCAGCCAAAGGACCAGTACTGCTGATAATTTCTTGGGAGGCAAATGAGTTATTTCAAAATTCAGAAGTAGCACCTTAGAATTTTCAAAATTCTATAAATGTTTAAACAAATTAAAACTTACCAAACCAAGTCCTTGAACCCCCATTTTGGGTCATTTTGCAAGCACTTTGCCTTAGGGATAATAAAGTCTTCCATTACAGAAAACAGTCAGAAAAATACAACTGCTCTTAATATTCAATACTAGAGATTTAAAATTGCATAGCCTTATGCATTTATCCTAAAACACCATTTCCTCCATAGAGTGGAATATTGCAAAGAAAAGGAACACAAATACTTTAAAACTTGGACATCATGCACTACCTCGACCGCCTTTCTTTTTTCATTTTGTCAGGACACTTGTCCATAGTTTTCTCATTATCTCCTCTGCACTTAGGACAGTACCATTTTCCCTTGGGTTTATAGGAGAGTCCAACACAGGAAAAATGAAACCACTCGATGGGACACTGTCCATTGTCACATCCAATCATCTCTCCATAAGACACTTGGTTGCACAAGCAGTATGTAGGTTCATCAGGATCTACTGCAAAGTCTATAGGAGAAAGTTCTCTGTCCTGCTTCGTCTTTGAACGTTTCTTTTTCTTGGCCGATTTGGATCTCTTTTCTTTAGGCTGTAGCTCCTCCCTTTCCTCCATCCCATTGGACACATGGCACAGGTCACGGCCATCGCTACTACGCTGCCTGCGGGGCCTGCGCGAGATGCGTTCTGGTTGGCTGGGGTCCACTTTGCCCTTTTCTGTAGGCTGGTCCATTTCTGATGGATCTTGGAAACACTGATAATGGGCCTCCATCTGCCTGGCTCGATTCTCCACCAACTCAAGCATCTGAGTAACTATCTGAAGCTTCTCATCACCAAATTCTTGGCTGCTGATCAGTGCTCGCTGAAGATGCTGCTGCAGGCGCTTCTTCTGAGCTTCATCACTTTCATTCTTGTGTTTTTCACAGACATCATCAATTTCTCTCAATACTTCTATAAGAGAAGAAAACCAAATGTTATGCTAAACTTCTACCAGAAAGCTAACAACTCCTGCAATTTCTAAGAATCACCTTAAAAAAAAACACCACCTTAAGCTGCAAGATCAGCCCTTCAAGAAATCCACCAGTGACTAGAGATTTACAAACATGAGGTGCTAGTGCTACTGTGCAGCAGACCACACCCTTCCCCCTCTGTATCCCAGTTCATTTTTATTTTCTTTGCACCTTTTTTTTCCCTGTCACCTCCAGCTGACCTCTTCACGCTTACCAACCTACACCTTCTCTACAGTGGTCTCAGCCACTGCACAAGTGACATTTAATTGCATTTAGGGTTCTTAATTCCAGGGTTCCAGAAGCAGTCCCCAATACATGGCCTCTGGCTGAAAATGATTGCAATAACAGATTTACACAAATTAGATAGGGGATATAAAATAGGGAAAACCCAAAGATAACTTATGGCACAATAGCCCAATGGACATTCATTCTGATTAAGCTGGAAGTCCACAAAATTCCCCCACTACTGGCCTGTAGTCATCTACCTCCTTCCTGCTTTTCTCTGTTGTGCAGAAGGGACTACACCAGCTTTTCAAGTTCTCTTTAATAGAGGCCGGTATGCCATTATTTAGAGGATACAGATGGGAATCTCACAAGATTCTGGTTTGGAGAGCCAAAACATGAATTGAACTAAAACAAATGTTCTGCAACAATTAACACAGGCTGGCCCACAGAAGCTCTGCATTAGTATTCACTTGTACCAGTGACAAAGTAATACATTTTACTTTCTGTTTCTAACTGGTTAATGCAGTGGTTCTCAACCTTTCTAATGCCGTGACCCCGCAATACAGTTCCTCATGTTGCGGTGACCCCTCGCCCCGCCCTCGCCCCGTGAGGGTGGGGTGAGGGCGGGGCTTTGGTCATATGGGGGCGGGGTTATGGATGGGGTTGGATTTTAGTGCACACTTATCATTTAATTATGACATTTATAATGTGAATGTAACTCAACTCACCATAGGTTCTCACATGCATGGCACACTGACCCATGATCGTCACGGGGCTAGATGTAAAAGTACAGTTTGTATCCACAGGAACCCCCCCCTGACCCACAATAATGGATGTAAAGCAGAATTATGACATTCCCCATACAACTCACCCTACAAAAAAGATATTCTGGTTCTAGTGACATCTCAGTAACAGCAACTCAAACTCCTTCTATTTCCAGGCTCAATAGCCCTACTTATGAAAAGACAGCAGTTTACCACCAATGCATGTCCTCTGAGAAAACACAACAAATAAGACCGATACAAACGCTTACATGCTAGCAAAATATCTCATCTCGGTAACAGACACAGAACCGACCTAACATACTCCCAGGATCTGTAGTAATGCACATAAACTAATCCGCACACAGTTACACCTGTATTATGGAATACACTCAAACAGGAGCAACCCTATCTATGAAAAGGCAACACTACAAATATTAAATCAAGTCCTAAAAACCAATACACCTCTTATTAGGAAAACAGAACTAGCAAGCAGCTATAGATCCCCACACAGAAATAATTGTAAAACTATACTAATAAGCAGAATAATGTTTCAAAACAGCTATGAACATCCAACAATTAAAAACGCATAAAAACTATTAAACATTCTCCAAACACCAATAAAATATTTCAAAAAAGCAGACATCACACAATTAAAATGGCAGTCAAGAAAAATAAACTTAAAAAGCCACCTTTACTTACCCCCTCCAGCAGCTCTCCTACTCCCCTTCCCTGCAGGCCGTGGCACTCACCAGAAGCAGCAGTAGAAGCTAAGCTCTATACTTATGGTCCTCTTCCTTAGTGCCCATGTCTCTCACACACACACACCATACCAGTCATGCCCCCATGACCAGTTTCTGTCTCTCACACACCAATCATCTCCCAAACAGTCTTTGGCACACACACACACACCAGTCACCTTCCTGAACAGTTTCTCTCATGCCATACACACACACACACACACACACACACACACACACACACAGGCTTCCCACTCCCGTGTTCTACTTACATATACGGGCTTCTCACTCTCATAATCACTTTCTCACACACACACAAACCAGTCACCTTCCTGAACAGTTTCTCTCATGCCATACACACACACACACACACACAGGCTTCCCACTCCCGTGTTCTACTTACATATATGGGCTTCTCACTCTCATAATCACTTTCTCTGTCTCTCTCTCTCTCACACACACACACACCCCCACACACACTCACTCACTCACCAATCTCTCACTCCCATGCTTGTTCTCTCCACATGCACAGGCTTCTCATTCCCATAATCACTTTCTCTCATTCACACACACACACCAGTCTCTCTCATTTCCATGCTCACTCTCCACGTGCACAGGCTTCTCATTCCCTGAATCACATTCTCTCATATTCACACACACACACCAGTCTTTTTCTCTCACACACACCATCACCTTACCAAGCAGTCTCTCTCTCTCATGCATGCACACTCACCCTGGTTTCTCACTCCCATGCTTTCTTTCACCCCCACAACACCAGGCTTCTTATGCCCATGCTCTCTCACATACCCAGACTTCTCACTTCCATGCTTTTTCTCTCTCTCACACACACACATCAGTCACCTCCCTGACTAATGTCTCACACTCTCACATACACATCAGTCATCTCCCTGAGCAATCACTTTCATTGTCTCTCACATACACACACACATCAGCTCTCTGACCAGTCAATCACACACAGGCTGGCTGGCTGCTTCTCTCTCTTTCTCTCACTCACTTCCTCTTCTCCCCCCGAGCACAAATGGGAGCTGCAGCAGCCTCCGCTGGCCAAGAAAGAAGAATCCCATCGGCCGCGGGAGGCTCATGCTGCTGTCTCCTTTCTCCATTACCGGCTGCTTCTATTGCTCGGGGACCGATGCTGCTGCTACTTTTTCGCGCGGCTCTCTCCTTCCCGCGCACCACGATTCACTTCCTGTTCCGGGTCACGGGAGGGGGGGGCAGGCGCAGGAAGAAGAAAAGGCCCAGCCGCGGGTGCAGAGCTTCTTCTAGCGCCGCTGCCGTTCCAGCTGGGCTTGAACGTGCTGACAGCCCGGCGGCAACGGCAGCGGGAGAGACTGGGAGCGCGCGACCCCTGCGTTTTGGGCGTTCGACCCCCACCGGGGTCGCGACCCATAGGTTGAGAACCGCTGGGTTAATGTCTGTAAATGGGTCATTAGCAGGAGTAGGGAAATCAGCTAGGAAACTCATAAGCAAGTTATACAGCATGAAAGAAGCTCCTAAGATGGTAAATTGGGTTGGAAATTGGTAGAGTAAAAAGCAGCATAAGGGTGATGGCAAAATGGTAGTCACCCAAGATCAGCACTGGGACCAGATCTAGTTCACGCTTTCATAACAGATACTGCTGAAAGAGACAAACAAATCCTTCTTTTTGGAAGGAAGGAGAGTGAACACAAGTTTAGTGAATCAGTATAAAAGTTTATTTCTCGAAAGGGTGTGTTTGTTTCTTTCACTGCCATCAGGGACTGAAGGTGGTCTAGAAATAAAACCCAGCTACTACAGGATTAGTAGAGGAGGGAACCATGCATATTTTAAAAATTTTATGAAAGAAAATATGCTTTTTTTTCCATTTGTGCCCATCAGACAGGAAACTACCAGCACAAGCAGAGAAACTGATAAGGGAAGGAACTGCCAAACGATCTTTACTGAGCTCCAGCTCTGCCACCCGTTGTCACTGCTGGGTCAAAGACTGAAGCTTGCCACTAAGATATAGCTCAGCAGAGCCTGTCCTGCCAGGCCAAAGAATGGAGCCTGCTATGTGCATCCTTTCCATTGCTACTACTGTAGCTGCTCCACACTACCAGCCACATTTCATCCGACTTCAGACTGTGCTATCTGCTGTTCTGGACACTGGCAGCCGCCTGGCGGAGCAAGCAGTGGAGGGCAGGGGAAAGTATGAAAGCATGAGGAGGAAAGAACATGGGGGAGTGAAGGCGGGAGTCTGAAGGGAGAAAGCAAGGAGTGGAATGAAGAGAGATTCAGAGAGTAGGGGTTGGAGGAAGAACATTGGGAAGAGGAAAGGATATGAGGGTTAGAGGAGAATGTTTGAGAGAGGACAGCACAAGAATGTGCTGGGTGAAAGAACATAGAATTTTATGTATTTAATGTTTTTCTTAATCGACATTCAGAGATATCATGCCGGTTTACATGTAACAGGGGAAAACGAAGTAGGAGAAGAGCAGTTACAAAAAACAGGGTAAAGAGGAACTGGGAAGTGCATAAGAAGAATGCATGGCAGAAGGAGAGCATTAGGCATGTAGGAAATAAGGAAAACATATACACAATATGTGTCCCAAACTTAGGTTGGGATGTATAAGCACAAGTAGCCAGGGGTATGTACAATGTATAGAAAAATTATATACACAATATGTAGCAGCACAGAAAGCACAGTTAATGCTTTACACAAGTGAATGTATCAAGGATTATCCAGGGGGGGGGGGGGGGGGGGGCCTCTGTGGAGAGCAGGTTAGGTAGACAGAAGGAGTTAGATTGGCAGGTTCAAGTATACCAAGGTTTAAGGGTAGGCTTGCTTAAATAGCCATGTCTTGAGTTTTGTTTTGAATTTCTGCACACACTGCTCTAGTCTGAGTTCGGGTGGCATAGTGTTCCAAGCATTAGGGCCGGCGATGGAAATGGCGCGCTCTTTAGTGGATTTGAGGTGTATATGTTTGGGGAGAGAACGTGGAGAGTCCCTTTGTATGAGGCTCTGGTGGGTCTGTTTGAGGCATGGATGTTTTGGTTGTGGAGTGTTTTGTAAGTAATGCATATCTTTGAGAATAGGGGAGATGTGGTCACATTTACGAGAATTTGTGAGTATTCTCGCAGCAGCATTTTGAAGAGGTTTAATCGTGGCTTTGGGTAGACCAAGGAGGGAGTTAGAGTAGTCTATTTTGGACATAATGGTGGCTTGCAGAACTGTACAGAGGTCACTAAGGTGGAGGAGGGGTCTGAGTTTTTTTTAAGGTATTGAGTTAAAAGAAGCAATCTTTCATAATTGAGCAGATGAATTTTTGTAGGTTGAGGCGATTATCTTTTATGACGCCTAGATCTCGAGCTTGGAGTGAGAATGAGGTGTTTCTTCAGGGGGTGCTAGTGGAACGGTTCGGAGGAGAGATTATGAATAGTTCAGTTTTAGAGGAGTTGATGGCCAGGTTTAGAGAAGTGAGGAGGCTATTTATAGAGATGAAAGTGCTTTTTCCCATCTTTCAATGGTGGAGGTTAGAGAGTCTGTGATGGGGGATGAGTATTTGCAAGTCATCCACAAAAATGAAGTGTGTGGAAACGAGAGAGAGTACAAGATCCTGAAAAGAATATAAATAAAGCAGTTATGGCTTGTGGCAAGCAACTGATAGGCCTGCCCTGCCAAGTTACTCAAAATGTTCTTAACATTGTCGCACAATTCTAAAACTTGTAAAAACTTTTGCCCTAGTTTGCTACTGCAAATTGGATTTAATAAAAAGGTTTGGACTAGCTCCTGGAAGAAAAGCCCATACACAGTTAAGATGGACTTGGAAATCTATTGCTTACCCCTGGGATAAATAGCATTGAATCTATTTACCTTTTGGGATAGGCTACTGTTGGAAACAGGATACTGGACTTGATGGACCTTTTGTCTGACCCAGTATGGTAAATCTTATGTTATCAGCTCAATGAGAACCTGCATCTACTACTGTCATAGCAATATAAATTGCCAAAATAGTAATCTTTATGAGAACAATGTAATAAATAACAAAATACCCCTGTAACTATGATGTATTCAATATTTTTTTCAAACAAATGTTGTGGGACCGTTTTATATTAGCGTAACAGGAATTGTGAACCGAACCTCTTAATCACTAGTAGCTCTGGTCCTTCATATATATTTTTATATCTTTCTATATGGTGAATAAATGTGTTCTGCGCATGTGTCTCTTAATAGTCTTAAAATTACAATTCAAGGTACTTAGCCCCAATGTTTAACAAGATATCCTTTCAAGACTATTAAGAGATGTTTGCACAGCACAGAACACACTTACCATATGTATATATAAAAAAAATATATAAAAATCAGGAACCAGAGCTACTAAAGGGTTTTGGTTCACAATTCCCACTACCCTAATAAATGTGGTCCCAATAACAACGAGTAGATGTGAATCGGTTATTTACACTTTCGAATAATAGAAGGACTAGGGGGCATTCCATGAAGTGAGCAAGTAGCACATTTAAGACTAATCGGAGAAAATTCTTTCACTCAACGCACAATAAAGCTCTGGAATTTGTTGCCAGAGGATGTGGTTAGTGCAGTTAGTGTAGCTGGGTTAAAAAAAGGTTTGGATAAGTTCTTGGAGGAGACGTCCATTAATGGCTATTAATCAATTATACTTAGGGAATAGCCACTGCTATTAATTGCATCAGTAGCATGGGTTCTTCTTAGTGTTTGGGTAGTTGCCAGGTTTTTGTGGCCTGGTTTTGGCCTCTGTTGGAAACAGGATGCTGGGCTTGATGGACCCTTGGTCTGACCCAGCATGGCAATTTCTTATGTTCTTATGTTCTTATAATACTTAGCCAGCTAATTTTTAAGATAGCCAGGTATATTCAGTGGCGCTGCCATGCCACTGAATATCCCAGTTAAGTTAGGTATATCTGGCTAACTTAACTAGCTGCTCAGCAGCTAAATATCGACCCCCCCATTAAATATAAGATGGCAGTGAGATATCTAGGAGACAATGTTAGATATGCTGGCTGATATTTGGAACAGGATTCTTAGTGAAATTCCTGGTATAAAAAGGTAGATCTGTTAAGCTGATGGACCCTTGGACCAAGGGGGAGTTGGCTCTGCCTGTGGAAAGGTGCCTTACAGGCCCCCACCGTTGGTAGGCAAAGAGGATGAGGAGCAGAGACCCAGCTGGAACTTCACCACTACCAGCCCACATTCCCCTTAGGTTGAGCCCTTGGGTGCTGGGTCTGGCTGGACTTACGTGGGGCCTCTGCGAAGATGGGAGTCCAGAAGAGGAGCAAGAAGCAGTCACGCAGGCCAAGACTGGAGTTGGGAAAGGAGTCCAAAGTGATGGCAGCGGACTCACAATCAAAGTCCATGCAGCAGTCCAGGCAAGGGTTGTGGCAGGTGGCGTAGCTTGTAGTCAGTATCCAGGCAAGGGTCGTGGCAGGCAGTGTAGCTCATAGTCAGTCCGATCCAAGTTCAAAGCCAAAGACAGTCAGGAGAAATGAGGAGGCAGGACCAACTCAGGAACTCAGAGGCAATACACTTCACATGAGTGAGGAGACCTATTGCCAAGGCATTAGATGAAGACAGGGACTACCCTTATATAGTCCCTGGAAGATGATGTCATCGATGAGACCCGCGGAGCTTTTCCTACTGCAGGCCCGTTAAATCTGGAACAGAAGCTTGCGTGCATGCCTAGGGGGTCGGAAGCTGGAGCGGAGTGTCAGCAGCATTCCTGCTGCGAGAAGGCAGAGGTGGTGTTGGCTGGTGGCTCAGAGCCACGTGGAATGATGGCACCACTCAGGGCCTCAAAGAGAGACAGTTGTATTGGCATCGGCTCCCTGCCGCTGCCAGGGAGCTCGGGCCTGCTTCTGCCATGGCGGTGTGATGATGGATGAGTGGGGCCGGTCACAGGGATCTGTTTCTAGTGAATGTAAGAGTACCTCCTCCTCTGAGCCTCCCTCCTGAGAGTTTTGGCTTCCAGGGGTGAGAGGCATGGAAGTGCTTAATTAGGTTTCTATCCAAAATGTTGGAGGCTGGCTCCCAAGTGTTCTCCTCCAGGCTATATCCTTCCCAAGCAAGGAGGCACTCCCACTTATGGCCACGTCTTCTTACATCTAGTACTTCAAGCATCTGGTACGTAGTATTGTTCTTGGCAGCTATCTCCTGTAGTTCAGGTATCTTCCTTGAGGGCCAGGAGAGTACCAGGGGTTTCAGGAGAGAAACATGGAAGGCGTTATAGATCCTTATGGAAGTGGGCAACTGGAGATGAAAGATCACTGGACCTAATTGATGGAGCACTTTGAAGGGACCAATGTATTGTGGAGCCAGCCGCATGGATGAATTCTGAGCCGTATGTACCGGGTACTGAGCCAAACTTTCTCTCCAGTTTGAACTGGGGTGAAGGTTTTTGATCGAGATCAGAGAATTTTTTAGCCTTCTGGCCAGCCTCCTACAGCATCTGTTGTGTGCGGTTCCATAGTTCTTTCAATTCCTCTGCCATCAACTGAACTGCCAGAAAAGGAACACTTAGTGGAAGCGTAAGAGGAGGTAGTGGTTGCTTGCCATACACTATTTGGAATGGAGATGCCCCCATAGCGGTGCAGGTTTGGGAGTTATGAGAGAATTCCACTCAGGGAAGCAGAGCAGCCCAATCATCCTGCCGGGTATAGACATAAGCCCGAAGGAAATATTTCAGAGTCTGGTTGGTCCATTCGCACTGCCCATTCGCTTGTGGATGGTACTGCAGTGGTGAAATCTAACTGAATGTTGAATTTCTTCAGAGAGCCCTCCAGAATCTTGCTGTAAATTGAGTGCCATGGTCCGAGATAATATGCTTGGGTAGTCTGTGGAGACAGAACACGTGCTGACCAAAGAGTTGCGCTACTTGCAGAGTGGAAGGAAGACCAGGCAGTACAGTGAAATGAGACATCTTAGAGAAGCGGTCAACCTCTACACAGATGACCGTGTTGCCATTAGAGAGGGGTAAGTCCACGATGAAGTTATGGAGTTGTGAGTCCAAGGTTCCTTGGGGGCCGGCAACAGCTGTAACAGCCCCCAAGGTCATTCCACTAGAGGTTTCCGCTGCATGCAGATGAGACAAGAGGCCACATATGCAAAATGATGTCCTGGCTTATTGGGCCACCAGTAGAATTGCTGAAGCAATGCAAATGTCCAGGCTCACCAGGGTGGCCTGCAACGAGGGAGTCATGGGCCCAACTTAGCACTTTGCTATGGAGCTTACGTGGAATGACCATTTTCCCTGGAGGGATGGTCATGGTGGCTGTGAGAAGTACCCAGGTTGGATCTATGATATGTTGAGAAGGTTCAACTGAATCCTCCGGATCGAAGGAATGAGAGAGGGTGTTGGCTCAGAGGTCTTTAGCGGCGGGTCCATACCTGAGTTTGAAATCAAAATGGGTGAAGAAAAGTTCCCAACAAGCCTGCTGTGGGTTCAGACGCTGGGCTTGATGGAGGTGCTCAAGGTTCTTGTGATCTATATAGATGGTAATATGGTGATGAGCCCCTTCTAGCCATTGGCACCATTTCTCCAATAAAATGAGAAAAATAGAATAATAGAAAAATCTGAAAGGAGCAGCTACAAAGGTAAAAAGTGTGCAAGAGGCCTGGACATTGTTAAAAAAATACCATCTTAGAAGCACAGTCCAGATGTATTTCACACATTAAGAAAGGTTGAAGGAAGGCAAAACGATTACTGGCATGGTTAAAAGGTGAGGTGAATGAGCTATTTTAGCCAAAATATCTTTATTCAAAAATTGGAAGAAGGATCCAACAGAAGAAAATAGGATAAAGCATAAGTGTTGGCAAGTGAAATGTAAGACATTGATAAGACAGGCTAAGAGAGAATTTGAAAAGAAGTTGGCCATAGAAACAAAAACTCACAGTAAAAACTTTAAAAAATATATCCAAAGCAGAAATACTGCAAGGGAGTCAGTTGGACTATTAGATGATCAAGGGGTTACGGGGGCACTTAGAGAAGATAAGGACATCATAAAAAGATTAAACTATTTCTTTGCTTCGCTGTTTCTGAAGAGGATGTTAGGGAGATACCCATTCCGGAGAAGGTTTTCATGGGTAATGATTCAGATGAACTGAACTAAATCACGGTGAACTTCGAAAATGTGGTAGGCCTGATTGACAAATTGAAGAGTAGTAAGTCACCTGGACTGGATAGTATACACCCCAGGGTTCTGAAGGAACTCAAAAATGAAATTTCAGAATTATTATTAAAAATGTGTAACCTATCATCAAAATCATCCATTGTACCTGGAGGGTAGCTAATGTAACCTCAATATTTAAAAAGGGCTCCAGGGGTGATTGGGAAACTATAGACCAGTTAGTTTGATGTCAGTGCCAGGAAAAATAGTGTAAAGTGTTCTAAAGATCAAAATCACAGAAGATATAGAAAGACATGGTTTAATGGAACAAAGTCAGCATGGCTTTAACCAAGGGAAGTCTTGCCTCACAAATCTGCTTCACTTTCTTGAAAGGGTTAATAAACCTGTAGATAAAGATGCACCGGTAATGTAGTGTATTTGGATTTTCAGAAGGCATTTGAGTCCATTAACGGCTATTAATCAAGTTTACTTAGGGAATAGCCACTGCTATTAATTGCATCAGTAGCATGGGATCTTCTTAGTGTTTGGATAATTGCCAGGTTCGGCCTCTGATGGAAACAGGCTGCTGGGCTTGATGGACCCTTGGTCTGACCCAGCATGGCAATTTCTTATGTTCTTAATTTTTCAAACAATTTAACAAAGAATAAAGTACCTCCTTCAAATACTTCCCAAGTCAGATTTTTCATCATTGGAATGTTCGAATAAGTTGTGAAACTAATCTTTGGTGATATCATCATCCGATGCAGATTTGTCTGTCTTCATAGAACATAACATATAGAAAGATATGGTTTAATGGAACAAAGTCAGGATGGCTTTACCCAAGGCAAGTCTTGCCTCACAAATCTGCTTCACTTTTTTGAAGGAGTTAATAAACATGTGGATAAAGGTGAACCGGTAGATGTGGCATATTTGGATTTTCAGAAGGTGTTTGACAAAGTTCCTCATGAGAGGCTTCTAGGAAAAGTAGAGAGTCATGGGATAGGTGGTGATGTCCTTTCGTGGATTACAAACTGTCTAAAAGACAGGAAGCAGAGTGTAGGATTAAATAGACAATTTTCTCAGTGGAAGGGAGTGGGCAGTAGAGTGCCTCAGGGATCTGTATTGGGACCCATACTTTTCAATATTTATAAATGATCTGGAAAGAAATACGACGAATGAGGTGATCAAATTTGCAGATGATACAAAATTGTTCAGAGAAGTTAAATCACAAGCAGATTGTGATAAATTGCAGGAAGACCTTCAGAGACTGGAAAATTGGGCATCCAAATGGCAGATGAAATTTAATGTGGATAAGTGCAAGATAATGCATTTAGGGAAAAATCACCCATGCTATAGTTACACAATTGTTGGGTTCCATATTAGGAGCTACCACCCAAGAAAGATCTGGGCGTCATAGTGGATAACACATTGAAATCATCGGTTCAGTGTGCTGCGGCAGTCAAAAAAGCAAACAGAATGTTGGGAATTATTAGAAAGGGAATGAATAAAAGGGAAAATGTCATAATGCATCTATCGCTCCATGGTGTGACCAGACCTTGAATACTGCGTACAATTCTGGTCGCCACATTTCAAAAACGATAGTTGCGATGGAGAAGGTACAGAGAAGGACAACCAAAATGATAGGGGAATGGAACAGCTCCCCTAGAGGAAAGACTAAAGAGGTTAGGACTTTTCAGCTTGGAGAAGAGACGGCTAAGGGGGGGATATGATAGAGGTGTTTAAAATCATGAGGTCTAGAATGGGTTGATGTGAAACAGTTATTTACTCTTTCGGATAATAGAAAGAGTAGGGGACACCCATGAAGTTAGCATGTGGCACATTTAAAACTAATTGGAGAAAGTTCTTTTTCACTCCATGCACAATTAAACTCTGGAATTTGTTGGCAGAGGATGTGGTTAGTGCAGTTAGTGTAGCTGTGTTTAAAAAAGGTTTGGATAAGTTCTTGGAGAAGTCCATTACCTGCTATTAAGTTGACTTAGAAAATAGCCACTGCTATTACTAGTAACAGTAGCATGGAATAGACAGTTTTTGTGTACTTGCCAGGTTCTTATGGGCTGGATTGGCCACTGTTGGAAAGAGGATACTAGGCTTGATGGACCCTTGGTCTGATCCAGTATGGCCATGTTCTTATAGATGGTGTCATCTTCTGATCCATCCATAGCATTGCTAATGCCACATTTTAGAAATGATTTAGAACATAAGAACATAAGGCTTGCCATACTGGGTCAGACCAAGGGTCCATCAAGCCCACTATCCTGGTCTCCAACAGTGGCCAAGCCAAGTCACAATTACCTGGCAGGATCCCAAGGGGTAAATGGGATAAGCAGCTTGGAATCTAAGAATAAGCAGTGGATTTCTGCAACTCTCCCTTAATTGTTAATGGACTTTTCCTCCAGGAACTTGTCCAAACTTTTTTTTTTAATGCAGCTATAAAAATATAGCTTTCACCACATGTTCTGTCAACGAATTCCAGCGCTTAATTATGCATTCAGTAAAAAAATAATTTTTTCTTATTAGTTTTAGATGTATTACACAGTAACTTCATTGGGTGTCCCCTAGTCTTTGTACTTTTTGAAAGAGTAAATGTTTATTCATTCCATTCCACTCGTTTTATAGACCTCCCATTATTTCTCTCCTCAGCCATCTCTTCTCCAAGCTGAAGAGTCCTAACCTCTTCAGCCTCTCGTCAAAGGGGAATTGTTCCATCCCCGTTATCATTTTGGTCACCCTTCTCTGTACCTTTCCTAATTCTGCTATAATCTTTCTTGATGTGGTGATCAGAACTGAACACAATACTGAAGATGAGGTCTCACCATTGAGAGGCATTATATTCTATTTTATTCTCTATTCCTTTCCTAATAATCCCTAGCATTCTATTTGCTTTCTTGGCTGCTGCTGCACATTCAGCAGAAGACGTCAACATATTTTCAACAGTGACACCTAGACCCTTTCCCTGAATGGTGACTCCTAATATGGAACCTTACATTCTGTAGCTATAATTTGAGTTACTCTTCCTTAAGTGCATCACTTTGCACTTGTCTACATTTAATTTCACTTACCATTTGCATGTCCAGTCTCCCAGATTTGCAATGTCCTCTTGCAATCTGACAACTTTGAATAATTTTGTGTCATTGGTAAATTTGATCACTTCACTTGTTGCTCCCATTTCCAGGTCATTTATAAATATACTAAAAAAAATGTCTCAGAAGAGATTCTCTTGGGCACTCCATTATTCACCTTTTTCCATTGGGCAAATTTACCATTTAGTCCTACTCTTTTTTCTATCTTTTAGACACTATCACCTATTTCATGACTTTCTAATTTCCTAAGAAGTCTCTCATGAGGGACTGTCAAATGCTTTCTGGAAATCCAGATACACTATATATCAACAGACTCACTTTTATCCACATTTATTTACACCTTCAAAAAGATGTAGCACATTTGTGAGGCAAGACTTTCCTTGATTAAATCCATGTTGGCTTTGTCCCATTAAACTATGCTTATCTATATGTTCAACAATTTTGTTATGATAGTTTCTACCATTTTGCCTGGCACAGAAGTCAGACTCATTGGTCTATAATTTCCTGGATCACCCCTTGATCTCTTATTAAAGATTGTTACATTGGCAACCTTCCAGTCTTCAGGTACATGGATATTATTGATAGCTGACAAAATTTCCAATAGCAGATTTGCAATTTCATTTCTCAGTTCTTTCAGCACTCTAGGACGTATACCATCTGGTCCAGATTTGCTACTCTTTAGTTTGTCAATTTGCCCTAGTACATCTTCCAGGTTCACAGATTTGTTTCAGTTCCTCTGAATCATCACCTTTGAATATCATTTCTGATAGAATCTCTTACATCTTCCTCAGTGAATACCGAAGCAAAAAAGTCATTTAGTCTCTCTATGGTATTGTAATCCCTAAGTGCTCCTTTTACCCCTTTTCAAATTCTCTTTACCTTCCTTATCAATGCTTTGCTTTTGACTTACCAGTGCTTATGCCGTTTCCTGTTTTCTTCATTCAAATCCCTTTTCCATTTCTTGAAAGATGTTTTTAGATATTATAGCCTCTCTCACCTCACCTTTCAACCCCTACCAGTAGTCTGTTTAGCTGTCTTTCCACCTTTTCTAATGCATGGAATATATCTATCTGTTCTGGGCTTCCAAGTTGGTATTTTTAAACATCCATGCCTGAATTAAACTCCAAACCTTTGCAGTTGCTCTTTTCAGTTTTTTCCTAACCAGTCTCCTCATTTATCAGTCACCTTTTTGAAAGTTAAATGCTGTCGTAGATTTCTTTTTTGCACTCCCTCCAGTTAAGTCAAATTTGATAATGTGATCATTATTGCCAAGTGGCTCCAACATTTACCTCTCACACCAAATCCAGTTTTCCCATTAAGGACTAGGTCTAAAATAGTTTCCTCTCTTGTTGGTTCTTGTACCAGCTGCTCCATGAAGCAGTCATTTATTTCATCTAGGAACTTTACTTCTCTAGAATGTCGTGATATAACATTCACCCTGCCAATACTGGGGCAATTGAAATCTCTCATTACTACTATGCTGCTGATTTTGTTAGCTTCCCTAATTTCTTTTAGCATTTCATTGTCTGTTAGCTCATTCTGGCCAGTAAACGGTAATACACCCCCCCCATTACTATTTTATACCCTTTTTCATCTAGAATTTCTATCCATAGATTCAACAGGACATTTTGTTTCATGCATAACTTTTATCCTATTTGATTCAATGCTTTAACATAGTGCCACCCCTCCACCAATTTGATCCATTCTATCATTTTGATATAATTTGTACCCTAGTATTACAGTGTTCCATTGATCATCCTCCTTCCAACAGGTCTCTGAGATACTAATTATATCTACCTCTTTATCCAGTGTTATATACTAACTCTCCCATCTTATTTTTTTTTTTAGACTTAGCATTTGCATATAGACATTTCAAAGTAAGTTTGTTTGTATTAACAACCTGCTCATCAGTTGACAGGGGTAATTTTGAATCTTTCTGCACTGTAAAGGCACCTGATTCCCTTTGCAATTATTGCAACCTCTCTACTGGGATGCTCTATTTTCCCTGCTCTTAGTATCCTTCAAAGCTACATAATTATGAACCATACACTTCTGAGCAACTATTGGCTCCCCCCCCCCTCTCCCCATCTAGTTTAAAAGCTGCGCTCTCTCCTTTTTAAATTAATTTAGAGTGCCAGCAGCCTGGTTCCACTCTGGTTAAGGCAGAGCCCATCCTCTCAGAAAAAGTTCCCTCCTTGCTCAAAATGAAGCCCAGTTCCTAACAAGTCTAAAACCCTCTTCCTTGCACCATCGTCTCATCCACGCATTGAGACTTTGGAGCTCTGCCTGCCTCTGGGGTCCTGCACATGGAAAGGGAGCATTTCTGAGGATGCTACCCGTTGCTGGTGGAATTGACTCCCAGGCATCCTTTACTCATTTTGCTACCAAATCAATGTCTGGTTTCATCAGGTTCCCTCCTTTCGTTAACTTTGCTTGACCAGAATGCATCCACTGTTCCCACATATGCTGCAATTAGTCCTTGAAAGGCTTGTTGAGACAGACATCTAACGGCTGGAGCATTGATGTCAGACCTGGAATCACTGCTAACGTGGTCTCCAACTTCTGTTACGTGTGGGGAACATATCCCACACCAATAGCAATGGTCGTTTTCTAAGCCCCGCGCCTGGTTGTGTACCCCACACATCGCACAGCATTTCTTTCCCTCTTCATCTATCCAGCCTTTAGGATGAACCCGAACAGTTACGTCAATCAGCATTTTTAGGTTCTCAGGCATCGTTTCTCCTCTTGAATACCTCCACCGGGTGCATTTTGTTCTGCCAGGCAAGACCAGGACCACCATGAAATGGGTTTTTTTTTTTTATGACCAGTTGTTTTTACAAGTACGGTCTTATCACCAATGCCAGCTACAGTGCGATTGCCATTGCCACTGGCGTTTCGTCCACATTACTGTTATTTATATCGAAATGATTCTTTATTCTTTGCTGAATAATGAATTTGTAGAACAGACAGACCTTTTCATCAAGCTCTTTAGGTAATTTCTGTGAAATCTTTGTGCGCTGATTAAAGCACAATCCATACCAGTCCATGAACCGCAAACACCAACCAGATTATGCTGTGAATTCTTTCAGACCCTCAGTTGCTGAACATTTTCTTCTTTTGCCATTTGAAGGGCATGAGACCTAATGCTCAAGGGAGTCACAATGTAGCCAGTCTACATTCCATAATGCAGTCCTTAAATTCTTTTCCATTCCATCAAGGCGCAATTTTCAAAATGTAAAACTCTGACTTTGGCATTTCTAGCAGCTTTTCTTCATTTTTCTCCAGTCTGACGAGTTTTTCCACTAACATTGAATTCTCTTGCAATTACACCATTATTGGCCTCTTTTGCACATCCAACATCCTCCAGTTTCAGCGATGAGGTGTAAGATGTTCTCTCTTCTCAAAGCTCATTTTCCTGAGAGTATGACATCAGTTTAATGGCTATCCTTGCTGTTTGAATCCTTGCCTCCCTCCCCCATGGCCGACCCTGCTGTTCGAATCCTTGCCTCCCTCCCCCATGGCCGACCTTATTTTAATTGTTCACTCATAGCCCCCTCCTGATCCCTTAACTCACCCACTATCGTCTTCCCTCCTCCCCTGCAATGTCCCAGTGTGCCGGCAAGACAGCTTCTCCTCAACTCCCCTGGATCCCTTAACTCAAGCGCTCACTGCTGCTATGAGAACGATGAACTTGCAATTGCTCATTCAAGTCTTTCCTCCTATCCCCCCCCCCCACAAAAGCGGGGTCCTAGTGGTGCTTTGAATCATGTGGTTCAAGGTGCGCCAATCAGTCCCTGGCTTGGAAGGAGGAAGGATGCGCCTGAGCAACTTAAAGTCCCATTGTTTTGAAAATAGTGAGTGGTCGAGTTAAGGGATCAGGAGGGGGTGTGGGGGAGAAGCTGTCCAAATGCCACACTGGGGACAGTGTGAACGATTCAATCTTGAATTATTAATGTGGATAAGGCGATTGATTGTAGGTATCAACTTTTGGACTAAATTTTCTTCAACTTATACACGAGTATATACGGTATGTTGAGAAACATACATGACAAAATGGTGAAATAAATGCAAGATGTCTGTGTAAATAAAGATACAAAGTATTTGCTATAAAAGTAGAATGGCTGCAGTGGTAGTCTATTTGGATAGGTAGAAAAAAAATGTTCAAACAAGTTGCAGATGGTACCTTTTTTTTTTTATTGGACTAACGATATATTAGTGACTGGTTTTCCAAAGCTAAGCTCTCTTCATCAGGTTGGAGAAGAATGAGCTCATGATTTACAGGCTGCATTAAAGCAAAAGGATGATGGGGAAAGGGTTGGGAATAAGCATTTGGGTTCAGTATTAGAGCACAGGTAATGATGATTCATTCTAAGGTGAGGGTCCTAGATTTCAAGACAAATGTTAATTGGTATTGGGCATTTCATGGTGTTGGTAGCTGGAAGGGAAAAATTAGGGGGAAGTAGAAAAGTGGGCAAAACTAAAAGCAGATATTGTAAAGGCAACTAACCTTTTTGGTAGAAAAGTAAATAAGGAAAAGAGGTCATTATGGTTTTCTAAAGAAGTAGCAAAAAAGGTAAGAAAATAGGTTAGCATCTACAAGAGATCACAAAAAGAGGAAGACAGGCAATACCAGGAAAAGCAGTAAAGAAAGCAAAGATGCAATGGAAAGAAAACAGTAAATATAGAAGAATGGAGAGAGATATAACTTATGTTAGTGACAGGAGGAAGTGCAAAGTGGCACTGAGAGACTTGAAAAAGGGGAGGAATATGTAGATGTTGATAAGGAAAAAGCAGAATTGCTTAACATTTTTCTATTCCATGTTTTTGAAGTAGGGCAGGGAGCAAAACCAGAGAAAAAACATTCACAAAAAGATTGGAAGCGAGGTAAATCTCAATTTTCAAAAAGCGTGTTTGTGAGAAGCAAGCAAAACTAAAAAGCAGGCAAAGCAAGTGGACTGACCTTTTCAATGCTTCTTTACAGTCAGGAGTAATTCCAGAAAACTGGAGACAGGCAGATGTTGTTCCTCTTCATAGAGGAGGTGGCCGAGAACTAAAAGCTGGTTAATCTGACCTCTGTAACAACTACATTAAGTCACTGCTAAAATAGAGGTTAATGCCATTTCTGGAATCCAATTTATTACAACACTCCAGGTAGCATTATTTTACCAGAGGTAGGTCTTGCCAGATGAATATGATCAATTTATTTGATTTTGTGACCAAGAGTTGGATTAAAGGAAGATATCAGATGTAGTGTACTTGGATTTCAGTAAGGCTTTGGGATGTTTCTGAAAAGGCAACTTGTAAATAAACTAAGCTCTATTAGTATGGATTCTAAAGTGACCGACTGGGTTTGAAACTTGAGTGGGAGGCAACAAAAAGGTAGTGGTAAATGTAACTCATTCCTAGGAAAGGGATATGTTACAGGGATCAGTCCTTTTCAACATTTTCTTAAGTGATATTGCAGAAGCACTGTTAGAAAAAGTACATATTTTTTTGCAGATGATACCAAAATGTGCAATATGTTAGACAGCCAGGAAGGTGAGATCTACCTAAACAATGGTCTAGATAGAGCATGGCAGCTAAGTTTATATGCTATAAAATGCAATCAAGTATTTGGCTGCAAAAAGCCAAGGAGGCAGTGTAGTGTAGGCTGTGAAACTTCTATACACGAAACAAGAGCAGAATCTAGGGGTGATCACAACCAATGATTTCAAAGTGGCCAAATAGGTGGATAAGGCAATGGCAAAAGCCAGAAAGATGCTTGAATGCTCAGGGAGAGGAATGATCAGCAGAAAAAGGAGGCGATAGACCTGGGTAAGTCCATTATTTGGATTACAGTGTACAGTTCTGGAGACTGCATCTTCCAAGGATATAAACAGGATGAAGTCTGTCCAGAAGGGGCTACTACAATGGTCAGTGATCTTCACTGTAAAGCATATAGGAACAAACTTAAAGATCTAAACATGTATTCCCTAAAAGACAGCAAGATAGGGGAGATATGATAGGGATATTTAAATACCTCAAGAGGTGTCAATGCACAGGAGATGGGCCTCTTTCAACAGAAAGATGATTCTAGAAGAAGGGATGATGGTAAAAGGGGATTGTGGATGCATGGAACAGCCTTGCAGCATAGGTGGTGGAGACAAGGACAGTATCTGGGTGTCTTTGAATCATAAATTTGATGCAGCGAGTTTGTTGCTTGAGTTTTTGAATTCAAGAAAGCAAGGGACAAGCATGGGGGGGGAGGGGCTTGTTGGAGAGTGGCTAAGACTGCAGAGTTGAACAATTGTGTGGCTGAGCAAACTAGATAGGACATATGGTCTTCTGCCATCATGTTGCTACAATAATATCAGCTACTCCTCCACCATCCTTTTCCTTTGTTAAAAAAGAAAAACTCCACATCAATACTAATACTGAATTTGCTTTCATATTTGGGCAAAGTTATTCTTAGCTCATTTTACACCAACTTAAGTAAGCTCTCAAAAGCTAGTGAAATAGAGATATCACCCTCTATAACTTGTTTGTAGAAATCTCAACAAATCAAAGTACCTCCAAAAATTTCAAAATTTAACACATTTGAGTAAAAGCCACAAGCAGCTGAAAATAAATGCTGGAACAGAATTCCCATTATACAATAAAGGGGTGCCAAGAGCTGTCGCTTACAATGGTCGCTGCTCTGACCAAATTAAGAGTTACCAACACTTGAGTCCAAAGTTAATAAAAACTAGTTGCCCCCATGTGATCCCAAAAATACTTCCTTTGGCAGATAATAGCAGAAAAGCAACAGTCTGTTCTGCCCTTCACAGCATTTGTAGGATTCTTAGTTGCCAGAAATCAATAGGGTCTATGATATATAGGCCATATCTGCCATCGTACTCCATATTTTCTGGAAACTGTAGAAAGACTAATATATATTCTTAGGTAGGGGCAAATGGATAGATCGGGAGGGCCAAGTAGCACTTATCTGATTATGTCTATATTAGACAGTAGTTTGGATATTCTTGCAAGATACAAGTGAGGCAATTTAAGGGCTCTGGAAACATTTTGTTGTGAGGTCACAAATTCCCAGCTAATGAACCCTGGGCAACTGGCTCCCTTCCTCCTCCAGCAGTTGTGGCAGGGAAAAGCAAAATGTTACAATTATGCTATACTATTTAACAATTTAGGAAATTATTTTCAAAGCAATTTACACCCCTAAAACTGTTTTATACAAACAAATGAGTCTTATGAAATAGACTAGAGCTCTGTACTCAAAGTACGCATGAAAATCACCTCCCTTTCCTCCCACTTTCCCGCCGTTCCTTCACCAACCAAATTTATCCCAAAAAACTCTGACACGAAAATGGACACCTTCGAACACACATCCGCCTCTGAAATTTCCGCTATACTTAAGAAAATGCGACCCGCCACCCACCCCTCTGACATGATCCCCACCAAAGTGCTCCTGACTATCCCAGACACCATCTCCCAACCACTAGCTGACATTATCAACACCTCCATTTCCACTGGAGATGTTCCCAACCAGCTCAAACTAGCCATTGTAAAACCCATCCTTAAGAAACCGAAACTTGACCCTGCCGACTTATCCAACTACCGCCCCATCTCCAACCTCCCCTTCCTTGCTAAAGTTCTTGAAAATCCATCAACACACAATTATCAGAACTACCTCGATCAGCACCAGATACTCTATCCTTCACAACATGGCTTTAGAAAGCACTTCAGTACCGAAACACTCGATCTCCCTCGCCGACTACGTCATCAGAAGTTTAGACAAAGGTCACACCTACATTCTAGCCCTTTTAGACATTTCGGCAGCCTTCGACACCATCAATCATTCTATACTGCTCGATAGACTGACATTGGCATCTCCAGGGCCCCCTCCGCTGGTTCAAATCTTACATCAGTGACAGACACTTCAAAGTTAACATTGAAAACCACGAATCCGAACCCATCAATATTACAAGGGGCGTACCCCAAGGCTCCTCCCTATCATCTACTCTCTTTAACATATACCTCCTTCCCCTCTGCCATCTGCTCTCAAATCTTGGTCTCCCACACTTTGTCTACGCCGACGATGTGCAAATTCTCATACCCACTGACACCATTTCCAGCGCCCTAAAAAGTTGGGAAAGTGCCCTCTCCTCCATCAACAGCCTTCTCACTCAACTCAGCCCTAAAACGCTAACAAAACCAAACTCATGATCATTGCACCCCAACACATCAACCCATTACCCAGCTCCCCCGCCAACTCCCCAATTGCCCCCCTAGACTTCTCACAAATCGTAAGAGACCTAGGTGTAATCCTAGACTTACAATTCAGCCTCCAGAAATTTATCTCCTCCACCATCGACTGTTACTATAAACTACACACCCTCAAAAAACAAACCTATTCTGCACCCTAGCGACTTCAGAACAGTCCTACAAGCCCTCATCCTATCTAAGATAGACTACTCAAACGCACTACTCCTAGGTCTACCGAAGAACAGCATAGCCCCACTGCAACTACTACAAAACGCAGCTGCGCAAATACTCACAGGCACTCACAGAAAAGAACACATTAAACCTATTCTCAAACAACTCCACTGGCTCCCCATCTCAGCCTGAATTCAATTTAAAACTCTCACACTCATTCACAAAGCTATTCATAATCCAGACATGCTATGGTTCACAGACACTTTACATATCCGTTCCACTTCCAGACCTACAAGAACGCCATATATAGAAACTACACACACGCCTTCTCCCAAACTCTTTCAACTAACAGCCACCAAACAATGCTCCATATCCCTAGCGGGACCCTCCCTATGGAACTCAATGCCTACCCAGCTACGCCGAGACCTGCCCTAAGAAATTCAGACAGAAACTCAAGACTTAGCTGTTCACACATGCCTAGGCATGAGCCCACCCCCACCCACTGTCCTGCCTCCCACCCACGCCCCCCCCACGCCCTCCTCTTCACCCTCTCCCTGCTTTCCCAGCCCCTTCCCTCACCCTCCAGATCCACCACCCTTAGTTCCTGTAATTAATGCCCCCCATCCCTCCTTGTATTCTTATTGTATATAATTTGTACATATCTACTTAAGTGTATTTCGCATTACTGTATGTATAGCAAAAGACCCTGGATACCTTCCCCCCGCCTCTCCCCCCAGTTCTATTGTTAGTTACACTGGAAAGCCCTGTTGGCTATGTTCACGTTGTATGGAAACTGATGTGATGTTTTTCTTAACGAATGTCTGTATACAAACACTTAAATAAATAAATAAAAATAAAATTGGTTATGTGCGTACTTTTATGCAAACTGCAAAGAGGCGTTTTGGGGCAAATTTGAAACTTTTAAAGTTGAAAAGCAATCACATAAATCAACCCACATAAGTTACAAATCAGGGTATAATTTATGAGGGAACGGCCAGGAATAGAGTTCCACCACTTCTTTTCAAACTTAAGAGGAAGAAAAGCAGGGGAGTTTTACTCCAGTCCCTCCCCTTCAGGCAACATGGGTGAGCCACGAGCAAACAGAGCAGAGAATGGCCACCCTGCTCCCTAATAAAGCTCCTTTACTCCTATTCCCTTCTCTTCTACAGAGAACAGGAAGGGTTGGGTGATCCTGAAGCAGATTAAGGAGGCAGAGTAGATTTGGCAGTATAAGTAAATACAGTAGTTAGTGTACAGTAAATACAGTTAGTAAATACAGTAGAGTTAGTGGTGACACTGATCATTTCTGCCCCCCCCCCTTACCCCTCCCCTAGAGAAAGCAGGAGCAGAAAGGTTTTGAGTTACTAACGGTGAGATAGGAGTAGCCACATGGCCTTGTTTGTTGTCAGTTTTGTAGCACAGCTCAGGAGGCCACAAGGCTAAAGAAACAGGAGGTGAACACTTATCTGCCCCACTGCCTCTGCTGCTACTGTGTGTTTAAAAAAGTTCACACGTGACCTTGGCCCTTCCCCCCACACAGGTCATGCCTAGCCCTGGCCCTGTTCCACTTTTCCATTTCCTTTTTGGTCTACAAATTAAGCTGCGAGCCAATTACCAGAGCATTTTCAAAACATGTGCTTCATAAATGCAGGCTAAAAGTGTGCTTGTTCAAATTACTACCTGTAGTTATAAAAATAGTCTCTCTAAAGGAAAGGGGGGGGGGGGGGGGGGAAGGTTCCAACTGAGTAAGAACAAGAAGCAAAACTGAGGAAAAGGAGCCCAGGGACTTTTGCCAGGGCCAGATAACGCCACTGCTCTGGCTCTTTGCCTGGAGATAGGAGGACCGGGACAGAGGGAACCAGGCCATCTGGAGAAAAAAATGTAGTAGTAATAGTGGGGGGCTTGATTAGTTCTGCACTCCACAGATTCACAGGAATTTGAGTTATTACATTGGGAAATTGAGATAAAGAACTACTTTAAAAGAAAGACAAACGCATACAGTCTCAAAAGCAGGGAGCTCGCGCTCTTTGGGGCAGGTATACACAGACATCGTCACGGAAACCCTCTCTTCAGCACTTCCGTATTCTACACTCACTTCCGGTGGGGACGGGATCAATTCGCCTCTCCCCGCCCCCCCAATTCCTGACAGGATGAAAGTAAACAGAAAAATGACTAAAGAATCATTGCTATAGTAACTCATTAACCGGAAGTACCCCGGCGCCCACAGGAGCAGAGGGCAGCAATAACTTACTGCCTCCCGTCCCACCATATCAGAGCGGCCTAAGTAATGTAACCAGCAGGATGCATTGCGGGATTTGTAGTTCTGCCACTCTTCTCAGCAGTAGACAATGCACCTGGTGAGATATTACAGCCTAGCCTGCCCTAAATATATCTCTCCGGACTCTGGATCACTTGGGCCAAGGACGGTTTATGTTGCTGTCGCGGGACGTCAGGAAACTTCCGGTCGGTAGCTCCTTCCGTCCCTTGCCGGTTCTCCGCTCAGTATTGTGAGCCGAACCCCGGTCATACAGGACACGCACAAAACACGGCGCTGTCCGAACCCCCACCACACAATCTGCTCTTGGCAGCCACGCGCCGTCACCAGAGCCAGGAAAGTGATGCGCTCCGTCCACCGCGCCCCCTCCCCCTCCCCCTCCCCCGGTGGGTGCTCCAGCGCTCCGCTTTCTGCACTAATAAGACTCCAGCACCTCGGTACTTGGTGTCGATCTCCCGCAGCAGGGACACATTCCTCTGGATGTCCAGGGGCAGCGACTCCACGCACTCCAGGTATTCCTGCACGTAGCTGACCAGCGGACTCCCGTCCGCCTCCCCCGCGCTGCCAGGAAGGTAACAGTGGTAGTAATAATAACTCTGCTGCTGCCCAAGCATGATGCGAGCCGTCGCTACCACCACAGCTTCGCGTCTAGCGGAGCACGCGCAGCCGGGAGAGAAAAAAAAAAAAGTGCAGCTCGGTGTACCGCCACCGCCCGGCTTTCCGTGTGAGAACGGCGACCCACTTCCAGCTCCACCGGTGTTCCCGCTCTGCGCCTGCGCGCCGTTCATGCCTAATTAGGTAATACACCGGCTTTTCGCATTTCCCGCACTTCCTGCGGCCAGCGCCTATTTGTCAAGGACCAATGAGGTGGGGGGAGAGGGGCGTGGCGCCAGAGGCTTGCTCACTTTTAAAGGGGAAGCGAGCGCGACTCGGAGTCGATTTTGACGTGAAAGTATTAGTCCTTGAAAACTAGTCAAGAAATACATTGTCAGGCTAATGAAAAGGTATCGCGGTCGAAAAGTGCAGCGAGGAGTTGGTTAAGTATTTTGCAGATGATGGTAGTGCTAGAGCTCAGTAGGGATTTTGCTTTAAGAAAGGAGCTTTTGTGGGGCGTATGATTTTTAAATAGCAAAAGATGAGATTATTTCCAAATTTTGATGCTTGAAAGTGTTGGATTTTTATTTTTCACTTTAAAAAATGAGTTCGCGAGCTTAAAGCTGTACTGATTCCCTGAAGTAGCGAGCTGGACTGTCACAACTGATCTGCGGCAGGCAGGCCGGCGAGCAAGCACGTGGAGTCTCTGTGTCTGTGGCCTTGCTCAAGCATTAAACACCGACCTACTGCTTCAACTCCGCGTGCACCGTCCTCACCAAGGAAAGCACAAACTTTCCCAACCTCCCTCTCTTCAGTCTCTTTATTTTTTTATTCTCTCCAACAGGATAAACAGGATAAAAATCCTGCATGAGACTAAATACAAAATTGAATCTTTATGGGTAGAAATCCCTTGTGTGTCAGGGAAGACTACAGTGATAGGGGTATACTACCGTCCACCTGGTCAAGATGGTGAGATGGACAGTGAAATGCTAAGAGAAATTAGGGAAGCTAACCAAATTGGTAGTGCAGTAATAATGGGAGACTTCAATTACCCCAATATAGACTGGGTAAATGTATCATCGGGTCACGCTAGAGAGATAACGTTTCTGGATGGAATAAATGATAGCTTTATGGAGCAATTGGTTCAGGAACCGACGAGAGAGGGAGCAATTTTAGATCTAATTCTCAGTGGAGCACAGGACTTGGTGAGAGAGGTAACGGTGGTGGGGCCGCTTGGCAATAGTGATCATAATATGATCAAATTTGATTTAATTACTGGAAAAGGAACAGTGTGCAAATCCAAGGCTCTCGTGCTAAACTTTCAAAAGGGAAACTTTGATAAAATGAGAAAAATTGTTAGAAAAAAACTGAAAGGAGCAGCTACAAAAGTAAAAAATGTCCAAGAGGCGTGGTCATTGTTAAAAAATACCATTCTAGAAGCACAGTCCAGATGTATTCCACACATTAAGAAAGGTGGAAAGAAGGCAAAACGATTACCGGCATGGTTAAAAGGGGAGGTGAAAGAAGCTATTTTAGCCAAAAGATCTTCATTCAAAAATTGGAAGAAGGATCCAACAGAAGAAAATAGGATAAAGCATAAACATTGGCAAGTTAAATGTAAGACATTGATAAGACAGGCTAAGAGAGAATTTGAAAAGAAGTTGGCTGTAGAGGCAAAAACTCACAGTAAAAACTTTTTAAAATATATCCGAAGCAGAAAGCCTGTGAGGGAGTCAGTTGGACCGTTAGATGATCGAGGGGTTAAAGGGGCACTTAGAGAAGATAAGGCCATCGCAGAAAGATTAAATTATTTCTTTGCTTCGGTGTTTACTGAAGAGGATGTTGGGGAGGTACCCGTAATGGAGAAGGTTTTCATGGGTAATGATTCAGATGGACTGAATCAAATCACGGTGAACCTAGAAGATGTGGTAGGCCTGATTGACAAACTGAAGAGTAGTAAATCACCTGGACTGGATGGTATACACCCCCAGAGTTCTGAAGGAACTAAAAAATGAAATTTCAGACCTATTAGTAAAAATTTGTAACTTATCATTAAAATCATCCATTGTACCTGAAGACTGGAGGATAGCAAATGTAACCCCAATATTTAAAAAGGGCTCCAGGGGCGATCCGGGAAACTACAGACCGGTTAGCCTGACTTCAGTGCCAGGAAAAATAGTGGAAAGTGTTCTAAACATCAAAATCACAGAACATATAGAAAGACATGGTTTAATGGAACAAAGTCAGCATGGCTTTACCCAGGGAAAGTCTTGCCTCACAAATCTGCTTCACTTTTTTGAAGGAGTTAATAAACATGTGGATAAAGGTGAACCGGTAGATATAGTATACTTGGATTTTCAGAAGGCGTTTGACAAAGTTCCTCATGAGAGGCTTCTAGGAAAAGTAAAAAGTCATGGGATAGGTGGCGATGTCCTTTCATGGATTGCAAACTGGCTAAAAGACAGGAAACAGAGAGTAGGATTAAATGGGCAATTTTCTCAGTGGAAGGGAGTGGACAGTGGAGTGCCTCAGGGATCTGTATTGGGACCCTTACTGTTCAATATATTTATAAATGATCTGGAAAGAAATACGACGAGTGAGATAATCAAATTTGCAGATGACACAAAATTGTTCAGAGTAGTTAAATCACAAGCAGATTGTGATAAATTGCAGGAAGACCTTGTGAGATTGGAAAATTGGGCATCCAAATGGCAGATGAAATTTAATGTGGATAAGTGCAAGGTGATGCATATAGGGAAAAATAACCCATGCTATAATTACACGATGTTGGGTTCCATATTAGGTGCTACAACCCAAGAAAGAGATCTAGGTGTCATAGTGGATAACACATTGAAATCGTCGGTTCAGTGTGCTGCGGCAGTCAAAAAAGCAAACAGAATGTTGGGAATTATTAGAAAAGGAATGATGAATAAAACGGAAAATGTCATAATGCCTCTGTATCGCTCCATGGTGAGACCGCACCTTGAATACTGTGTACAATTCTGGTCGCCGCATCTCAAAAAAGATATAATTGCGATGGAGAAGGTACAGAGAAGGGCTACCAAAATGATAAGGGGAATGGAACAACTCCCCTATGAGGAAAGACTAAAGAGGTTAGGACTTTTCAGCTTGGAGAAGAGACGACTGAGGGGGGATATGATAGAGGTGTTTAGAATCATGAGAGGTCTAGAACGGGTAGATGTGAATCGGTTATTTACTCTTTCGGATAGTAGAAAGACCAGGGGACACTCCATGAAGTTAGCATGGGGCACTTTTAAAACTAATCGGAGAAAGTTCTTTTTTACTCAACGCACAATTAAACTCTGGAATTTGTTGCCAGAGAATGTGGTTCGTGCAGTTAGAATAGCTGTGTTTAAAAAAGGATTGGATAAGTTCTTGGAGGAGAAGTCCATTACCTGCTATTGAGTTCACTTAGAGAATAGCCACTGCCATTAGCAATGGTTACATGGAATAGACTTAGTTTTTGGGTACTTGCCAGGTTCTTATGGCCTGGATTGGCCACTGTTGGAAACAGGATGCTGGGCTTGATGGACCCTTGGTCTGACCCAGTATGGCATTTTCTTATGTTCTTATGTTCTCTCCAGTTTGCTATTTTACATCTTCCCTCTTTTGTTGTAATGATATCTGATTGCTATTTTATGCATCTTTTTTCTTCTATAGTTGAAAAATTGCATTGAGAAGGCAGGACCCTTGGGCATTCCCTCCTCTCCCCCCCCCCCCCCAATACCCCAATAAATGCACAGATATACCAATTGGAATACCAACAGGCTGCAATTTACTATCAGTAAACAATAACTCAAGCCTACACGATAAATACATACTTCTTCATCAACACATGCCCCTTCACCGCCAACAAGTATGTCACCACGTCCCAGTGACATACTGCCGCTGCATCCCCCTTCCCCTCCTTACCTCACAGCCGCTGCAATTACCCCTGCTACATCCCAGCAAGGAAAACCTACAGCACATACAACCTCCACTATGAGTGCCTATCACGTGTAGCACCTGCCCTGCCATGACCCGCACATGACAAAGTTCTAAAATTAACAATGACCAAACATTAGGCTTGGGTTACTTGCCACAAACAAGGCCCACGCAGGTCCTTCCTAGCAACAGCCACAAATTCCCTACAGGACCAAACCACCAAATCATTCCCCCCTGTTGCGCCGGAGGTGGACCCTTGGGCTGAGGTGGGGTTGATGCTACCCTTGGGAAGGATCCTACAGGTCCCTACCGTTGGAAGGCAGAGAGGTCTGACGGACGGAGGCCAGCTGGTGCTTCACCAATATCAGCCTCGTTCCCCCTGGATTGAATTTTTGGGTTCCGGGGTCGGCTGGACTTAGGTGGCCTCCGACAGTGGTCGTCGATGAGTGGATCGAGGTCAGCCCCAAGGCAGCAACCAGTGTAAGTAACAATCTGTACTGGACGAGACGGAGTCCCGGGCGCCAATAGGAACACAGTCTGACAGAGGGCACCCGAACAAGAGCAGGCCGAAGCCTGAATGAGCCATGTTCAGGACAAAGGCCGAAGAGTAAGCAAGCTGGGTTCAGGGCTGGTGGCAGGCTGGAAGCAGTGGCAAGCAAGGCTGAGGTCTGGATGAGGAGAGAGTCAAAGGATGGTCAGACGAAGCAGAAATCTGGAGAGAAGCAATGGCGTAGTCAGGCAATGCAGAGGTCCGAGGGCTGGAGGAAGACAACTGAGTAGTCAGGCGATGCAGAAGTCAAACCAGGTTAGGAATCCGAAGGAGAGACGAAGGAACAGGAACAAGGAAAAAGGAATAAAGGCAATCAGGATCAGGAACAGAAGAAGAAACAAGCACTCGACTAGTGAGGGGACCTGTTGCAAAGGCAATTTGAGAGACCGGAGCCCGGCCTTATATACCGGAGCTTAGCTGACATAATCATCCGGGGCCACAGCCAGGTTCCCGCCGCGGGCCCTATTAAAGGATCAGCTGTGCGCGCGTGCCTAGGTAGGGGCGCAGCATTGGTCGGGATGACGTCTCTCCGCGGGCCACGCAGACAGGCCCGGCGTGGGGCATCAGGAACTATAGCAGAACCGGAGGCCCCAGGGGCGGCCCAAGGACGGAGCCGGCGGCCAACAGCCGCCAGAGACGAGGGACCAGGTGCTGGATCACTTTGAGAGAGGTGAGGGGGCTGAGCGGCGGGTCTACTGCGGCCGGTGCACATAACACCCCCTGGATGCAGAACCATAACTTCCAATGCCTCCCCAACAAGTCCTGAAGCACCATCTGATTCCAGCGCATTTCGTGCTTCCTGAACCAATACACCTGCTTTTCAACTGCTGCTAGTCCACGATCCAAGCTATAAAACCACTGCATAGCTCTGCAATATGCCCAATGCACAAATGAATGGCCCATGACCCAGGCACACTCATAATCGACTCCATCCTCCCGCCACTCTCAAAAATATAAGAAACGAGATTAAACATCACCCCAACAACCCCAAAAGGATCCCCACAAATCCTGCCTTGCATATGATGCAAACACCTTGGTATGCCAAAGACCAATATCCTGAATCTGATTTTCCAACAAACCCGCCTCTGCAGCAGTGGTGGCCACACCAATCCTGAATGAATGCGTTTTAGACAGATTCACATTCCATCCCACATGCTCTATCACCAACCATAAAACATTCGCAAATTGATAGCGTATCACTGGAGAACCATCAGCATGAACCAAAAAATGTGCCTCGACTGCTGGCCTGATTTGCAAAAAGGCTTGTGCACAGCTAACAGTACACACCAGAAAGTTCACTGCACGTTCCAGTGTAATAGTGTGCCCCTTCCCACCTTAATCAACCTTAGACCTGTTGACCCAAAATGAAACTCGATTCTTGAAAAAAGATACATTTGCCCTCAACAACTCCGCACTCCTCGGGTACACCCGATTCAGCCACCAATTTGCTCACTAGCAAAGCCCCAAAAAAGGCAAATGAAAACGTAACTCAAAACAGCACCACTTCATAATCTGACCAACAGCCCTCTGAGAAATGCTGCAAAATAATTAGCAACTCCTCATAATGAAGCGGTCTATGCTTGTCTTTCACTACCCTCCCCCTAACCCCTAACATACGCTTGACTACCAAACTAACCATAGGATTGCCCCAACCCAAAATCTTTTGAAAAAAAATGCAAAACCCACCAACTGCACCCACACAGTCACCAACGAATACCCAGACTGCTTTGCCCACAAAATATAATGTAAAATTGCTGATTCAGGAGTCAGCCCCCCACACCACCTGCCAGCACACAGCATCTCAATCCTGCAGGTATGATGCCCAGGTTCTTGACGCCTTAGAAATGGCCCATGCTCCATCAGGCCAAACTTCCAAAGGTATTCTGAAACATCTGCTCCCATCACATCCCTTGCAGGGCCAATCTCTGGAAGACATCATACTTAAAATGAGAAAGAGTGTCTGCTATTGAGTTGTCCACCCTGGGAACATGCCTGGCAGTAGCCAAACATTCTAGCTCAAACATACCACCAATTCCTGCAACAAAGCTGCCACCATCTCATGGCTGCACACCAGAACAAAACCTGCCTATCTCACAGACGGTGGCCTCACAAAGCCAAAGCCACCACCATGGGAAACAACTCCAAGAAAATTATGTTCCTGGTGACACCACTCTTCACTCATGCCTGAGTCCACCTACTGATGCACCAAGCCCCCCCTCCCCCGCCAGTACACCTCCTGCATAATACAAACCCCATTAAAGGAGTCCAAAAAGGTTTCCCAAACCATCAACTCCTCCTTGACCCTTCTAGAGATCTGAATAAAATGATGCTGCCTCTGAACCCCCAAAGTAGAAGCTGATAACTGCCTTATAAAAGCCCAACTCAATGGAATCACCCTACATGCAAAGTTCAGAGACCCAATTAAAGACTGCATCAACTTCAACGTCACCTTGGCAGAACCCATAGCCTTACCAGCTCATGCAATCTCTGGAACTAATCCACCGGTAACCTAGACATCATGACATCCAAGCCCAATTCAGTCCCCAAAAAGGTAAGCCTTCCCATCGGACCCTCTCAAATGCTCCAGCCATCTTCAAAAACCTACATAGCAACTTGGCAAACAAGAAATCATCCAAATAAGAACATGCCATACTGGGTCAGACCAAGGGTCCATCAAGCCCAGCATCCTGTTTCCAACAGTGGCCAATCCAGACCATAAGAACCTGGCAAGTACCCAAAAATTAAGTCTATTCCATGTTACTGTTGCTAGTAATAGCAGTGGCTATTTTCTAAGTCAACTTAATTAATAGCAGGTAATGGACTTCTCCAAGAACTTATCCAATCCTTTTTTAAACACAGCTATACTAACTGCACTAACCACATCCTCTGGCAACAAATTCCAGAGTTTAATTGTGCGTTGAGTAAAAAAGAACTTTCTCCGATTAGTTTTAAATGTGCAACGTGCTTACTTCATGGAGTGCCCCCTAGTCTATTATCTGAAAGAGTAAATAACCGATTCACATCTACCTGTTCTAGACCTCTCATGATTTTAAACACCTGTATCATATCCCCCCTTAGCCATCTCTTCTCCAAGCTGAAAAGTCCCAACCTCTTCAGCCTTTCCTCATAGAGGAGCTGTTCCATGCCCTTTATCATTTTGGTAGCCCTTCTCTGTACCTTCTCCATCGCAATTATATCTTTTTTGAGATGAGGCGACCAGAATTGTACACAGTATTCAAGGTGCGGTCTCACCATGGAGCGATACAGAGGCATTATGACATTTTCCGTTTTAGTCACCATTCCCTTTCTAATAATTCCCAACATTCTGTTTGCTTTTTTGACTGCCGAGGCACACTGAGCCAACTATTTTCAATGAAGTTAGCATGGGGCACATTTAAAACTAATTGGAGAAAGTTCTTTTTTAATCAACGCACAATTAAACTCTGGAATTTGTTGCCAGAGGATGTGGTTAGTGCAGTTAGTACAGCTGTGTTTAAAAAAGAATTGGATAAGTTCTTGGAGGAGAAGTCCATTACCTGCTATTAAGTTCACTTAGAGAATAGCCACTGCCATTAGCAATGGTAACATGGAATAGACTTACGGGCGGATTTTCAAAGCCCTGCTCGCGTAAATCCGGGCGGATTTACGCGAGCCGGGCCTTGTGCGCTGGCGCGCCTATTTTCCATAGGCCGCCGGCGCGCCCAGAACCCCGGGACGCGCGTAGGTCCCGGGGTTTTTCGGAAGGGGGCCTGTCGGGGGTGTGTCGCGTAGATTTACGTCTGCTTCTCGCAGGCGTAAATCTACGGATAAAGGTAAGGGGGGGTTTAGATAGGGCCGGGGGGTGGGTTAGGTAGAGGAAGGGAAGGTGAGGGGAGGACGAAAGAGAGTTCCCTCCGAGGCCGCTCCGATTTCGGAGCGGCCTCAGAGGGAACGGAGACAGGCTGCGCGGCTCGGCACGCGCCGGCTGCCCAAAATCGGCAGCCTTGCGCGCGCCGATCCAGGATGTTAGAGGCTACGCGCGTATCTTATAAAATCCAGTGTACTTTTGTTTGCGCCTGGTGCGCAAACAAAAGTACGCGAACGCGCTTTTTAAAAAAATCTACCCCTTAGTTTTTGGGTACTTGCCAGGTTCTTATGGCCTGGATTGGCCACTGTTGGAAACAGGATGCTGGGCTTGATGGACCCTTGGTCTAACCCAGTATGGCATTTTCTTATGTTCTCTCCAGAATCGGCCCTCAGCTCCTGGAACAATCTTACCCAAGACATAGCCAACAAATTATGCCCCCTCACCACTCGTATGCAACACCATGCAGCCTCAAACAACAAACCATGGTACACCGCAGAATTGCACCAAATAAAAAACGACCTCAGACTGAAAAAAGAACGTGGCAAAAAAACCTTACCCCACAAAATGCCTCCTCTTACAAATCAACCTTACACAGCTATCACCTCTCAATTCAAAAAACTAAGTGCGACCACTATGCCGCCAAAATACTCCAATACATTTACAATCCCAAAGCCTTGTTCGCCTATGTTACTGCCCTTACCAAATCTACACCCCCTCCTATTGCAGACAACGAAGCTAGCACAAAATGTCAGGAACTTGCCCTCTTCTTCCACAACAAAATAACTAACATACTCCTCCGATTCACCCCCACAGCCTCCCCTACATCTGCCAACCACCACACCACCACACTAGATGCCATTGACCTTACATCCTCCAGGGAAATCAAATCTATTCTCAAAAAAATCAAGCCTGCTTCACACCACTGAGACACCATCCCCACCAAAACCCTCCTTACCATTCCCAGTACTATTGCCAAACTGGTAGCGGACATTATAAACTGCTCCCTCTCCACCGGCACAATCCCAGATTCACTAAAACACACAGTTGTTAAACCCCTGATCAAAAAACCATCTCTAGACCCCAAAGATCTAGCTAATTACCGTCCCATCTCTAATCTTCCCCTCATCACCAAAATCATGGAAAAGCTTGTAAACACCCAACTTATGGACTACCTGGAAGACAACCACATCCTCCACCCTTCTCAATTTGGATTTCGGCAGAACTTGAGCACCGAAACGCTACTTCTCTCCCTCACTGACACCCTCCTCACTGCCTAGACCATGGTCATAGCTTCATCATCGCCTTTCTTGACATATCCGCAGCCTTTGACACGATAAGCCACAACCTTCTCATTTCACTTCTAGCTGACATTGGTATCTCCTGTGCAGCCCTCCTCTGGTTCAAATTTTACCTAACTGTCAAAATAGGTATCTCTGAATCCACACATTTCTCCCTCTCACAAGGAGTTCCCCAAGGCTCCTCACTGTCCTCCACCCTATTCAATATTTACCTACTGCTACCTACTTTCAACACTCGGCCTCAAATTCTACATATATGCTGATGATGTACAAATCATACCAATACAGGAATCCATCCCTACTACACTAAAATTCTGGAAGAAATGCCTCGCATCTATAAATTCCCTCCTCACCGATCTTCATCTTGCCCTTAACTCCACAAAAACTGAACTCCTCCTCATTCACAATCATCAAACACTTAAGCTCTCGTCTGCCAATGACCCAGCTTTCAGCACATTCACCACACAGTCTCCAGTACGAACCCTTGGTTTTCTGATTGACCCACACCTAAGCCTAAAGAAACACATTAACTCTGTCCTAAAAGAAGGCTTCTTTAAACTCAATGTCATAAAAAAGCTCAAACCTTTACTCTTCACCCATGACCTCAGAACTGTCATCCAAGCCACCCTATCTTCCAAGCTGGACTATTGCAACTCACTGTATCTAGGCCTTCCCTACTCCTCTATCAAACCTCTCCAGATGTTACAGAACGCCACCGCAAGAATCATAATGAATGCACGCAATTCAGACCACATAACCCCCTTCCTCAAAGAATTACACTGGCTCCCTATATTATCTCGCATCCTGTTCAAGACCCTCACCATTATGCACAAATCCATCCACAAAAGTAACTCCAACTGGCTCAGTGAACCTTTCCAATTCAAGCAGTCCGCCCGCCCAACCAGAGCAAACTTCAAAGGTACCCTACATATTCCAACGCTCAAGCAAGCCCATCTCTCATCCACCAGGGACCACGCATTATCTATCACTGGACCTACAGGATGGAATACCCTACCCACAAACCTCCACCTTGAGCCATGCCCCTTTAAATTCAGGAAAATGCTAAAGACCTGGGTCTTCCATCAGGCCTTCCCAGACTAGTTCTTGCTACCCCCCTCCCTCTACGCCCCCCCTCTCATCTACCTCAACTCTACCAATCTCAAAGTCATATGTAAATATGTTTTCATACTAATATGTTATTACATTAATATTTTAATATATTAATACATTAATCTTAATATGTTTTTTCTCTCTAGTTTTATCCTTCATGCTCTCCATTAGAGCCTTTTCTTGCTGCAGCACCGTTGTTGCAACATGTTACTCTTGTCCCTCCCCCCCCCCCCCCCCCCCCCCCCCCCGTTCATTGTATTTTCCACCTTTTGTTTTTGATGTAAACCGATATGATGTTCACTCGAATATCGGTATAGAAAAGCTGTTAAATAAACAAATAAATAACCCACAACCAAATTTTTTGCTTACGTTTGCTTTCTTTTGCTCAGCTCTTTTTGGGGCTTATTTATTAAGATCTAATTTTTTTAGTGTTTAACAATGGAACATTAGCGCTTTTCCTAGCATGTAGACAGGTGGATTCAGGACGAGTGGGTTTATGCTCCCCTGCCAGCAGATGGAGACGGAGCAAGCTGACAACACAGTATATTAGGGATGTGAATCGGATCCGATATCGGATCCGATTCTGGTTCCGATTCACATCTCTATAGATGTGAATCGGATCCGATATCGGATGTGAATCGGATCCAATATCGGATCCGATTCACATCCCTACAGTATATATAACCTTGCAGTGACCCCAGCCTACCAGTATTCTCTGTCTTCAGCAGATGGTGGACGTGTATCTCCTGTGGGGGATTGCTTTGAGCTTTTTGAAAGGAGAAATTTGAAATTCTAAATTCAGGAAAAGAAAGCCCCACTCTCCTGTGGTGATACATAAATTTTCCTCCCTCAGTTGAGAATTCCTCAGGTGATTTCTGTGATCCCTCAGAGGTGTTCCTTGGTCCAGTAGCTGCTAGCAACTTCTTGCAATGCGAAGCTTCCTTGATTCTTCAGTCGCAAGAGAGATCCAAAGTCCTTGGGTATCAATGCTCTCGTGTAGGAATGGCCGGAGGACAAGTTGCTATATGCCTTTCTCCTGTGCCCATGTTGGGCAGTATGATTCGGAGGGTTGAGGGTCACAGAATGATGGTTTGTTTGGTGGCATCAGATTGGCCCAGGAGACCATGGTATGTGGATCTACGACGGCTCCTGGTAGACTCCCCCCTCTGGTTTCTGGCGCACAGGAATCTGTTGCAGCAGGGACCTGTTCTTCATGAAGATCCATCTGGATTTTGTCTTACGGTATGACCCTTGAGAGGGCTTGGTTACTAAAGCTTGGATATTCTACTGCAGTGATTGCCACCTTGCTATGAGCAAGAAAGTTCTTAACTTCCTATGTGCGGATTTGACGAGTGTTTGAGGCTTGATATGAAGATTGAGGTGTTTTTCGTCATTCAGTTAAAATCCCACTCATTTTTTAATTTTTGCAAGATGGATTGAATAAAGGATTGGCCCTTAATTCCTGTTTCAGGGGGTGAGGTGAATCCTTATTGACTTATCCAGATATGGCCCGTTTCTTGAAAGGGGTGAAACATATTCGTCCTCCCTTGTGGTTACTGGTATCCTTGTGGAGTTTTAATCTGGTTTTGGATTTCTTGGCGGTCTCTATGTTTTGACCAATGCATAGCCTTTCTTTGTGGTTACTAACCTTGAAAACATTGAAAAATTTGTTCTGCACGTCGAATATCCGAGCTGCAGGCCTTGTCTTGCTGGAAGCCATTCCTTCGAGTGACTCCAGAGGTGATACAGCTACGTGCTGTTCCTTCCTTTTTGCTAAAAGTGGTCTCAGATTTTCACTTGAATCAGTCTATTTCCCTGCCATCTCTGGATAGGGAGAGAGATGCGGTGGAATATTGCCTGTTGTGACCCTTGGATGTCAGGAGACATATTAGGGTAGATTTTAAAAAATTGCGTACTTTTGTGTGCGCACCAGGCGCAAACAAAAGTACGCGTAGCCGCGCGTATCTTATAAAATCCGGGGTCGGTGCGCGCAAGGGGGTGCACATTTGTGCAACCTGCGTGCGCCGAGCCCAGCGCGCGCTGCCTGTTCCCTCGCCCTCTCCCACCTTCCCCTCCCTTCCCCTCCCTTCCCCTACTAACCCACCTCCCCGGCCCTATCTAAACCCCCCCTTACCTTTATTCCATGATTTACGCCTGCGAAAAGCAGACGTAAATCTGCGCGCGTCGGCCGGCTGCCCCGCTCCGTGTTCCGGTCCCGGGGGCTGGTCCGGAGGCCGTGGCCACGCCCCCGGGCCGAAACCACGCCCGCATCGCCGCCCCCAAAATGCCGCGTCATTCGGCCACGCCCCCAACACGCCCCCTCCCGCCTCTTTTAAAAAAACCCGGGACTTACGCGCGTCCCGGGGCTCTGCGTGCGCCGGCGGCCTATGCAAAATAGGTGCGCGCAGGCCATTTAAAATCCGCCCCATTGTGAGATATCCGGAGGTTTCTAAACCTTTCTGGAAGATGGATCGCCTGTTTCTCCTTCATGGTGGAAGTAAACAGGGCAAGCCAGCTTCACAGGCTATAATAGCTCGCTGGATTAAGGAGGTAGTCACGGCCATGTATGTGAATACTGAAAAGCTGTTACCTAGTCAGGTTAGGGCTTATTCCATTAGGTCTCAGGCAGTGTCTTGGGGGGAAGTTAGATTGTTGTCTCCCATCAACATTTGCTGAGCTGCAAATGTCGATGGGCAATAATCATCTGGATGTGCAGGCCCAGGAGGACGCAGCCTTTGCATGTATGGTTTTGACAGGACCAAGGGCAGCTTCCCAGTTTAATCGAGAGTAGCTTGAGTACATCCTACTGGTTCTGAATTCATCTGTCTGGGCTCTAGGAAATGAGAATTTTCTGCTTACTTGATAATTTCCTTTTCCTTAGACCAGGCAGATGAATTCATCTTCCCACCCTTAGCTGCTGAATTATTGTGTTATGGTCCTCCTGCATGGCTACATGTTCCCTGGAGTTACTGGTGTTAGTCCAGTCCTAGACTAGTGTTAATGCATTCTTTTTCTTTTTTTTTAATTTTCGCTTTATTAATTATAATAATAATTTCACAAAAAAAACAAACATGTTGTAATGCCTCCTCTGGCCGATGGACTCCAAAACTCAGCCTCTCTAGGGTCCAGTCTTGGAGAGGGCTGTCCTGGACACTTGAAAACTCAAATAGAAATCATTTACAGTTTTTCTCCACAAGTCCCCAGAAGGGATTTGAACCATCCTGGGTCTGGCTGTAAGGCAGATGCTCTCCCTGCTAAGCCAGCCAGCAAAGGCTGGCTTTGAAAGTGAACCTTAAGTCTCTAGCTTTGTCTTTTAGTCCTCTGTGACAGCCAGCACAAAAGAAACTAATTTCAATAAGTTCTCCAAGGTCAAAGTCTGGCCAATGGGCCTAACTGCCACCTCCCACCGTACCTCTGGGATATCAAACTTTTCCCCAGAGATACAACCACCCACTTGGCAGTTTTCTTGGTAAGGTGTCCTTAAAGCAGGTAATTCCAAACAAATAGGAGCTTTTTTTGTATCCACAAGCTCACCTTCCTTGGGAAGGTGAGCTTGTGGATACAAGCTCACCTTCCCAAGGAAGGTTGCTGTCCTTCTTCGCACTATAGAGGCAACATCCAGGGTCAAAGTCTCCAGAGTAAATGGTCGCAAGGTCCTGTTCTGTCCTCCTCAGTCCCTGGCAGGAGACTGAGACTGCTCTGATAGGGACTCCTTTTTATATGGTGTAGACTCCTCCTCCAGTAGCGAGGTATTGGCTTCTGGATCTCCACCCTCTATTTCCCACACCTGCGTCTTTTCTTTCTCTCTGCTTATAGGGGGAAGGAACCAGTGTGCGTCCTTGACTTTGTGTCGCCGGGTTTTTTCTTTCCCCCCTTTCTGGGATTTTTGCTTCCAGGGAATTTTTGTTCCTGAGGCTTTGGCCTACCTCCTCGGGCTGGAATATAGATCCTATCATACATGTAAATAGATAAGGACATTAGTATGAATATAAAATACAAAGAAAATATTTAGGAAATAAATCAGTATAATATCCTAGGTACCATGCAATAAGGAAGCCAAGATTCTAGAGAGTGTTTCCAAACAGCAAAACAAATTTAGGCAATTAAGGAGAGATAGCCTCGACATTTCTACATTACGATAATTATTTAGTTGGCTATATTTCCTAACAGAGCATAAGAGTCTAAAAAGGACTTCAATTGAGCAGGTTCAAAATATATATATTTTACATTATTAATTTTCATAATGCATTTACAAGGACATCAAATTGTAATCTGAGCTTCTATTTGTCTAGCTTGATGACAAAGAGCTAGAAATTCCTTCTTCCTCTGCTGAGTAGATTTTACTATATCCGGGAAAATCCACAATTTCTGTCCATAATATGTAATATGTCTATTACAAAGAAATAATTTGAGAACCAAATATCAGTTGGAAAGATAAACTTAACCAATAACATCCCATGCTTTTCAACTTGTTCTTCTCCTGAAGATTCCAAAAAGCAGATAAATCAGCAATAGGAGTTACCGAACCCAGTGATTGAGAGGATATATCATCTCTTTTATCAAAAAATATAAAATAAATTTTAGCAAGAGGTGGCAATGCATCAGTCAAAATTTTCAAAATCTCTTTGAGATATTTTTTAAATTGGTCCCGAGGGGAAACGTGAAACCTGAGGAAAATTCAAAACTCTTAAGTTCAAATATCTCATATCATTTTCAATGTTCTCAAGTCTCTTTAAGTGGACCATATCTCCCAGTTTTAATACAGATTGAATCTTCTGAATTTGAATTACTTTCTGCTCCATGTCCTCTAACTTATTGGCATGTGAAGTAACCAAGTGTTCTTAAGATTGTATTCGATTATTTATATCCATTATTAAAGAAATTAAAGAAGAAATAGACTTTTCCAAAGTCATTATCGCAGACCACACTGAATCTAATGTGATAAGAGAGGGTTTAACCAAGGTAACTTTGGGAATAGAGCCAACCATATCTAAGACGCCAGGATTTACCACACTACCGTGGCCATTAGCAGATCCTTCTTCCCCCATGGAAGTCGACACCATAGCAGGCAAATCATGGTGTTCTGAGTCCTACCCCGAAGTATGTTGACCCAATGACTGAAGTAAGGTGGTAAGATTTTCACTTATTTTGGGTTTCCCAACTTGAACAGAGGGATTTGCCCCAGCGACCTCCGGTGGTAACTGGTCTGTTCCCAGGCGTTCCACCAGTCAATCTAATCCAAGGGTCGGGTCGCGAAAGGAGGGGGAGGGAGTTATCAGCGCTCCAGGACACAACAATGTTTATGAAGCAAGTGACGCCGGCATATGCTCCATGCTGGCAGTCACAGCGCTTTTTATGCCTGGAGTTTGGCTGGGGTCAGTGATGAAAAAGCCCTCAATTCTTGTTGAACCGGGCCAACTGGGGAGGAAACTGGGGCTGCCTCCCTCAGTTTACCCTTACGCTTAGTATGAGGCATACTTGCAGAAAGCGACCAAGAAGGAAGGAAAAAAAAACCACACAGAGCAGAGCTGATCAAACGTGTCTCTCCTTCAGAATGCCATCTTGGCTCCCAAGAATGCATTCTTTTTCTAAACTCTGTTTCCTGTTGGCTGAGTACTAAAATGGTTATCTGGTAGGCTGATGTCACTGCAGGAGTATACATACTGTGAGGGCAGCTTTGCTCCGTCTCCATATGCTGGTAGAGGTGCATAACCCACTGATTCTGAATTCATCTGTCTAGTCTAAGGAAATGGAAATTATCAGGTAAGTAGTAATTTCTCATTTTCCCTGAACCTTTTTCAGAGCTAGGAGTAGAGGAGATAGTTTCTTTTTTTATTTTCTTAACTACTTTTGGAATTTTTCCATAATTGTTCTTTCATGATACAAGTGTAGAGTATGTTGTGTAGATCAGTGAAACAAACTTCTGCTTTAGTGCTTTTTGATTTGTATTTTTTTTTAGACAGAATGTGAAAAATGTACAAGAGTGTGAAGACTTCTGCAAGGCTCTGTATCTGTGCATCCCATTGGGCAGAGGGCCTGACTATTTTGCTACAGAAGCTGGGTTGTGGTGGGGACCTATCAGCCTTTCAGAAATAGACTATTGCCCCGGGTACACTCAAGCTAAGGTCACTTCTGCCTCACCCACCATTCAGATAGAAAATATCTTTAAGAGTTGTCATGCCATGGCATGTTCTACCTGTAGATGCTGTGTTTTAGGGACACATCCAAAACTAGGAGCACTGATGTAAATGCAATCCAGGGGTCTAGTAAGATCTGCCCAGCTGAAGTCCCAAGCTATTGTAATATGTTCTCTGAGTTCCATTCAGAGTCTCGAGTGCTTGCACTTTCCCTTAGGTGCCAGTGATTTTATCCACCTGTTTGGCCACCTTAAGATCATCAGATACAATGACTCCCAGATCCTTCTCTTCTTTCATACTTGTAAGAATTTCACCCCCTATACTGTACCTCTCCCTTGGGTTTTTGCCCCTAAATACATAACTGAATTTTTTAGCATTAAATTTTAGCTGCCAGACCCTATACCATTTCTCAAGTATTGTAAGTATTCCTCAAGTATTTAAGTATTGTAAACCTGGACAGGAAAATGTAAAACCCTGCTGCTTTTCAGCCACTGCAGCTATTGCTGTGCTGTTCCATCTTCCCCCACTTCCTGTTGCTTCCCATGCTGCAAGCATAGAGTAAAGCCCCAAGTTCCTATAATCTGTCTAAGGATTTGGACTGGCTTGATGGACCCTTGGTCTAACCCAGCATGACACTTCTTATGTTTTTATGAGAAGGCATAGGTGGAGAGGAAATCTGTGTATGTATGTGTGTGAGTGTGATGAAGAGGAACTTGGAAGGATTAGAAAGCAGGGGGAAAGAGAAGGTGAGAAAGCGCAGAAATGGGGGATGAAAGTGAGCAGGAATGAAATTCAGTCCAATTTCTTTTTCAATGCACAGCCAATTGAAGACAGGATAATTGTGTCCTGTTCTTGCTTAAGCAGAACATAGGACAGTTTATTTTAAAAAAAACAAGCCTGTTTTGTGCAAAGCAGAACTCCTGGCTGCCTTTATTTCCGCCATATCAAAAATATTTTTGTCAGAATTGTTACGGCTATGGCTGCTGTGCAACCGCCTCACCACCAGGGGTCCCTCAAGAGCAGGCTTTCCTGACTGGCCCAGTCCATCTCCCTTGTTTTCTCTATGTTCTGGACTTCCCCTTATAACCCTGCCTGGCAGTTCCCTCGGTGCTTCGGCATCGAGCTCGCTTGGGCTCCTTGCTCTAGCCTTCTGCCTTGCCTTATGTGTGTGGCCTTCGGGCCTTCTGCTTTGTCTTGCCTTGTGTGTGTGGCCTTCGGGCCTTCTGCTTTGCCTTGCCTTGTGTGTGTGGCCTTCGGGCCTTCTGCCTTGCCTTGTGTGTGTGGCCTTCGGGCCCTCTGCCTTGCCTTGCTGTGTGTGTTTGGCCTTCGGGCCCTCTGCCTTGCCTTGCTGTGTGTGTGTGGCCTTCGGGCCCTCTGCCTTGCCTTGCTGTGTGTGTGTGGCCTTCGGGCCCTCTGCCTTGCCTTGCTGTGTGTGTGGCCTTAGGGCCCTCAGCCTTGCCTTGCTGTGTGTGTGTGTGGCCTTCGGGCCCTCTGCCTTGCCGTGCTCTGTGTGTGTGTGGCCTTCGGGCCCTCTGCCTTGCCTTGCTGTGTGTGTGTGGCCTTCGGGCCCTCTGCCCTGCCGTGTGTGTGTGTGTGTGTGGCCTTCGGGCTTTCTACCTTGCTATAAGGTTCCTTGACCCTGCCCGGACTCTGTCTCTGCTTACCTGCCGCCTGCCCTGACCCAGCCTTGACTCTGACTCTGCTTACCTGCCGCCTGCCCTGACCCAGCGTTGACTCTGACTCTGCTTGCCTGCCGCCTGCCCTGACCCAGCCTGGACTCTGACTCTGCTTGCCTGCCGCCTGCCCTGACCCAGCCTGGACTCTGACTCTGCTTGCCTGCTGCCTGCCCTGACCCAGCCTGGACTCTGACTCTGCTTGCCTGCCGCCTGCCCTGACCCAGCCTGGACTCTGACTCTGCTTGCCTGCTGCCTGCCCTGACCCAGCCTGGACTCTGACACTGCTTGCCTGCCGCCTGCCTAGTCCCAGCCTGGACTTGGACTTTGTCCCAGTCAATACCCTGCTCCACATATTCACAGCCATCGTCAGAGACCTTCCAGCCATCCCTGTCTCTCTCCACCTGGAGCCACCCTTTTGGGTGGTATTCACGACACCGGACCATAGCTCAAGCGTAACAGTATGCCGAAGCCATCAATTTCCAGGGGAAGAGATAGGTCTTTGTGCTAAACCGGTGAGTCAACTTTTTTTTCCACTATTACAAAATGCCTCAGCCTTCAAGATTTTATATCTGTGCTCGTTGCCAGACCTTAAACTATCCCAGTTACCAGAACTGTCTTGCTTGTCAGCTCTCAGATCAAGAACACTGGGTATGTAGCAGTTGTCACAAGAGGAACGTCTCGGTCTACCAGGAGTGTCTAAATTGTAGTACTTCTAGACCAGGATGGTGGATCTGCCCTTGCCTTCTGTGCCTTTTGCCTCCAGGCAAACCCTGCCCCCTCTGCAAAGCTAACGGGCCATCCATTTCTCCAAAAAGCTCAGCTAGTTCTACTACACTATATCATGCTTCTGGTCCTACTAAGAAGGTTTTGCAAACAAAGAATTCCAGAACAGCATTTCATAAAACATCTCACCAAGAAGTAAGTGATATTTCAGAAAAATTCAAGTCTCACCTGGTTAAGAAGGCTTCTATAACTTCCATGCTAGAGCCTCAGAAACAAAAGCTGAGGGAAGTAATTAACTCTAGCAGGGCTCTGCTTCCCACAGCTGCCAGTCAGACAAAAACGAGCACCTTCCCAAGACGGCCCAAAGCGGCCTGTGTCTTCACTAAGCTGCAAGTCTCCGCTGCAGAATCAAGGAACCATGAGCTGGGGTTTAAGAATCTGTCCTCGTTTACCATGTCCTCTACAGCCCAGTCTTTATCCTCCTCTCGCTCCAGCATAATGATTCCCATAACTGGTCACCAATCCACAACTGACTTCATTACTCTGCCATCTCAGACTGTCGCAGTATCCCAGAAGGGGCTTGAGCCTGCCTTGCCGCCCCCGGAGGGGCTTGAGCCTGCCCTGCCACCCCCAGAGGGGCTTGGACTTACCGCTGCATTCCCGGAGGGGCTTGAACCTGCCTTGCCGCCTCTGGAGAGGCTTGAACCTGCCCTGCCACCCCCGGAGGGGCTTGAGCCTGCCCTGCCACCCCAGGTGGGGCTTGGACTTACCGCTGCACCCCAAGAGGAGCTTGGACTTACCGCTGCACCCCCGGAGGGGCTTGAGCCTGCCCTGCCGCCCCAGGAGGGGCTTGGACTTACCGCTGTGCCCCAGGAGGAGCTTGAATTTACCACTGTGCTCCAGGAGGGGCTTGAGCCCGCTGTACCGCCCCGGGAAAGGCTTGACCCACCGTACCGCCCCGGGAGGGGTTGGAGCCTGCCGTGCCGCCCCTGGAGGGGTCCGGACCGGCCCTGCTGTCGTCCCTGGAGGGGTCCAGACCGGCCCTGCTGCCATCCCTGGAGGGGTCCGGACCGGCCCTGCTGTCTTCCCTGGAGGGGTCCGGACCGGCCCTGCTGTCGTCCCTGGAGGGGACCGGACCAGTCCTGCTGCCATCCCTGGAGGGGACCGGACCAGTCCTGCTGCCATCCCTGGAGGGGACCGGACCAGTCCTGCTGCCGTCCCTGGAGGGGACCGGACCAGTCCTGCTGTCGTCCCAGGAGGGGTCCAAGCCTGCCGCTTTGCCCCAGGAGGGGTTAGCACCTGCCCTGTTGCCTCAAGAGGGGTCTAACCCTGCCGCCTTGCTCCAGGAGGGGTTATGGACTATTTTGCTGCTCCAGGTGGGGTTTGTGTCTGCCTTATCACCCCAGGAGGGGTTATGGACTACTTTGCTGCTTCAGGAAGGAGTTGAACCTGCCGCTTTGCCCCAGAAGGGGTCTAACCCTGCTGCCTTGCTCCAGGAGGAGTTATGGACTATTTTGCTGCCCCAGGTGGGGTTTGTGTCTGACTTGTCACCCCAGGAGGAGTTGTGGACTACTTTGCTGCCTCAGGAAAGAGTTGAACCTGCCGCATCACCCCAGGAGGGGTCTGACTTCATTATTGAGTACCCCCTGCAAAGATGGGACCCAGGAGGAGGGGGAGGCCTTGAGGGGGGGGTACTGTTACGGCTATGGCTGCTGTGCAACCGCCTCACCACCAGGGGTTCCTCAAGAGCAGGCTCTCCTGACTGGCCCAGTCCATCTTCCTTGTTTTCTCTATGTTCTGGACTTCCCCTTATAACCCTGCCTGGCAGTTCCCTCGGTGCTTCAGCATCGAGCTCGCTTGGGCTCCCTGCTCTAGCCTTCTGTCTTGCCATGTGGTGTGTGTGGCCTTCAGGCCCTCTGCCTTGCCTTGCTCTGTGTGTGTGTGTGGCCTTCAGGCCCTCTGCCTTGCCTTGCTCTGTGTGTGTGTAGCCCTCGGGCCCTCTGCCTTGCCTTGCTCTGTGTGTGTGTAGCCCTCGGGCCCTCTGCCTTGCCTTGCTGTGTGTGTGTGGCCTTCGGGCCCTCTGCCTTGCCTTGCTGTGTGTGTGTGGCCTTCGGGCCCTCTGCCTTGCCTTGCTGTGTGTGTGTGGCCTTCGGGCCCTCTGCCCTGCTGTGTGTGTGTGTGTGTGTGGCCTTTGGGCTTTCTACCTTGCTATAAGGTTCCTTGACCCTGCCCGGACTCTGTCTCTGCTTGCCTGCTGCCTGCCCTGACCCAGCCTGGACTTGGACTCTGCTTGCCTGCCGCCTGCCTAGTCCCAGCCTGGACTTGGACTTTGTCCCAGCCAATACCCTGCTCCACATATTCACAGCCATCATCAGAGACCTTCCAGCCATCCCTGTCTCTCTCCACCTGGAGCCACCCTTTTGGGTGGTGTTCACGACACCGGACCATAGCTCAAGCGTAACAAGAATAGTCAATAGGATCCTTTTCAACTACTTTCTTGTATTTTGTGCCTGCTGCTTATAGAAAAACTCCTTAGGCATCAATTCACACCAATAAAATCCATTTGTGGTTATGAAATTCTGACTACTTGTCTTTTCCATGATCAAGCCCTGTGGAGTGAGTCTTACTTATATTTAGATGTATGTCCTCCCTGCAGGGCAGGTCACATTATGGGTGCATAAACTTCTTTACTAGTTGGGTTGGCATGTTTCTCTCCTTTGATATTCTGTCAACATCTCTAATGGAGGCTGTCTTTCCATTTCAATATCATTAGCATCTGATGGGGAGGCGGAAGCTCAGATTAGCATAGAGTCATGCTTGATAAAAATCTTGCAGGAAACAAAATGCAGTGTGGAATCCTTATTGATAGAAATTCCAAGTGTGAGGGATAGGAGTATAGCAGTGGGTGTATACTACTAGCCTCCTAGCCATCATGAACAAAAAGACTATGAAATGGTAGCTGAAATTAAAAAAAAAAAGAAAATCAGTTTTGCTACATAATTAATTATTTACTTTAAAAGCATTTATTATTCCCCTTCCGAAGTTCATAAAATGGGACAGACAAGAACACACAAACACAATTATCTGTATGATAAAATAATACAAATTGGAGCGGGATGCAAATGCAAGCCAGTTACAATTGTCTGCTTGGAAAAATATGCACATAAGAGAGAAGGGGCGGATTTTCAGAGCCCTGCTCGTGTAAATCCGCCCAAAACCGGGCGGATTTACACGAGCAGGGCCCTGCGCGCCGGGAAGCCTATTTTACATAGGCCTCCCGGCGCGCGCAGAGCCCCGGGACTCGCGTAAGTCCCGGGGTTCTCGGAGGGGGGCGTGTCGGGGGCGTGTCGGGGGGCGGGCCCGGTCGTCGCGGCGTTTCGGGGGCGTGTCGGCAGCGTTTTGGGGGCGGCTACGGGGGCGTGGCTACAGCCCGGGGGCGTGGCCGCGCCCCTCCGTACCCGCCCCAGGTTGCGGCCCGGCGCGCAGGAGGCCCGCTGGCGCGCGGGGATTTACGCCTCCCTCTGGGAGGCGTAAATCCCCCGACAAAGGTAAGGGGGGGGTTTAGACAGGGCCGGCGGGGTGGGTTAGGTAGGGGAAGGGAGGGGAAGGTGAGGGGAGGGCAAAGGAAAGTTCCCTCCGAGGCCGCTCCGATTTTCGGAGCGGCCTTGGAGGGAACGGGGTAGGCTGCGCGGCTCGGCGCGCGCCGGCTATACAAAATTCATAGCCTTGCGTGCGCCGATCCAGGATTTTAGTGGATACGCGCGGCTCCGCGCGTATCTACTAAAATCCAGCGTACTTTTGTTTGCGCCTGGAGCGCAAACAAAAGTAGGCTATTCGCGCGCCTTTTAAAATCCGCCCCGAAGAGTGGAATAGTGAGGCAGCACAGGCAACACACAGACAGACAGATGGTGAGTCCTCTGGTGTTCATGGTCCCAGCTTTGCCTCAGCACCCTATGCAAGTTGTCACGATGGAGGTAGGAATAAGACCGACTGAGAAAGTTGGTCCAGCAGGGCTGCGAGCAAGAAATCCAGCTCCAGAAAGTGGCCTCAATGATGGTATGCAGGGCAAGGAAGCACTGGCAACACACAGGCAGGCAGGTAGTAATAATAATGGGATATTTCATTTGGCATTGACTGTGTCAATGTTTCATCGAGACATGTTAGAGCAGGTAAGTTTCTAGGTGCCATAAATGACTGCTTCATGGAGCAGTTGGTCCTAGAAATGATTAGAGGGGCAGCTACTTTAGATTTAGTCTTAAGTGGAATGCATAACCTGGTACGATGTGTTACTATGGTGGAGCTGCTAAGTAATAGTGACCCTAATGCAATCAAATATACATAATCACTGGAGGGAGGACATTAAATAAAACTACAACATTAGCATATAACTAAAAAGAGAGACTATGATAGAATGAGGAAATTAATTAGAAAAAAACTAAAAGCGTGATTGCAAGGGTTAAAAGTTTGAATAAGGCCTGAACATTTTTTTTAAATACTATTTTGGAAGGCCAGATAAATTCATAAGAAGACCAAATGGTTTAATGGTAAGATAAAGGAAGCAGTGAAAGCTAAACATGCATTGTTCAAAAATGGGAAAGCAGTCCCAAATGATGAAAATGGGCAAGAGCATAACAGGCAAGTTAGATGTAAAACAGCAGTTAAACAGTCCAACAGATACTTTGAGAAAAAGCTCGCCAATGAGGCAAAAATAATAAAAACTTTTTCAAGTATATTCTAAGCAAAAACCTATGTGGGAATCAGTTGGGCTGCTAGATGGCCAATGGGCATAAAGGGTGCTTAGGAGGGATAAGGAAATAGCAGAAAATTTGAATTAATTTTTTGCCTGGTCTTTACGGAGGAGGATGTTGAGAATCTGTAATGGTGGATATTCTGAGCAATTAAAACAAATATCTGTGACTCTGGAGGACGAAATAGGTCAGATTGACAAACTAAAGCGTAACAAATCACTGGGAATAGATGGCATCCACCCCAGAGTTCTAAAAGAACTAAAATATGAAGTTGCTAACCTGTTACTAGTAATCTGTAAACTATAATTTAAAACAGGAACGATTCATGAAAACTGGAAGGTGGCCAAGGTGATGCTGATTTTTAAAAAGGGCTCCAGGGTTGATGTAGAAAACTATAGACAGGTGAGCCCAATGTCAGCGCCAGGCAAAATGGTAGAAGACATTCTTAAAAACAAAATCACTGGTCATGTAGATAGACATGGTTTAATGGAAAAGAGTCAATGTGGTTTTAGCAAGGGAAAGTCTCGTCTTTCCAATCTTTTAAATTTTTTTGAAGGTGTGTAAATAAAGGTTGATATAGTGTGTTTGGATTTTCAGAAGGCATTTGATAAAGTTCCCCAAAGGATACTCCTCAGGAATTTACAAAGCCATAGGATAGAGGCAGTGTTCTATTATGGTCTGGTAACTGGTTAACAGGCCAGAAACAGAGGGAAGGGCTAAATGGTCAGTTTTACAAATGGGGAAAGGTTGTTAATGGAGTACCACAGGGATCGGTGCTTGGACCTGTGCTGTTTAACATATTCATAAATGATTTGGAAAAGGAAACAACAAGTGAGGCAATCAAATTTGCATATGACACAGAATTATTCAAATTTGTTAAAACAGCAGTAGATTGCGAGGAACTGCAGAAGGCTCTTGTGAGATTAGGAGTCTTGGCAAATGAATGGCAGATGAAATTTAATGTAGAAAAGTGCAAAATCATGCACATAGGGAAAAATAATCTCAACTACAGGTATATGATGCTGGGTTCACTATCCAGGAAAAGGATCTTGGAGTCCTTGTGGATAAATCCTCTGCTCAGTGCATGGTGGCAGTCAAAAAAGCAAACAGAATGTTAGGAATGATCAGAAAAGGAATGGAGAATAAAACTGAAAATATTGCCTCTGTATTGAGTCATGGTGCAACTGCATCTTGAGTATTGTGTGCAATTCTGGTTGCCCCATCTCAAGAAAGATATAGCAGAACTTGAAAAAGTGCAGAGGAAGGTGACATGATAAAGGAGATGGAACATCTCTCCTATGATGAGAGACTACGCAGGCTAGGGCTCTTCAGCTCTGAGGCAAGAATGCTGAAAGGGGACATGATAGACATTTATAAAATCATGAGTGGGGTGGAACAGGTAAATAAAGAACGGTTATTTACCCTTTCAAATAATACTAAAACAAGGGAACACTCCATTAAATTAACACCCAGCAGGTTCAAAACAAATCAGAGAAAGTAGAATCTGTTGCCAGAGAATGTGATCAAGGTGACTAGCATAGCAGGGTTTAAAAGAGGTTTGGACAAGTTCCTGCATGAAAGATCCGTAACACATTATGAGCCAGGTAGACTAAAGAAAGCCATTGCTATCCCTCTGAGTAACAGGAATTAGATCTACTTTATGGGATCTTCAAGGTACATGCAACCTAGATTGGCCACTGTCTGAGACAGGATGCTGACTCGATGGACCTTTCTCTGGCCCAGTATGGCAATTCTTATGTTCTTAAATGAAATTCAACATAGAGATATAGAAACATGTAAAAAGAGATCTTTGGGTTGCTTACATGATACTGTTCTAGGATGTATGGGGCATGTGACTGAGGATGATACTTTCAGGAGTATACATCAGACAATGACCATTCTATGATGTCCACTAGTTGCTATTTTTCACTGGTGGGTCACTTACATCGAGAGACACATTGCAAAATTGGATTTTCTCTCTGTGCATTTTGAATAGTTTTTGTTTTAAACACAAATAGTCCAAATTTAGGGGGTCATTTTCCAAAGGTAAGGAGCCTTATCGCCGTCAGTAACGTGGCCAATAGCACCACTTTTCACGGTGGCGCTATTGGTTTGCGAAAGCCAGCAGTGATCGCACCACGATGGTGCGATTGCTGCCGGCTTTCGCAGTCCCACCCCCCCGCCTTGCCCCCCCCCCCCCCCGTTACCGCCGAATTTTCTAAGTTCTGCAAACTTGGAAGTGGTAGCGAGTTTGTCACCCAGCAGAGTGAAAGAGTGACTATTTCTGAGACAGTACCTCTATGTTCCCCCTTAAACCAGTGCAAGATCCACTTGAATTCCCCTTGTGAGAGACAGCTCTATGAATGGGGCCCAATAGGGGAGGAATAAGAGCTGGGATCCAAGTGGGGATAGTCAGACGAGGCCGGGTCTCTAGGAGGAAGGCAGCTCCTGTAAAGTAACACTGTCCAAACTGTTATGACTGTGGGTCGCAGACGGCTGCGACCTCGTCTACTCATGTCTTGTACTGCCCTGCTCTCCTGTCCGGGCCTGCTCGCAGCGGGGGCCAGCCTCTACCACCACGTATCTCATGGTTCCTCATGGCGGCCGGGATGCCGCCGCCACCCTCGCCGACTCCTGGCCTACCTAGGCTCGCACACGTGCCATTGGGCCCTCTTTTGAAGTTGCTATGGCAGGAACCTCAGGGGCGCCCCTGACTTATGATATCATTTGGCCAGGGTTTTTAAGCACTGCCTTCGCCCCCTGCTAGCTGACTTGGCAAGAGTTCCATCGCTACTCTACTAGCTCCTGTCTCCTCGGACCTGTGGTGGCTGTCTCGGACCCTTCTTAGACTCTGGACCCTGGCTCAGGTACGCTCCTCGGGGGCCTGCGTGCACTCTCTCCGGAGACTCAGTCTCCTAGCTTCCCCCGCTCCTCGGGCTAGCCCTGCGCCTTCCGGGAGTCCTACCCACCGGCTTCCCACTCCTCGGGGTTGCCTCTGGGAACGCTCTCACCACTTCGGAGACCTATCCCTGTGTTTCCCGCTCCTCAGGGCAGTGCCTATGTTCTACACCAGAGACTGTGCATCCCCGCTCCTCGGGGCAGTGCCTACGTTCTAACACCGGTGATTGCCGGTGCTTCCCTGCTTCTCGGGGTTGTCATTACCTGGAGACCCGACTCGGGCTTCCCTGCTCTGCGGGTTAGCCTACGTCATGCATCAGTACCTTCCTCGCTACGCAGCTCCGCCCCTCGGGGTTGCCTCTACAGTATACCTCCTGCACTTCCTGCCTCGCGCTTCCCGCTCCTTAGGCCTGCCTAGTGCCACCCTCTCAGAAGTCTCTGCCCAGGTACTGCTCTTCAGCCCAATCTGCTTACTGTGGGTCCCTCATTGCTGTGTCTCTCACTCCGCTCCTCGGGACCTCCTCAAAGATTCTCTCCCAGAGCTCCTGCCATACCGGACCTCGCCTCCCGATGGTGTGGACCTGTGGGGCTCCTCCCCACAGGTGGTAACAACTCGCACCTCGGGCCAAGGGTCCACGAAATCCACAAACCATAACACAAATACTGAGCTGTGCTGAAGCTGAACTGTTAGTATTGAAGGAAGCAGTACTGAACTGTGAGTAACTGAGTACGTTGTTCTGAAGGGAAGATACTTTACTGTTGTGAGATTGTGAAGCTGTAATAAAGATAATTATTTTAAGAAAGGCTGGCATCACACTGCATTTGTGTTTCCAGGCCTAGGGGATCACTGCTCTGTCCCATATATGTTGTCATACATGGGATTTTTCTAAAGCATTGCATGAAAAAAAAAACCCAAACATTCTCCAAAGAAGGTCTGGTGTATGTGTGGCCTGCCAGAAGCAGTTTGGAGGCCAAACCATTTGCAGAAGAGAGAGGGTAGTGTCTGTTTGGAATACAGAAAGTTGTGTAGTGGACCTGTGGTTCTAAAATGAGTACAGAACATAGGAGGTTGTGGCTCTAAAATAAAAGTACAGAGCGCAGGACTGTATAGATCATGGTGGCTTGTGAAAGGGTGTGGTTCAGAAGCTTCATTGAAGAGAACAAAAAACCCCAAGTGGTTAGAGCAGTGGGCTATGAACCAGGAGACCAGGGTTCGAGTTTTGCTGTCGCTCCTTGTGACCTTGGGCAAGTCACTTTACCCTCCATTGCCTCAGGTACAAACTTAGATTGTAAGCCCTCTGGGGATAGGGAAATACCTACAGTACCTGAATGTAATCCACTTTGAAGCGCTGAAAAAGTGCGAAAAGTGGAATATAAATCTAAATTAAAAAAAAAAGTTTCAGGTAGAGAGGAAACTGAGTGGGCCTGCTTGTAGGGACAGCCAGAAAGTGGTAGGTTTGAACCAGCTAAAGAGAGAAACCCTACTGAAACCTGAAAACCTGGCTGTTTAAACTAGCCTACAACTTATGAACACTTCCCTTCAGATAATTCCATATAACATGCCACTTATACAATTTTATCTATCCATACCATTCAGCTACTAGTCATGAACACTAAGCACACCCTTTGACCTATATACTTGTAATTCTCTTAATAATGTAAAGACTATTCCGATCCCCTAATCTGTCAATTATTCACTGATTCTCAAGTAAGCAACACTTCTGTTTTATATTCACAAATTGTAAATATTTGTTTTGTTATTTTGTTCCTCCAGCCTAATGCGCCTCCTTTTGATTATTTGATATTAATTATTTTATAGTTTTAATTCACCAGATATGTACTATTCTATAATTGTTTGGATTGTAAAGCTTGTTGCTATTTTAATGTTCATTGTAAACCGAGGTGATGTTTTTCTAACGTGCCGCAGTATATAAAAACTCTTAAATAAATAAATAAATAAATACTGGAGGTAGATAGGAATTAAAAATGACTGTTATTGCTGTCTTCTCAGTCTGTCGTTGCCTTGCATCGGAGTGTCATCCCCTCTGGAGGCTCCTGCCTGCCAGAGCCTTGTAAGGTCTTCTGTTCTTCGTGGAGCTCCTCGTCTTGTCTGCCTTCTACCATGTCTTCATGTCTTGGTGTCTTGCCTGAGGTCCCGGTCCATGTCCTGATGTCTCGTCATGATCTTCCACCTCCTGATGTGCCTGCCAGGATGTTCTTCCCTGCGTCTTCGTCTGGTGCTCCTGAGCCTTCTGTTCCTGTAGAGCTGTGGTTCTCGGCTGATGTGTGCCCGAGAATGGAGTGGCCTGCAGGTGGGATTGTCCCTGTGCTCCTGAGCCTCTGTTCCCGCCAGCCATAGATGGAGCTTCGGGTGACATCGATTCCGTCATTGGAGTTCCTCCTTGCCTGGGTCTTCCCTGCGCTTGTCCCGCTCTCCTCGTGGTCCGTGACCAGCATCTTGGGGCTGTGTAGGGCACGCAGTGGGACAGGGTGGTCCGCGACTCAGTCCCGCGGGTGTGCCGAGTAGGGTGCCCTGAGAGACAGTGCCAATGTCCTCCTACCTTACGTCTTGTCTTGTTTGGATCAAGTTCCTCGTCATGCTTGTGATGCCGTTGCATCAACCCAGTCTTGTCCAAGATGCCGTCGCATCAATCATAGTCCTGTCTATGTGTCAAGGCCTCCGTCTGCCCTCATCCTCAGGCCAGCCTGCTGCTCCTTGCCGATTCAAGCGGCAGGTCCGAAAGGGCTCGGAACAGTTGGAGGACCGTTCCCCTACCAACATCTCTGTTGTTGGCTCTGGGAGCTTGCAGGCCTGGCAGAGGGTAAGACCGTGTTTAGCCATGCTGGGACACGCCGTCAACCATCGGCTCGGCCCTGGATTCGTCTGGGGTCGGGTCAAGGCCCAAGGGCACATTAAATCACCCGTTGCTAACAGGATGCAAGGCCTTTCGAGGCCGTCCTACTCAACACAATGTGTATTGTGGCAGCCATATGGCCCAACAATCTCAACCACCTGGCTCTGTTGAATCTCCACTATGATATACTGAGCAAAGTACAGCGATATAAGAGATATACTTTATCAAAGTTGACATATTGCAGTTACTAAAGTGATATTAAAAATATTTTTTCCTACATTTCTTGTCACATTGGTGCCAATCTCGTTTTCCGCTTTTCTAATATCTATCTTCTTCTAACTATTTTTCTAGGATCTCCTATTTTTTGTGTCTTTTTTTTTTCCTCCTGTCTTCTCTTCCTCCCCTATATCTGTCTCTTTACATTGATTTTCTCCCCTGCCCTGCATCTTTGCTCTTGCCAGCATCCCCCTGCCCTCTCTCTCTCAGTATGCTCAGGCCTGGACAGGCCTTCTAGGCCTGTGTCTAGGGTGCCAAAAGTTTATTTTTGAGAAGGGGCCAGTAAAAAAAAAAAATATTTTGATGCCCCCCCCCCCCCCCGCCCGTCACTGCCCCGCAGTTGTGCCCTGCCTGCTGCCACCACTACCTGTTCACCTCCCCCAGACCTTGATTCCAGCCTCACAGTGAATTAAATGGTAAGACTAAGCCTGTGCTCACAGACGCCACCCCCCTTGCATCCATATGGGGGGTGGGCCTGTGAGCACAGCCTTAGTCCCTGTGGGAGCCAAGAGGGGGGAGGACATGCTGCTGCACAATTTTCTGTTTGCCTGGGGGTGGGGGGTGTGCTGCATGACACCAGTAGTGAATCAGGGCATAGGGGAGGCTAGAGAGCAAATACATCCCTAGCCCCTGCCATCCAGCATTCTCCTTATTTCTCTCCCCCTGCCCAGCATTTCTCCCTCCTTCCCAGCATCTCCCATCACCCTTTCCTCTCACCCCCTGGCTAGCACATCCCATTATTTTCTCCCTTCTCTCTCCCCCCCCCCCCCCATCCAGTATCTCCTATCACTCTCCACCCCCCACCCCCAGTATCTCCATTCTCTCTCTCCAACAACCCCCAGCCCAGCATTCTCCATTATTCTCTCCTCTCAGCCCAGTATTTCCCCTTGCACTCTCACCACCCCCTGCATCTCTTCTCACTCTTTACCCATCCCCACCTCTATCCAGCATCTCCCATTATTCTCTCCCCCCTCCTCTACAATCCCCTGCCCAGAATCTTCCCATGACCCCATTCTGGGCCAGTCCTCCTCCCTCACCTGGCATGGCTCAGTTGATCTAGAAGGACCCCAGGATTATGGAGTTGGGAGGTAGGGACAGAACAGTGTTCTTGCATAAAGGCTGCGCTTCAGCCAAAACAGCAAAGAATAAAAAGTAAGTGTGGGGCCTGTCTGTAAGCTGGCACACGATCAGGCTCTGAAACAAACCACCACAGTACTGCATGGGCTTCTTGTTATCTAGGAAACCCATGCGAGGTGTATGAGTCGCCAGGGGGCCTGAGAGTGCACTGGTTTACAAACAATCCCTGTGCTTACTTTCTGGGTTTTTTGTTTTTTTTTGCTGCTTCGGCCTTTATGTAGCCTTTATGCAAGAGCACCCTTGGCTAGAGATGTGAATCGTGTCCTCGATCGTCTTAACGATCGATTTCGGCTGGGAGGGTGTTAGGAGTGAGGTAGGCGAGAATAAGGTAAGAGTAAAATAATATGTTTATTGATATACAATCTTAATAATTCTAAGTATTAAAGGTATACAGTTCTAAGTACTAAAGTATACAGTTCTAAGCACAAAAATATACAGTTCTAAGTACTAAAGTATACAGTTCTAAGCATGTACAGTTCTTAAGCATTATTGCTAAGCATATTCATCTGTATCCGTGCACAATATTTCGGCCAATACTCACAAAACCCTTTTCATCAGCCTTTCTCAGAGAGAGAGCCCAGTACAGGCAAAAGGGACCCAGTCACGTTGTACGTCTACAAAGTGACACGCAGTACTTTGCATGCCAGCAAAGCGAAAGTATGTTTCTCGCTCTCCCCGTTTTGCAGCCATAGCTGTTCGTCCTTTATAGCCCAATGTCAACAAGTGTGCGTGCCAAACTAGACTGTGTGTTTGTGGGACAGGATTACTCCTTGCCAGCAGTTCCAGTCTAAACAATACTCAAGAATAGATAGTCAGGTCATCTCTACTCCAGGCCAAATGTCAGTGCTGCAGCTGATTCTGCGGTTTCCCTAACAGAGGGGGAGGGAATCGTATTGTTGCCGTTTGGGTGTTTAAAGTATCGTGAAAATCGTGAGCCGGCACACTAAAACCCCCTAAAACCCACCCCCGACCCTTTAAATTAAATCCCCCACCCTCCCGAACCCCCCCAAATGCCTTAAATTACCTGGGGGTCCAGCGGCGGTCCGGAACGGCAGCGGTCCGGAACGGCCTCCTGCAATTGAATCGTGTTGTCTTCAGCCGGCGCCATTTTTCAAAATGGCGGCGCAAAATGGCGGCGGCCATAGACCAACACGATTCGACTGCAGGAGGTCGTTCCGGTCCCCCGCTGGACTTTTGGCAAGTCTTGTGGGGGTCAGGAGGCCCCCCCAAGCTGGCCAAAAGTCCCTGGGGGTCCAGAAAACGATCTCCTGCCGCGAATCGTTTTCCGTACGGAAAATGGCGCCGGCAGAAGATCGACTGCAGGAGGTCGTTCAGCGGGGGTTCCGGACTGCCGCTGAACGACCTCCTGCAGTTGATCTCCTGCCGGCGCCATTTTCAGTACGGAAAATGGCGCCGGCCAACACGATTCGACTGCAGGAGGTCGTTCAGCGGGGGTTCCGGACCGCTGCTGAACGACCTCCTGCAGTCAATCTCCTGCCGGCGCCATTTTCCGTATGGAAAACGATTCGCGGCAGGAGATCGTTTTCCGGACCCCCGCTGGACCCCCAGGGAATTTTGGCCAGCTTGGGGGGGCCTCCTGACCCCCACAAGACTTGCCAAAAGTCCAACGGGGGTCCGGAACGACCTCCTGCAGTCGAATCGTGTTGGTCTATGGCCGCCGCCATTTTGCGCCGCCATTTTGAAAAATGGCGCCGGCTGAAGACAACACGATTCAATTGCAGGAGGCCGTTCCGGACCGCTGCCGTTCCGGACCGCCGCTGGACCCCCAGGTAATTTAAGGCATTTGGGGGGGGTTCGGGAGGGTGGGGGATTTAATTTAAAGGGTCGGGGGTGGGTTTTAGGGGGTTTTAGTGTGCTGGTTTTCCTGCCCTCCCCCTTCCCCCGATTTACGATTTTTTGACGATAAATCGGGGGAATTGGTATTGTATCGTGGCCCTAACGATTTTTGACGATTTAAAATATATCGGACGATATTTTAAATCGTCAAAAAACGATTCACATCCCTACCCTTGGCCGCCCCCTCCCATTCCTCCTGTAGTCCCGGTACTATCACAGGGGAAAGAGGGACAGAAGTAGGGTGGTAAGTCCTTTTTTTAGGGGAGGGAACTTGCACCCCCATGTCAATGCTATTATGATAGGGCATTTTATTTAATATGAAACTGATGTAAGCAGAACAAACCTTACTAATACAATAGTCCTTCAAACAGCTGATTTTAAGATGAGTGATTATGAAGAGGAAACTCTAGCAGGAACCAAACAACTGAAGCTTTCAGAGGATTTGTGAGCAAAGCAGGCCTTTCCATTAGGCAAACTTAGGCGTTAACCTAGGGTGCAGCAATTTTGGGGATGGCATCAGGGGTTTCACTGTGGGGCGGATTTTAAGAGCCCTGCTCGCCTAAATCCGCCCAAATCCGGGCGGATTTAGGCGAGTAGGGCCCTGCGCGCCGGTAAGCCTATTTTACATAGGCCTACCGGTGCGCGCAGAGCCCCGGGACTCTCGTAAGTCCCGGGGTTTTCGGAGGGGGCGTGTCGGGGGGCGGCCCCGAACCGTGCGGCGTTTTCAGGGCGTGTTGGGAGCGTTCCGGGGGCGGGCCCGGGGGCGTGGCTACGGCCCGGGGCGGCCCGGGGGCGTGATCGCGTCCCGGCGCGCTAGCAGCCCGCTGGCGCGCGGGGATTTACTTCTCCCTCCGGGAGGCGTAAATCCCCCAACAAAGGTAAGGGGGGGGTTTAGACAGGGCCGGGCGGGGTGGGTTAGGTAGGGGAAGGTGAGGGGAGGGCAAAAGAAAGTTCCCTCCGAGGCCGCTCCGATTTCAGAGCGGCCTCGGAGGGAACGGGGGTAGGCTGCGCGGCTCGGCGCACGCTGGCTATACGAAATCGATAGCCTTGCGCGCGCCGATCCCGGATTTCAGCGGCTACGCGCGTATCTACTGAAATCCAGCGTACTTTTGTTTGCGCCTGGAGCGCCAACAAAAGTACGCCTATTCGCGGTTTTTGAAAATCTACCCCTGTGTGTGCATGAGCTTTAGACAGTACCATTATTTATTTATATAATTTCAGGCAGCAGAGAGCAGTCCTCTGCTTCCTGCTCAAACATCTCCCAACCTAGCCAACGTGCAGGGAAGAGAAGGGAAAGGGTGAGCCTATAACAGACAGAACACGGTAAGGAAGAGCCACTCTGCTTCCTAATCCAGCCCTTCTCCTATTGTTTCCCCTTACCCCGTGCCCTGAAGTGGACAAGAGTTCAGTTTTGTCCGTATATTTCTGTTTATAATTTGTGGTCCCTTATTCTTTTACTTAGTGAGGGTATTTCTGTGTATGGGACCAACATGAGCTATTCTGCTAATGTGTAGTTTCTGGATACTCCAGCTTCTTTGGTTTTCCCAGTAGGAGGTGTATTGCTAATAATACATTTGAATTATTAGCCTGCCTTTCCAAATAATGCTCAAGGTGGCTCATTCTCACATGCTCACATACACACTCTCAAGTCTCACACATGTGCTCACTCATTCTTCTCCTCTGCAATGCACAAACCTCCAGTCCCTCTGCAGCCAACAGGACTCCTCTTTTTTTGGGGGGGGGGGGGGCCGTGGGGGCTGACACTGCAACCTGCTCCCGCTTCTCCTTCTTCCCACGTGCGCAAGCCCACATGACACGACTTCATTTTCTAGGCCCACGTGGGTGGGAAGAGGGAGATGGCATTGACATGCTGGTGGTCTAGGCAGAGCTGGATTTTGGTGTGTGCAGCTGCACAGGACTCCATGTTCAAGGGGGGGGGGGGGGGAGAGGGCCACCGCTGCCCCCTTCTTCCCACAAACTTCCATATGATGTCTGCAAAGCAGGAGCACTGAGCAGGAGAAAGGAGATAGCGGTAGGTGAAGAAACAGACTACAGGGAGGGGGGGAGAGATAAGAAAAAAGAGGGAGATGCTGCTGGGCAGGAAAGAGAGATGAGCAAGAGGGGAAAGCTGTGCACTGTGGTCAGGAGGAAAGAATGCAGGGCAGAAGGGATTCTGATGCTGGGCAGCGGATGATTAAAATTGTGGGGAGGAAAATTGTCTGGAGGCAGTGCTGTCCCAGAGCTGCTGCTAAGTAGGGGAGGGGCCCCAGTTTCAGTTTTCACACAGGGCACCAGTTTTGGCCCTGGGACTAGGCAGTTGCCTAGCCCTTCCACCTGCCCTGAAGAGAATAAGGAAACCAATATAATTCTTTAACGAGCGAGCAGGAATAGTAAGAGCAAATTTCAGGGGACAGAGCAAAATGGTGGACGCTTGCTTGACCTCTCTGTCACTTCCCTATAAGTTGTCTATAATTATTACCTGCATTATCATGAAATGAAAGGAAAAGGTTCAAAGCTGTCCATCTGAGCCGCAGACTGCCTCTGCCCTGGTTCTGATGGAACAGTTCGTCCATAGTGAGGGTTTGTAGCCTGAGTCCCTCCATGAGCATGTCCTGCAGGGGCACAACTGGGGGAAGGTTGCTGTCGACCCCCTGCAACAGGTGACACCTCGCCGAGACCAGAGGTGAAAAGGACGCTGCAGACCCGGCTGCGAGCTTTGAGCAGACCATGTCATGACATTGTTTCCTCTGATGCTTCAGAAGAACTCAGATGGGAGAGGTACTGCCTGCAGCTGTTGGTGGTCAAGGGAAGCTGAAAGCTGACCTGTCATTGTTTGCTCGCAAAGGAGCCCAGCAGGACAGCCTTGCTCGGAATGGATCATCACAGCAGCAAGGATTGGGCGAGAAGAATCTATCATCATTTTGTCTCGACCACAAACTTTTACCCGAGAAGAAATGTGGCTCATAATGAAGGATTGAGAAAATCTTTGTCAGGCCATATTACACAGGTTACTTCTAGTTTCCCCGATTTGAATGTGAGACTTGGAGAACAAGAAAAAACTGTGGCCAAATGTACTAATGGAGTGGAAAGGTTTGAGCAGAAGACTGAGGAACCTCAGACTAATGTGGCAGTTCTGATGAAGGACTGTAAAATGTTGAGAACATTTCCAAGGCAAAAACTTGAGATTGATTAATTTCCCTAAGGTTGATATAATTTTTCCAAAGTAAATGTTTAAGAAGTATTCTGTTATGTCCCGTGGCCGCAGACGGCTGTGGCCACGCCCCCTACCTCGCCCACGGATTTTTCCTGATTTATTAAGTGTTACTCAATTGAGGAGAAGGCAGTTTTTATTGTTTAAAACTAGTGTCCTCCAGATTGGAGTACAGGGGTTTTTTCCCCCCTAAAGTTTCCTTCTAAATGTTTAGTTAGGAATTAAAATGTTAATTATATTTTCTTGGAGCCCAACCAATTGACATCTTTTTTGAGTAATAAGTCTGCTCCAGAGGCTGGCCCATGATGGTTATCCTGTTATGAAGGCATAATCCTTTGAATATAATGGGCTGTTGTTCCCATGATTCTTAATGATGTAACTTGGAGAATTGTGGCTCTATCCCCATATATTCTGGTGGACTTTTGTGTATTACTTATTAATGCATTATTTTCTTTTCTTTATCTCTATATTGTTATAATGCACTTTTCTACAAGAGTGTTTTCTTGGATTGTTGCATAAACATGGATAAAATGAAGGTTTGTTTTTTTTAGAAGCAGTAAGAGCAAAACAAAAGGCATTCTCTTCCTCCCATATATTTCAATTTGGGGGAAAAGCTCATTTAGGATGAAGAAAACTAATAAAATGGTGCACTCTGAGAATGAGCCCCGTGCTGTTTGCGTAGCCTTGCTGGGCTCACGCTACCTGCGTTTCTGTGCAAATTGACGAGCTTCCCCACTCGTGGTCGCCTGCTCGGCCCTGAGGGCTTCTTAGCAGTATGAGTACGAGGGATCGAGCGAGGACGTGGCGCGCTCGGTGGAGGAGCACGCGGCACTTTCTGCCTGGGGTCCGGGGACTTTCCCCTAGGCAGCGCTGAGCAGCGCGCGAGGAACCAGGTCCTCCGTGCGTGGCCTAGACGGCAGGTCTTCAGAATGCCTCCAATAGAAAACAACGGCGCGCGGTTCCTTTTATAGCCAGCGCCCGGTTGCCGCTTTTAGGTCAAGGCGAGGAACGACGTCACGAAATTCACTCTTCAATCCTTCCAGAACACGAAGGCCACGACTGAAAAGATCTGCGCACGCAGGCTGAAACGGTTATTGTTAATAGGCAGGAAATTAACGAGAAAATGTGCCAAGGAGAAAATAGCTCCCACTGGCAACTACGAATAAATTATGGAAATAAGCACAAGCTCCTCCCTTTGATTTTCTGTGGCGGAAACGCAGCTGTAGTGTACTTCCGAAAAGCTTCTTTCAGTAGAGAAAAGCTTGTAGAGAGACGAAGTAGGCGTCCGAGGTACTAACTGATTGTTAACACTTTGTCTAAACTTTATTTATATAATTCAGCATCTGCTTGCCGCTTCTAGTTTAGATTGAGTACCTCTAGTGCTTGCACTAAGGAAGGAAGCTGCAAGATTTGCTCTTGCATCTTTCCAGGCAAGGAACTCTAAGACTGGGAGATCTGCGCACCAAGACTGAAGCGTTAATGGTTACAGGCAGAAAACAAGAGAAAATATGATAAGACGAAAATAGTCTCCCTTGGTAGCTACGAATAAATTATGGAAATAAGCAAAAGCTCCTCCCATTGTAGCCAAGGGACAGCGCAAGGCAATCTGCTGCCTGAGGCAAGGAATGAGAAGGCACCCTCCCCACCCCGCAACCAAGACACGATGCGTTTCAAATCATCGAAAGGGCCAGGGGGAGGGCACTTGGAGTTTTTATGAGTAGGAGTCTGGCCCTTTGGATGTTCTGAAATTTTGTAGCAGGAGGTGGTGGTGGGTGGGGAGGCAGGGATCAGGGTTCTCAGAGGTATGGAAGATAGTGTGTCAGTGATAATATTTCTAGGAAGCTGGCAATCTTGCTACACTCCAGGGAACCCAGCCTACTACCTCCTTCTCTTCCCCAGCATCTGCCCCCTAGAGAGGAGGGAATAGTGGTGGAGTCTGTATGTGGCATGCACTCTCTCTCACTCAAGCCCTCTCTCCAATACAGTCTTGCTCCTTCTCTACTCCCCCCTCCCTTTTTCCTCTCACTTCATTTTCCATCTTACCACCATATCTCCCTCTTCCCTTTTCCTTACCCCACTCATATTCCCCTTTCCTTCTCACTCACCTGCCTTCCCTTTCTTCTCCCACCCCACTTCCCTTGACTTTCTTCTCTCTCCTGTACCCCTTTCCTCTCATTCATCCCTTCCCTTTCCTCCCTGTATTGCCTCCCCCCCCCCCCCCCCCCCAGGCCAGTACTAGCATATGTGCTACCCACTCCTCAATCTGTTTATTTTTAATGTTTATTTTTATTGTTTTTTTAATCAGGGTAAGGGTATTACATGGCCATCTCCATACATAATTAAAAATTATGTATTTCTTACAGATTTCACATGAAAAAGGTCATTCAATGTACTGAGGTACAAATATCACTTATAACAATACGTATGTTACATTTACATCCCTGCTGAAGCCCTGCAAAAAAGACACTTGAAACCCATATCGTATTAGGTCTGTTCTTATGTGTGTTGGGTGGGTTTGGCCCTCAGAAATTCAAGAATAAAATTAATTACAATATAGTAAAGGCAACTGCAAATATTTACACCAGGCCCTAAAACACCAAAGCACCTCATATTAGGAAAGCAAAACAAGACAGGCTGCTATATAACCCTATACAGAAACTACATGCCAAAAGAATACCTCTCCTTGGTCACACATGCAGAACACATACCAACTCCCAAATAAAGAATAACGAATCCATAAAGCATGCATAGAAATGTGCAGACAAAAACTGAACTGGAAACCACAACAAGCCAGATGCTCTATGCAGTGCAACAGTGGAAAAACTGAAACATCACCATGCTTCATAAAATATCAAACAATAAAATCAAGAAATATAAAATATCTATTATAATAGTTAAACTAAGCTAATAAAAAGAATACATATTTTAAAATAGCTGACAAATAGAACATCCAATTATTAAAAACATAAAACATTAAAACTTTTAAAAATGTCCCAAACACCAGTAAAATATTTCAAAACAGCAGACACATCAAATATCACCCTATTAAAAATAATAAGGATAAACAAAAAATCCACTGATCTCCATAATTGGGAAGTTTTGGTTACCAGTCATCCTGCCAATTGTCATGGCTCTGTGAGAGGAGAGGATGTACAGACTTCTCTCTGCTCTCTCTCATAGACACACACAGGCTCCCCCCTGTCTCTTACACAAACACACACACACACACACACAAGTGCCCCCCCACACACAATGTTCTCCCCCTCACACTCACATACCTTACACACACACAAATACTCCCTCTCTCATACTCCTCCCTCACACACACACACACACTCCCTATCTCTCACACACATGTGCTCCCACTTCTGTTTCACACACACTCATACTCCCCCCTCACACACACACACACGCATGCACAAAATTCCCCTCTATCTCAGGCTGGGGCTTCTCTCTTGCCTTACTTTCTTCAGCTGTGGAGGGGGAGGGAGAGACCCCCTTCCTCCCATTACCCACACCCCTTTCCCTTCTTTTCCCGTCCCTCTTGCACACTCCCCCTTCCTTTCCTTTTCCCTCTCTTACCCCCTTTCTTCACCCTTCCTTCCTTCCTTCTCACTCACACCCTCTACCTCCCCACCTTATTTCTACTAGAGATGTACTTCGGGTTCTTAGATCATGTCGGGGTTCATTTCGGGGCCCCTCCCCGCGGGAATTTCATTTTTCCCCGCGGTTCAGGTTTTTTTTGGGGCGGGGTCCCGATTTTCCAGTTAGTGCGTACTAACTCCCTGATAGTGCGCACTAACTCGGTAGCGGAAAATGAATTGTTTCCAAAATTTCAAAATAAATTTGATCATTTTTCGGTTCTGCCCAATTCAGGAAAAACGATTGCACATCCCTAATTTCTACTGCAAACTCACCAAACAGCTTCTACTACTTCTCCTTCTGGTGGCAGAGGGGGAGGAGAAATCTCCACTGGCGAGTGGGTCTTCCTCTTGCCAGTGAGGGGTGTGAACCCCATCAACACATCAGTACAATGCACCTCCTCCGTGGGTCCATCTCTTCCAGCAGGCAGGTCTTCCTCGTCTGTGGGGGACGAGAACCCCACTGGCACATCATTATACAGTGCTGCCTCTGTGGGTCCATTTCTTCTTGCTGGCAGGGTAGGTGGGAATCCTGCCGGCATGCAGGTTTTGCTCTTGCTGGTGCTGTTCCCACCTCCCCTGCCAGCACCTCATTCTCAGGTCGATACAGTAACGTGCGGTTGAAGATTTCCCGTCTGTAACGTGCTGGGAGCGCACAATACAGACGAGTAAGGCCATCCAGCGATACAGTCTCCAGTTTCACGCGTCCTTAGCGCTTCCTAAAATAGACACATAACCCTTTCCGCACCCAGCATGTAGATGATGTGTAAATGAACGAATTAGCTGTATAATGAAGGAAGGAATTAGCTATTCCCCTCCGATACTGTAACGGGCGCTGATATTATCTCCTTAGTAACCCGCTGTTTTGCCGCGGCCTTAACGTGTTAGTTTACCGCCTCCCCCTAGTAGGTGTTAGGACTGTGAGTCTTGTAGCAAACCCATCGACACCACTTAAAATACTGAAACACAATAAAACACAATAAAAAAGCGATACAGAGATGATCGAGAAAATGTAATGCTGTGGGACACATAAAAACCTGTCAGAAAAAAAAATAAAAATTTTTAAATACCTGTCGGAGGGCCGCGTGGGTCCAGGCGGGCGGCGGCGGGAGCCGGGGAGCGAGTGGTCGCGTGTAAAATCTAGGCCACGGGCGGGTGGGCGCCTGTTCCAAGCGGCGGCGGCGGCGGGTGGACGCGCGATAGTCTCAGACGGGCGGCGGGATCCGGGCAGAGGGAGCCAGCGGCGAAAACGGCCTCTGGCTCCCTCTGCCTGGATGAATGCACGGCAGTGAAGGAATGGCCATGCGATTTCAGCGCTCAAGGCAGTCACATGCACGGCCATTCCTTCACTGCCGTGCATTCATCCAGGCAGGCCGGCTCCCTCTGCCTGGATGAATGGCCGTGCGATTTCAGCGCTCAAGGCAGTCACGGCATGTGACTGCCTTGAGCGCTGAAATCGCACGGAGAGGAGAGGGGAGAAGGGATGGAGGGGAGAATCGCACGGAGAGGAGGGGAGGGGAGGATCGCACGGAGAGGAGGGGAGGGGAGGATCGCACGGAGGAGAATCGCACGGAGAGGAGAAGGGAGAAGGGACTACCGTAGCAGGCCCGAGCCTTGCTACTTTTTCGGTTTTTTTGGTTTTTTTTTGCTTCGGGAGGAGGGGACCGGACGGGGCTGCAGGAGACCGGACGGGCTGCACCGGAGACCGGACGGGCTGGACCAGAGACCGGACGGGGCCAGGGCAGGTAAGCGGGGGCTGGGGGAAAGTTTGCTGAGCATCGGGGAACATCTGGTACCTGTCATTTCAAATGTCATTTGAAATGACATTTGAAATAACAGATACCAGCACGGCCGTGAAGCGTTAGGCCCGCGAACCCAGGATACTGTATAGGTGCTCTATACAGTAAAATGGGTTGCGCGGTCCTAACGCTTGCTTAAGGCTTCGCAGCCGCGGCATGCATTTGCATACAATTAGAAGAGAGTATCGGGCGCTAAGTGAAGAGAACTGTGCGTGCGGGGAGGAAGGGTGCGCCTGACACTGCCGCACTGTTTCTACCGCGGCCTTACAGTATCGAGCTATTAGGCTACTGCCGCGGGAAGTGGAACCCCGCTGACACACGTTTTTCTTCTTGCTGGGGGAGGGGGTTGAGGAGAGCAGGAGCCTCATTAGTACCTCTGATTGTACTATGCTTCCACGGGACTTTCTTTTCCAGTTTGCCCGGGAAACGAGGTGGTCACCGCAGGTTTGTTTTGGAGACACTTTCTTCCTATCCTAAAATTTTGCCACCTGAGGCAACCACCTCACCCGACCTAATGTTAGAACTGCCCATGTCGCCCATCCCCCCCAGACCAGTCTCTCTCTCATGTGCACTGTCACCCCCTTCCCAAGACAAGTTTCACTCACCAGTCAGTCACCCTCTCCCCACAGCAGACTCTCTCACTAGTCACTTTGAAACCCCCTAGACAAGTCTCTCTGTCTCTTTCAGTCACTGTGTTCCTCCTCCCACCCCAGACCAGTCTCATTCCATGCAAGTTAGAAGTAGAAATGCAGTCCACATTTTTGCAGCATTCTTAAGCAGAATAAGATCCTTATGTGCTCATTAACATGCTTGTATAATTCAGATACTTAACATTGCTGTGAAGATATTATAATTTTTAATCTTGAGTGCATGAATCCATTTTTCAAAATCACTGTCTTCCCCCAAGGCCAGGGTCTCTCTCCTTCCAGAAGCGGTTAGGAGCCACTGCACATTCAAGAAGTTCCAGCGCCTGCCCTGCCCCGGCTCAGGCTGGCAGACTCCGTAGTGTGTATATGGCAGCCGCTGCCTTGTAATTGGCTCTGCAGCAGCTGATCAGTTCCACCTCCCCGCCCCCGCCTGAGGCTTCCATCGTGGACATCACGGACCTTCCGTACTTCCCCCCCCCCCCCCCTACAGAATGAGTCTGTACTGTCTGTCCACTCCTGCAGGCTGCCAAGACGCGTAGCCAAGCAGCAGAGGGGACACGGGAGCTGAGGCTCAGCTTTGCTTTCCTTTTTTTTTTTTTTTTTAACATACTTTTATGTTTGATGATCCGTGGAGGCAGGCAGACGTCACGGCGAGGGAACCAAACAGTAAAGCTCTGCACAAGCACTGAGCAGGGACCTTGCTTACAACCAAACGGCAAAGCAGGAGGGAGGCGGCAGAAAATAGTGAGCTTGAGTGGCGCCTGAGCTGCTGTGACATAGAGCACCTCACCTTTGTTTTCTTTCAGGTGTGTGTGAACAGGGAGGGCAGTGCCTGAGGCAGTCAGCAAATGTGGCAGGGGTGTTTTGAGGTGAACATTTTTTTGCCACCTCAAAATTCTGCCACCTCAGGTGTCTGCCTCATCCTGCCTCATTATAGAACCGCCCCTGCTTGTAGCCCAAAACTAGACCAAGTAATCCAGGGTAAGGGAGATCCCAAGCCCAAAAATAGCCTAATCTTCAGAAGACCAAATAAAGACTATTATTTGTATATTTATGTTTTAACTTGAGTGCCACCTAGATCTACCGGCAATAGTTGGAATACAAATCACTGACCTGATTCTCCCTATCCCCACATACCCTCATCCTCACATACATGCATACACTCCTACTGCTCTCATTCTCCCACACACACTCCCTCCCTCACATGCTCTCTTACTCCTCTCCCTCTTCTACATACACTTGCACACTCAACACTTACTTCTCTTCCTCTCCCACAACCACAAACACTCATGCTCTCTCTCCACTCCCAGAACCCATCAGCAACAGCATAGTAACTTAGTAATGATGACAGCAGAAAAGGACCATAGGGTCCATCCAGTCTGTACAGCAAGCTTCTCTGTGTAGATCATACCCAAGTTTCTCTTAAGGGTAGTCCATGTGGTTACCCCCAATCCTTATAAGGGTAGAAAAATTTACAATAAAAAACTAAGCAGCTATCAAACCCATACAAAATTACTGCCTTCCTGAAAATTCTGGCAATGCTGACTTGTTTTGCTTTTGGACTTAACCATAGAAGCAATCCTGTGCTTGTTTCCTTATTTCTGCATATCAGTACCTCCAGATCATAAAAGTCAGGGCCCATGTTGGTTGCCATCTGAAACCAATTCCCCCTTTTCCACCCCCACCACCCCGTCGTCAAAGTAGAGAGTGAAGTTGCAATTGCGTCAAAAGTATCAAGACTTATTTGTTGAGGGTAGTAATTCCTGTGCTTCTGATAAAGGTAGTAACTGTTGCACCGAATGAATTATCCCCATGTACCCTAACGTAGATAAGTGGAACTCCCGTGGCATTGCACTCTCTGCCAGCAGCATAGGTCTCTAGGCCACATCCCAGCCATAAAGACCCAGCAATTCATACAGTGACCTCACTGCCATCGCTCAGCCCCATGTAGCAGCCCCCCCCCCCCCCCCCCCCCCCCCATCAATACGGGCTCTCCCACCCTTTCAATCCCCCAACACAATCAAAAGTTCCATACATTTCAACCCCTTGGCTTGGGTTACCCGCCACACTGCGACAATCATAAACTCCCCAACATCAACCAACATCATCTATGCCAGTAGATTTACGCCAAGAGGACTGCCATAAAACATTCAAACGAAAACTCAAAACTTGGCTCTTCACCAAAGCATACTCTTAGCGCTACATCGCACTCTTCTTTTTCAGCCCGTCCTTTCTCCTTTCCACCTCCGCTTCATTCCACTTTTCCCCCCACTCAGCATATCCACAGCCCCTCATTCATTCTTTTCTCCTTTTCTCTCCCCTTTTAATCCACTCACCTCTTTCTTCCTTCAGTCACTACCTCATCCTCCTTTCTACATCCCACCCCAATGAATTCTATTGTTCTAAGCCAATGGACTCACATATAATTCCAATCTTATAAACTCTATATGCTGGTAAATGCCCACATTTTATCATTGACTATGCAAACGCTTAATTGTATATTATGTATATCATGTATATAAATATTTACAACCTTAGTAAACTTGCCTCCCCCCTCCCCCCTATTCTTCCTTTTCCCCCCACACCCCTTCCACCCCCATTTCCTCCCTCCCCCTTTTCTTCCCCTCCTCCTCCCTTACCTTTCCTTGCTACTGCCCCTCCTTTTATTCCTGTTGCACCCACTGTTATATGTTAATTACAAGTTTTTTAATTATAATCTGTTAATTTTAAGTTGCATGTAAAGCCTTGTTGCTGATTTCGATGTTCTATTGTAAGCCGATCAGATGTACCTTTTTATTTATTTTATTTATTTTAAGTTTTTCTATACCGGCATTCGCGATGGGTATCGCATCATGTCGGTTTACAATTAACAAGTGAAGAGGTAACAAGAGGTCATAAATAACAATAAATAACAAAAATTAAAAAAGGTAGTAGTAATAGTAACAATATACAAGTGAAAGTTAAGGGTTGCAGTTACAATAAAATAGGGTAGTAATAACTTGGAACAGAGAAAAGAAGCTGGGGTTTTTAACTAGATACATATGATACATATATGCATATCAATGCATTTGAGGTAATAACGAATTGCCCTAATGCTGTGGAGTTAATTTCTATGTTAAGGTAAAGTCAGAGTGATTAGTCAAAGACTGATTAAGGTTCAGTTTAGGTCAGGAAATGCTTTCATAAAAAGCCATGTTTTGAGTCTTTTCCTGAAAGTGGGGAGGCAGGGTTCCTGTCGCAAATCTGGTGGGATGGAGTTCCACAGTGATGGTCCTGCGGTGGAGAAAGCCCTGTCTCTGGCTGTTATGTGTCGCATAGTTTTGGAATGTGGTATTTGTAAGGATTCTTTGTAGGACTCTCTGATTGGTCTATTTGAAGTAAATATTTTGAGAGGAATTTGAAGGTTGAGCTGAGAGTGTTGATGTATGGTTTTGTAAATAATGGTAATGGACTTATAAATAATTCTGTAGTGAATTGGCAGCCAATGTAAGTCTTTGAGAATTGGTGATATGTGATCTCTTCTCCGGGAGTTTGTTAATATTCTTGCAGCCGTGTTTTGAACCATCTGAAGGGGTTTACTGTGAGAAGAGGGAAGACCTAATAGTAAGGAGTTGCAGTAATCTAGTTTCGCGAATATTATTGATTGAAGAATTGATCTATAGTCTTGAAAGTGAAACAGTGGTCTTATTCTTTTTAAGACTTGGAGTTTATAGAAACAGTCCTTAGTGGTTTGATTTATGAATGATTTAAGGTTTAGCTTATTATCAAAGATAGCTCCTAGGTTTCTTACTTGTGGGGTTTGTAAATTCGGTGGAGGATTTGTGTCTGTATTACTGTTTTCGGTGGAAATTAGGAGGAGTTCGCTTTTTGAAGAGTTTAGTATTAGGTTTAGGTTGGAGAGGAGTCCATCAATTTTTTGAAGACAAGATTCCCAGAATTCAAGAGTTTTAGTATAGGATTCTTTGATGGGGATGACTATCTGGACGTCATCTGCATATAGATAGTGTTTAAGGTTTAATTTGTTTAGAAGTTGGCAAAGAGGGAGCAGGTAGATATTAAAGAGCGTTGGTGAGAGGGAGGAGCCCTGCGGAACTCCTGAAGAGGAAGCGTAGTGCTGAGATTCTTTGTTGTGTAGTTTAACTTTGTATTTTCTGTTTCCTAAGTACGATTTGAACCACGATAGAGCTGTTCCTGTTATTCCAATATTTGCTAGTTGAATTAGTAAGATGGAGTGGTTAACCGTATCAAAGGCAGCTGAGAGGTCCAGGAGGATTAGCAAGTATGCTTGACCTTTATCCAGGCCCATGATAAGGTAGTCAGTCAGGGAGATTAGTAGTGATTCTGTACTTAAGGATTTCCTGAAACCATATTGGGTCGGGAACAGAATTTTATGTTCTTCGAGGTAGTCTGATAGTCTGGAGTTAACCAATTTTTCCATTACCTTGGCTATGAACGGGAGATTTGATATAGGACGGAAATTGGTGGGATCATTGGAGTTTAAGTTAGGTTTTTTTAAGAGCGGTTTGATGGATGCAATTTTCAGGTCATCAGGATAGATTCCTTGTGCTAGTGAACAGTTAATGATGTCTGTCAGAGCGGTAGAGATGGTGTCTGGTATTAGCAGGAGAAGTTTGGATGGGATGTAGTCTGATGGGTGTGATGAGGGTTTCATTTTCTTCAATGCAGCGAGTATCTCTGATATTGAGAATAGTTCGAAGGATTGTAGAGAAGTGTCTTTGTTGTGATGTAAGTATAGGTTTGATGGATCTGAAGTATTGGGTCTCAGCTGTGTTATCAGGTTGGAGATTTTATTGCTAAAGTAGAGGGCCAGTTCCTCAGCTTTTTCTTGTGCTAGGTTTGCTGGGATGTCAGGAGTAATGGTTTGTGTTAAGTTAGATACATAAGCAAATAGGGCTTTGGAATCGAAAATAATGTGGTGGATCTTCTGTGCAAAGAAGTCCCTTTTAGTTTTTAATGTGGCGTTTTTGTATTGGTGTAGAGCGAGTTTGTAAGCGGAGAGGGAGGTTGGTGTTGGTGATTTCCGCCATTTGCTTTCCTTCTGTCTGAGTGTGTGTTTGCGTTTTTGAAGTTCTTCGTTAAACCAAGGTTGTTTTTTGGAAGTGTTCTGTTTGAGTTTTTTTGTTGCCAGTGGACAGAGTTTGTTTGCTGCTGTTTCTGTTATCTTGTTCCAAGAGTGAAGGGCTGCGTTGGCTGAGGTGATGTCTATTAGTGGGAGTTCTGGGACCAGATGATTGTGTAATTCCTCTGATGTGCAGGATTTCCTGTATATAAATTCTGGAGGTGGGACGCATTTTTTGCTTGTTTGTTCCAACGAAAAGGCAGAGGATATTAAAGTATGGTCTGACCAGGGGACTGGTTGGCATGTAGGTGGCGTTGAGTGTGATATGTTTGAGTTAACAAATATAAGGTCCAGGGTGTGGCCTGCTCTATGGGTAGGTTTGTTTATGATTTGTTTGAAGCCTAATGCCGACATGGCGGTTAGGAAAGCTTCGCAATTGGTAGAGCGAATGGGGTCGTCGACATGTAAGTTAAAATCGCCCAGTATTATGGTTGGACGATCCAGATTTAAGTGAGTTGCTATTAATTCTAGTATGGGTGATGCATTGGATTCCAGCAGGCCTGGGGGGGCGTAGATTAGAAGAATTTGCAGATGGTCTGATTTGAATAGTCCTGTTTCGATTTTTGAGGGTGAACTAATTGGGAATTGGGTAATTTTTAGATTTTTTTTGGCTGCTAGGAGGATACCTCCTCCCCTTTTTTTCTTTCTGGGAATGGAGAAAATATCGTAGCTTTGAATTGGAAGTTGGTTTATTAGTGCTGTATCCGTTTGTTTAAGCCATGTTTCCGTGATAGCGCAGAGGTCAGGATTATTGTCCAGGAGAATGTCATTAAGTATTAGTGTTTTCTTGGAGAGAGATTGAGCGTTGAATAGTATCAGAGAGAAAAGAGCTAAGCCTAGAGTTTGGGTAAATGGGGAAATCATGATGGGGATAAGAGATTTGTAAGTGGGTGGGCGTGAGATCAAGGAATGTTTTCCTGTGAGATAGGTCCTGTGATGGAGGATTGGAATTGGGAGGCCCATGTGAATAGTGTTCAGATTGTAGCTGGTGAGGTTTTTTTTTTTGTTTTTTTTGTTTTTTTTTTTAATGAAGCGTAATAAGACTTGCTTTCTGGAGAGATGTGTGGGGTTTGATGATGGTTTGAGAGCTATTAGAGTAGTAGAATTGGTTTAATAGTAGAGAGGGATTTGATGAGTGGCTGCTGGATGAGTGGCTGCTGGATGAGTGGCTGCTGGAAGAAGAATTGGATGAGTGGCTGCTGGATGAGTGGCTGCTGGATGAGAGGATGCTGGATGAGTGGCTGCTGGAAGAAGAATTGGATGAGTGGCTGCTGGATGAGTGGCTGCTGGATGAGTGGCTGCTGGAAGAAGAATCGGATGAGTGGCTGCTGGATGAGTGGCTGCTGGATGAGAGGATGCTGGATGAGAGGATGCTGGATGAGTGGCTGCTGGAAGAAGAATTGGATGAGTGGCTGCTGGATGAGTGGCTGCTGGATGAGAGGATGCTGGATGAGTGGCTGCTGGAAGAAGAATTGGATGAGTGGCTGCTGGATGAGTGGCTGCTGGATGACGAATTGGATGAGTGGTTGCTTGATGAGTGGCTGCTGGATGAGTGGCTGCTGGAAGAAGAATTGGATGAGTGGTTGCTTGATGAAGAATTGGATGAGTGGTTGCTTGATGAGTGGCTGCTGGATGAAAGGATGCTGGAAGAAGAATTGGATGAGTGGTTGCTAGATGCTGAAAGGATGCGTGCGTGCTGGAGGCTGCAGTGCAGATTGCTGGCTTTTATATACCTTACGATGTTCGGTATATAAAAGCCAGAAATAAATAAATAAATAAATAAACCCACCAATACAACTAATAGGGAGGGAGGGAGGGAGGGACAGAGAAAAACCTACTCAACGGTTGCCTCCGCAAAAGTGAGGCAACCGTTGGAAGAAACAAACAATAAGCCCGCCGAAACGAGCACAAAAACAATCAGGCTACACCAACACTTCAAATTTAGTTGCCAAGGCAATCCACTCCCAAAATACCCAAAACCCAACCCCCCTCCCACCTCTCGAGGAACTGCCCACCCACTGCCATGTTAGAAGCGGTTGGTTGGACAAGCCCACCAGCCTTGCACTAACGTGGACAAGCGGGACTCTCATGGCATTTCATCCTCACTCCCTTAACAAAATGCACATCACACTAAAAATGGGTTTAAACAAAGGCCGCAGTTTATTGATCAATAACAAACCTGAATTAAACTAATTCAATTAATATATCCCCAACCCCCAAACCCTTAACATTCATTGCCAGCTATTGCTCGACTGCCTCCAAGCACCAGAGGTGGCCATGCTAACCTCCACCGACTCCCCCCCCCCCCCCCACAGCGAACCTCCACCAACAGCATAGGTCTCTAGGCCACGTCCCAGCCATAAAGACCCAGCAACTCATGCAGTGACCTCACTGCCATTGCTCAGCCCCATATAGTAGCCCCCCCTAGCTACATGAGCTTGCCCACCTCTTTTCAATCCCCCAATACAATCAAAAGTTCCATTCATTTCAACCCCTTGGCTCGGGTTACCCACCACAACAAGGATGCACAAATATCCTTGTCCCCGCAACTGGGCCTATTGGCTTAACTCGAAAGCCAACTGGAGAGCCTCCGGAGGCAAGTTGTTAAAAAGGTTGATCCCCACATCAGATAAGTGCACCCCATCACTTCTAAACAAACCCAAACAACCATCCCATGACCATTCATACTTAATCCAAAAACCCCCTTGGGTCACCAACCAGGTCCCAATCTGCTTATTAACCTTCTTAATCCCTCGCTTCCATAGAGGTGATTCCCTGAACTTAGACTTAATAATAATCGGGCCAATACAGTAAGGAGCGGTTGGAAGAGCTGCGTTAGTGCCTGGCGCACCCGCGTTTGCTGCACGCAGAGTCCTGCTCACCTACCGCTCGATACTGTATTTAAATAGCTTGCAAATGCAAGCTGCGTCCAAGAAGCGTCTGTGAAGCGTTAGGCCCAAGCAACCCATTTTACTGTATAGGCGCTTAATACAGCGCCTATACAGTATCCTGGTTGCACTGGTACCTGTCATTTCAAATGTCATTTCAAATGACATTTGAAATGACAGGCACCAGGAAGTGGATCCCAACTTTAACCCATGAAAACCTAAAAACCTAAAATCCCTTCCTCCCGAAGTGGCTCGACATGTGCCAACTTACCTTTTGTTGCTTTTCAGCCCTTTCAACCTTCTCTGCCGTCCTCCGGAGGGGGGCAGCCGGCAGCGAAAGCGGCTCGCAGCGGTCCCCCACCACGCAGGTCCTGGTTCTCCTGGCTCAGCCCTCATCTGCTTAAGGAAGATTGTGAAGTCAGGTAAGAGCCCACTGTTCTGTGCCCTCTCCAGTCACGGCGCGAGCGGAGCGAAGCGAAGCGTGCTTTCATCGGCTGGAGTGCCTGTCAATTTGGGCACTCAAGCCAATGAAAGCACATGGACGGGCGGGCATGACATCACCCGCCCGTCCATGTGCTTCATTGGCTTGAGTGCCCAAATTGACGGGCGCTCAAGCCAATGTAAGCACATGGACGGGCGGGTGATGTCATGCCCGCCCGTCCATGTGCTTTCATTGGCTTGAGCGCCCAAATTGACGGGCGCTCAAGCCAATGAAAATACGCTTCGCTTCGCTCCACTCGTGCCGTGACTGGAGAGGGCACAGAACAGTGGGCTCTTACCTGACTTCACAATCTTCCTTAAGCAGATGAGGGCTGAGCCAGGAGAACCGGGACCTGTGCAGGGGGGACCGCTGCAAGCCGCTTTCGCCGCCAGCTGCCCCCTCCGGAGGATGGCAGAGAAGGGAAGGGGCTGAAAGCAACAAAAAGTAAGTTGGTAACATGTCGAGTCGCTTCGGGAGGAGGGGATTTTAGGTTTTTAGGTTTCCTTTTGGGGGAAAGTTTGCCGTCTACCCTTACCCCTGCCTCTAATGCAGGGGTAGGGGTAGGAGGTAAATTAGCAGGTTAAACGTGCGGCAAAACTGCAGTTTAAAAAAGCGATAGTCGGGGCGCGCGTTACTGTATGGGAGGGAATAGCTAATTCGATCGTTTACATCTAATATACATGCCGCGGGCGGAAGGGGTTACCCGGTGATTTAAAGAGGCGGTAAGAATGGGTTAAAGGGGATAGTGTATCGCGGGTTGGACTAACACGGCCGAAAAGTGAGTAGATAGCGGTTTAGAAGCAGGGTAACCGCGGCTGCACTTTACTGTATTGACCTGAATGTTAGACCAACCCAATTTAGTCCCATTTAAAAGGTTCATTAGGCAACTCATATCTTTTTTGCCATTTATTTACTTATTTATTTGAAGATTTTTATATACCGACATTAGTAGGGGAACATCATATCGGTTTACATAAAATTAAAATATAGCAAACAGGCTTTACAGAGAACCAATGAATCTTAATGAAGTCCTGGCAAGACCCCTTTCCCACATCATTACCACCCAAATGGATAACCAGAAGCTGATGCTGCCGTCTCCTCACTGATTCATGAAACATCGTTGGAAGTAACTGCTATGAACACCCATCCAGACTATTCGCCGCTTCTCTGCTTCCAAGCCCAGATGCATACTCTAAGACATTGATCGAGCCCTACAATACGCCCAATGTATAAACAAGTGACCCATGACCCAGGCACACCCATATTCCATAACACCTTCCCGTGACTCTGCAAAGAACATAAAACAATGTTAACCCCTAAGTATCCCGCAACATTGCCAAAAGAATGAAATTCAACTCCCAGCCCTCACAAGTTAACAGGCCCTCAATATCCCATTAAAGGCAGCCAGCCTCATCAAATGAACATAACATTAGCCCCTCACTTCCATTCCCCAATATGCTTGATATCCTTTATCCCCATGCCTTGTTCTGCTGCAGTGGTAGCTGCCCCTATGTGAAAAGAATGGGTCTTAAAAACCCTAGGGTTCCAACCCAAACTTGAAATGACCAGAGAAAGCACTCTCGCAAACTGAAAATGAGTCAAAGGGGAGCCATCTGCATGCACTAAAATGGTGCCACCCGCTGCAGGCCGCAAACCAACAAAATCCTGGGCCGCCCTAACCGGGCAAACCAAATCATCCCCTGCCCTACCCAATCGCATTACCTGCCCTTTATCCAACTGATCAACTTTTGATCACGCTATGCGAAACTCCACCCCTTCCCCACTAATCTGAACATTGTCCTTCACAAGGCCACAAACAACACAGCAAATTTTCAAGTCAACCACCAATTTCCCGACTCACAAAGTGCCAAAAAAGACAAACAAAAATGCTACCCTAAAAAGCATGGCTTCATACTATGACCACCACACAGCCGGCAATCTTTGCAAAATAACTAACTCCTCATACCATATAGGCCACCTATCATCCGAAACCCTGCCTCTTAAACCCCCCAGCTACCTAACATCCTTTTAATTGCAAAACTTGCCCCGGGGTTACCCCAACCAAAATGTTTCTGGAAAAAGGGAAACCCAGCTAACTGGGCCTTAACCAAGCCCAAAGAAAGCCCCTTCTCTCTAGCCCCCAGTATATATTGCATAATTTCAGAATCCCGCACTGGACCCCTCCCGCCACCCCGTGGAGACGAGAAATTCTGAAACAGCACCTCTGCCACTTCGATAAGATGCTCATGTCGCAGGTGCCATGGAAGCCTAAATCATCTCCCATGTTCTGGCACACCAAGCTTCCAAAGATAATCCGGAACCGAAGCTCCTTCCACATCTGCATGCAGGGCTAAACTCCTGAACGTGTCCCACTTGCAATGAGAAAGGGCATCTGCAATTAAATTTTTGACCCTAGGAACATGTTTAGCCCCAGCACAAATATTTCTTTTTAAACACAAAAGTAACAAACTCCCTCAATAACGCAGATACACACTCACATTTGGCAGATTCTCTATTAATCACTTGCACGACACCTTCCTTGTTACACCAAAACAACACCCTCCTATCACTTAGACATTTGCCCACAAAGCCGAAGCAACCACAATAGGAAAAAGCTCTAAAAAAGTGATGTTTCTAGTGACACCCGCTTCAAACCATTCAGGTGACCACTGTGCCGCACACAACACTCCCTGCCAATAGACTCCAAAGCCCGTAGCACCTGCTGCATCAGAATAGAGCTTTAACTGTCTATTGGACACCTGCTCCTTTTGTAAAATCAAGATGCCATTGAAAGAGCTCAGAAATTCTTCCCAAATACCCAGCTCACTCCTGATCCTCTTTATCACTCTGATGAAATGATGACCTCCTTTAATTTCCACAGTCGCAAATGATAATCTCCGAATAAAAGCACGACCTATGGGAATAACTCAGCATATAAAGTTAAGAGAACCAATCAGAGACTGCATATGTTGCAGCGTGACTTTCTTAGATGCACAAACTTGAGTGCACTAACCTTCACAATCTAACTACCTTCTCAACAGCAAATGACAAACCATATCCTCTGAATCCAGCTCACTACCTAAAAAGGTAAGCTTAACCCCAGGACCCTCAGTTTTACTGTGAGCTATCAGTACACAAAAAAACGGAGGCATCCTCCAAAAAACCTTGTAGCAATTCATTACAATTGCCCCTATCCCCAGTTCCCACAAACAAAAACTCATCTAAGTAATGTAACATAGAATCATGCCCTGAGACCCGGACCGTCACCCAATGTATGAAGGAGCTAAACATCTCAAACAGGGTGCAAGACACCATGGAACCTATCGGAAGGCAACGACCTACAAAATATTGACCCAAACGAGTAAAACCAAACAAAGGGAAACAATCCAGATGGGTAGGTAACAGCCGAAAAGCAGACTCAATGTCATCTTTGGCCATAAGAGCGCCCTGCCACAGCCTCATCAAAGCTCGCATAATGAACTGAGCATTTATCCTTTGAATAAAATCATTTACCAATGATCCCACAGGAGCAGACAAATTCAATATGAGCTGAAATTTACCAGGCTGTTCTTTGGGGACCACCACAAGGGGTCAAATGCATAACCCTGTAAGGCGACTCAGCAAAGGGACCTGCAATCTGCCCCAAAGATAATTCAGCTGCCAACTTCTCTTTCACCACACACTGAAATCGAGAAGCAGACCTGGCATTCTTAACACCCCCCCCCCCCCTCACCCAGGACCTTCATAAGGAATTGAGAGACCCTTGACAAAACCCATTCACAAAATTTCCGCTGCCGACCTATCAGGATACAAAAACATCCAACCCCCATGCTGTCTAAACAAACTGGCATGGGAGCCCTACAAAACATGTCCCTATTTGGTACTCCCTGCAACTCCGCCACCTGCTCCTTTGCCACATTTAGAAGCTGAATGGGCTCCCCCACAGCTGGAACATGCTTGCTGGAACTTACAATCTGGGAACAAACAAGCAGACTTGATGAATCTCCAACAGATGTCTGAACTTGGCTGGGAACGCATCGGCTTCCCAGGTTTGACACCCTGCTCCCTACCGCCGATTGCTGTGAACCTGCCCCCTAAAGGAACTACCCTGCGAGACAGATCCCCTGCCTTATCCCCAACCGCATAACCTGCCATCTGCATCAGCCATAAATTAATGTCCTGCATGCCCCAGGACATGAAACGGTTCTCCAGCATCTGATCCTGGAACTGCTCATCATAAATTTTTTTTTTATTATTTTATTTTTATGCAATTTTAAAATATAACACAAGAACATATTGCAAAGAATCATGAGGTAATCATAAACAAAAATATTATGCAATACTTCTTTTAGCAAAAATCATATTACCTCACATTATATAAAAGGCATTTTCATGATGGAAAGTCAAGAAGCGCCCTCAGTTGGGAGGGTTCAAAAAACAAATAATTAACATTATTAATCTTTACAACACACTTGCAAGGTGTTATGGTTGTGACGTGCTGGAGTGGATTCTTGGGTACTGCGATGATGGCCACTCCCACGGGGAGGAGCCCCATGAGGAACCGCAGTACTAGGCTAGACTCTATACACGCAAACACAGAAAATTTGTATTTATTATACAGCTTGGTGGTACTGCCCAGGGTCGGCAGCAGTGAGGTAACCCAGTAGAAGTAGTCCAGGGGTCCTCAGCAGAGGAGACCAGACCCATGCTCAGGTAGTCGGTAGGCTGCACAGATAGTACAGAAGCCCCGGATGCAGATTTGCAGCGCTGAAGCTGAGATGGACTGACAAGGTTAGTTACTCACTGAAGTAGATAGCTGTAATGATGAAGATCCTGGCAGGCAAAAGTAGTTGAACTGTAGGCACCAATGTAGGGAGAGCAGGCCCTCGAGGAGCGAGTACCCGGTATCCCAGATAGGTACCTGTAAGAAGCATAAGGGCCCCCGAGGAGCGGGTACCCAGGTTAGAGATGAATGACCCCGAAGGGCAGAGAGAGAGTTTCCCGCGGCAGCTAGGAAGCGGCAGAGCAGCTTAGACCGGAGGCATTCCAATCCTTGCTAACTCGGTTTGTTAGCAAACGAAGGGCAGGCTAAATATCCGGATGTCGTAATGTCAATCGGAGGAGACGCCCCCGAGGTTCCCGCCAAGACGTGGATAAAGACGTGGGTGGCGTGCGCGTGTGCACCCTAGGAGGCCCTCAGGAAATCCATGGCGAACACCATTGCCGTTGCTGTTCCGGGGACGCCGGATAGAGCGGCATAATGATGAGGCAGCAGCCATCTTCCCAAGGCTTGAGGAAAGAGAAGGAAGAAAGGTGAGGTACTGAGGTAGAAGCCATCTGAGACCGGACGCAACAGTACCCCCCTTCAAAGGGCCTCCTCCAGACTCCCTACCTGGTCTTGGTTTTTGAGGATGCGATCGATGAAATTGATAAAGCATCTCTTTGTCCATGATATTAGCTAAAGGTTCCCAAGAGTTTTCTTCTGTTCCATATCCCTCCCATGACAGGAGGTATTCCCAAACTCTGCCTCTCTTTCTTACATCAAGGATGGCATCAACCTTGTACTCTATGTCTTCTGCATCAACAGGAGGAGGTTCCAGTGTCTTGGTGGAAAACTCGCTAAGAACAAGCGGTTTCAGCAGCGAAACATGGAATGCATTATGAATCTTCATAGCTGGAGGAAGTTTCAGACTATAGGTGAGTGAGCTCAATCGTCAGAGAATAGGAAAGGGTCCGACAAAGTGAGGAGCAAATTGAGCAGATGGAAGTTTGAGTCTTAGATGTTTGGTAGACAGCCAGACTTTGTCACCAGGCTGCAATTCAGGAGCCTTCCTATGGTGAGCGTCATAGTCTTTCTTAGTTCTTAGTCCTGCTTTTTGGAGCATCTCTTTAGTTTTTCTCCAGAGCTGCTGTATATCTTTGGCAGTAGATTGAGCTGCCGGGGTTGACACAGAAAGTGGAAGTAGTAAAGGTGGTAAGGGTTGTCGTCCGTAGACCATTTCAAAAGGTGTAGATCCAGTAGATGATGCTGGATGCAAATTGATGGCGAATTCAGCCCAGGGCAACAGTTCAGCCCAGTCATTCTGTCGTGAACCAACATAGGCGCGGAGGAACTGTTTTAGAGTTCTATTCATTCTCTCAGTTTGGCCATTCGACTGAGGATGGTACGCAGAGGTAAAGTCAAGTGTGATGTCGAATTTTTTACACAAGTTTTCCAGAACTTTGCTGTAAATTGAGCTCCTCTGTCAGAAATGATGTGTTTCGGCATGCCGTGTAGGCGAAAGATGTGACTGATGAATAGTTTAGCAAGTTCCATGGCTGAAGGCAAGCCAGGGAGAGCCATGAAGTGAGCCATCTTCGAAAATTGATCCACTGTAACCCAGATGATATTGTTACCTCCAGAAAGTGGCAAGTCTACCACAAAATCTGTTGCAATGTGGGTCCAGGGCTCTTTTGGTACTAGCAAGGGTTGAAGCAGGCCCCAAGGACATCCGGGCGGAGGTTTCTGTCTAGTACAATTGGAACAAGAAGCTACATACGCAAGAGTGTCTTCCTTCACGGTGGGCTATCAATAGTACTTCTGTAGCTTAGCCAGTGTTCGCCGTTGACCAGAGTGTCCGGCCAGTTTCGAATCGTGAGCCCATGCTAGCAATTTCTTTCTTAAATTGCAGGGTACAATGGTCTTGCCCGGGGGTACCGGATGTGTAGCTGTCAGAATAACTCTATTCGGGTCGATGATATGCTGGGGTTCATCAGGTATGTCTTCAGAGAGAAAAGAGCAAGATAATGTGTCTGCTCTGACGTTCTTATCACCAGGGTGATATTTCAGCACAAAGTCAAATCTGTTGAAGAACAGGGACCACCTCGCCTGTCTATGGTTAACGCGTTGAGCGTGACGGAGGTACTCCAGATTTTTGTGATCAGTGTAGACAGTGATCTGATGTTGTGCACCTTCAAGCCAGGGGCACCATTCTTCAAATGCCTTTTTCATTGCCAGCGATTCTTTATCCCCAATGCCGTAGTTGTTCTCCACTGGTGAGAAGTGTCAGGAAAAGAATGAACAGGGGTGCAAGATCTTAGAGTCACTGGTCTGGCTTAGCATGGCTCCTACACCTACGTCAGAGGCATCGACTTCCACAATGAAGGGTCATGTAGGGTCCGGATGGCGGAGACATGGGTTGCTTGAGAAGGCATCTTTTAACTTCTGAAATGCTGTCATGCCTTCCGTAGACCAAGTGGCAATGTTGGCTCCCTTCTTAGTCATTGCTGTTAATGGAACAGTCAATGAAGAGTAATAAGAACATAAGAAATTGCCATGCTGGGTCAGACCAAGGGTCCATCAAGCCCAGCATCCTGTTTCTAACAGAGGCCAAAACCAGGCGACAAGAACCTGGCAATTACCCAAACACTAAGAAGATCCCATGCTACTGATGCAATTAATAGCAGTGGCTATTCCCTAAGTAAAATTGATTAATAGCCATTAATGGACTTCTCCTCCAAGAACTTATCCAAACCTTTTTTGAACCCAGCTAAACTAACTGCACTAACCACATTCTCTGGCAACAAATTCCAGAGCTTTATTGTGCGTTGAGTGAAAAAGAATTTTCTCAGATAAGTCTTAAATGTGCTACTTGCTAACTTCATGGAATGCCCCCTAGTCCTTCTATTATTCAAAAGTGTAAATAACCGAGTCACATCTACTCGTTCAAGACCTCTCATGATCTTAAAGACCTCTATCATATCCCCCCTCAGCCGTCTCTTCTCCAAGCTGAACAGCCCTAACCTCTTCAGCCTTTCCTCATAGGGGAGTTGTTCCATCCCCTTTATCATCTTGGTTGCCCTTCTCTGTACCTTCTCCATCGCAACTATATCTTTTTTGAGATGTGGCAACCAGAATTGTACACAGTATTCAAGGTGCGGTCTCACCATGGAGTGATGCAGAGGCATTATGACATATTCCGTTCTATTAACCATTCCCTTCCTAATAATTCTTAACATTCTATTTGATTTTTTGACTGCTGCAGCACACTGAGCCGACAATTTCAATGTGGTATCCACTATGACGCCTAGATCTTTTTCCTGGGTGGTAGCTCCTAATATGGAACCTAACATCGTGTAACTATAGCAAGGGTTATTTTTCCCTATATGCAACACCTTGCACTTGTCCACATTAAATTTCATCTGCTATTTGGATGCCAAATCTTCCAGTCTTGCAAGATCCTCCTGTAATGTATCACAATCTGCTTGTGATTTAACTACTCTGAATAATTTTGTATCATCCGCAAATTTGATAACCTCACTCGTCGTATTCCTTTCCAGATCATTTATATATATATTGAAAAGCACCAGTCCAAGTACAGATCCCTGAGGCACTCCACTGTTTACCCTTTTCCAATGAGAAAATTGACCATTTAATCCTACTCTCTGTTTCCTGTCTTTTAACCAGTTTGTAATCCACAAAAGGACATTGCCTCCTATCCCATGACTTTTTAGTTTTCTTAGAAGCCTCTCATGAGGGACTTTGACAAACGCCTTCTGAAAATCCAAATACACTACATCTACCGGTTCACCTTTATCCACATGTTTATTAACCCCTTCAAAAAAATGAAGCAGATTTGTTAGGCAAGACTTCCCTTGGGTAAATCCATGTTGACTGTGTCTCATTAAATCATGTCTTTCTATATGCTCTACGATTTTGATCTTGAGAATAGTTTCCACTATTTCTCCCGGCACTGAAGTCTGGCTCACTGGCCTATAGTTGCCCGGATCACCCCTGGAGCCTTTTTTAAATATTGGAGTTACACTGGCCACCCTCCAGTCTTCAGGTACAATGGATGATTTTAATGATAGGTTACAAATTTTAACTAATAGATCAGAAATTTCATTTTTGAGTTCCTTCAGAACCCTAAAATGCATACCATCTGGTCCAGGTGATTTGCTACTCTTTAGTTTGTCAATTTGGCCTACTACATCTTCCAGGTTCACAGTGATTTCGTTCAGTTCGTCTGACTCATCACCCTTGAAAACCATCTCCGGAACTGGTATCTCCCCAACATCCTCATTAGTAAACACGGAGGCAAAGAATTCATTTAGTCTTTCTGCAATGGCCTTATCTTCCCTAAGAGCCCCTTTAACCCCTCTGTCATCTAATGGTCCAACCGACTCCCTCACAGGTTTCTTGCTTTGAATATATTTTAAAAAGTTTTTATTATGAGTTTTTGCCTCTATGGCCAACTTCATTTCAAATTCTGTCTTCGCCTGTCTTATCAATGTTTTACACTTATCTTGACAATGCTTATGTTTTATCCTATTTTCTTCAGATGGATCCTTCTTCCAATTTTTGAAGGATTTTTTTTGGCTAAAATAGCCTCTTTCAAGTTACCTTTTAACCATGACGGTAATCGTTTTGCCTTCCTTCCACCTTTCTTAATGCGCGGAATACATATGGACTGCACCTCTAGGATTGTATTTTTAAACAATGTCCATGCCTGTTGAACACTTTTAACCTTTGCAGCTGCACCTTTCAGTTTTTTTCTAACTATTTTCCTCATTTTATCAAAGTTTCCCTTTTTAAAATTTAGTGTTAGAGCTGCAGATTTACTTATTGTCCCCCTTCCAGTTATTAGTTTAAATTTGATCATGTTATGATCACTGTTGCCAAGTGGCCCCACCACCATTACTTCTCTCACCAAATCTTGCATTCCACTAAGAATTAAATCTAAAATAGCTCCCTCTCTTTTTGGTTCCTGGACCAATTGCTCCATGAAGCAATCATTTATTACATCCAGGAACTTTATGTCTCTAGCAAGTCCTGCTGTTACATTTACCCAGTCAATATTGGGGTAATTGAAACCAGACGGGTCAACTACCAACATTTGGAGTGGATGAGTATTTGTATCTCTGATAGCAATTTATGAACATAGTCTAATAGTTAATGATGGATTTTATTATAAAGAGAAATTTCTACTAAAAAAGATAGGACTGATGAGTGATTAAAAATTAAAGTAAGGTGACCCTGTACAATAGTAGAGTCTGTCATACTATACAGACCCTCGAAGTAAGGGGCCTACATACTTTTGGCTTAAATAAACCTGTGAGGTGTTTAAGAGATACCTGATGTACCAGGACTCTATACCCTCCCAGACATAAAGTGCCACACCCCCACCAAGTTGATCCTCCCTATCATTGAGATATAATTTGTACCCTGATATAGCACTGTCCCATTGGTTATCCTCCTTCCACCAAGTCTCTGTGATGCCAATTATGTCAGTCTCATCATTTGCTGCTATACACTCTAACTCTCCCATCTTACTTCTTAGACTTCTGGCATTGGCGTACAGACATTTCAATGTGTGGTTTTTGCTTGTTTTAACAACCTGCTTTTCAGTTGTTTGGGATAATTCGGAAATCCTTAGCTTTGGTGATGAAAGTCCTGTAGTAGTTGGTAAATCCCAAATATCGTCTTAGAGCTTTTAGGCCAGTGGGTTGTGTCCATTTTTGAATACTCTCAAGCTTCTGAGGGTCCATTTGGAAACATTTGTTTGAGACAATGTACCCTAAGAAGGGCACGGATTCCTTGTGGAATTCGCATTTAGTCAACTTGGCGTATAAGCGGTTCTCGCAAAGTCTCTGCAGAACTCTTTTGACATCTTCATGATGGGATTGCAGATCCTGGGAGAATTTCAAGATGTCGTCTAAGTAGACAACAACACATTGGTAGAGTAGGTCACGCAGAATATCGTTCATCATGTTTTGGAAGACAGCCGGGGTGTTGCACAAGCCGAAGGGCATCACCAGGTATTCAAAGTGCCTATCCCAGGTATTATAAGCTGTCTTCCATTCATCGCCAGAGTGGATGGAAACTAAGTTATACGCTCCTTTGAGGTTGAGCTTGGAGAATATCTTGGCTCCCTGTAGCCTGTCGAATAGCTCCAAGATGAGTGGTAAGGGATAGCGATCCTTTACGGTGATCTCATTCAGACCTCTGTAATCGATGTATAGACGTAAAGTTCCGTCCTTCTTCCCCATGAAGAAGAAGCCTGCGCCGGCAGGAGACTTGGCAGGTCTTATGAAGCCTTTCTGGATATTCTCCTGGATGTATTCTGACATCGCTTTATTCTCTACAACAGAGAGAGGGGAAACCCTTCCTCTGGGTGGTTCTGTATTAGGCTTCAAATTGATGTCGCAGTCGAATGATCTGTGTGGAGGTAATACATCAGTGGCTTCTTTTGAAAACACATCTTGGAAAGATGCATACTAAGGCGGCAACCCAGGCAACAACGGGGTAGTTGGCATGCATGGTATTGGAGAGACTTTCATCAAGCATTTGCCATGGAACTCTGGACCTCAACGTGAAAGCTCCAAAGTGGCCCAGTTGAATTGTGGCATATGTTTCTGCAGCCACGAAAGCCCAAGTACCAAAGGGTGCATGGCCTTCTCTAGCACAAAGAAGGAAATAGTCTCTGTATGAAGAACACCAGTATGTAAGCTCACTGGTTCTGTAAGCGGGGTTACTTCACCCGGTAAGGGCGCTCCATGAATACAGGACAAAAGTAGAGGAGACGTCATGGTAGTGATGGAGATCCACAAATGTTCCACTAGACGTTTCAAAATGAAATTGCCCCCTGCCCCAGAATCCACTAAGGTAAGGGTCTGGTATTCTAGAGGTCCGCAGATTAAGGATACTAGAAGAGAGAGTGGAGGAGAGGTTGCAGTTAGACCTAAGACGAGTCCTCCCACAAGACTTAGGTCTGCCAGTTTCTCGGACATATAGGGCATGTTTGAACAGCATGACCAGCTTGTCCACAATACATGCATAGTCCCAACCTCTTTCGAGTTCGTTTCTCTTTAGAAGTCAAATGACTGCAGCCCAATTGCATTGGTTCTTCTTCGCCCGCAACAGGACCTGGAGGTATAGGCCTGAGTACAGACTTGACTCAAGTCTCTCCCTGAGGTGATCTTCTGGGGCTCTTGACCTCTTGAACCTTGTCGCGAAGTTGGCGATCAATCCTTGTTGCCAACTTCATCAGTTCTGCTAAGGTTTCAGGCATCTCCCGAGCCGCCAGTTCATCTTTCAACCAGGAGTTCAGGTTTTCAAAGAAGAGAGTCTTCAGGCATCTAGGGTCCCAATGTAATTGAGACGCCAACATCTTGAATTCAATGGCGAAGTCTGGTAAACGTTTATTACCTTGTTTTAGATGAACCAAAGTTGATTCTGCTGTCGAGTACCGAGCAGGGTCATCGAATACAGATTTGAACAGTTCAAGAAACCCGGCAAGATCATTCAGGATAGGGTCATTGTGCTCCCACAGCAATGAGGCCCAAGACAGCGCTCTTTCGTCCAGATACGAAAGGATATAGGTGGTCTTGGCATATGCTGGAGGAAAATGGTTAGGTTGCAGAGAAAAGTGCATGCAACCTTGATTGATAAATCCTCTACATTTCCAAACTTCACCCGAGAAGCGTGTTGGAGCAGGTAGAGGCACTGTAGTCTTGACCGTCACTTCTGGCGGTGTAACTTCTTTACCTGCGGTCGTCGGTGTTTTCATCTGTGCATGTAACTGGTTAAAGGCAACAGTCAAGTTATCCAATGAATTATGTTGTTCGGAGATTCGCTGGGCCAGGCCTGGAATGGCCTGCAGTGAGCTGAGCCGAATCCATGGAGTTAGCAGTCTGTTATGGTTGTGACGTGCTGGAGTGGATTCTTGGGTACTGCGATGATGGCCACTCCCACGGGGAGGAGCCCCATGAGGAACCGCAGTACTAGGCTAAACTCTATACACGCAAACACAGAGAATTTGTATTTATTATACAGCTTGGTGGTACTGCCCAGGGACGGCAGCAGTGAGGTAACCCAGTAGAAGTAGTCCAGAGGTTCTCAGCAGAGGAGACCAGTCCCACACTCAGGTAGTCGGTAGGCTGCACAAATAGTAGAGAAGTCCCGGATGCAGACTCGCAGCGTTGAAGCTGAAGGTGAGGCAGACTGACAAGGTTAGATACTCACTGAAGTAGATAGCTGTAATGATGAAGATCCTGGCAGGCAGAAGTAGTTGAACTGTAGGGACCAAGGTAGGCAGAGCAGGTCCTCGAGGAGCGAGTACCCGGTATCCCAGATAGGTACCTGTAAGAAGCATAAGGGCCCCCGAGGAGCGGGTACCTAGGTTAGAGATGAATGACCCCAAAGGGCAGAGAGAGAGGTTCCCGCGGCAGCTAGACAGCAGCAGAGCAGGTTAGACCAGAGGCATTCCAATCCTTGCTAACTCAGTTTGTTAGCAAACGAAGGGCAGGCTAAATACTCGGATATCGTGACGTCACTCAGAGGGGACGCCCCCAAGGTTCCCGCCATGACGTGGATAAAGACGTGGATGGTGTGCGCACCCTAGGAGGTCCTCAGGAAATCCATGGCGAATACCGTTGCTGTTGCCGTTCCGGGGACGCCGGATAGAATGGCATGATAACGCGGCAGCAGCCATCTTCCCAAGGCTTGAGGAGAGAGAAGAAAGAAAGGTGAGGCACAGAGGTAGAAGCCGTCTGAGATCGACGGATGCAACACAAGGATACTGAAGCGTAAATTGACCCCCTTTGGAAATAACCTCCAAACGTAAGGAAAGGAATTTTTTCTGGCGAAGCTGTGTGACCAAAGTTAGATCAGGGTACATGCACAGCTTCTGACCGTAAAATTGAAGTAAACGGTTACGAAGAAAAAAGCGGAGGACATTGACCATATCCATAGGAAAGGAGCTTATCATAATTTAACCAAGCTCTCCCCTCATAATCTTTAAAGGCACCTATAATGCTATCACAGTAAGCCAATAAAGACCTATATTGTGACGGGTCAAAATGACCAACTACACTCGCTATCCTCAAAAAAACCCAAATCCAGTTGATAATGTTTCTTGGGACCTTTTTCTGAACCGAACCCTCCTTCGCCTTCTTTTTCCCCTTCTTAACTCCCCCTCTCCTCCCTTCTAACAATTTAAAAATATCAATGAACTTGTGTTTCTTTATCTTCTGCTGCAAACGATGCAGAACACCTTCCTACAATTCCGTCAACGTTACCAGAGCTGGATGCCCCATGTCCTGATGTGGACCAATTTTCCTACCTCCCCTTACACCTACAAACCCAACCTCAGCATAGGAAGATGAAGATGAAGAAGATGGGGAGGAAGATGAAACACTAGAATCCCTTACTCTTTTGGACTTCCCTTTCTTCATATACTGAACAGGATCACCCTTACCTGACTCCAATTCTGCAGCTGCTACGGCATCGCCTGTCACTGATGTAGCTAGCGCGGCATCAGGAATCAAATGGCTCCTTGCAGCTCCCCCGCCGCTGTCAATACCCCTCTGCCAACCCTCCAACACCTGCTGTTGATGGGCGCCCTCATGAAGTGAGCTACCCGCTGCATTCTGCCATGCTTCTTGACCAGATGTCCCAGGTAGCTCATCCGCAGATGACAGACCTGCCAACACAGGAAGGGCAGGGAAAAAACACCCCATCCATCCCCAAGTGCTGCATCCTGCTGGGATGCAGAACCCCTTTGACCGACCGACAAGGAGGACCACTATAACCCAACATCTCCGGTTTCCCCAAACCTAGCAAGCCCCCCCCCCCCCCCCCCCCCCCTTCCCAACAACCCTATCCTCTAGGACACCAACCCATACTTTCCCAGCCAAACAGCATGCAATGCCTGCCCACCTGGAGCACCTCCAAAAGGAGGAATAGATCCCATCCCGAACCCTTCCCCCACTAAGAACCTTGGAAACCAAAACCAGAACCCTACCCACCGGCCATCCAGCCAGGGAAATTTGAATCATCATCTCCTGCACCCCAAATATCTGTCAGCATAGGAAACGCACCTATTTGCTGGCCAGAATAAAAATTACAGGGGCAGCCAAAGGGACTTGAGGAGGAACAGGAAACGCAACAGGGAGAGGCAAAGGCGCCTCCCTGCTGTTAACAGCTGACCCAGAATGCACAGAAGAAGAAGACTGAACGGCCTTATCTCGTGCCCTAACACTTTTGCCAGAAGATTTTGGCCTGTGCTTGCCAGATGGCTTCATGAAGCTGCCGACAGGAGGGCCCAGAAAAACATGCTGAGAAGGAATGACCAGAGCAGCAGAAGCCACGTCCGTCGCACAGCTCGCTCACGACAAGCCAGGAGCTGGCCATGAGGGGGGGAACGAACCAGAGATCAGGCCCGAAGCAGAGGGAGGCGCCACTGCTTCACATTCTTCTAGGAGTGTGCATTCGTTTGCAACGCATTGGCAATCCGCAACATATAGGTCCACATTCGTTGTAGCCATGGGTTCGCGAAACGTGATTTCTAAGCGGCCATTTGAAATAGAAGAATGCCATTTGGGTGTATCCATAGCCAAATACCAGCCCTTTCTGGTGAGTCATCAGTGACCTCACAGCCCTGTCGGAGTGGGTCAGACAGGTTGGCAAGGAGACCAGAATGCAACGTATCAGCGGTAAGAATTTTGGCAATGCAGCCAATCACGCTCTCACTCAGTGGTCGGTGACGCTTTTGCTGATGACCCAGCACTATATATACTTAAGCACGCGGCGTGCCACACACTTTCTTTGCAGGGGTGGTCTGGGGAGGTGGTCTGCGGAAGGTAGCTGCCCTCAGAGCTAGTCTGAGTTCTCAAATCTGTATTCAATTGCTAGCTAGGCTAGCTACTTTGATAGAAAAGCATATTTGTTCTGCATTTGGCTGCAGTGCCAGCTACTAGCCCTGTTTTTTTTTTACTGCAAATTTTCTTATTGATCTGTGCCACTGAGAGAAGCTGCTAGCACTAGCAGTGGCATTTTGCTGCTTATTCTACCCCCTGGGGTTGGTTGCAAGCAGCATTTGGGTGTTGTGGGTGAGAGATATATTCAATTTCTAGCTAATTTGACAGAATTGCTATTGGAAAAAATATTTCATCGATTTTGTTGCTGTGCCAAGCAAGAGTTTTTTGTTAACTGCAGGTTTTTTTTTATTGAACTCACTGTCTCTCTGTGCTCTTTTAATCCAAGTAGGCAGTGCACTGGGCATCCGTGACAGTGGGCAGTTTTGCAGACACATATATTGGGACAGCAGTGCTCCGTGAAGCCAAATCCCCAGTGGGCCTCTTTTGTAGTTACAAGCTTGGTGTGTGCACATATATTACATTAGTGCACATCAAGGCACTGTGCCTGTGGGTAGGCAGTTTTGCAGACTCACTTATATTGGAACAGCGGTGCTCTGTGAAGCCAAATCCCCAGTGTGCCTCTTTTGTAGTTACAAGCTTGGTGTGTGCACATACATTACATTAGTGCACAACAAGGCACTGCTGTGGGTAGCCAGTTTTGCAGACTCACATATAATCGTATATTGGGCAGTGGTGCTCTGTGAAGCCAAATCCCCAGAGGGCCTCTTTTGTAGTTACAAGCTTGGTGTGTGCACATACATTACATTACTGCATATCAAGGCACTGTGCCTGTGGGTAGGCAGTTTTGCAGACTCACTTATATTGGGACAGCGGTGCTCTGTGAAGCCAAATTCCCAGTGGGCCTCTTTTGTAGTTACCACTTTGTTGTGTGCACATACATTACATTAGTGCACAACAAGGCACTGCTGTGGGCAGCCAGGTTTGCAGACTCACATATTGAAGCCAAATCCCCAGTGGGCCTCTTTTGGAAATAATTCTTTTAATTGAAATCCCTAGTAGGCAGTGACATTAAATCCATAATGTCAGGGAAAGCTAGACGTGGTCGGGTGATTGGGACTGGGAGAGGAGACACCTCAAAAGGGAGTGCCAGTCCCCCATTAAAGTTAAAAAGGGACCTATTGCAATCTAAAATCTCTGGAGGGGCAGGGAGTTCCATCCGGAAAAAAATGAAATCTAAACATGATGCATCGCCACCACCTGTTTCTGACCCTGTAGTTTTGGAAGTGAGGGAAGGGGAGGCTGAGTCATGCAAGACAAAATGTCGACACCCAAAAGCAGCAGTGGGACAGCAGTCTCGACTTAGTGTTGACAATGTAGCGCAGGCACTGTTTGCTTCTGATTCTGATGAAGAATCATCTTGTGTGGGTTTCTCATCAGAAACGGAAGAAGTAATAGCCGACGAAGTTTTAGGAGGATTCGTTAGTCCTGTCTTAGCCTCCACTTCAGTGCAACAGGGGACAGATGAAACTGATGATGATGAGGAGGAGGAAGAGCAGTCAGCGCACGCACAGAGTGTGACTGATGCCCATGGCATTGCTTCTCAGGGTGCACCCACTACTTCAGCTCCAATGTCAGCATCCACCCCAAAGGCTATACAGAAGGGAGGATCACAAAAGACATCTGCGATCTGGAGCCACTTTAAAGTGACAGAGGACCTGTGTTTCGCTTGGTGTAATTACTGTGGCAGGGCTATTAGCAGAGGCAAGTAAATGGGACATCTATCTAATTTTGGCATGATACATCATATGAAGAGGCAACACCCAACAACAGTATTGCCATCTGGGGATGGTGGCAGTCCCAGTCAAGGGACCCCTTTTTCCAGGCAGCTTAAAGTGGTTGAAAAGGAGCAGAGTCACTCCACGCCCTCAGCCCCTTCTAGCAGTCAAGTGGCAGGTCAGCAACCCCCTGACATGTGGCAGAAGCGACAACCCACTATGGAGAAAATGGGGTGGAGTGCGGTAACGCTATCCTGGGGTAGGAGGCAGCAGCCTCAAAAGTTGTAACCAGGAGCATTGGGGAAATGATTGCCCTTGATGACCAGCCCTTGCAGATAGTGGAGAATGTGGGTTTCAAGAATTTTCTGAAGGTCGTAGTTCCAAATTACAAAGTCCCCTCCAGAACCACATTTAGCAGAAAGGTCATCCCCAGCCTGTACAAGCAGTGTTGCAGTCGCATGCAAGCGCTGCTAGCTAAGGCAGAGGGGAGTGTGCATTTCACCTGCGATATCTGGACCGCCATGAATGCTGCACACTCATACCTCTCCCTGACAGCACACTGGTGGGACCTGGCTGAGGCAGGGGCAGACAGCAGCTCTATTAGTGAACAAGTATCAGGGTGGAGGTGGGCTTTACTGCACACCCACCTGACGGACAAAGCCCATACCGCAATCAATATTCTAGCATGCATCAGACAGATGCTGACAGGCTGGCAACTACAGCAGCGAGACAGGAATCCTCAGGGAGGGTTCTTTGTCACAGACAATGGTGCAAGCATGGTTAAGGCAATAACCGACGGGCGCTTTCAGAACATCCGATGTTTTACACACACTCTGCACCTGGTAGTAAAGTCAGCTCTGGGGTTGGAGTCCAATCACCAAGAGAATGAATACCTGCATACGTTAATACACAAGTGCAGGAACATAGCAGCGAACTTCCACAGAAGTGTGAAGGCAGGGCAGGTTCTCCGACAAAAGCCTCACAAACGTCTCATTCAAGACATTGCCACCCGGTGGAATTCCACCTATATGATGCTGCAGAGGTTAGTGGAGCTGCAGACACCCCTTCATGAACTTTCTGGTTCAATGGACATAGGTGTGCAAAATCCCCTAGGGCATAAAGATTGGTTAGTCATGAGTCAGCTGGTAAAAATCCTGCAGCCCTTCAAGGATGTCACGAAGGAACTGAGTTCCAGAAGTGCCACCTTGGCTGACATCATCCCCATGAGGAGGTGATCTGTGAGGGAGATGAGGAGGGTCTCTGTGCTTAAAGATTTGCGGAATCCGTATTGCGTTGGGTGGAGAATGTTGTGGTCTTCCAGGTAGTCTGATAGTTGGTTATTGACTAGTTTTTCCATAATCTTAGCAACGAACGGCAGATTGGAGATGGGGTGGAAATTGTTGGGTTCCTTAGGGTCAAGGTTTGGTTTCTTGAGCAGGGATTTGAGAGTGGCGAGTTTCAGTTCGTCAGGGAAAATTCCTTGGGATAGTGAGCAGTTTATGATATCCGCTAGATGTTTGGAAATGGCATCTGGCACCGATAGGAGTAGTTTAGTTGGGATTTGATCGAGGGGATGGTATGAGGGTTTCATTTTCTTTATTAAGGATTCTATCTCTAGGGCGGATGTAGGTTCAAATGAATCCAATATGGTTCTGGTGTTTGATGAGAGAGAGATGGGGATGGGAGTATAGGTAGGGTTGATGGGCAGGAGTGTTAGTAGGTTGGATATTTTGCTCTGGAAGAAAGTTGCGAGTTCATTTGCCTTTGATTGTGCTTGATCATCTGGGATGGGTGGGGTGATGGTTTTCGTGAGTTCCGATACAAAGGAGAATAGGGCCTTGGCATCAAAAATGAGGTCGTGGATTCTGTGGGCGTAAAAATCTTTTTTTGTTCGAAGAGTGGAGGTCCTGTAGAGTGGAGGGCTGATTTGTAGGCAGCTAGTGTGCTCGGGCATGGGGTCTTTCACCATTTGTTCTCTTTCTGTCTGAGGTTTTGTTTAAGTTTTCTGAGTTCATTGGAGAACCATGGTTGTTTCCTGTTAGACGTCTGACTGATTTTTCTGGTTGTAAGAGGGCATATTTTGTTTGCTACTGATTCTGTGATGCTGTGCCATGAGAGCAGCGCTGAGTTGGGTGTTGAGACATCTAGGTTGAGTAGTTCCTTTGTTAGGTGCTCACTAAGGATCTCAGGGGAGCAAGATCTTCTGTAGTGAAAAGTAGATTGAGTGGGGTGAGAGTTGGGATTTTCTTTTCTCGTGAGGGTGGTGGAAATCAATGAATGGTCTGACCAGGGGACTGGGGTGCATTCGGGGGGGGGGGGGGGGGTGTAGAATGAGATAAGCCAGAGTTTATGAAGATGAGGTCTAAAGTATGACCTGCTTTATGGGTGGGTTTGTTGATAATTTGATTGAAACCCATAGCCTTGAGGGAGGAGAGGAATGCTTTCCAGTTGGTAGAGAGAGGGATTGAATCAACATGGAGGTTGAAGTCTCCTAGGATCATAGCAGGGGCATCTAGATTGATATATCTGGCTATTGTTTCTACGATGGGGGAGGCATTGGTGTCTAGGAGACCTGGCGGAGCATAAATGAGAAGGATTTGAAGCTGGTCAGATTTGAACAGGCCTAATTCTAATTTAGATGTAGACTTGGCTGGTTGTAGAGTTAGTCTAAGTTCTTTCTTGGCCGCTAGGAGCAGGCCGCCCCCTCTCTTTTTTTGTCTAGGAAGAGAGAAAAAGTCATAGAGATGTGTAGGTAGTTGGTTTATCAGGGCTATGTCTGTGGGTTTAAGCCAAGTTTCCGTTATAGCGCAGATGTCTGGCTTTGAGTCGAGGAGATAATCGTTTAGGATATGTGATTTCTTAGTGAGCGATTGAGCATTGAATAGGGTCAATGAGAATAATGTAAAACCCAGAAGTTGAGTAAAGGGGGAGATCATGATTGGTATGAGAGATCTGGTAGCACGGGACCTGAGAAGCTTCTCTGATTTTTCTTTGGTAAGCACGTTGTGTTGTAGGACAGGGATTGGGTAGCCTTGTGTCATGTTTCTCTTGTGGTGAGGGGCTGGGTGAGCTTTGAGTGAGCGTCCCTTTATTGAAGAGTTGGGACATGGCTGGAGTTCGAGTGAGAGTCCTGTAGAGCAGGGTGAAGGGTGTGAGTTGAGTGAGCGTCCGTCTGCTGAGTGAGGCTGTAGAGAGTTGAGTGAGCGTCCGCCTGCAGAGTGAGGCGGTTGAGAGTTGAGTGAGCGTCCATCTGCAGAGTGAGGCGGTTGAGACTTGAGTGAGTGTCTGTCTGCTGTACGAGGAGGATGTGAGTTGGGTGAGAGTCCATATGCTGCATGAGCAGGTTGAGTGGGCCTCCTGGTCTTCAGGTCCTTATGTAGGCGAGTGGATGGGTGAGCGGATTATGGGGTATAAGCAAGCTTCACCCTCCAGGACTGAGCATGGAGCTCAGGGTGCGTTATGTTGAGTCGGCTGGTGTCTGGTCAGCTTGAGAGGAATTAGTCGGTGGGTTGGAGATGGGCGACGGGAGCACACTGAGGGCACACTAAGGGGCGCACCAAGGGGCAGGCCCCTTTGTGCGCTCCTTCGGCGCACGGCGCCACGGGGAGTAGCCCTGCTTTAAAGGGCTTCCTTAGCTTTTTTTTTTCTTGTTTCCTGTCTCCCCTCCCAGGCGCTGACGTCAGCGCGGCTCTTACCGAGTTGGTCGGGGCAGGAGCTCAGGGAGGGGAGAGTCACGTGGTCGGTGACGCTGGGCTGGAGGCAGGGTAGGGGCCTCCCAGCTGGATCGGGTCCCGGCTTGCAGGTGGGTCCGGCGCAAGAGGAAGTTTCGCGGGGAGTAGCCCTGCTTTAAAGTGCTTCCTTAGCTTTTTTTTTTCTTGTTTCCTGTCCCCCCTCCCAGGCGCTGATGTCAGCGCGGCTCTTACCGGGTTGGTCGGGGCAGAAACTCAGGGAGGGGAGAGTCACGTGGTCAGTGACGCTGGGCTGGAGGCAGGGTAGGGGCCTGCCGGCTGGATCGGGTCCCGGCTTGCAGGTGGGTCCGGCTCAAGAGGAAGTTTTGAGGGGAGTAGCCCTGCTTTAAAGGGCTTCCTTAGCTTTTTTTTTCTTGTTTCCTGGCATCTTGTACCTGGCATCCTCCTCCATCATCAACTGAAAAGGGATCGCCTTGACCATCACCTGCACAAAACTTGCGAAGATCAAGTCCTCCAGTGGAGACCTCCTCCATTCCTCTGGAGGTGTCGGCTTTGAAGGGAGATCCTCCAAGTCCTCAGAGGAGGATTCTGCAGTGTCATCCCCCCAGGGGTCATATGGAGCCTCACCCTCACTGTAATACACAGAGGATGGGCCCCTTGGTGCTCGACCTTTGTTTAGAGGCATGGGCACTGGTGGCATCAGCTCCGGCAAAGCTGGATGGGGGGCTGCAGGCCCTGATGGAGCTTTCTCCTTGGAGGAACTGGCAACGAGCACCATATCTGTCAAGAGAAGCATTGGTGCCCTGCTGGGCATCGATGGCCTCCTGGAAACCAATGTCAACTTGGTTGGTAACACACCGATGAGCACACTGAGCCCTTCTAGCAGACGTTCCAGCAGGGAAATTGTGGGCATCGGCACAGTCAATGCTACCAGCTCGAATGCCTGCAGCACCCACTCCACCGCCAGCTGGACTCTGCGCTCCAACTCCTCGAAAGTTGCCGATGCCAACACTGAATGGGAGGCAGGAGGGGTGGCCATATCTTCCTTGGATCCCTGATGTGGATCAGCGACTGGCACCAGGGCCAGTGGAGACAGTTGGGACCCCTGACATCGATGGAGGATGGGCACTCTTTGCCTCAGGGTTGTTTTGGGGGCATCACGGAAAGAGCTGGCACCTTCCTGAGCCCGGCACCGTACCTTGAAGGTGACCGGTGCTGATGCTTTCTTGGCTTCCCTCAGTGTTCGGCCTGGTTTTTCCTCACTGCCGAGGTCGATGACTATGAACCCGAAGTCGCTTTATTTCCTCAGATTCTGTCTCTATGTCTCTATGAATCTTGACTCATTCTAGCCGGATTAATCTGCATCTAATTCATTTGTGACTTTTCGCCATTTTTTTCAGCAGCTCCTTTGAATATCCCTCCGCAAGGCACCCGTTTCTCACCTTTGGCAAGTCCCTTTAATGGTAATCTTGCTCTTTGCTTTTTTTGTTATATTAACTGACCTACGGTCCCAATTGTTTTTCTTCCCCTGACCGCTTCATTTCCTTCTCACATTAATTCCTTTGGTTCTTTCTCTTTCAGATTCTTTGGAACATAAATTTGCCTCAGGTACCTTGTTATTTTACTCCCTCCTTGGACAGCAGGGCTTTCCTCCACCCTCCCTGCCTTGGTCCGCCTTTTAGCTTGACAGAATTATCTGTTCCCTTTCACCACACTGCCTCTGTGTACAGTTTCACATGCCTTATTGATCATTTTTGAATATTTTTATGGAACTTTTCTCTCTTCCCTTCTCCCCTGTTTTCTGTTCTTTTTCTTTCCCCCTCCCTCTCCCCTCTTCTTTCTCCCCTTCCTTTTCCTCCCTTCCCCCCTCCCTGTCCCACTGTTCCCCTGCTATCTACAATGTTTTATGTTTATCCATATGCAAAAACACACACATTTGTATGTTTTTTGATGTTCCCCTATCTTTTTTGATGTTCTTTTATCATTTTCCAACAGATATTATTATTATATTTTTATTAAGTTTCTTATTAGAATTGTCTGCTATATGGTGTCTTTTTCTGTCATGTGGATCCTTGGTCATAGCCATAGTTTATTGTTCAATGACTTGTGTAATTATTCTTTTTGAATTTTGCTGACAGTGTCCTCTGGGCCTCTGTCTCTCCCGATGCAGCCCATGTGGCGAAACACGGCCCATGTTGGGTGACTGAACTTTTACTCTTAAGTATCCTTGAATAAAAGGTGGAAACGTTTGCCTTGAATCTTCAGTTTTTGATTAATTTACTACAAGGATCCATGATCCTGCAGCTGTACCATTCTTACTTATGGTTAATCACCACTAACATACACCGCTCATCGTCTCCACTTCCTATTGGCTATACTTGCATTGCTACCATGTCATAGATAACAGAGATGTGAATCGTTTCTTGTGTTCATGTCGTTCTTTTTCGGTCACCGCAGGAAAGGTCGTTTTTTTACAGTACGGGTTTTTTTTTTTTTGGCAAAAAATCATTTTTTCAGTTAGCGCGCGCTATCTCCCATTAGTGCGCACTAACAAAAAGTATTCGTTACTTTTTGTTAGTGCGCACTAACCTGAAAAATGATTTTTCGTGAAAAAACGGGAAAATCCCGATCGTTTTTCGGGCTCTCCGAAACATGCCGAATTGGACAATTTTGTTGAAATTTTCCAATTCGGCAAAAATGAATGCACATCTCTAATAGATAATGCTGATATGGTTTGATCTGGCAAGGTTCCAGGTATTTTTTTTTTTTTGTCAGGGTTTTGTGTTATTTCTCAAAGGGTTTGGCAGCAAAGGGTTTGCAGTTACTGAGATGAGTGTGTGTGTTGAAAAGGAGGAGAACTGAGTGAGTGTGCATGTGCATGAGAGTCTGGGCAGTGAATGAAAGGAATGAGTGTGTGTGTGTTTGTGAGAATAAGCATATATTGTATTTATTTATTTATTTATTTATTTAAAGCTTTTTTATACCGAAGTTCAGGTAACAGAGTTACTAATCGCTTCGGTTTACATGTCAACCATCAAACAAATGACATGAGATATGTCTTACAGTGAACAAGGAAGAAAATAACTAGGAAAGAAAATAACATGGTAGAACAAGGAGTGACAAGGTGAGGGAAATGATCCAGTGTGGCCTAAGCCAACTAGAATGAGGTAGGTTGACTGCGAGAGGGGTAGAAGGAAGGTGCAATTATAGCTATATAACATAAGTTAATGGGTACTTAAGGGGTTGCTCTGGGTAAGGGAGGTCCGAGGGAGCTGTGGAAGCTGAGTATTGTCAAGAGAAGACTTGACAGAATAACCATGTCTTGAGTCTTTTTTTGAACGTGATTGGGCATTGTTCCAGCCTGAGGTCAGGTGGGAGCGAGTTCCACTGTTTGGGACCAGCCGTGGAAAGAGCTCTTTTACTTAATGTCGTTTTGATAGGTGGTGCCTGTAAGGTGCCTCTCTGTGCTAATCTCAGCGGACGGGAGGAGACATGAGATTGTAGAGGAATCCTAAGGTCCAGTGGAGTGATGTTGTGAATGACTTTATGGATGATTGATAATAGTTTATAGCGAATTCTGAATTTGATTGGGAGCCAGTGGAGATTATTTAGAATAGGTGTTATATGGTCTCTTTTGCGGGACTTTGTTAGAATCCTTGCTGTTGAGTTTTGTAGCATCTGAAGAGGTTTTAATGAGTTGTCTGGAAGTCTGTGTAGCAGTGAGTTACAATAATCGATTTTTGAAAAAATGATTGATTGTAAAACAGACCTAAAATCGTGGAAATGGAGGAGGGATCTTAACCTTTTTAAGACTTGGAGTTTGAAGTAACATTCTTTTACAGTGTTTGTGAGAGAATATGAATGTGAATAAGCAAGTGTGTGTATGTGTGTGTTTATGTGAGAAAGTTTGTGTGCATGCTGCTACCAATCAGGCTGATACAGTAAAGACGCGTAAGAAAGAGTGCGGCAGTGCCGGGCGCACCCTCGTTTGCCACGTGCACAAGATGGATCACATACCGCTCGATACAGTATTCAAACGAGACGCAAATGCAAGCCGGGTCCAAAGCGCGTCCATGAAGCGGTAGGCATGCGCAATCCATTTTACTGTATAGAGCGGTATACATTGCCTATACAGTATCCTGGGTGCGCTGGTACCTGTCATTTGAAATGTCATACCACCAGGAAAGCGGATGGTTCTCCTACAGAGCCCACTGCCTTGAGCGCCGGCGGCAGCAAGCCCCAGCAGCCAGCGATCGGCGGCAGGGAGCGCAACAAAGCACCTGTGTGCGCAACTCCGATTTTCCTCCTCCTTCGGACGGGCAAGAGAGAGACTAAATTTCACGGGCAAACTTTCCCCCAGCCCCCACTCACCTGCCCTGGCCGTGGCCACGCAAGGCCCCAGCAGCAGAAGGGCGTCCATGGGTGCCGGTCTCCCGTGCGGGCACGCTGACAGCTCCGGAGCAGCCCCAGTCCTCTCTCCCCTCCTCCCCCCGAGGCGCGCACTGCGGCTCCCCTGCCTCCCGGGGGCAGGGGCAGCAAGAGCGGCTTCAGCAGCCCGGGGCGGATCGGGCGCTTCCTATGTGAGGCGGTTCCCAGCAGCCCCCGCCGGCGAAAGTGCATGAACGCACGCCTGTACGCCCAATTTGGGCGCTCAAGGCAGCAGGCGCATGAACGCGTGCCGTGACCTTGGACGTCCAGCCGGGCGCTCAGGTCACAGTGCGTGTTCATGCGCCTGCTGCCTTGAGCACCCAAATTGGGCGTACAGGCGCATGGACTGCTGGAAACCGCCTCGCATGAGGAGCGCCCCATCTGCCCCAGGCTGCTAAAGCCGTCTCGCCGCCGGCTGCCCCCGGGAGGCAGGGGAGCCGCGGTGCGTGCCTCGGGAGGGGAGAGAGGACTGGGGCTGCTCCGGAGCTGTCAGCGCGCCCGCACGGGAGACCGGCACCCATGAACATCCTTCTGCTGCTGCTGGGGGCTTGCATGGCCACGGCCAGGGCAGGTGAGCGGGGGCTGCGGGAAAGTTTGCCCGTGAAATTTTGTCTCTCTCTTGCCCTTCCGAAGGAGGCAGAAAATTATTTTCACCCTGCGCCTTGCTTTATTTTTTGTAATAATTTTTCCCCCTTGTGCAAGAAGCATTTTTTTTAATGTGGATTGGGTTGGTTTGGGACTGGGCGGCTAAGTTCACCACACTAACGCCAAGGTCAGGGTAGGCGGTAAATTTGCAGGTTAAAGACGCGGCAAAATAGCTGGTTAAAAAGGCGATAATCTGGGCACATGTTACTGTATCGGAGGGAATAGCTAATCCAATCATTAACATATCATATATATGCCGTGGGCGGAAAGGGTTACGGTTCGATCTCAAGAAGCGGTAAGGGAGCGTAAAACCGGATACTGAATTGCGTGTTAGACATACGCGTCCAAATTGTGCGTACAGAACGGGTTAGAAACGGGGTAACCGCGGCCGTGCTTTACTGTATCGGCCTGAATGTTACCTCTAAGGGCTTGGGTTTCTGTGAGCATAGGATAATGGAACAAAACATTTTTGCTCACGAACAAAATTTTTTGCATAAAGCAATCCAATCCTTAGAGGGAACATTGCAGACTAATTATTTTTAGCAGTGATCCCCTTTAAGATTATGCAAGTTAAGCCTGACCCCTATTATAGAACCTGTGTCCCCAAGTCTAACGAGTGGATCTGTGCTCATCAGGACTTGGAAGTGCAAATCCTTTAGCAGTGCATGTGTGAGTAGTTTTGACGTGTGGCAAGAGAGAGTTTTGAAAGCATTTTGTGATTGAATCTCTCATCAGCTGTTTATTTTTTCCCTGTCTCTATTGCCTTGGGTCAAAATGCTGAAAAGGCAGGGGTGGGCTTTTGGAATGGCACATTGGTCAGCTTTCTACATGCCTAATATCATGTTTCTCCGAAAATAAGACAGGTCTTATATTTAATTTTTGCTCCGAAAAAAAAAGGTTAGGGCTTATTTTCAAGGGATGTCTTATTTTTTTTTTTCCATGATTGGTGAATGAGGACAAGGCCATTTTGATTACTGGCAGCCAATGGCCCGAGAGAAGATCGCTCCCAGGACCCCCGCTGGACCACTAGGGAATTTCGGCAAGTTTTGTTTTTTTTTTTGGGGGGGGGGGAGGTCGGGAGGGTTGTAATGAAGTAAATTTGAAAGGTTGGGGGTGGGTTTGGGGTTTTTGGTTTTTTTTACAACCCCATCTGCCCCCCCCAGGGACTTTCGCTAAGTATTGGGGGGGGGGGGGGGGGGAGGAGGTTGGGCAAGTCTTGGGGTGCAACTGCACATCCACCTATAACTAGGGCTTATTTTTGGAGTAGGGCTTATATTTTAAACCCTACTCAAAAAATCCTGAAAATCAAGCTAGGGCTTATTTTCAGGGTAGGGCTTATTGTTGGGGAAACACAGTAGCTCCCCATGGAAAACAATGGGATTTATTTTTGGGGGCTTGACTCGCTGAATATACAGACTTGGTATTTCTGGTTTTTGAACTCATCCAAGATATTCACATTTTCTTCCTACATGTTAAAGTTGGTGAATTTCTGTACTTTTTTTTTTTTTTAATTTATTTTGCCTATATCTAATTGTTTCTAACATTCTATTTGCAGGAATGCATGAAGAGCTTTTAAGGAATTTAAAAGTCTAGAACATAAAAAAATTTACAAGTGTGCAAAAGAGCCAGGTTTTCAAGCCTTGTCAAGGGGCTGTAATTGGACTCTAACCTCAGGTCACTGGGAAGCTGATTCCACAAAATAGGTGCTGCAGAAGAAAAAGCTCTAGCGCTGACTCTAGAATGCCTAACAGCAGAAGGACTATGTAAATAGGCTTCTTGACCTGCACATATGTTCATACAAAGATATCTTTTCTCAAACAAGGACCCATGCTTCTCATTACTTTAAATGTCATAGTGACCAGTTTAACTTTATTCTGGCTGAGATGGAAAGCCGGTGAAGTTCCTTCAGTAGTGGGATGGATCTCGCTCTACATGACCTAAAAATATCAGGCAATGAGCAGCGCACCATCCATCCCACTCCCTAGATTTAATTGACTTCTTTCACCCGCTCTTATCCCCAACAATCACTTTTCATCACCCTCTCTTAGCCCCTGGCAAAATGGAGAAATTACTTACCTGATAATTTCGTTTTCCTTAGTGTAGACAGATGGACTCAGGACCAATGGGTATAGTGTAGTCCTGTTAGCAGTTGGAGACGGATCAGATTTCAATCTGATGTCAGCCCCTAGTACATATACCCCTGCAGGAAGTGCAGCTCTTCAGTATTCTTCCTTGCAAAGCATTGTGGATATATGTGTGACTGACTGATTGATTAACTTAATATGGATAACTTAGATAACTTTGTTAGAACGTTAAAACTTGAATAACTTGATTAACTTGAACTGGTTGATTGACTATAGCTGGAGACTGCCAGTGAGCTCAACCGGAAAGCATCGACACCCGGCCCAGTGGATGCCCTAGGTAAATGAAAGCATGGCTTACCCTCGATTCGTTGAAGGACCATGTGTCACGGCAGCCGAGGGTGGGCTGCTGAGTCCATCTGTCTACACTAAGGAAAACAAAATTATCAGGTAAGTAATTTCTCCATTTCCTAGCGTGTAGCAGATGGACTCAGGACCAATGGGATGTATAAAAGCTACTCCCGAACTGGGTGGGAGGCTGCCCATGGTCCATTAAGGATTGCTCTTGCAAATGCTGTGTCCTCCCGAGCCTGAACATCCAGACGGTAGAATCCGGAGAAGGTATGGATGGAGGACCACGTTGCCGCCCTGCAGATCTCGGCAGGTGACAGCATTCTAGTTTCTGCCCAGGAAACCGCCTGGGCCCTGGTAGATTGGGCTTTGACCTGTAGAGGTGGTAGTTTTCCCGCTTCTACGTAGGCCACCTTGATGACTTCCTTGATCCAGCGGGCGATGGTTGCCCGCGAGGCCGCTTCCCCTTGCTTCTTCCCGCTGTGAAGGACGAAAAGGTGGTCCGTCTTTCGTACTGGTTCCGACATTTCCAGGTATCTGGATAGGAGTCTGCCGATGTTGAGCTGGTGTAGTCTGTGGGCTTCTTCTGACTTCTTCAAGCCGTCCATCGTAGGTAGTGAGATGGTTTGGTTAAGGTGGAAGTGTGAGACCACTTTGGGGAGGAAGGAGGGAACCGTGCGTAGCTGAATGGTCCCCGGGATGAGTCTGAGGAATGGCTCACGGCAGGACAGTGCCTGTATTTCTGAGATGCGGCGGGCCGAACACACAGCCAGCAAGAACACCGTCTTTAAGGTCAACAGACGGAGTGACAGGCCTTGGAGGGGTCTGAAGGCGGATCCCGCTAGGAACTCCAAGACGAGGTTGAGGTTCCACAGAGGTACCGGCCACTTTAGTGGTGGGCGAATGTGTTTGACTCCTTTCAGGAAGCGTGATACATCTGGGTGCGAGGCTATGCTGTCGCCCTCGCTCCTGGAGCCGTAGCAAGACAATGCAGCCACCTGTACCTTGATGGAGCTGAGGGACAGACCCTTCTGCAGTCCATTCTGTAGGAATTCCAGGATCACGGGAACTTTAGAGGAGTGTGGTTTGACATTGTGGTCTTCGCACCAGGCCTCAGAGACTCTCCAGATCCTAATGTATTTATTTATTTTTATTTATTTGTATTTTTCTATACCGGCATTCACGGAGTTCGTATCATGTCGGTTTACATAAAACAAGGGGTGAGAAATACATTATAACGTAAATAACTAATAACATAAGAGTATACATTAAAAGGTAAAACAAGTGCATGGAAGAAAAAAAAGTTACAATAAAACGGGGTCATTCTAACTGGGAATAGAGTTAGAGGAAAGATAAACAGTTTAACGAGAAGTAAAACATTGTAATGATTGGTAGATAGAGACTGTTTCAGTTTAATAGGAAATGATCAGTAATGCTGCATTTGATGGTGTATGATGATATGTATGTTAGGGATGTAGAGAACTTGCATGCTCGGAGGAGGGTATCTATTACTGCCCCCGAGTATCCTCTCTTTCTCAGGTGGGCCCTCTCAATGACCAGACCGTAAGAGGGAATTGAGCTGGATCAACGTGGAGGATGGGACCTTGTTGTAGCAGGTCTCTGTGTGGAGGCAGGGGTAGTGGATTCCCTGCCAGCAGTCTTCTCATGTCTGCGTACCAGGGTCTTCTTGGCCAGTCTGGGGCCACCAGAAGGACTAGCCCCCTGTGCTGCTGAATCTTGTGAATGATTGCGCCTAGCAAGGGCCACGGCGGAAAGGCATATAGCAGGGTCCCCGGTGGCCAGGTCTGTACCAGGGCGTCGATCCCCTGGGACTGCGGATCCCGCCTGCGGCTGAAGTATCTGGGTACTTGAGTGTTGGATCTGTTTGCTAGAAGGTCCATGTCTGGAGTCCCCCACCGATTCACTATCATCTTGAAGGCTGTGGGTGACAGCTTCCATTCTCCTGGGTTTAGACTTTCCCTGCTGAGGAAGTCTGCCGTGGTGTTGTCCTTCCCGGCGATGTGGACGGCGGAGATGTCCTGGCGATTTGTTTCTGCCCAAGCCATCAGAGGATCTATTTCTAAGGATACCTGTTGGCTTCTAGTTCCGCCCTGCCGGTTGATGTAGGCCACCGTCGTGGCGTTGTCCGACATCACTCTGACCGCTTTGTCTCGAAGTCTGTGGGCGAACCGCAGGCAGGCTAATCTGACTGCCCGTGCTTCTAGGCGGTTGATGTTCCACCCCGCCTCTTCTTCGTTCCACCGCCCTTGGGCGGTTAACTCTTCGCAGTGCGCTCCCCTTCCATGTAGACTGGCATCTGTGGTGAGCAGGGTCCAGGTTGGGGAGGATAGTCTTGATCCCCGGCTCATGTGGCTGGTCTGTAGCCACCACCTTAGCTGGGTCCGGATTCTGCCCGGTAGTGCTAGACGTACGGTGTAGTTCTGGGATCGTGGACTCCACTGTGATAGAAGTGATCGTTGCAGGGGCCTCATGTGGGCTTGTGCCCATGGCACCACTTCCAGTGTGGATGCCATTAGGCCGAGGACTTGCAAGTAATCCCATGCTGTGGGACGAGAGGCGCTCAGCAAGGTCTGGAGCCGGTCCCACAGCTTTGATCTCCTCGTGGGGGTCAGGCTGACCTTGTCTTCCTTGGTGTCGAATCGGACTGCTAGGTATTCCAGCGACTGTGAGGGCTGTAGGGAGCTCTTGTTTGTGTTGACTACCCATCATAGGCTTTCCAGTAGAGATATGACTCTGCTGGTTGCTTGGTGGCTTTCCTCTGGTGATTTTGCTCTGATCAGCCAATCGTCCAGGTAAGGATGAATGAGGATTCCTTCCTTCCTGGGTGTGTTGCCACCACCACTACTATTACCTTGGTGAACGTCCGGGGTGCTGTGGCTAACCCGAAGGGTAGTGCCCGGAACTGGTAGTGACGATTCAGGACCTTGAAGCGTAGGTAGCGCTGGTGTTCCTGATGAATTGGGATGTGTAAGTAGGCCTCAGACAGGTCCAGGGATGTGAGGAACTCTCCTGGCTGTATTGCGCGTATGACCGATCGTAGGGTTTCCATGCGGAAGCGTGGGATCCTTAGGTGTCTGTTGACCGACTTGAGGTCCAGAATGGGCCTGAATGTACCCTCTTTCTTGGGCACAATAAAGTAAATGGAGTAATGTCCAGTATTTATTTCCCGTGTAGGTACCGGGGTTATGGCCTTGAGGGCCAGAAGTCTGGTCAGTGTAGCTTCCACTGCCGCCCTCTTGCGGGGGTCGTGGCAGGGAGATTCTATGAACTTGTCCGGAGGGGTTCGAAAGAAGTCCATGTAGTACCCTTCTCGGATGATGGCTAGGACCCACTTGTCCGACGTTATCTCGACCCATCTGTGGTAGAATAGGATTAGCCTGCCCCCTATGGCTTTTTCCCTTGGATGGATCAGCTGAATCTTATTGTGGGGTGCGGCTGGGGCCTGGACCAGAGCTGGTTCCCCTCTTGTTGTGCTTGTTCCGAAAGGACTGGTTCCTGCCAGTAGGGCGGGGCGCTTGATAGTTGTTCTTGTAAGGGTTGAAGCGCTGTGAACTTCTGCCTCTGGCGGACCTGGGGAAGGGACGCTGGTTTCTCTTCATCTTGTCTTCCAGCAGGCGAGGTAATGGGGAGTCGCCCCATTTGTTGGCCAGTTTCTCTAGTTCGCTGCCGAAGAGGAGGGATCCTTTGAAGGGCATTCTCGTGAGGTGTGTCTTGGAGGAGGCGTCAGCCGACCAATTTTGAAGCCAGAGTTGTCTCCTGGCTGCCACTGTGGACGACACTCCTCTGGCTGCTGTGCACACTAGATCGGAAGCCGCATCATTCCATGTCTTCTCCTGGGGTGTTGTTCCTGGCTTGGGATAAACAGGAACGTGTCACCATGGTGTAGCAGGCCGCAATCTGCAGGGACATGGCTGCCACCTCAAATGATTGTTTTAGTATGGCTTCCAGGCGCCGGTCGTGTGCATCCTTGAGCGCCGCTCCTCCCTCCACTGGGATGGTAGTGCGCTTAGCGACCGCGCAGACTATGGCGTCCACTCTAGGGCATGCCAGAAGCTCCTTGGTTGCTGGGTCCAGGGGGTACATGGCCGATAAGGCTCGACCCCCTTTGAACGAGGACTCCGGTGCATTCCACTCCAGGTCAATTAGCTGTTGTGCCACCTGTAAGAGAGGAAAATGGCGAGACGTCTGTCGAAGGCTCTCCAGCAGGGGGGTCATTCTAGGTTCCCCCGAGGTGCCTTGGCCCGGGATAGCGAGCTCAGATAGGCATTGGGATACAAGGTCGGGAAGCTCATCCTTTGAGAAGAAGCGTCTCATGGTTCGGTGTGGCTCTGTCCCCGAGGGAAGTTCCCCCTCCTCAAGGGGCTCGGCTTCCTCTTCGGAGAAATCCGTGTCCCCGTAGGTGGGGCTTCTGGATGGTGGGAGCCTGTGCCTAGGCCTCGAGGGTCCTGGGGCCTGAGGGTCTTCCGGTGGCGCATATGGCTGGTCCGCCCAGGGTTCAGTTTGCATTTTGACAAAGGCGTGAATCCCCTTAAACAACTCTACCCAAGAGATTGACGCTGGGTCTAGGTTGAGGGGTGCCGGTTCCCTGGGGGTCCCCGTCTGTAGGATGGACTCACTGGGGCCTGCTAGGTCCGGGGTGCCCCCTCAGGAGCTCGCCCTGGGTGGGACTGGCCCTGACCTGGATCCCCCAGGGCGTCGGCTTCCTCGCTCTGTGCGGCTCTGATGTGGCATGCTGGGCAGAGGCCTTGAGCTTTTATTCCTGTTTCTGGAGGTGCCCTTTCTGTGGATGCGTAAGCTCTTATGCGCTCCATTGCGTCTGACATGTGCGCGCAGATGTGCGCCTAGGCTGTGTGCGTAACTTATGCGCGTAAGGTTTTATGTGCGCCTAAGGTTATGCGCACAAATAATTTTGTGCGCTTAGCTTAATTTGTGCACTCTGATCAGACGGCGGGCGGCGCGGCGAACAAGGCCAAGATGGTGACGGCAAGCATGCGGGCAATATGGCGACCTCATCGGAGGGTCTCCACGTGGGCAGACCCTGGAACAGCCGGGGCCTTGCCCTGCTTGGGCGGATCAACTCGGTGGCACAGATTCCGATCGCCGATCTGTGCTCCTCCTCAACCTTCGGAGACCGGGCTAAAGTAGAAGCTTTCCACCTTACCTTGTCTTCAGCGTTCCCGGTTTCGCTCCGGGCGGTCTCCGGCTACGGGGGGAGAGGGCAACTACCTTCACCGCCACGTTCGAGGGGGTGCACCCGCTGCCTCTCAGCCGCGCCCGAGATCGGGGGCTAAGTCCTCGCCGCGATTCGGCCGCCGGACCGAGGCTGCCTCTATGCCGCGCCAGAGGATTCGGGGCTAGGTCCTGCCGCGAATCGGCCACCGGACCGAGGCTCACCTCCGAGGGACAACGGAAGTCACCTCGGGAAACTCAACTGGGGGAGGGACTTGAGGGTATCACCACAGGAGTGCGGGGCTTGTCTTCAGGTAGGTTTCTTCTTTAAATTTCGGGTTTTGTTCTTCAATTTTGGTCTAACGCTCTGAGAGCGAGCAGATAGTCCCGAACTGCTATGGAGACGGAAAATACTGGAGAGCTGCACTTCCTGCAGGGGTATATGTACTAGGGGCTGACGTCCGATTGAAATCTGATCCGTCTCCAACTGCCAACAGGAGTACACTATACCCATTGGTCATGAGTCCATCTGCTACACACTAGGAAATCACCTTTATTCACCCCTTCTTACCCCACTGGCTTAATCATCTTTCCTCCCCGTTTTCACCTTTAATCCGACTGCTGCAATCACCTTCCATCTTCTGGTGCAATCATCTTTCCCCCCCACCCACCCCTGGATTTGTCAATAGGCACCCATTATGTTTGTGGTTACGGCAGCAAGCATTTAGGGTCTGCAGACTGGATAATATTTTGTGCCTCTCAGATCCTTATAGGAAGTAGGGGGGGGGGGGGGGGGGAAGCACCAAAAGTTCCTAGAAGCAGCAAAATCCTAAATCTGTCCCGCTCCTACCTCTCCCCAGCCATCTCCTGGAATAATCATCTCTGTCCCTCCCCCACCAGCATAATCCCCTCCAGTAGTTAGGAATTTGTGAGTTTATCTGCTGCTGCAGCCTTATTCACTGCTGGATTTCCTCTCCAATAGTATCAGTGCTTTGAACTGCAGGGACGGGGGCAACAGTAATAAAATGTAAGAAGCTGCTAGGTGACTTTTACCAGCTAACACATGGGCCGATACAGTAAAGTCCGCGGGAGAGCACGCGCACAAGCCACTCTCCTGTGCGCGCGATGCGCTATGCAAATTAGGCCCGGCGGTAAAAACAGCAAACGTTCAATTTTGCCGGCGTCGATTCTTGAGCCCACTGACAGCCACGGGTTCGGAAACCGGCCGCTGCCAAAATTGAGCGTCCGCTTTTCAACCCGCGAGCCGACTTCAAAAAAAAATTTTTTTTTTTTTTTAAACTTTTGGTAACTTTCGGGACCTCCGACTTAATATCGCCATTAAAGTAAAAACTGCTTTTCTGTGCACTTTCCCGGTGCCCAAAGAAATTAGCGCCTACCTTTGGGTAGGCGCTAATTTCTGAAAGCAAAATGTGCGGCTTGGCTGCACATTTTGTTTTCTGAATCGCGCGGGAATACCTTTGCATGTTGTGGGTGAAATTAGGTTCGGGGGGTTGGACAAGCGTTTTCGACCCCTTACTGAATAAGGGGTAACACTAGCTCATCGAAAACGCGCGTCCAATAGAGGGTTAACAGTGCGCTCCGGAGCGATGAAGGTGAAGGACCAGGCATGCCATGAGCGGAGGCTGTCCTGGGGGCCTGCTTCATCTTCGCTGAGAGTGAGATGGCCTCCGCTCGCAGCACACCGAGGTGTGCCAAATTCTGCGCAGCTGCAGAGGGGAATTCTGCGCTCCGAAGTAGCGCAAAATTCCCTCAGGACTAACAAACATCAAACCTTTACTGCTGGAAAGAAAACTGCAGAACTTTGGGTTCATGATATAAAATTCCAGAAGGGGACAACTCAGAATTATCATCAGGAAATATTTCTTCACAGAAAGGGTGGTGGATGCATGGAATGCCCTCCTAGAAGATGTGGTGATGGCTAAGAGGATGGGATAACCTATGTTAACTTTAGGGGTAACACTTCTGCATGGGGGTAACCTGCACAGAGTGACAGTTACTACCCTTACAAAAGGCATAGAGGTAACCTCCACGGAACTGCAATTACTATCAAAAGCAACTTGCTGTGTAGACTGAATGGATCATTTGGTCTTTATCTGCTGACATTTATTATGTTACTATGTATGCACAGATTTGTTCTTTCTGGAACTTATTATACAATATGCATCTTCTCCCTTAGCTGTAAAAAAAATAGTTTGTATCAACTATAATCACAGAAATAGTAGCAAATTAAAGATTTATTAATTTGGAAAAAATATGTACCTGACTGCCCCCTTTGTGGTGTGTATTTCTGTCGATAGCTTGTGTTTCCACAGATTATTCAGCAGGGGCTTCTGTTAGATACATATAATATGTCTGATCTACACTGTGCTACTCCATTCAAACCAGGATACCTTGTAGGTAGCCATAGCACAACTCGGACTGACTTTGCTACAACAGAGCATGTTGTGACTGTTGTGGATGGTAACTCTTCTCTTCCCTTTCAAACAAATAAAAAAATAAAATAAATAAATGTAATGTAACAGGTTTAAAAGATCCAGTTTGATATCCTCAGTAGGGTCAGGTGGCAGGGCATTTTTCTTCCCATATTCTATAAGTTTTCAATCTCAAAAGGCCATGGAGGAACTGTCCTCAGCTCACTATTCAGACCTTAACAGCTGATCTTAGCAAAAAAGCAATCACCATTTCCCTTCTACAATGAAGAGTGGGAATACATTCCAAAAGTAAGAATAACAAGAATCTTAACTAGCTACAAGAAACATTTGGAAGTTGCTATTTCTACCAATGGAGGTATTGTAAAGTACTGACTGAAAGGGTATCCAAACTTTTGCACATGCTATATTCAATTTTTATTTTCAGTATGCTATCTGCAAACAGCAATTTTGCACTAAAATGACAGAAAGATACCAAGTTTAACTGTACTATCTCCGCAAACCATATTTTGTCCTTGTAGAGGTTGTGTAAGCTTCTGTTCTCTTAGATATTCACTGAAACATATAGTTTGGCCAGAGGAGATCACATTTTTGCACACAACTGTATGGTAACCTTACAAACCATGCTATCAGGATCAGGAGCAGGAATTCATTTCTTGTGGAGATGACTGGTCTGTTTTTGGAGAGGGAGGAGATACACCTTTCTGCTAAAATGCTCATTTGAGAGACCTATAAAATACAGAGCCCTTTCAATTGATCATCCACATATGCTCCACAAAGAATGAAAAGCTTCAAATATTCATATAGGCCAAAGGAAAAATAGTTTCCAATATCAAAATGCATTTATTGGTTTCTTTGAAAAACAAGGTGTAAATGGTTTTATTTCTTATATTTTATACAAAATACAGTTCGTTTTTGAAGAAAAGAAAATCAGCAGAAAGAACTCACCACTGTGAATTTTTTAATAGGAACCACCCTCCCTTTTAATTTTTTGTAAAATATCATGAAATCTGACAACCTGCTCTCTTCATATTCTTCTAAAACACCTTATACATTGAAGATATCCGGACTGGAAGCAGCCATCATATTCTTACTGATCCAAAAGGTGAGAACAAATTGTTTCCCAAATTACTTTTTTATATATTTTCAATTTGAAGCATTTTGGTCCTTCATTTATTTTATAATGTATATATTTAAAGAAGCAGTACCAGCTATCTTAAAAAAAATATATTTGTCTACCTATTGTTTCCTCTATTGTTAAGTTTCTTTTTCTTTGTCCCAAAGTTACTATATCTTTTTTTATATTTGTACATGTTCTAAATAAAAGATATGTACCTTTTATTGTGGCCTTGTCTCCTGTTTTTAAAAATCACTTTCTCTTCATTTATTCTAAAGCAGTTAGGGTTACAGTGCTATTTTAGTTGAGTTAGTGTGGGGCTTACATAGGCCTCCTGATGTCTAAACACAGCAGTGCCCCCCCCCCCCCAATTTCCTTGGATTCGTAAGGGTGGAAGCTGCTAAGTAGAAAGTTTTAAAACTAGCTCCTCAGAACTGAAATAAGCACTGGAACAGAAAAGGGAAACCTCAATGAACTGATTATTATTAAATAATTCCATCGTTAAATTAAAACAAACTAGCTAGTACTGCTACTTTAAGCTCACTTAAAACATGGTAAACCAAGACCATTTCTATCAAACCCATTGACAGTAGTTATTTGCACCAGTCTGTTGCACTTCCTCATGTTAAAAACAGAACTACCACAGATAAGTGGACTATTTAACAAATAAAAAATACACACTATTGTGCAGGGTTAAAGCACAGATCTTATGTCAGCAAGTTATTTTCAACTGCTAGCAAGTAAAAAGAACAATGTATTTCCATAAAACAGCAAACAAAGGAATACAAAGTACTAGGAAAATTAGCCTTTATGTACAAGATAAAGCCACAAAATTAAAGTTCATTTCGATACTACTTTCAAGCCACACATGGTACCCAAAATCTTCTGAGTACTCTACAGAATATCTTGAGGATTTCTTAAAGCAGGAGGTAAATTTGAGGGTCGTGAATCTTCATCAAGAAGTACCAAATCTTCAATTTCTTTTCCATTGTACTTTCTTTTGCATATCTTTACCACTACCTTCTTCTTCAGAAACAACTTGAGGGCTTCTCTTGAAGCAACTGCCTTGGCATTTTCTTGACTTTTCCCACAGCCTGTACCCAAATATACGGACTTGCATCTCAGTTCACAAACAACGTTTTCAGGAGAGCTTTTATTCTGTGGTAAATCTGCCAGTTCCTTTAGAGGGACAAACACAACATCTAGAGCTGCCTTGAGAGAGACTATAGCTGCTTTTAAAATTTCTGCATGATTGACTGTGGGACTAAAGCCTCCAACTGAAACCAGCCTCCAAGCCACAGTTTTGTAGAGTCTGTTGAAAAAAGTCTGCCTTTCTTTAGCATCATCGGCAGTTAGTTTGCGGTGCACTCGAACAGAGGTTTCTGCTGCCTGAGAAATGCCTCTGGAAGGCAACTGCACATGACTGTCTGATATGCTTTTTCTTTCACCACTTCTGGATTCTACAGGTTGACTGGACCGGTAATTTACCTTTCCCTCTGTAACAGCTGAACAATATGCTGGAGTCTGTCTAGTGATGGTTTCAGAATTGCCTACCTTTGGCTCTGTTACCTGTGCTGTTCCCAAACGTGTACTTCGCTGATTAGCACCCAAAGGCTGTGCTGTCCCCAAATGAGCATCTCGCTGATTGGTGCCAGAAGGCAGCGCTGCACCCAAATAAGCATCTCGCTGGTTGGCGCCTGAAGACAGTGTCGTCCTCACATGAACATCTCGCTGATTGGTACCCGAAGACGGTGCTGACCCTAAATGTGCATCTCGCTGCTTGACACCCGAAGATGGTGCTGCACCCAAATGTGCATCTCGATGGCTGGCACCCAAAGATGGTGCTTTCACCAAATGTGCATCTCGCTGGCTGGCACCCAAAGATGGTGCTTTCACCAAATGTGCATCTCGCTGGCTGGTACCCAAAGATGGTGCTGCCACCAAATGTGCATCTCGCTGGTTAGAGCCAGAGGACAGTGAAGCTCCTAAATGTGCATCTCGCTGGTTGGTGCCAGAGGATGCTGCTGCTCCTAAATGTGCATCTCGCTGGTTGGTGCCAGAGGATGCTGCTGCTCCTAAATGTGCATCTCGCTGGTTGGTGCCAGAGGATGCTGCTGCTCCTAAATGTGCATCTCGCTGGTTGGTGCCAGAGGATGCTGCTGCTCCTAAATGTGCATCTCGCTGGTTGGTGCCAGAGGATGCTGCTGCTCCTAAATGTGCATCTCGCTGGTTGGTGCCAGAGGATGCTGCTGCTCCTAAATGTGCATCTCGCTGGTTGGTGCCAGAGGAAGGTGCTGACCCTAATTGTGTATCTCGCTGGTTGGCACCCAAGGACGGTGCTGCCTCCAAATGTGCATCTCGCTGATTGGCACCTGAGGATGGTATTGCCTCCAAATATGCATCTCGCTGGTTGGCCCCCAAGAAAGAGGCTGCCTCCAAATCAGCTTCTTGCTGGTTGGTGCCAGAAGATGGAACTGCTTCCAAATGTGCATCTTGCTGGTTGGTGCCAGAAGACGGTGCTACTCCCAAATGTGCATCTTGCTGGTTGGTGCCAGAGGACGGTTCTGTCTCCAAATGTGCATCTTGCTGGTTGGTGCCAGAGGACGGTGCTGTCCCCAAATGTGCATCTCGCTGATTGGCATTCGAAGATGGTGCTGCCCCCAAATCTGTATCTTTCTTCTTAGCACTAGAGGATGCTTTTGGAGAGTTTTCCCCTTTCTCTTGCTTCCTCTGCATCAAGTTTTCAGGCAGGCTGGGGATCTCTGCCTTTTTGTCATCAACATTATTAGTGATGCTTACAGAAGCCCTGTTGTCTTCAGGTACTTTTTTCTTGCAAGGTTGCTCTACCCCTTCTAGACAAAAGAAAATTAAAATGACTTAGTAAAGCATGATTTTCTTATCCAACTAATTACTTAGTCCCATCCAGTGAATCTGAGAACTTGTTCATGCAATGCAATGATCACCTGGAACTGCAAGCTCAGTGAAAGTAATGGGCATAAATCATCTATAAGAACACAGTGAATGCAAGCATCTACTGTTCAGGCCAACTGGGAGAAGACCTGGGAGATAAGAATAATATATTACAGCAAAGGACTGCTCTTATGGAAGTACTATACGGCAAATAGAGCAGAATTAGAAGTATCTCCAGACACAACACCAGTGTAGAGTTTCTGCTATACCTGGCCTGTTGGAGACATGAATATTTTACAGTAAAGTCTGTGAGCAGGGCATTTCTAAAGACTTCACATCCCAACCAAATTTAACTTATTACTCTACATTTTGCATTAATTTCCCTGAGATATGCAGATCCTTGTATATGATTTCTAGGGTAAATCACAAGCAATACAATAAGGCATTTACTACAGGATTCTGGTGAACTGCCTTAATCTCAACTAAAATGTGTAGTGATGCTCATCAATGCCTGGCACGAGCTACTATGAAATGACCTTCAGAAAATAAACCTTAAAATTTGACTATTTACTACTGTGGTCAGACTAAATTAATCATTAGCGACCTTGTTGAAAGAGCCCTAAAACCATTATGTGACAATTTATTAAAAACAAAAAATAATACAGTGCAACTGTCTTATTAGGAACTCCTATTTGCCAGAAGTGTTCACGATGGCAAGGGATTCATTGCATCAAGGAGAGTATAGCAGTCTCCCCAGTATGTGTCTGAAACAAAATACATGACAAAGGCATTCTGGAATATGTTAAGTACATATGCATGCTAAAATAATGTCTTTTTAGGAAGCACTGCTAAACAACTTTATATATACATATATAATGCAAGTTTGCTTACCATAAACAATGTTTTCCATAAACAGAGGATGAATTAGCCATGACATGTGGGTGACATCATCTGGGGGCACCAAATGGACTTCTCTTTTAGCTAGTAGAGCTCTGAGCTGTACTGAGCATGTGCAGGAGTTTCTACATAGGCATTGCTTTGTGAGCCTCCTTGTGTAATATTAGAGCTCATTCTAGCTAGGTAATCAACTCTCCAGATGGGTATTTAAAATGGCTAATTCATCCTGCTATCTACAGAAAACACCAGTAAGCAATCTTGCTTTTTCTGTCAATAAGCAGGCTGAACTAGCCATTACATATGGGGAGTCCTAAGCTGAGGGCTGCAGCGGAGCATTTACTGAGTAAGCAACCTGGATTCCATCATGGAAAGTAGACTGCTGCAAGAACAAGTTACACAAAACTGACTGTCCAAATTTACAGTTAGTCCTTGAGAGGTTATCTAGACAGTAAAGAGTCATAAAAGTGGGAAGTGATGGCCAAGCTGTAGCTTTACAGCTATCTTCACGAGGTATTTCTTGTAGATGAGCAAAAGAAGAGGCCATAGCTCTAACTTTGACAGAGTCTATGGTCTGTAAGCCTGCTAATGTGTAGCAGTGCTGAATGCATTCCTCTATCCAGCTGGACAATGTACACTTGGCAAATGCAACTCCAAGTCTGTTAGGGCCATACAACATGAAGAATTGTGAAGCATGGCTATGTGGCTGAGCTCTTTACTTATAAGTTAAGGCTCTTCTGCAATCTAAAATATGAAGCATCTTCTTTCCTTCATGCGCATGTGGTCTTGGAAAAACGTTTGGTAACACCATGGATTGATTAATATGGAAAGCCAAGACAACCTTTGGAAGAAACTTCAGGAGAGTGTAGAACACGTTCCTATTAAGGAAGAACTGCATGTATGGATGATAGTTAAACAAAGCTTGGAGTTTGCTTACTCTTCTGGCCGATGTTACTACCACGAGAAACACCTCTTTCCATGGCAAGAATCTGAGAGAAGCAGTTTCCAATGGTTAAAAAGCCAGCTTCATTAATTGAGAAAGAACAACATTTAGGTCCCATAGTACCAGAGGTTTTTGTTTCGGTAGTCAAACATGCCACAAACCTTTCATAAATCTGGATACCAATGGGCGAGTGGAGATAGTATATCATTTACTTGTTGAAAAAGACCTGCAATGGCACAGAGATATGCCAAGGCCTGAGTCAAAAAGGCTGAGGATATACTTTAGCAAATATTTGGGCTCGCAAGAAAATGGGTCCAAGGCATGTTGACACCATGTGGAATATAAGAACATGCCACACTGGGTCAGACCAAGGGTCCATCAAGCCCAGCATCCCGTTTCCAACAGTGGCCAATCCAGGCCATAAGAACCTGGCAAGTACCCAAAAATTAAGTCTATTCCATGTTACTCTTGCTAATAATAGTAGTGGCTATTTTCTAAGTCAACTTAATTAATAGCAGGTAATGAACTTCTCCTCCAAGAACTTATCCAATCCTTTTTTAAACACAGCTATACTAACTGCACTAACCACATCCTCTGGCAACAAATTCCAGAGTTTAATTGTGCGTTGAGTGAAAAAGAACTTTCTCCGATTAGTTTTAAATGTGCCACATGCTAACTTCATGGCGTGCCCCCTAGTCTTTCTATTATCTGAAAGAGTAAATAACTGATTCACATCTACCCGTTCTAGACCTCTCATGATTTTAAACACCTCTATCATATCCCTCCTCAGCTGTCTCTTCTCCAAGCTGAGAAATCCTAACCTCTTTAGTCTTTCCTCATAGGGGAGCTGTTCCATTCCCCTTATCATTTTGGTCACCCTTCTCTGTACCTTCTCCATCTTTTCCATTTAAAGCCATATGCTTTCCTAGTTGAAGACTTCCTCACGCAAACTAATATGTTGTCTATGTCTCTTGGTAGAGATAAATTTACGATCACTGAGCATTCAACATCCAAGCTGTCAAGATTGAGAGCTAGAAGGTTTGGGTACAAAAGAGTGCCTTCCTCCTGAGTTAGCAAGGTACAATATTTACATATCAGATCTGTCTGGGCCACGCTGACATTATGAGGATTTGCCTAGCTTGATTCTGTAGGATTTTTTGCACTGTTCCGGATATCAAGAGTAACAGTGGAAAAGCATACATAAGACAAGTAATCCAGTTGACCAGGAAAGCATCCTGGGCTAGCTTAAAGGAGCTGAATAAAATCGAGCAAAAGTTGTCCAGCTTTTTGTTTTGCTTGGACGCGAATAAGTCAATGGTTAGGAGACCCCATAAATCAAACATACATCAGCTGTTGATTGCTGCAGAGACCACTAGTACAACTGGAAAATTCTGTTGAGATGGTCCGCTACTATGTTGGAGATTCCTGGAAGATAAGTGGCTTGTAAGACAGCTTGATTCCTTGTAGGTTTATTGCCAAATGCTCAGTGTCTCCTGGGAGAGGTGCCATGACCCGATGCAGCCTTGTTTGTTGATACAGAAACATAACAGCAGAAAAAAAGACTGTATGACCCCATTCAGTCTGACCATCTGTCCAATTAATTTATTACAATTCTCATCACTTCCTTAGAAATCCCTTGTAATTATCCCATGGTGACTTGATTGTTGATCTGGATAAGAATAATTTATCCTCAGAGAAGATGCGCAAAAGTTACCAGTGTGTATCTGATTGTTCTCAAATATCCAGAAGATTGATTTGGAAGTAGCTTTCAGTGAGAGAACAAGTGCCTTCGGTTCAAAAAGATCCTGTGTGCACACTCCATCCCTTTGATGGAGAAGTGTGTGGAGCAGAGTTCTCTACTGAAGTGTGCAGGATGTCAGCCAACAGTGTAATTCCTGTTTCATTTCTTCAGACAACTGTGCTGTCTTTTACAAGGGCCGAGTCAGTTGGTCCCACTGAGAGCATAGATCTCTTTGTAGGTGGCAGATGTGGAGGCAGGTTAGTGAAACTACATGAATGGCCGCTGCCATATGACCTAAAACAATCAGAAGCGCTCTGTCCATTAAGCGTCATGAGGACAGTAATTTGTGAATGAGCTATCTCAAAAGTGCTCACTCACTCTACAGGTAGAAAAAAGCTCTCTTTTGTAGCGAATCTATCCATGCTCTGATAAACTTTAGTTAGTGGGTTGGTACTAGGTTCAATTTCTCAAAATTCACCAGGAACTCTAAATTTTGAAGGAACTGAACTGCCTTTTATAGTGAGATTAACACCACTTCCCAGGATCAGGCTGTGAATAATCAATCGTCCAGATAAAAGAACACTTGGACTTCCTGATGTTCACAACACATTTGGTGAAGACTATCTGAGCAGCTCAGAGGCCAAATGTAAGTACCCCGTATTGGTAATGGGAGGAATCCACCTGGAAGTGAAGGTAATGCCAGTGGGAGGGATATACGGGAATGAGAGCACATGCATCCTTCAAGTCAGAAGTGCACATCCATTCTTCCTTGAATCTTTATGGGTAGAAATCCCTTGTGTGTCGGGGAAGACTATAGTGATAGGGGTATACTACCGTCTACCTGGTCAAGATGGTGAGATAGACAGTGAAATGCTAAGAGAAATTAGGGAAGCTAACCAAATTGGTAGTGCAGTAATAATGGGAGACTTCAATTACCCCAATATAGACTGGGTAAATGTATCATCGGGTCACGCTAGAGAGATAACGTTCCTGGATGGAATAAATGATAGCTTTATGGAGCAATTGGTTCAGGAACCGACAAGAGAGGGAGCAATTTTAGATCTAATTCTCAGTGGAGCACAGGACTTGGTGAGAGAGGTAACGGTGGTGGGGCCGCTTGGCAATAGTGATCATAATATGATCAAATTTGATTTAATGACTGGAAAAGGAACAGTGTGCAAATCCAAGGCTCTTGTGCTAAACTTTCAAAAGGGAAACTTTGATAAAATGAGAAAAATTGTTAGAAAAAAACTGAAAGGAGCAGCTACAAAAGTAAAAAATGTCCAAGAGGCGTGGTCATTGTTAAAAAATACCATTCTAGAAGCACAGTCCATATATATTCCACACATTAAGAAAGGTGGAAAGAAGGCAAAACAATTACCAGCATGGTTAAAAGGGGAGGCGAAAGAAGCTATTTTAGCCAAAAGATCTTCATTCAAAAATTGGAAGAAGGATCCAACAGAAGAAAATAGGATAAAGCATAAACGTTGGCAAGTTAAATGTAAGACATTGATAAGACAGGCTAAGAGAGAATTTGAAAAGAAGTTGGCTATAGAGGCAAAAACTCACAGTAAAAACTTTTTAAAATATATCCGAAGCAGAAAGCCTGTGAGGGAGTCGGTTGGACCGTTAGATGATCGAGGGGTTAAAGGGGCACTTAGAGAAGATAAGGCCAATGCGGAAAGATTAAATGATTTCTTTGCTTCGGTGTTTACTGAAGAGTATGTTGGGGAGGTAACCGTAATGGAGAAGGTTTTCATGGGTAATGATTCAGATGGACTGAATCAAATCACAGTGAACCTAGAAGATGTGGTAGGCCTGACTGACAAACTGAATAGTAAATCACCTGGACCGGATGGCATACACCCCAGAGTTCTGAAGGAACTAAAAAATGAAATTTCAGACCTATTAGTAAAAATTTGTAACTTATCATTAAAATCATCCATTGTACCTGAAGACTGGAGGATAGCATATGTAAGCCCAATATTTAAAAAGGGCTCCAGGGGCGATCTGGGAAACTACAGACTGGTTATAGCCTGACTTCAGTGCCAGGAAAAATAGTGGAAGGTGTTCTAAACATCAAAATCACAGAACATATAGAAAGACATGGTTTAATGGAACAAAGTCAGCATGGCTTTACCCAGGGAAAGTCTTGCCTCACAAATCTGCTTCACTTTTTTGAAGGAGTTAATAAACATGTGGATAAAGGTGAACCGGTAGATATAGTATACTTGGATTTTCAGAAGGCGTTTGACAAAGTTCCTCATGAGAGGCTTCTAGGAAAAGTAAAAAGTCATGGGATAGGTGGCGATGTCCTTTCGTGGATTGCAAACTGGCTAAAAGACAGGAAACAGAGAGTAGGATTAAATGGGCAATTTTCTCAGTGGAAGGGAGTGGACAGTGGAGTGCCTCAGGGATCTGTATTGGGACCCTTAATTTTCAATATATTTATAAATGATCTGGAAAGAAATACGACGAGTGAGATAATCAAATTTGCAGATGACACAAAATTGTTCAGAGTAGTTAAATCACAAGCAGACTGTGATAAATTGCAGGAAGACCTTTTGAGACTGGAAAATTGGGCATCCAAATGGCAGATGAAATTTAATGTGGATAAGTGCAAGGTGATGCATATAGGGAAAAATAACCCATGCTATAATTACACAATGTTGGGTTGCATATTAGGTGCTACAACCCAAGAAAGAGATCTAGGTGTCATAGTGGATAACACATTGAAATCGTCGGTACAGTGTGCTGCGGCAGTCAAAAAAGCAAACAGAATGTTGGGAATTATTAGAAAGGGAATGGTGAATAAAATGGAAAATGTCATAATGCCTCTGTATCGCTCCATGGTAAGACCTCACCTTGAATACTGTGTACAATTCTGGTCGCCGCATCTCAAAAAAGATATAATTGCGATGGAGAAGGTACAGAGAAGGGCTACCAAAATGATAAGGGGAATGGAACAACTCTCCTATGAGGAAAGACTAAAGAGGTTAGGACTTTTCAGCTTGGAGAAGAGACGACTGAGGGGGGATATGATAGAGGTGTTTAAAATCATGAGAGGTCTAGAACGGGTAGATGTGAATCGGTTATTTACTCTTTCGGATAGTAGAAAGACTAGGGGGCACTCCATGAAGTTAGCATGTGGCACATTTAAAACTAATCGGAGAAAGTTCTTTTTTACTCAACGCACAATTAGACTCTGGAATTTGTTGCCGGAAGATGTGGTTAGTGCAGTTAATATAGCTGTGTTTAAAAAAGGATTGGATAAGTTCTTGGAGGAGAAGTCCATTACCTGCTATTAAGTTCACTTAGAGAATAGCCACTGCCATTAGCAATAGTTACATGGAATAGACTTAGTTTTTGGGTACTTGCCAGGTTCTTATGGCCTGGATTGGCCACTGTTGGAAACAGGATGCTGGCCTTGATGGACCCTTGGTCTGACCCAGTATGGCATTTTCTTATGTTCTTTTGAATGTAGGTGAGTATTGTGTTTAGGACATGGATTCAACCTGCCTGTAGCCAAGACAAGAATGTTTAAGGAGGTAGCTCAGGAGGTGATATTTTACATAGTACAGAGCCACCCTACTTGTCCATTTCTTCCCTGAGAAATATGATTCTGTTGAGCTAGATCTCACCTCTGTTGAGTATTTCCACCACAATGTCCTGTCTCTGGGGCACTCTGCTGGTGTGCGAATTCTGCAGCAAACTCATTAGCATAGTAAACTGGGTGTCCATGTGCTCCATCATTCTGTCCATGGAATCATTCATGTGTTCCATCAGTCTGTCCAAGCCGTTATCAATGTGTGTGAGCAGCTTCTTCTCCACATGTTCCAAATGCTTATAAACAATGCTCTCTAGATAGCTTCAGGGAGGCTGTGTTGAGGGAATTTATTTTGAATTTCTCTTGGAGAAGATGCTTGTTCAGTTTTCTCAGATCTAGAATGGGTCTCAATTTCCCCCAAGTTTTTGGCGATGAGAAAATACCAGAAGTAAAATCCCTTGCCAAACTGAAGTGCAGGGATTGTTTCAATCACTCTTTGCATTAAGTGAGATAGATTTGTATTGATATCGAAAGTTGGAAGTATGATCTCTTGTACGAGTAAGAATATCTCGAATTACAAGGCTGCTCGGGCCCTGTCAAGAGAGATTGGACCACCACATTATTTTATTTGGACTACAGTTTCTCCAAGCTTCTCTCCAAAGAGGCTCTCCCCCAGTCAAGGCACATCTGCTAATTTTTCATGAATGTCATTGTGAATACTGCTGGCTCTGAACCACGCCATATGTTGAGTACCGACTGAAGCAAGTGAGGTATGAGATATGGTTATCAAATGACTCATATACAGAGCGGATGTCGTCCAGAAGTGGTTGAGGATAATAATTTCCATCTTCAGTTGTGTGAAGGGAAGGTTTTAGTTGTTGTATGCAGTCATGTAAATATTGCACCATATAAAGTTGGTGAACAGAGATATGAGCAGTTAACTGAGCTCTGGAATATTCTTTTTCCAAAATTATCTAAGGGCCTGATCTTTCCCCAGAGGGAAATTTGAATAAATCTTTATTTTGTCTTCTTCAGGTGGATTCTACAATGGACTAATAAGGTAATTGAACTATACCAAAACCAGTTGAATTATACACTTTACAATTAAGCCTAATTTTCTTGCTGTAGTCACACAAGATATTGGATTCTTCCACATTCTCATCTGTAATTGATTTACAATATTATGAACTAGGAAAGCTGCTGGTTCTGATGGTGTCTCCAGAATTTGTAGAATACCGAAGACTTTCATCTGAGGTTTCTTATCCTTGTGAACATTTATTCAAGAACATTTTTCCTATTTTTTTTTTTTTAACTACTTTTGAATAAAGTAGGTTCTTGTGGAGGAGAATTATATTCCAGAAGCGGTCATAAGGTATACCTGTTGAACCTTTTTGGAACCCAACAGCATAGAACACTGATCCAGGATCCCAATGATGAAGAAAGAAGTGGGGGACTCTTCCAGATGTCTCTGATAGGATAATCCCTAGTCTACAACCTCTGACTTTACTGCAATTGAGGGCAATAATGAAGAAAATCTTAACAAGGACTCTGATGATGTATTTAGGCTGATCAGAGAAACAGGGACTCTACCCTGAGGGATTGCTGAGCAATGTTAGAAAGGAGATGGAAGGGTCCTTCTGGCTCCTTGGTCAAAGAGATAAAGAAATATCTCACCAACTCCGTAATCTGGTCAAGGATACAGCTGTATCCTCTGACCTGGCATGGGTAGTAGTACATATACTTCTGAGACAAGAATGGTTCCTGTTCTTGAATAAGAGGTCTACTGGAGTAAGCAGTACCGGAGAACAAAAATGGGGTTTGGTATCTTTAAGCAGAAGCCTTGTGTTAGAAATTTGGAGGATGAAAACACTCTGATAATGGGAGGGGGCAAAGCTAACAAATCCCACTCTGCCCCTGATGCTGGCCTACCAGAATACAGCTGTGTTGGCAATTCTGCCTGTTGACAATGCCCAAGACTCGATGGGTTGACTGATGCTGTGCCTTAGATTTATGGATCAATGGGACTGGCAGCTTAGCTTTAGAAGAAGTATGCTTTAAATGTATTGAGCCACTCTGTCTGGTCAATTAAGCTGGTGCTAAGCAGTAGCACATTGGCATTGCATACATTGGTGTTGGTTGCATTGACAGAACTCTGGATCAGTTAGGCTGTGCATCCTCGAGACAGTAGCACCTTGTGGTAGCAGCGTCGATGATGGTGCTCCATTCGTTGATGGTGTCGATGCATCACACTTGGATGTGATTTCTTCATCGCTGATCTGCCGGCTCCATAGAGCGATGCCATTTACTCTTCCACACAGGGTGGTCAGTAGTTTGACACTTGAGGCTTCGGCCTGGTACAAAGACCAGGGAGTTTGAGGTACTATTGCCCAACGCTTGTCCTGGCAAGGCAGACAAAGCTGGACTGCGGGAGGATGACTGCAGCTTCTGAGAGACTTAAGCTGTTGCTCCATTCTATGTGCCCTGGAATATCTGTCCGCAGGCATAACAGTTTGCCTGGTTGTGATCCGGACTGAAGCAGCAGTAACAATTTATGTCAGTTAGTGAGGGACATTATCTTTCTGCTGATACACATTTTGAGTAGGTAGAAACTAAGGGAGATTTTTGTTTTTTTCCATTTGTTTTTGGTAGCACTAAAAAGTGCTGCTGTGGGCACTGCAGGGGCAGCAAGGCAACTAAAGAAACATGAAACTGAAGAAAATAATGAAAAATGTTAAAGATATAGAAAAAATTATCTGGACAGCTTGAATACACACCATGTCACTGATGTACAAGGGTTCGGAGTGTGGAAAACACGAGGCCTCTGCGAGCTACGATTTTTGAAACGGCATTGATTGAATACAAACGCCCACAATCCCTCAGAGCTAAAAGCTCTACTAGCTAGAAGTGTCCTGTGCCACTGGATGACATCAACTACATGTCATGCCTACTTAATGACAGAAAAAGCAGAGTTGTTTACCTGTAACAGGTGTTCTCCAAAGACAACAAGATGTTAGTCCTCCTCACACAAGGGTGACATCATCAGATGCAGCCCGATGTGGAAAAATTGTGTCAAAGTTTCTAGAAACTAACCCTAACCCAAAGTTACAGGTAAGCAACTCTGCTTTCTCTGAGGAAAAGCAGGAAGGTAGACCTTGCATATGGGTGAATCCCTAGCTACAGGCTGCTTCCCAACACAAAAGGGGACCATCAGACACCTAATCGGGTACCAACGGGCAACACCACTGGTGCTGTTGGTAACAGAGGGGGAGATTACCTGAATACCAACAATGGACCCTATGTTGAGAGAGTTGAGTTCTACACCTCAAACAGGTTCTGGAGGACAGACAGGCCAAACCTACTGTCGCGGCAGCCATGCCTATCCAGACAGTAATGAGATGTGAATGTATGGAGAAAACTGCATGTCTCAGCCTTGCAGATCTCCTCCTCGGGAACTGCTCACAAGTGGACCACCGACGCTGCCATGGCTCTAACAGAATGAGCCTTGACATGACCCCAAGATGCAATCCCGCCTGGGCATAAAAGGAGGAGATGCAATCTGCTAGCCAACTGGATACTGTTTGTTTGGTAATGGAAACGCCCAACTTATTCCCATCAAAAGAAATAAAAAGTTGGGTGGACTGTCTATGGACTTCTATCTGCAACAGGTAGAAGGCTAAGGCTTGCTTGCAGTTCAAACTGTGCAGTGCTCATTCGCCTTGGTGTGAACGGGGCCTGGGAAAGAAAATTGGCAGGACGATTGACTGGTAAGATAGAATCAGTCACCACCTCAGGCAGGAACTTAGGATGTGTTATGCAAGACCAACCTGTCATAATAGAACTTAGCATAAGATGGATAAAAGTCTCTCAGGCCTGGAGCTCACTGATCCTGCACGCTGAAGTGACCACCACCAAAAATATGATCCTCCAGGTCCAGGTACTTCAGGTCACAGGTGCGTAGTGGCTCAAAATGAGCTTTCATCAGCTCAGCTAACACCACGTTGAGGTCCCAAGACACAGCGGGAGACCTTAGAGGAGGCTGCAATTGAAACAGGCCCCGCATGAAACATACAACTATAGGCTGTACTGAAATAGGCGTACTATCTACGCCGTGGTGGTAGGCGCCAACCGCACTAAGATGAACTCCATCGGAATTGGTTTTTAAGCCAGCCTCCAAAAGGTGTAGAAGGTAGTCAAGCAGTTTTTGTCTAGGGCAGAAGAATGGATTTAGGGCCTTCTGCTCACACCACACAGATAACCTCCTCCAATTCAGTTCAAAGGACTTTCTAATGGAAGACTTTCTGGAAGCCACCAGGACCTGAGATACAGCTTCCGAAAGATCAAGCGGCTGCAGGATTAACCTCTCAACATCCAGGCTGTGAGCAACAGGGCTGAAGGCTGGGATGACGCAGCCTGCCCTGATCTTGTGTGATGAGATCTAGGGAAGTCCCAGACTGATCGCTTTCTGGATGGACAACTCCCGCAGGAGTGGAAACCAGATCTGTCTCGGCCAATGAGGTGCTATGAGTATTACAGTCCCTCTGTCCTCGCGAAGCTTTGAGAGTCTTCGCCACTAAGGGAATCTAAGGATACGCATACAGAAGACCCTTGCCCTAGATGCAGGGTAGATGCATCCATGCTTATCACTATTTGAGTAGGGAGACTCTGAAAGGAAATTCCCGCCACCAGAATAAAGACCTGGAGAGACGAGGTGACTTGGATGCAACCTCGAGGCTATAAGTGACCTGGTGCCACTGTGATCTCAGGGTCTATTGGGCTCTATCCATATGTAAGTATGCCAAGGAAGTGACATGGACAGTTGCAGCCATGTGACCCAACAGCCTCAACATGCACCAAGCTGATACCTGCTGGCTCTGTTGCACCTGTCGCAATGGTCGCTAGAGTGATGGCCTTCTGGTGCAGCAGAAAGGCACTGGCTTGAGCCGTGTTTAGCAGGGCTCCGATGACGTCCAATTGAGGTGACAAACTGAGATGGGACTTTGGGCAGTTGAGAATGAACCTAGTGACTCCAACACCCAAATGGTCAAGTGCATGGACCAGATGGCCTCCACTTGAGATGTGCTCTTGACCAGCCAATCATCCAGATACACGAATACATACACTCCCAGACTGCAGAGGTGCTCGTGGGGTGGACGTGAGCTCGAAAAGCAATACACTCAGTACTGATAGTGCTGTTTCCCCACCAGAAATCAGAGATACTTTATGTGACCAGGGAAGATCTCGATATAGGTGTATACATCCTTTAGCCAGTCCCCTTTGTGCAAAAGGGGATCAAGATGCCCAAGGAAATCATCTTGAACTTTTTTTTTTTTAGAAACTTGTTCTAGGTTCTCAGGTCTAGGATGGGATGAGTCCTTTTTTCTTTGGAATCAGGAAGTACCTGAGTAGAATCCCTGCCCTCTTTGCCCTGCTGGTATGAGCTCAACCACTCTGGCTGATAAGAGGGAGGAGTGCTTCATTTGTAGTACCTCTTGATGCACTACCAGCCTCCAAAATGGGCACGGAGGGCAATTTAGCAGGACACCCAATAGGTTTAATTGGTACCCCGGCAGATGATGGCCAAAACCCACTGGTCCAAGGTTATATTGGGCCACCGGTTCACAAAGAGCCGCAACCTGCCCCCGACCAGAGGATCCATCATCCTGGGTGTGGGCAACTGGCTTACACTCCCTACGGCCCTGTCAAAATCCCATTCCCGGAGTTGACTGAGGAGCTGATTGGTGCTTGGGAGCTCTATGCTGCCTGGAACGGCCTCAGGAGGTCTGATGGTGCATACAGGATTGAAGAGGCGGGGGGTTCTTTGGATGAGCAGGATGGGTCCGGAGTGCTGGTGGAGAGTTGTTGGAGGGTTTCATGATGATCCTGGAGTTGTGCCACAGCATAATTCACTCTCTCTCTCTGATGAGATTCTCTCCAGTGCACGGCACATCAATGAGTCGTTTCTGTACCTCTAGTCTAAGATCCAAGGCCCACAGCATTGTTAGACTATGGATGCCACTTCCCGCTGCAGAGACCCTCAATGCCGTTTCGAAAATATCGTAGCTCGCAGAGACCACGTGCTTTCCACACTCCAAACCCTTGTGCATCAGTGACATGGTGTGTCTTGCTGCTGTTGAGGCATCTGCTCAGCCACCTCCTGCACCTACTTCCAGATGTCCCACGAGTATTGGCTAGTGTAGACCTGGTATGCAGCGATGCAGGAGATAAGCATGGCACCTTGGAATACCTTCCTCCCAAGAGCGTCCAGTGCTGTGTGGTCCTTCCAAAGGGGCATTGAGGAGTGGGTCTGAGAGCGCTTGGCCCTCTTGAGGGGGGGGATTCAACCACCACCAATTGGTGGGGTAGCTGACACTTATCGAACCCGGCAGCCTTTTGGACGAGGGAAACCCAGTCCGCCTTCTTATTCATGGGAGGCACTGTGAAGGGGTGTTTCCGAATTCTCAGCAGCAACTCCATAAGGATCTTGTGTACCAGGACCGCCACAATCTCCTTAGGAGATTTTGTGCCAGGTATCTTCTTCAGTCAAAAGCTGGAATAGGATAGCCTCTGCCATCACCCTGACAAACCCTGCGAAGGTCAAGTCCTCAGCTGGGGACTTCCTTCACTCCTCTGGAGGAGAAGGGTCTAACCAGAGTCCACATGAATCCTCAGAGGATTCCATATGATCATTCCCCCAGGGATCGTAGGGACCCTCATCCTTACTGTATACCATAGGGGATGGGACCCTAAGTGCTCGACCGACGTCCAGAAGTGCAGGCACTGATGGAACAGGACAGGGGACTACCGGCCTCAGTGTCTCCACTGGCCTTGGTGGAGCTTCCTCCTCGGAGGACCCAGTGACGACTACTGTATCAGTAGTGAGAGGATCGGTGCCCCGCCAGGAACTGGTGCCGTCACAGGAACCAACACCAGCTGGGTCAGTAAAGCACTGATGAGCACACCGAGTTTCTCCAGAAGCAGTACGAGCACGGGCGGCACTGGCTCTGGTACTGTGGGACCGAAGCACTGCAGTGCCCGCTCCATCGCTAGCCGGATTCGATGCTCCAACTCCTCCTCAAATGTTGCAGATGCAGACACTGACTGGGAGGAAGAAGGGATGGCCAGATCTTCTTCGGACCCACGAGGGGGATCAGCGTCTGGCACCAGATCCAGTCGAGACTGTCACGGACCCCGAGCATTGATAGAGGTTTGGTGCTCCTCATCACGGGGTAGTTTCGGGGGTAACGCAGTGACAGGTGCTAATGCTTTTAGGTCTTTCCACGATGCTCGGCCTGGTGTTTCCCGGGTGCGAAGGTTGAGGATGATGAACCCAACGTCCTCAGCCCGGAGAAGATCGACAATGGTCGGTCTCCAGCGCCCCCATCCACCGGCAACCTCGATGGAACCGATTGTCCCGTCGATGTTGATGGTGTGGTGTCCATTGGTGCGGCAGAAGTCCTCCTATGCCTTGGACTTCTTCAACCGGAAGAGGTTATTCATCTTGTTGAGTCGAAGCCAACATTCCTTCGGGGTCATACAGACACAAACCAGCAACCCCAGACGTCAAGCAATGCCCCCAGGCAGAAGATACAAACCTCATGAGGATCAATGGTCCTTGGACACTGTGCGCATTGGAGGAAGCCAGACATGGCCATGATGGGGCGAAACAAATGGGAAAAATACGGAATGACTGCGGCAGCCAGTGATGGAAAACTGGCACTGAGGTAAAGGACTTTGAAGAGAGACAGCGAAAAACCATAAAAAATTTTCCTTGAGGCAAAAAGCCAAAGGTTTAGAGCTCAATCCAACTGCAATGCTGACAGCTCCGCAGAAAAAAAGAGAGTGAAGAGGAACCACGCGTGGAAGCATGGTATAGGCATGCTGGGCATGCTCAGTGTGCCTAGCCAAAATTTCTAGAAACTTTGACATAAGTTTTCCACATCAGGCTCCATCTGCTGATGACACCCAGGTGACAGGACTACCATCCTGCATGCCCTCAGAAAAAAAACCAAACAGATTACACAATGGGATGTTAACGTGATACTATCAAGGCTGTAATGCAGTGGTTCTCAACCCTGCCCTGGGGACCCCCCCAGCCAGTCGGGTTTTCAGGATATCCACAATGAATATACATGAGAGAAAATTTGCATACACTGCCTCCATAGCATGCAAATTTTCTCTCATTCATATTCATTGTGGATATCCTGAAAACCCGACTGGCTAGGGAGGTCCCCAGGACAGGGTTGAGAACCATTGCTATAATGCAAAAAGTGAAATTTACAAACAGTAGATGTTGCCATCCTATGTCTATGCATTATTTGTGATCCCTTTAGTTATTTTCATGCTTTTTGTCAATTTTCAACAATTATATGCAAATCTGAAAGTAATATGTCAATGGTGTGACTATTTTTTTTAAAGTCAGCATAAGCATGTGAGAAGCACTGCCTGCTTCTCAGGTGTGCAAGCTTCTGAGACACTGTTCCTCTAGGGCAGCGGTTCTCAACCGGTGTGTCGCAACACACCAGTGGGTTGCCAAGCGCCGGCCGGTGTGTCGCGGCTCCCGGTGTTCTACTGCCTTTGCTTGTGCTTCCCTTCTCCCTAGGGGCGGGGCCGAAGAATGGAGAGACACTGCGCGCTGCCGCCGGGGGCCAAAGAATGGAGAGACGCCGCGTGCCGCCGCCTGAAGAGTGGAGAGACCTGTGCGCTGCCGCCGGCGGGACTGAAGAATGGAGAGACGCTACGCGCCGCTGCCGGCGTCTGAAGAGTGGAGAGACCTTTGCGCCGCTGCCGAATAGCGAAGAGACGCTGTGCACTGCGGGAGGTCGCTGGAGAGACGCTGCATGCTGCCAGAGGTCAGGCCAGAGGCGGCTGAGAAGAGGAGGCCAGGCTTATTGGGCCAAGCAATAAGAAGAATCTCCATGTGAGCTTGTGTGTGTGTGTGTGTGTGTGTGTGGTGTGGTAGAATGGGTATCTGGGTGCATGAGTGAGAGCGTGTGTGTGTGTGTGTGTGTGTGTGTGGTAGAATGGGTGCATGAGTGAGAGCGTGTGTGTGTCTGTGGTAGAATGGGTGCATGAGTGAGAGCGTGTGTGTGTGTGGTAGAATGGATGCATGCGTGTGTCTGTGTGTGTGTGTGTGGTAGAATGGGTGCCTGGGTGCATGAGTGAGAGCTTGTGTGTGTGTGTGGTAGAATGAGTGCCTGGGTGCATGAGTGAGAGCTTGTGTGTGTGGTAGAATGGGTGCCTGGGTGCATGAGTGAGAGCTTGTGTGTGTGTGTGGTAGAATGGGTGCCTGGGTGCATGAGTGAGAGCTTGTGTGTGTGTGTGGTAGAATGGGTGCCTGGGTGCATGAGTGAGAGCTTGTGTGTATGGTAGAATGGGTGCCTGGGTGCATGAGTGAGAGCTTGTGTGTGTGTGTGTGTGTGTGTGTGTGTGTGGTAGAATGGGTGCCTGGGTGCATGAGTGAGAGCTTGTGTGTGTGTGTGTGTGGTAGAATGGGTGCATGAGTGAGAGCGTGTGTGTGTGTGTGGTAGAATGGGTGCATGAGTGAGAGCTTGTGTGTGTGTGTGGTAGAATGGGTGCATGAGTGAGAGCTTGTGTGTGTGGTAGAATGGGTGCCTGGGTGCATGAGTGAGAGCTTGTGTGTGTGGTAGAATGGGTGCCTGGGTGCATGAGTGAGAGCTTGTGTGTGTGGTAGAATGGGTGCCTGGGTGCATGAGTGAGAGCTTGTGTGTGTGTGTGTGTGTGGTAGAATGGGTGCCTGGGTGCATGAGTGAGAGCTTGTATGTGTGGTAGAATGGGTGCCTGGGTGCATGAGTGAGAGCTTGTGTGTGTGTGTGGTAGAATGGGTGCCTGAGTGAGAGCTTATATGTGTGGTAGAATGGGTGCCTGGGTGCATGAGTGAGAGCTTGTGTGTGTGTGTGTGTCTGTGGTAGAATGGGTGCCTGAGAGCTTTTGTGTGTGTGTGTGTGTGTGTGTGTGTGTGTGGTAGAATGGGTGCATGAGTGAGAGCGTGTGTGTGTGTGTGTGTGGTAGATGGTGTGTGTGTGTGTGGTAGAATGGGTGCATGAGTGAGAGCTTGTGTGTGTGTGGTAGAATGGGTGCATGAGTGAGAGCTTGTGTGTGTGTGTGTGGTAGAATGGGTGCCTGGGTGCATGAGTGAGAGCGTGTGTGTGTGTGTGGTAGAATGGGTGCCTGGGTGCATGAGTGAGAGCTTGTGTGTGTGTGTGTGGTAGAATGGGTGCCTGGGTGCATGAGTGAGAGCTTGTGTGTGTGTGTGTGGTAGAATGGGTGCCTGGGTGCATGAGTGAGAGCTTGTATGTGTGGTAGAATGGGTGCCTGGGTGCATGAGTGAGAGCTTGTGCGTGTGTGTGGTAGAATGGGTGCCTGAGTGAGAGCTTATATGTGTGGTAGAATGGGTGCCTGGGTGCATGAGTGAGAGCTTGTGTGTGTGTGTGTGTGGTAGAATGGGTGCCTGGGTGCATGAGTGAGAGCTTTTGTGTGTGTGTGTGTGTGGTAGAATGGGTGCATGAGTGAGAGCGTGTGTGTGTGTGTGTGTGTGTGTGGTAGAATGGGTGCATGAGTGAGAGCTTGTGTGTGTGGTAGAATGGGTGCATGAGTGAGAGCTTGTGTGGGTGGTAGAATGGGTGCATGAGTGAGAGCTTGTGTGTGTGTGTGTGTGTGTGTGGTAGAATGGGTGCCTGGGTGCATGAGTGAGAGCTTGTGTGTGTGTGTGTGTGTGGTAGAATGGGTGCCTGGGTGCATGAGTGAGAGCTTGTGTGTGTGTGTGGTAGAATGGGTGCCTGGGTGCATGAGTGAGAGCTTGTGTGTGTGTGTGGTAGAATGGGTGCCTGGGTTCATGAGTGAGAGCGTGTGTATGTGTGTGTGGTAGAATGGGTGCATGAGTGAGAGTGTGTGTGTGGTAGAATGGGTGCCTGGGTGCATGAGTGAGAGCGTGTGTGTGTGTGTGTGTGGTAGAATGGGTGCATGAGTGAGAGCTTGTGTGTGTGTGTGGTAGAATGGGTGCCTGGGTGCATGAGTGAGAGCTTGTGTGTGTGTGTGGTAGAATGGGTGCCTGGGTGCATGAGTGAGAGCTTGTGTGTGTGTGTGGTAGAATGGGTGCCTGGGTTCATGAGTGAGAGCGTGTGTATGTGTGTGTGGTAGAATGGGTGCATGAGTGAGAGTGTGTGTGTGGTAGAATGGGTGCCTGGGTGCATGAGTGAGAGCGTGTGTGTGTGTGTGTGTAGTAGAATGGGTACCTGGGTGCATGAGTGAGAGCTTGTGTGTGTGGTAGAATGGGTGCATGAGTGAGAGCTTGTGTGTGTGGTAGAATGGGTGCATGAGTGGCAGTGTGTGAGAGACAGAGACTGGTCAGGGAGGTGACTGATGTGTGTATGGGAGAGACAGACTGGTCAGGGAGGTGTGTGTGTGTGTATGTGTGTGTGTGTGTGTGTGTGTGAGGAAGAGATACTAGTTAGGGAAGTTACTGGTCTGTGTGAGACAGAGACTGGTTGTGACTGGTTGTGGGCCCTAAGGAAGAGGACTGTGAGGACAGAGCTTCAAGCAGCTACTGCTGCTTCTGGTGAGTGTTATTGGCCTGCAAGGGAAAGGAATAGGAGAGTTGCTGGAGAGGGTAAGTAAAGGCAGCTTTTTAAGTTTATTTTTCTTGATTGACTGCCATTTTAATTATTGGGTATTGTATTATGTGATGTGTCTGCTGTTTTAAAATATTTTATTGATATTTGGACAATTTTAATAATTTTTATGAGTTTTTAATTTTTGGATGTTATTCTGTTCAGCTGTTTTGTAACATTTATTAGTATAGTTTTACAATTATTTCTAAGTGGGTATCTATCTATAGCAGCTTGGCTTGCTCTGTTTTCCTAATAGGAGGTGTATTAGTGTTTAGGGCCTGGTTAAATATTTGTAGTGGTAAATTACTATCTTTTTATAAGGAGGGGTATTATGCTTGCCAGTAAAGAGAGTTTGTTTTGCTTTTACTGAGATGACATCAGATCCAGAATATCTTTTTTTGTATGATATGCTGTACGGGTAATGCCCTAGTTCTGCTCTGCACCCAGTTTTGGGGGTCGAAGGGGTTCCTGAGGATGCAGAATGTATTTTTACATTTTGCCCATGACAGTCACATGTTCAGTGTGTCACGCATGTGAGAACCATCTGTCAGGTGTGTCCCGGCCGAAAAAAGGTCGAGAGCCACTGCTCTAGGGGATGGGTACAGCTTGAAAAAACTACTAAGAATTTGCTGAGGGTTCAAAACTTGGAAAAATGATCTGATAATTCTAAGAAATTGTCTTAATAATGCAGAGTAACTTCTGGGTATCTTATCCACGTTAATGAAAAAGAAACTTGCTGCTTTAAGCCTGTTTTGGAAATATTTTATTTTGTTTATTTTATTTATTTATTTGCAGTTTTTATATACTGACATTTGTTTAGTAACCTCACATCGGTTCACAATTAACACAATAGGAAAGTTTTAAAACAGTCCACCGGAGAGGACATTAGAAAACCTATGGGGTGATTATGAGACTGAGGATGCTCATTCAACCCAAGCTCCACTCACCTCTTCAAGAAACTATCAAATCTCTTATCATTCCTAACAAAAAAAAAAAAAAAAAATTCATCCAGCAAGGATACCATGCAGAACAATTAAAAGGAGAAATTACTACTTACCTGATAATTTCCTTTTCCTTAGTACAGACAGGTCAAACCAGAGGTTATGCACCTCTACCAGCAGATGTAGATGGAGAAAAGCTGATATCACCTCTGCAGTGACATCAGCCCTCCAGTATTCTCTGCAAAAAAAACCCAACTGTGGACAAACTAACAAAACTTGATTATTAACAGATAAACATTTCGGCACTCAGCCAACAGGAAAAACACTGAGCTCAGATAAAGAGTGCAATAACACTAATCTAGGGACTAGACTGACACCTACCAGTACTCTCTGGAACACATAGCCAAGCAGGAGGACCATAGCACAACCGTTCGGCAGCCAAGGGTAGGAAGTTGGAGTCACCTGTTTCTACTAAGGAAAAGGAAATTATCAGGTAAGTAGTAATTTCTCCTCTCTTAGCATACAGACAGGTGAATCCAAAACCAGTGGGATGTACCAAAGCTCCTCCCGAACAGAGCAGGAGGCTGCCCACAGTAAAGTCCAAACTGCACATGCGAAGGCTGTGTCTTCCTGGGCCTGCACATCCAAGTCATAATGTCTGGAAAAGTGTGTAAAGAGGACCACATCACAGCTCAACAAATGACGACGGGAGACAACAATCTAACCTCCACCCATGACACTGCCTGAGCAGTAGGTAACAGCTACTCAGCATCCACATACATGGCTGTAACTACCTCCTTAATCCAGCGAGCTATCGTAGCCCGCCACACCAGCTTACCCTGCTTACTCCCACCATGGAGTATAACAGTCAGTCTGTCTTCCTGAGAAGTTCAGAAACTTCTAAATACCACACAATGTGTCTCTTGACATCCAAGGGCCATAACAGGTGATATTCCTCTGCATCTCTTTCCCAATCCACAGACAGCAGGGAAATCAATTGATTCAAGTGAAAATCCAAGACCACTTTTGGTAAAAAGGAAGGAACTGCACATGCAGCTGTATCACCTCTAGAGTCACTCTTAGAAATGTCACCCACCATGACAAGGCCTATAGCTCAGATACTCAATGAGCAGAACAAATTGGCACAAGAAACTGTTTTTAAAATCAGTAATCTCAAGGAAAGGTTACGCAATGGTCGTAAAGTAGGGCCCATTAAAAAATCCAAAACCAGATTAAGACTCGACAAGGGCACTGGTAACCGCAAACGAGGTTACCAGTGCCCTTGTCGAGTCTGTTTGGCCTGTTTCAAGAAACAGGCCAAATCTGGATGAGCCAACAAGGGCTCAGCATTCACCTAACCTCAGAAACAGGTAAGAGGCGCCACCTGTATTGTTAAAGAATTAAGCACCAACCATTTACTCAATCCATCCTGCAAAAAATTCCAAAATGAGCAGGATCTTACCTGAACGAAGAAGAACCCCTCGAACTTCACACCAAGCCTCAAACACTCACCAAACCCACAAAAAGGCTAAGGAAGTAGAGAACTTTCTCACTCGTAGCAAGGCAGCAATTACCGCAGCAGAATATCCACGTTTTAGCAACTGAGCCCTCTCAAGGGCTATACTATAAGACAAAATTGATTCGGATCTTCGTGAAGAACAGGCCCCAGCCGTAGCAGATCCCCTGTATGCCAGAAAATGGAAGGGAGATTCTACTAGGAGACTTCTTAGATCCGCCTACCATGGTCTCCTGGGCCAATCTTGTGCTACCAGAAGCACCATCCCCCTGTGACTCTCGATCTTCTGAATCATTCTACCCAACATGGGCCACAGGGGAAGGGCCATGGGGGAAAAAGCACACAGCACCTTGGCCCCCCCCCCCCCCTCCCGGTCACTCCTGTATGAGAGCATCGATGCCCAAGGTCTTTGTATCTCTCCTGCGACTGAAGAATCGAGCAATCTTCGTACTTGTGAGAAATCTGAAGCAGATCCAGAAAGGGGGGCCCCAGAGATCCAGCTGAAATGCCTTATTTGACAATTTCCATTCTCCTGGATCCAGATTCTGTCTACTGAAAAAATTGGCACTTACATTGTCTTTTCCTGCAATGTGTGAGGCTATCTCCTGAAGATGCATTTCCACCCATTCCATAAGTTGGGCTATTTCCTGTGACACTTGCTGGCTCTTGGTTCCTGATGCATTGTCCAACATTATCCGAACTGCAAGTACGCTAACCGTACCGCACAGGCTTCCAGCTGATTGATGTTCCAGAGACCCTTCTGCACTCTAACGCCCTTGCGCTGTCAATTCCTGAGAGTGAGATCCCCAGCACCTTAGAGGCTTGCATCTGTTGTGAGTATTAGCCAGTCTAATGATTTTAGGGAAACCCCTTTCCTTAGATGATCTGCTCTTAACCACCACTGTAGCTGAGAGCAGACCTCCATCGGCAGATGGAGCCGAATCGAATAGTCTTGAGACTGTGGGCTCCAACGAGATAGCAGAATGTGCTAAAGAGGACACATATGCGCCCTCGCCCATGGCACTATCTCCAGGGTCACTGCCATTATTCCTAGCACCTGATGATAGGACCACACTATCAGGTGAATTGGGTTCATCAATAGCCGCACCTGCACCATCAACTTCTGAATACGGCCCTCTGGCAGGAACACCCTGCCCTGTTTCATGTTAAATTGAACACCAAGATACTCTAGCGACTGTGCTGGGTGAAGACTGCTCTTGGCCAGATTCACGACCCAACCTAGTTTCTACAAGGAAATTACCTTGTGTGAGACCCGGAGGCTCTCTTCCAGACTACTAGCCCAAATTAGCCAGTCATCTAAGTATGGGTGTACCAGAATCCCATCTTTTCTCAACTCCGTTGCCCCCACCATCATAACCTTGGAAAGAGTTCCTGGTGCGGTGGCCAAACCAAAAGGTAGCGCTCGAAACTGATAATGATGTCCCAAAAACCGCAAAACGCAGAAATAGCTGATGTTCTAGGTGGATGGGAATATTCAGGTACATCTCGGACAGATCCAGAGACATCAGGAACTCCTCAGACTATACTGCCATTATCACTGAGCACAAGGTTTCCATGCGAAAATGAGTCACACACACATGACGGTTGACGCCTTTGAGATCCAGAATGGACAAAAAAATCCCTCCTTCTTGGGCACAACGAAATAAATGGGCCAGTATTAATCTTTGCATTGAAATACTTGGGAAAGAAAAAAATCATCAGCTGAAAACTCAGTTAAAGAATACACTGAAGAAAACAAAATATTACAAATCATCCATTAATAATAAGAATAAAAGAAAATAAGGGGGGTTGCAATTAATGGGAGATATAAGGTAAAAAAAAAAAATATAAGAAGACATAGAATGCAAACAGACTAAAAAAAACAAAAGATTGACAATGCCACATATATATTTTAGATTGGTACTGGAGATGTTACTTGCCGTTTGGAATCTAAAAAAGCCTTAAATTGAACTGGATAAAAAAAAATAAAAGTCATTATATTTAATAAAGCATTTACAAGGATACCTTAATGAGAAAGCACAACCTAGGGAAAAGACATTTTACAAATTGAAGGAATACTGTCACGTGGAAATTTCAAAATCTCTAAAAGGTACTTACTAAAGGTAACATCTATAATTTCCCCAATAACCTTAGGGAAATTTAAAAAATGGAAATTCAAATGTCTAGCTTGATATTCTAAATGCTCAATCCTTCTGGACAGTGAATTTTGATCTTTCACAAAGTTAGATTGAAGAACTTGCCGTCGCAGTCTGTGAAACCTTCTGTATTAGAGAGTCAAATTGACTATCATATTTAGCTCCCATCTGGTCAAGACAAGAAGAAAAAGCATGGAACTTAAGAGTATAAGCATTTAAGGAGTTTGTAAAGCTCGCCATTAGATCCCAAAGAGAATCCAAAGTTACAACAGCTGGGCGACTTAAAGCTGCAAAGGGTGTAGATCCCAACGAGAAGGATTTCCTCAGGCCACATCAGAGGAAGACACCGCAACAGCTGGGTCCACTTCGGTTGGAATCTGGGCACTCACAGAAGACAGCACTGGCGTCAAGAGGGCATATACCTTCACCACCGTGCTCAGCTTCCTGCATCCACTGCCTTTCAGCTGTTTTATTTTAATTTTTTTTTTTTTAACAGCTAAATTCACGCCAGCTGAAAACCAGCTACCGGACCAAGGCACATCTGAGGGAGGGATCCAAGGATATCACCTCAGGAATAGGAAAATTAGTTCTTACCTGTTAATTTTCGTTCCTGTAGTACCACGGATCAGTCCAGACAGTGGGTTGAGCCTGGGGAGCTGTTCCATTCCCCTTATCAGGTGAATCCAAAACCAGTGGGTTATGCTCCTCTACCAGCAGATGGAAACAAAGCAATTCTGACATAACAGTATATATACCCCTGCAGTAACATCAGCCTGCCAGTATTCTCAGTCTCCAGCAGATGGTAGACATGCATCTCCCTACTGGGGATTGCTTTACGTTTTAGAAGGAGAAAAGAAGGAAATTTAATTTGTCTCACTCTCCTATGGTGATACCATGTGATCCCTCCCTCAGTTGAGATTCCTGTACGTACCCAGATCAGTCCAGACGGTGGGTTGAGCCTCCTTTCCAGCAGGTGGAGACAGACTAAAACTTGAAGGATGCCCTATATCAGGGGCAGAGCCTATCCTCTACCCCTTCAGTATTCGTCTGTCTCCAGCAGGTGCAGCATCTCCCCTTCGGTTCTCTGCTGTAGGCTAGTCAGCCTCTTCTTCTTTCTTTTTCGGCTCAAGCAAGTAGTTCTTTGATTCCCGCTTGTTTTAGAAACAAAGGAAAAAAAAAAAATCTATGAAGGAAATTTTGCCTTCTTTTAGTGCTTTTACTGTTTTTGTGTGGGAAACGTCAGTCTTCCAGCTCTTGCCCGGCTCAGGGGCGCTTCGCCCCTTTTGCAGGAGGGGGTTCTTTGCATAGTCCCGAGTCCGTGGACGCTTCCAGGAGTGGGGACCGACGCTCTCTGGGCCTCGTTCCCCCTCTGGCTGCCAAGAGGGTTTTTAACCCGCTGCTGCGCTCAGGTAAAAAAAAAAAAAGGGGGGTTTAAAAGTTTCAAACTTCAATAAGTTGCAGGTACTCACCTACCTCTTATTTGCAGCAGTTGACCAGCTTTTTAATTTTTTTCTGGTCAGAGTAGGGCTAGTACCGGCAGCCAGAGAAGCAGAAGGCAGCAGGTTTCCCGCCTGCTCTCTCCTGCTGTGCAGGCTGTCAATCAAGCTATGTCCCGGCTGGCAGCCTGCCTTTCTTGTGGGCTGCCCTCCTCGAGTTTTTCGCGGCATGGCCACTGCACTGCTTCCTGCCGGGTGGGGAAGGTCCCTCCTCGGCAGGACAAGCAAATTTAGCCCGGGGCTCCACTCCTCCCGGCATGGCTAGGCCTTTCCCGGGTTGGCAGAGCCCGGGAACGGCCTCCATCTTGGATTTTTCATCGGGGCTGATTTCAGTGCTCCCTGGGGCTGGGGGGCCAGATTTTTTTGATTTAACCCCCCGATTTGGCCCTCACGGGTGCCCAGGAGGGGGATCCTGACCTTCCCTCGCCCCCCCCCCCCCCCGCCAAATCCAGGGTCCCTTTTTCAGCGGATTTCGTCCTCCTCATGCACAAATCTTATCTAGCTAGCCTGCATGAGCTGGACGAAAGCCCGCCCCCTTCAAAAATCCCTCGCTCAGCGCCGTTGACCACGGACCGGCCGCGGAGCCCCAGGGACCAGTTCGGGTGCGGGTGGTCCCGGGGGTGCCCTCCCTCCCGGTATCTCCCGTGTCCTCGGACCCCACTGCTTCCTCGGATTCGGTGGATGCCCCCCACCCTAGAGCCCTCCGTCTTTTTCGTAAGGAGGAATTAGAGCCCCTCCTCCCTTTTGTTTTGCAGGAGCTGGGTCTGGAGAGTCCCTCCGTGGATAATCTCATGGCCTCGCTCCCTAAGGATATGAACCCGGTTCTGGGAGGGCTCCAGGCTCCGGCCTTTCCCTTCCACCCCATGCTTAAGCTCCTTATCCTGTGGGAATGGGAGGCTCCTGAGGGTGTGCTTCGGGTGGGGCATGCGATGGATAAGCTCTATCCCCTCGCGGAGGAGGGCTTGGAGCTGTTGTGATATCCATCGGTGGATTCTTATGTTTCTGCAGTGGCCAAGCACACCACGATTCTGGTGGAAGGTTCCACGGCCTTGAAGGATTCACAAGATCGTAAGCTGGAGGCTCACCTGAAGCGCATCTTCGACGTTCTGGCCCTTGGGGTCCGGGCGTCTTGCTGTAGCAGTCTCATGATGCGAGCGGGCCTCCAGTTGGTCCAACTCTGCGCCCGGGAGCTTCCGCCAGGTGAGGCAGAGCAAGCCGAATGTCTGGAGGCAGTCACTGCTTACATATCGGACGCCCTCTACGATCTGGTCCGTGTCCAGGCGAAGGCGATGGTTTCGGCAGTGGCGGCCCGGAGGCTCCTTTGGCTATGCCACTGGTCGGCTGATCAGTCCTCGAAGACTCGGCTGGGCACGCTGCCCTTCAAAGGTAAGATGCTCTTTGGTGAGGATCTTGAGAAGCTTATGGACTCCTTAGCTGACAACAAGGTCCATAAGCTCCCAGAGGACCGCCCTAAGTCTTCCCGATCCTTCGCGGCCTCTCGCTTCAGGGGCCAGCGTTGCTTCGCTTCTCGGGGGCGGGGCGGTTCTGCAAGGGGGTCTTCTCGTGCGCAGTCCTGGTCGCAGTCCTTTCGTGGCAGGCGGCCCTTTCGCGAGGGCCAGCCCGTGCCTGCCGCCGCTAAACCTGCCACGCAATGAAGTTCAGCCGACCCATTCCTCGGTTCCTTACCTCGGCGGACGCCTCTCCCTGTTCTTCGAGGAATGGGTCAAGATCACGTCGGATCAGTGGGTCCTCGACATTATCAGAGACGGGTACGCTTTCGACCTCGTCAGGGAACTTCCAGATCTCTTTCTTTTCTCACCTTGCGGCCGGGCCAAGAGGGACGCGGTGGTCCAGACTCTCTCCAAGCTTCTGGATCTGGGAGCAGTGGTCCCAGTCCCGGAAAGGGAAATTGGTGCCGGCCAGTATTCTATTTACTTCACCGTGCCCAAAAAGGACAGGTCCTTTTGCCCAATATTGGACCTCAAGAGGGTCAATCGGGCTCTCAAGATCCCCCACTTCCGCATGGAAACCCTGCAGGCGGTCATTGCAGCGGTCCGCCCCGGAGAGTTCCTTGCTTCCCTTGATCTCGCAGAAGCTTATTTTCATATTCCCATTCACCGCGACTATCAGAAATATCTCCGATTACACATTCTCAGCCAGGACTTCCAGTTTCAAGCTCTCCCCTTCGGCCTCGCGACCGCTCCTCGCACCTTTACGAAGGTCATGGTAGTGGTAGCGGCGGCCCTGCGCCGGGAGGGGATTCTCGTCCACCCCTATCTGGACGATTGGCTCATCAGGGCCAAGTCGGAGACCTCTTGCCAACGGGCGGTGGATCGTGTCTTGGAGCTCCTTGCCTCCCTCGGGTGGATAGTGAACTTTTCCAAGAGCAAACTTCAGCCCTCCCAGGAGCTGGAATTTCTGGGAGCCCACTTCGACACCCGAGTAGGCAAGGTTTTCTTACCTCGGGCGCGAGCCCTCAAGCTGATCGATCAGGTCCAGACTTTGATTGCCCTACCCTCCCCGACAGCCTGGGATTATCTCCAAGTCCTGGGATCCATGGCTTCTACCATCGACCTTGTCCCCTGGGCTTTTGCTCATATGCGTCCATTACAGAACGCTTTGCTGTCCCGTTGGCAGCCAGTGTCGGAACAGTTCCACGTAGTCCTTCCGTTCTTGGATTCTACTGCCGACGAATTACAGTGGTGGCTGTCTCTTCCTCATCTTCTGCAAGGGATGCCTCTTCAAGCTCCACAGTGGACGATAGTGACCATGGACGCCAGCCTCTTGGGCTGGGGTGCGGTTGCCTCTCTCAGTCCACCCAGGGAACATGGTCGCAGACTCAGTCGCGCTGGCACATCAATCGACTGGAAACGTTGGCGGTCCGCCTCGCGCTTCAGGAGTTCCTTCCCCTGATTGGCGGCAAGGCGGTACGAGTCCTGTCCACAACTCCACCACAGTGACCTACATCAATCGCCAAGGGGGCACTCGCAGTCCCCTGGTAGCCTTAGAAGCCAGCCGTCTCCTCGTTTGGGCGGAGCGTCACCTACAGTGCCTTGCGGCTTCTCACATCGCCGGAAAAGCCAATGTTCAAGCCGACTTCCTCAGCCAGCAGTCGCTCGATCCGGGAGAGTGGGAGCTCTCGGACACGGCCATGGCTCTGATAGTGGACAGGTGGGGTCCTCCTCACCTTGACCTCATGGTGACTCTGCACAATGCCAAGGCCAATCGGTTCTTCAGCCGCTAGAGGGAGCACGGTGCAGAGGGCGTGGATGCTCTGGCTCTACCTTGGCCAGCGGACGTCCTTCTGTACGTGTTTCCACCGTGGCCACTGTGGGGAAAGTTCTCAGGAGAATCGAGCTCCACCGGGGACCAGTGATTCTCGTTGCTCCCAAGTGGCCGCGAAGGCCGTGGTTCGCGGATCTCATCAATCTAGCGGTGGACGGGCCCCTGCGCCTCGGTCATCTCCCTCGTCTCCTCCGGCAGGGGCCTGTATTTTTCAACCAGGCCAATCGCTTCTGTCTAGCAGCCTGGCTTTTGAACGGCATCGCCTGAGGCGCAAAGGTTATAGGGAGGAGGTCATCTCCACCCTGCTGCGAGCCCGGAAGCAGTCGACTTCTCTGGCCTATGTGCACATCTGGAAAGTTTTTGAGTCCGCGTGTACGGAAGCGGGTGTCCCTGCACGCTCCACCTCGATTCCTTTGATTCTTTCTTTTCTTCAGAAGGGTCTCTCTAAGGGCCTCGCCTTCAGTTCTCTACGCGTTCAAGTCTCTGCGCTTGGCTCTCTCCTGGGTCGGGAGGACGGTCATGCCTTAGCAGCTCACCCTGACGTGATTCGTTTTCTGAGGGGTGTTAGACACCTCCGCCCCCCCCCTCTCGGGCCACGTGTCCGTCGTGGAGTCTCAACCTAGTCCTTCATGCTCTCTGTGCGGCTCCCTTCGAGCCTCTTCGCCACGCTACGCTCAAGGATCTTACTCTAAAGACTGTCTTTCTGGTCTCTATTTCCTCTGCTCGCCGTATTTCCGAGCTTCAGGCGCTGTCCTGTCGGGAGCCCTTCTTGCGTTTCTCGGATTCCGGGGTTTCTCTCAGGATGGTTCCTTCCTTCTTGCCTAAGGTTGTCTTCGCTTTTCATGTCAACCAGTCGGTCGAACTCCCAGCGTTCTCTCCGGAGGAGATTGCGGGTACGGCGGGTGGCGACCTTCGTCGGCTAGATGTAAAATGAGTCTTGCTTCACTATCTCCAGGTCACCAAAGACTTCCGGATATCAGACCATCTCTTCGTCCTTTGGAGTGGTCCCAACTGTGGTAAACAGGCTTCTAAGACCACGATTGCGCGGTGGTTGAAGGAAGCCATTTCCTCGGTGTATCTTTGTCAAGGTCGTCCGCTTCCTGAGGGTCTGAAGGCCCATTCTCTGCGTTCTCAGGCTACTTCATGGGTGGAGAATCAATCTGTCTCCCCACAGGAGATTTGCAGGGCCGCCACTTGGACGTCTCTGCAAACTTTTGCTCGGCACTACCGTCTGGATGTACACGATCCGGTGTTCGGTTCCTTTGGGCGGCAAGTGCTTCGAGCGGGACTCTCTCGGTCCCACCCAGTTTAGAGAAGCTTTGGTACATCCCACTGTCTGGACTGATCCGGGTACGTACAGGAAAGGAAAATTAGTTCTCACCTGTTAATTTTCGTTCCTGTAGTACCACGGATCAGTCCAGACGGCCTTCCCTGTCTGTCTTCTGTCCTCTCGAACCTTGTTTTCTTGCAGGTCTGCAGATTTCCATATATTTCTTTATGCACGATTACTGAGCAATTACACCGGAAGCCTTGGTCGTTTTCTTATACCAAGTTGATGCAAGAGCGTATAGGTATACCATGTTTTCTACATTATTCTATATTTGCTCCGTTGAGCTTTACAGTTACTTGCTTGATCCTATTCTTGGGTTTGTTGTTTTATGCTTTGACATACGTTATACAGAAGGGGTAGAGGATAGGCTCTGTCCTGATATAGGGCATCCTTCAAGTTTTAGTCTGTCTCCACCTGCAGGAAAGGAGGCTCAACCCACCGTCTGGACTGATCCAGGTACGTACAGGAATCTCAACTGAGGGAGGGATCACATGGTATCACCATATGAGAGTGAGACAAATTAAATTTCCTTCTTTTCTCCTTCTAAAACTTAAAGCAATCCCCAGTAGGGAGATGCATGTCTACCATCTGCTGGAGACGGAGAATACTGGCAGGCTGATGTTACTACAGGGGTATATATACTGTTATGTCAGAATTGCTTTGTTTCCATCTGCTGGTAGAGGAGCATAACCCACTGGTTTTGGATTCACCTGATAAGGGGAATGGAACAGCTTCCCTATGAGGAAAGACTAAAGAGGTTAGGACTTTTCAGCTTGGAGAAGAGACAGCTGAGGGGGGATATGACAGAGGTGTTTAAAATCATGAGAGGTCTAGAACGGGTAGATGTGAATCGGTTATTTACTCTTTCGGATATTAGAAAGACTAGGGAGCATGCTATGAAGTTAGCATGTGGCACATTTAAAACTAATTGGAGAAAGTTCTTTTTTACTCAACGCACAATTAAATTCTGGAATTTGTTGCCAGAGGATGTGGTTAGTGCAGTTAGCATAGCTGTGTTTAAAAAAGGATTGGATAAGTTCTTGGAGGAGAAGTCCATTACCTGCTATTAAGTTGACTTAGAAAATAGCCACTGCTATTTCTAGCAACGGTAACATGGAATAGACTTAGTTTTTGGGTACTTGCCAGGTTCTTATAGCCTGGATTGGCCACTGTTGGAAACAGGATGCTGGGCTTGATGGACCCTTGGTCTGATCAAGTATGGTATGTTCTTATTAGAAGGGCCCATGCTAGATGCCTTAAAATATATCTGCTACTGTACTATATCAAAACTGTTCTACATCGGCCAAGATTTTGGAATTCACAGTCACAAGACAATTGAGAAACTTCTTTGAAAAGACTGACAGATTAGCTCCCTTATTAACAACACGTGACTACTGATGAGGATCATGCCTAGTGATCCTCCTCGATTTCAGCTGGATTTGACAGGGATGATGACTAAATTATGCTGACTAGGTTACTGTATCCTTCAAACCTTGTCTCCTTAGCTGGGGACTACCCCAAGGTTCCCCACTATTCCCTATCCTGTTCAATGTATATACCTCTTATCCCTCACATCTATCATAAGAAAAGACAAACTGTTTGCATACATTTAAGCAGATAACATACACATCCTCTTGTCGATTTCAGACAGCTAGAAAGGAACAGTAGCATTCCTCAACCAAAGCCTCAAGGTGGTAAACTAGGATGATTAACAATTGACTTCAGCTAAACAGGTACAAAATGGAAATCCTATGGGGAGTAATTCACCATGGCCAGATAATGCCCATCATTTATCTTAGGAGATGTTACTCTGCCTCCACGGCAAAAAACTAAAAGCTTAGGAGGCATTCTGGAATCTGTTTTGACCATGGAGAGCCAAATGTCAGTTACAAAGAAAAATTCTGCAACCTCTGAATGGTGAAACCATGATACCCCTTCCAATAAGCAACTGATTTAAGTATAACCATAGTCATCAATACTCACAAACCTGGACTATTTTAACACCATCTATGAGGGGCTACCCAAAAAGACAACAAACCAAAATAAAACCCCCAAAAAACAAACAAAACAAAATGATGCAGCCAGATCACAGCTGCAAGAAAATGGAACAGATCTCCTCCTCTTAATCTCCCTACACTGGCTCCCTATTTCCCTTCTTAACAAATTTTAAATTCTGTCTTTCACATTTAAGGCAATGAAGAACATCGGCCCCACTTATCTTACCAAGATAACAGGGTATCACCAATCTAAAGTCAAGGCAAAAATAGCTGGCCATGCCATCCTCAGTCTGAGGAAAGCAATATCTATGGCTTTCAAAGGTAGAACACCAGATCTATGGAACTCCCTGCCTCCCTTTCCTGTCTCAAAAATCTTGATGACTACTTGGATTTCCAGCCAAATGAAAACACAATTCAGCCAGTGGCTCTGTATTAGCTGAAAATATGATTTATGGTGATCCTGCACTTAGGGAACCAAGTAATTAAAAATGTACTTCCTCTGAACTGGTACCTGGGTAAACAATTGAGAAGTTATATTTGCTGTAGAACATAATTTACACAATAACTGAAAAGCAGTGTTTCATTCCATTTCATATTTCAGTAAATGAAAAAACTATTTAGTCTACTTATTCAAGTTTGGGTTTTTTTTTTTGTTTTTTGAAGATTTCTATTCCACTTTTTGTGGTTGGTCAGTCACTTCAGTGTCTATCACAGTCTGTAACCCAGTTGAAAACTACTTATTTCTCTAAGCCCTTAGGTAGTTTTACATCTATTATTTGCTAACCATTGCTACTTGAAATCCCTCTTTTCTTCACCTTGGAAACCAGTTCATCTCTTGTTGTATGGGTTGGAGCATCATTCACCTCGATGCCTTCTCCCATTTTAAGTACTTTTTCCATAATCTCCACAGGGTACCTGGAAATAAAAAAAAAACAAAAACCACTCACAATCAAAATAAAACCTGAAACCGTGAATCCATCATTTCCCATCATTCTAACCATATTACAATGCAACTTTGATTTCATCACAGACAGCAATTTATGTACCTTCTTTAGATATGCACAAACAATGAAATAAACATTCTTTACACATCATCGAGAGATGTATAAAAAGACTCCAGGTGAGCCTTCAGGAGTGCACAGCTTTCTCTTTGGAAAGAAGTCAGATCCATGTGCTCTCAAAAGCTCATATGACATAGTGGGCCAGACCAAATGGTCCATTAAGCCCAACATCCTGTCACCTGGAAGTACCTGGCAAATTCCAGTATGAAAGTCTGTTTCAGGTTGCTCTCTTCAAGAACTGAGAAGTGAAGAAACCAAAGTCTAGCTGGCTAATAATTGTTTATGGATCTGTCCTCCAGAAACTTGTTCAAACATTTTTTTAAAATTCAGTTATACACTATTAGCTTTAACTACATTTTCTGGCAACAAAGTTACCACCTAGCTGAATTGTGCATGGACTGAAAAATATTCTCTTAAATTAGTTTTAAAATCAGCTGAGAGTTTCTGGAATTCTGAGTTCCCTAGTCTTATTTGGCAGTGTAAAGCAGAGCTGCTTCCCTGAATGTAACCGGTGTTCTCCTAGGACAGCAGGATGTTAGTCCTTCCACATGGGCGACATCATCAGATGCAGCTCGGCACAGAAAACTTATGTCAAAGTTTCTAGAAACTTTGACAGACTTATTGAACATGCTCAGCATGCCACTATCCACGCGGGGTCCCTCTTTAGTCTTATAATACAGAATTTGCGAAAAATATAACAAACAACATAAACCCAAAGAAAAAACAACTCCGTGGGATGGCGGGTGGGTTTTGTGAGGACTAACATCCTGCTGTCCTAAGAGAACATCTGTTACAGGTAAGCAACTCTGCTTTCTCCTAGGACAAGCAGGATGGTAGTCTTCACACATGGGTGAATATGTAGCTACATGCTGCTCCCGAACAACAAGGTAGACCAATAGGCACCCAATCCAGTGCCTTCGCTCACACAGGGAGACAGCCCGAACACCAAAGAAAGGGCCTGAGGCAGGAAGAGTTGGTTTTCACTGCTGAAAAAGGTTACGGAGGACCGACTGACCGAAACTGCTGTCACGTCGGTCATCTTTCTCCAGACAGAAATGCGAGCCGAAGCAAGTGGGCCACCAAAGCTGCTATGGCTTGCACAGCATGAGCCGTGCAGTGAGCCTCAAACTGCAGGCCGGCCTGCGTGTAGCAGAAAGATATACAATCTGCTAGCCAGTTGGACAAGGTCTGCTTGGATACTGCAACTCCCAATCTGTTTCTGTCAAAGGATAGAAAGAGTTGTGTGGACTGCCTGTAGTCCGCTGTACGGTTCAGGTAAAAGGCCAGGGCCCTTTTACAATCTAGCATGTGCAAGGCCCACTCACCCTTGTGGGAGTGTGGCTTAGGAAAAAAGGTAGGCAGAACGACTGATTGATTAAGGTGGAACTCCGTCACTACCTTCGGCAGGAACTTAGGATGTGTTTGCAGAACCACCTTGTGATGAAAGAAATTTGCATAAGGTGGATAGGACACCAAAGCCTGAAGTTCGCTGACCCTGTGCGCTGAGGTGACTGCCACCAGAAAAAGAACCTTCCAAGACAGGTATTTCAAGTTACAGGATCGCAGGGGCTGAAAAGGGGCCCTCATAAGGTGGCCTAACACCACATTGAGGTCCCAGGAGACCGCCGGAGGACAGATCATCGGCTTGAGCAGGAGTAGTCCCCACATGAAGCGCCTCACGAGAGGTACTGCAGAGATGGGCAGACCATCCACTCCCTGGTGGACCGACTGAGGTGGACCCTCACAGAGGTGGTCTTCAAGCCAACCTTGGAGAGGTATAACAAGTAGTCCAGAAGCTTAGAGGAGAAGCAGGATAACGGTCCAAACCATGTCCCTTACACCAGCTCAGGTACCTCTTCCACTTGAGATTACAGTATAACATTTCCTAGTGGAAGGCTTTCTGAACTCTACCAGAACCTGAGATACATTCTCTGAGAGGTCCAGGTTCTGCAGGGTCAGCCTGTCAACATCCACGCCGTGAAAGCCAGAGAACGGAGGTTGGGATAGTGCAGCCTGCCTTGATCCTGTGTGATCAGGACTGGAGCGGTCTCCAGAGAAATCAAGGCCCGGGAAGACAGATCTTGCAAAAAAACGGGAACCAGATCTGCCATGGCCAAAACTGCATGATCAAGATTATGGTTGCCCAGTCCTACTGGAGCGTCAGGAGTGTCTTCGATACCAGCAGAAGTTGGGGGTACACATAAAGGAGGTCGGTGCCTTGATGGTGAGCGAAGGCATCTGAGGCTGGTCTGTTGGCCGCCCTGAACAGGGAGCAGAAGTGGTCCACATTCTTGTTGCACGAGGAAGCAAACAGATCTACATCCGGGGCTCTCGAAAGGTGGAAGATCCGATCCGCCACCTCCTGTTTCAGGGACCATTCGTGAGGGCGGAACGAATGACTCAGGGCGTCCACAGTCACATTCTCAGTCCCATGAAGGTATATGGCTCGAAGGAGGATGCCCTGCGAGAGCGCCCAGGACCAGATATGTACCACCTCCTGGCAGAGGAGGAGCAAGCCCATGCCTCCCTGTTTGTTAAGATACCACATCGCCACTTGGTTGTAGGTTTGAACCATGACAACCATGTTGGTCAGGTGCTCCTGGAATGCTCACAGAGCATACCGAATCGCCCGGAGTTCCAGGAAATTGATCTGGAAACGCTGCTCCTGCATGAACCAAAGACCCTGGGTGCAGAGATCCCCAGCATGGGCCCCCCAAACCAGGTGGGAAGCACCCTTAGTGTCAATGACCTGAGGAGGAGACACCTAGAAAAGAATTCCCACCTCCAGGTTGGATAGTGTCTCCCACCACGACAGGTATTCCCATAGTGGTGCGGTAACCATGACGGATGCCTGAAGGTCCTGGGTAACCTGAAGCCACTGGAGTGCAAAGTCCACTGCGTTCTGTGCATGTGGATTCAAGCAAAGAGCGTAACATGAACCATGGCCGCCATGTGCCCCAAGAGACGCAGGAACTTGTGCGCAGAGGCTTGCTGGATCCAAGAGATCACCCGCACTAGGGACACCAGGTTCAGCGCTCGGTCCCAGGGCAAAAAAGCCTTGCCCTGGTCTGTGTCAAACCTGGCCCCTATGAAGTCCAGGTGTCGAGATGGAATTAGTTTGGACTTCGGATAATTGATGAGAAACGCCAAGGTATCCAAGATCCGGATGATAGAATGGAGAGACTGCAATGCCCCCTGCTTGAAGTCACTCTTGAAGAGCCAATCGTTCAGGTAGGGGAAGACCTGCACTCGCTGCATTCTGATACACTCCCACTATCGCCAGGCACTTTGTGAAGATGCACGGTGTGGACGCAAGGAAGCATCCTCTCTCACCAGGAAACGGAGCAACTTCCGATGACTGTGAGAGATCGCAATACGAGTGAGGGCATCTTTTAGGTCGAGGGAGTAAAGCCAGTCACCACTCCTCAGGAGAGGGATTAGGGCGCCCAACGAAACCATTTTGAAATTTTCTCACATGAGAAACTTGTTCAAAGCCCTCAGATCCAAGATAGGACGAAGGCTTCCTGTTTTCTTGGGAATCAGGAAATACCTCGAGTAAAAGCCACGGTTTCACTGATCTAGCGGGACTGGCTCGACTGCTGTGGTCATTAAGAGGGCTCAAAGTATCTGCTGGTTCTCTGAAAATATCCAAGAGGGGCATGGAGGGGATTCCAAAGGGGTCCATTGGAAGTTTAACCTGTACTCCCGACGAACAACGGCTAGGACCTACTGGTCCAAGATGACCGAGAGCCAATGGTCTGCAAAGCTTTGCAGATGGCCTCCAACCGGATGGTCGTTCATCGCTGGTACGGATTGCTGACTCAAACTCCCTCACAGCCCGTCAAAACCCTGTAGTGGGGCTCTGCGTGGGGCTGGCGGTGGCAGAGGGGTGCGCAGCTGCCTCATTCATGGCCTAGCTGGTTGCCCGTTGAGGCCTTGCGCTGCTAGCTGGAGGATAATACTTCCTTGACCGGTAAAAAGGTCGCCTAGAGCTTTGCCGTGAGGGTCTTTTGCCAGTGGACTGAAGATCAGAGGTGGTGGAAGACAGGTATTGAAGGGTTTCATGGTAATACTTAAGCTGTGCTACTGCGTCCTTGATTTTGTAGAGCCAACGCCCAAATCCATGCCATGCGTCGAGGTCCTATGCCTGCCGCTGCCACCCTCGCCATTTCAAAGACGTCATAAGCCGATCTGACCTCATGTTTGTCACATTCCAACCCTTGTTGGATCACTTTCAGGAAATCCTTTTGAAATTGTTGGGGGAGGCGTTTCACCAGATCTTGAACTTGTTTCCAGAGGTTCCTGTAGAATTGGCTCATATAGAGCTGACAACACGTAATCCGGGCCCGCCAGCATGGAACCCTGGAAGTCTTTCCTTCCTAAAGCATCTAGGGCTCTGTGGTCAAGGCCTGGAAGAGCTGAAGCATGGGTCTGTGACATCTCTGCTTTCTTTAAGGCAGATTCCACCACTACCAACTGGTGCGGAAGCTATCGGCGTTCAAATCCTGTGGTGGGTTGCACTGAGTAGATTGCATCCATTTTTCGGTTTACTGGAGGGATGGAAATGGGATGCTCCCAACCGGACAAACAGATCTTTGAAAAATGTCATGCACCGGTACTGCAACAACCTCCTTTGGGGCGTCCACAAATTGAAGGACTTCTAGCATCTTATGCCTGGAATCCTGTTCAGTCAAGAGCTGAAAAGGCACTGATTCTGCCATGGCCCTCACGAATCCGGCGAAAGTCAAATCTTCCGGTAGAGACTTATGTCTCTCCTTTGGAGGGCTTGAAGGGCAAGAATCCTCCGTCCTCCCAAGGACCATAGGGGGCATATTCCTCACTCTGTGTGCCCAGGGACATCAAGGGTGGAGCCCCCAATGATCTTTTGTGTTGAGATCCTGAGGGCCTCGGTAGCCCTGAAGGAAGAGGGGCAGCACTGGAGGCACCAGGGGAACCAGCGACCCCGAAGGCGCAGCGTCCGAGGGACCCGGAAGGGGTGCGGGCCATGATGGAGGTGCAAACAAACCTGATAGCCCATGTCTGAGGAATCAATCACTGGGATAGCCTCCGATGGAGTCCGTATCGATGCCCCCTCTGTCAGCAAGGTTGCTTGGGGCATCGGGAGAGGCTGCGTCGGCAAAACATCAAGCAGCAAATCCAACCACTCCAGTAAAAATGCAAGCACCGATGGAGCGGACTCTGGAGACAGCACATGTGGCTTGATGCCCTGCAGAGCCCAGCCGACCACCTGCCGCGTAAGGCGCTCCAACTCCTCCTCGAATGCTGACCAGGATAGGACAGCTTGAGGAAGAGGAGCCAGTGAAACCAGATCTCTCCTGGAGCCCCGAGGGGGTTGGTGACCACCACTGGAACCGGTGGGGAATCGCCTCAGTCCCTCAGGTTCAATGGAAGGCGATGCTTCCTCAGCCTGGGGCCATTTCAGGGGGCAACTCAGTCAATGTCAGTTCCTTTCTGACCTTGGAGCCATGCACTAATGGTGTTAGATGGCGATGTTTTCTCGATTTCTCCCGATGCTCCGCCCGGTCTTTCCCCGGCGTCGAGGTAGATGATGAGCCAGACCTTGAACCAGAACAAACCGACATTGGACAATCCCCCATGCCCAGTTCTACCTGGGAAACTGATAGCGGCGGGGGATGTCAAAGGAGCTATGGTCGCTAAGCTTGGTTACTTGGTTGCAGCCAACTCTGCAACCAAGTAGCAGAAGTCACTGCTGGGCAGACCGTGGAATCATTTGGCAATTCTCGGCCCCTGATGAAGCTGACAGAAACACGAGCTGTGTCGGGCCAGGGCCAGTTTGATATCTTAGCTGCACTTACCCTGCTACAATAAGAACAATTGCACTGCCTGGGTACCGGTAATATAACCTGGTTTAAAATATTGAAACTTTGAAAATGCAAAAGCTAAAAAATCTCAAAAAAATTTGCTGCAGAGAAACCAATGATTAAAAAATCTGTGACGGTCCGAATACTTACCTGTGACTGCACACTTATATAATTGGCAATTGAGGCTAATGGAGTAAAGCCCGCCATTTGTTTATGAGGTTTTTTCTGTCTCTCTAAATATATAATATATATTTTCTGTCTCTCTAAATATATAATAGCTGATACATGGTATCAGCTATTCTTTATTGTTATCAAATATGATGCTGTTTTGAATTCAAAATGGAAAAAAGAGCAGCACGTAGTCTATACTCGGCGGCCACCGGGGAACGGCACCTTTGGTAATCGACCACAAACAATGAAGCACTCACTGCAACGCCAAAAAAGTACCCCGAGGTGCAGAGGGACCCGACGGGACTCGGGATGGAAACAAAGTTTTCCACAACGAAGAGCGAGCTCCAATCACAAGGCACTAGCTTCGCGGAAATAGAGAGACTGAAGAGTGACCCCACGTGGACACATGGACAGTGGCATGCTTGGCATCCTCAGAAAGTCGGTTTAGAATCTTTGACATAAGTTTTCTGTGCCGGGCTCCATCTGATGTCACCTACGTGTGAGGACTACCATCCTGCTTGTCCTAGGAGAAATAATCATTCCTTAACAACCTACTCCATACCACAAAAAAAATAAACAAAAAAACCCTCATTTTTTATTAAAAAAATATATTCCCTGCTTTAGACAAAGTTCAAACTGGTTTTCAAAAGACACGTTAAAATCAAAATATTTAAAAACACATAAAAAAGAAGAAAATCATGGCCCCCTAAGTAATCTTAAAAACAGCTTCTATAAACAAAGTAATTACAAAATCAGCAAAGGAACGTAACCTCTAAGATATGTTTTCCCTAAATAGGGAGATGTTTAAAAGCTTCCTAAAATACCTGGAACATATAAAATGAAGCTGGTCTGTTAGTGTTTTCCAAAGCATTGAGCTTGCTACAGAAAAAGCCATCTCACGATTTTCAGCAAAATTAACGGTCTTTATGGATTGTAAATTGAGCAACCAGATTGAGAGGACCGTAGTGCATGTGGAGGATTAATATATTTTCAGCACAACACTGACCCATTATGACTTAATTGAGCCAAACAGCTTAAGGACTAACATCATAGTTTTATATTTTATCTGCCCTTTGATTAGAAGCCAGTGAAGTTTTTTTCAGGATAGGAATATGTTTTCTCATGTTTATACTCGTAAGAATCTTCCTTTTCTCTGTATCTAATTTTCTGCTTTGACAAAATTGACACTAATTGAACGGTTTTAACTTTTCATCCAAGTTTGATGCCGACTGTTATTCTGTACTGCAAAACCTCAGTGAACTACCGTAGGAGTTGGGGGGGGGGGGGGGGGGTTGTCAGGTACATCATTGGTTTACTTCGTTTTTGGCTGAGATGCAAAGCCATTCCACATAGCAGGAACTTAATGTTGCCATTAATCAAGTTTTTGTCTTTCTGCAACCCTTTTTAATGTTTATCTTTGTTCACTCTGTCCAATTCTTTATCAGTTTGCTCCATTGTATAAAATCTATGCTCATGGCATATTCCATTATAGGTTGACATTACAAACAACAAATAATCTTAGGAGCAAATAAAATCTTGAATGGTGGCTAATAATTTGGTTTTAAATCTTCATAAAATGGAAGCCATGTGAATTTCGTGGCAATCCGTCCCTAGCTCCTGTTCTAGCTTATCATTTGAAGTTATTATTTCTCCTTTTCCTGAGTTGGTTCGACATGTGGGTTTTCAAATTGATCCTATGACCTATTTGCCTCATATCAGAATGCTGGTGCATTAGGATTTCTACAAGTTATGATTATATCAACATTTAAGTTATTTTTATATCAATCCGGAATTTTAAAACTATTGTTCAGGCTTTTGTTTTAACCTCAGTTAATTATAGTTTTGCTCTATTGATTGGGTTGCCAAAATATTGATTACACACCTTACAGATATACAAAATGCAGACACCCGACTAGTGACCCATGGCAAGCTTAGAGATCAAGTACCCTGAATGCTTGCTCGGTTGCACTGGCTGCCTGAAGCACAGAGAACAGGCAGGATTGTTTACCATAATGGTGTTTTCCAGATAGCAAAATGAATTAGCCATTATACATGGATGATGTCATTTGACATCACCAAAAGGACTTGTAGATAGTGTGTGGGAATTTCCACACAAGCGTTGCCTCGTGAGCCTCATCAGGCATTTGCTTGGTGACCGCATCTCCCAGCCTGATCAGGTCATTTAGATGAAAAGCTTATTGGTTTGATGATGTGGTTGAGTCCTTTGCAGTCCAAAGTATTGAGGGCTTTTTTTTGCCTTCATAAGCATACAGCCTTTGAAAAATGTAGGCAGAATAACTGGGAAAGACCCACATTGAGATCCCATGGATTGGGAGTTTTTGGGGTTTTTTTTTTTTCTTTTTTTAAATTTCAAAATTACAATCATCACGATATACTTGAAATGGAAAAAACAAAGCTGCACAACAACAAATCAACACACTTAAGAATTGTAAGAAAAAAGATTAAAGTTCAATTTCAAGTCCAGAGGCGGCAGCGGGAGGGCAGGGCATTAATATCACAATCCATCAAGAAATAATGTATCAAAGAAAGTAAAAAATAGTATACTTCCAGAACAAAACATAAGAAAACATTGAATTTAGGCTACAGAAAATAAGGGTGCTGAAGAACTCTGCACAATCTTATCACTCAGAAAAAATGAAAGTTGAGAAGGCTCAAAGAAAACATAAGAAATTCCTCTATACTTAACTCTACACAAATTTCAAGAAAAATAAAGCTCCTAATTGTAGAACCCAGGAATGAATTAACAAAAACTGTTATAGCTTTTTTTTTTCGTTTGTCTAGACACATCTGGGAATACTATAATTCTATGCTGCAAGAAAGTCTCGCCAATCACTGAATGGCTTCCTTGGTTCAGGGCCCACTGTTTTTACCATTAGGCTCCTATTGCACTCCACTAGGGATCACAATATGAAACTTCAGGGGGGACCACTCAGAACCAATGTCAGGAAATATTTCTTCATGGAGGGTGGTGGATCCTTGGAATCCACCAGAAAAGGTGGTGAAGACAAAAACAATAAACAAATTTAAAAAGGCATGGGATAAACATTGTAGATCCCTAAAGACTAGAGGTGGAAATTAAGAAAAGGGTACATGGGGGAGTAACCAGCATGGAATAGCAGCTACTACCCTTAACAGAAGACATGGGCTAATATTACCATACATCAGTGGTTCTCAACCTTTTTTCTGTTAGGACTCACCTAATAGCTCCCACCTGTGACACACTGAACACATGACAGTCACAAAGCTAACCCCACCCCCACCCCTATTGAGAAAACACAACAAATACGATGAGGTATTTTACTAGCCTGCATGCTAGTTAAATACCTCACATTGGTCACACAAGATAGACCTTCAAAGACAGAAAGACCACAAATTACAAATATGAAGACAGAAAGTGGAATGGAAACCCAAAAAAGCCACTCTGCATGCAGTACAAAACTGGAGAAATGGAAACAGAAATATAGCACCTGACATAGTAACAGGATCTGCAATAATGCACACAAATTAATCTGCACAGTTATACCTGCATTAAGGCATGCACTCAAATGGTACAACCCTACCTATAAAAAGGCAACACTACAAATATTAAACCAGGCCCAAAACACCAATACACCTACAATAAGGAAAACAGAAAAAGTCAAGCTGTTATAGATTCCCACACAGAAATAATTGAAAAACTATATGAATAAATGTTTCAAAACAGCTGATGAACAGAAGTAAAAACTCTTAAAAATTATTTAAAAATTCTCCAATCACCAATAAAATATTTCGAAACAGCAGACATATCACATAATACCCAATAATTAAGTCAATCAAGAAAACTGAACTTAAAAAACCACCTTTACTTATCCTCCCCAGCAGTTCTCCTACTCCTTTCCCTTAGAGGCCACACCAGAAGCAGAAGTTGCTGAAACTGTCCTCAAGGTCCTCTTCACTTAGGGACCACAACCAGTCTCTTCTCTCTGTCACACACACACACCAGTCACACCCTCAGGACCAGTTTCTGTCTCTCACACACCAATCATCTCACCGATCAGTCTCTCTCTCTCACACTCACACACACGTTACCTTCTTGATCAGTCTCTCAGTGGAAGGGAGTGGGCAGTGGAGTGCCTCAGGGATCTGTATTGGGACCCTTACTTTTCAATATATTTATAAATGATCTGGAAAGAAATACGACGAGTGAGGTAATCAAATTTGCAGATGATACAAAATTGTTCAGAGTAGTTAAATCACAAGCAGATTGTGATAAATTGCAGGAAGACCTTGTGAGACTGGAAAATTGGGCATCTAAACAGCAGATGAAATTTAATGTGGATAAGTGCAAGGTGATGCATATTGGGAAAAATAACCCATGCTATAGTTACACAATGTTAGGTTCCATATTAGGTGCTACTACCCAAGAAAGAGATCTAGGCGTCATAGTGGATAACACATTGGAATCGTCGGTTCAGTATGCTGCGGAAGTCAAAAAAGCAAACAGAATCTTGGGAATTATTAGAAAGGGAATGGTGAATAAAACGGAAAATGTCATAATGCCTCTATCGCTCCATGGTGAGACCGCACCTTGAATACTGTGTACAATTCTGGTCACCGCATCTCAAAAAGGATATAATTGCGATGGAGAAGATACAGAGAAGGGCTACCAAAATAAGGGGAATGGAACAGCTCCCCTATGAGGAAAGACTAAAGAGGTTAGGACTTTTCAGCTTGGAGAAGAGATGGCTGAGGGGGGATATGATAGAGATGTTTAAAATCATGAGAGGCTAGAACGGGTAGATGTGAATCAGTTATTTACGCTTTCGGATAATAGAAAGACTAGGGGGCATTCCATGAAGTTAGCATGTGGCACATTTAAAACTAATCGGAGAAAGTTCTTTTTCACTCAATGCACAATTAAACTCTGGAACTTGTTGCCAGAGGATGTGGTTAGTGCAGTTAGTATAGCTGTGTTTAAAAAAGGATTGGATAAGTTCTTGGAGGAGAAGTCCATTACCTGCTATTAATTAATTAGACTTAGAAAATAGCCAATGCTATTACTAGCAACGGTAACATGGAATAGACTTAGTTTTTGGGTACTTGCCAGGTTTTTATGGCCTGGATTGGCCACTGTTGGAAACAGGATGCTGGGCTTGATGGACCTTTGGTCTGACTCTGTATGGCATGTTCTTATGTTCTCTCACACTTACTAGTGATTTGGGTCAGAAGCCTGATGAGCCTTTTTGGCTGGAATGTAGTGCTTGGACATTTTTGAGGAATGCAGCTTTGATGAATAAGAAGCATGGATGTTTGATTGATACATACATTTAATCGCTGGCAGTGCACTGTCTGTTCTTCCATCTGTGCATCATGGGGCTATTTAAGAGGTGGCCAATACACTGATGGCCGGTGCGCTGATGATTTGAGATTCGTCATATAGAGCCGTGTGCTTCAGAAGATCTGGTGCTTCATGTATCAAGTATTCGGGTGCACTGTGTGCTTCAGTGTAGTCTGTGTCAAGTGCATTGGTGCACTGTGTGATGGAACTGTTGATAGAATGTGTGCTGATGGCGCTTCAGTGGTGCCAGTGCTCCATGCGTAGATGTCACTACATTGTGTTTCATGCATTTTTGCTTCTTCAATACAGACACTGAGGGCATTAATGACCAATGACTCTTCTCCTTCAATATAGGGTGGCTATCACTTGGTTCCGAGACTTTGGCCTAAGCCAATGAGGGCGTTTTCAAGGAGCTCCTGCTCAACTCTTTTACCGGCTAACCAGATGATGCTGCACTTCGGGAAGAGGACCTGCTATGATTCAGGAAAGGCTTACGCAGCTACTCAATCTTAAGTGCTCTTTAGCTTTGGGAGTGCAGAGACATCTGTCTGCATGCATAACAATTTTTCTGATCGTGATCTGGCCCAAGGTACCGATAGAGCCCATGGCCATTAGCGATAGACACTATCTTGCCACAGATGCCATTTTTGAACCTGCTCACTATTTTTTTCTTTTCGCCCAACATCTTGAGGAGACAGGGCCTAGTATTATGGTTTTTCTTGTTGCTAGCACTGAAAAACACTGTTGTGGATGTTGCAAAGGCAGAGAGGCAACTAAAAGTAGGAGATAACTGAGGAAAATAAAGAGAAAAATTGAATTCCAAGAGCTCTGAAGTGAGAAATATATGGAGAGCCTGAGTACACATCTGTGCTTGTGATTGGGCAAAAAATGACGAGGAGGCTCTTAAGACAAAGCTCGTGGGGGAACTTCCACACATGCTCAGTAGATGTCAAAGTTCTACTAACTAGGACAGAGGAGTCCATTCAGTGCCGCCCGATGACATCACCCATATGTGATGGCTAATTCAGCCTGCTTATTGACGGAAAAAAATTAATATCATCTACATAAATTCCATAATTGGCTCCAACAGCAGATAACTTACAGACCGGAGCCACATTAATATTGAAAAATATAACTGACAATGTGGAGCCCTTAAAGACCTCAGTATTTATCTTCTGCCATAGAGGACATTAAGTAAATCTATAGGTCTAGCATTCAACTTTCAAAAGGGAGATTTTGATAAATTGAGGAAAACAGAAACATACTGAAAATTGCAGCTACAAAAGGTGAAAAGTTTACATCAGACATGGCCACTGTTTATAATCACCCCTGGAAGCCTAGTCCATTCCACGTATTAAAAAAAGTGGAAGGAATGCCAACAACTGCTGGCCGGTTAATAGATGAGGTGAAAGGCTATTTTATCCAAAAGAACTTTTTTCAAAAATTGGAAAAAGGATCCATGTGAAGAAAATAGGAAAAACTATAAGCACTGGCAAATTAGATGTAAATCATTAATAAAGCAGGATAAAAGAGCATTTGAAAAGAAGTAGGCCATAAATGCAAAAACTCAAAAACTTTTAAAAATATATCTGAAGCTGGAAGCCTTGGTTGAACCATTAGAAGATGAAGGGGTTAAAGGGGCACTTAAGGAAGATAAGGCTATCATAGAAAGACTACATAAATTCTTTGCTTCTGAGTTTGCTAAAGAGAATGTTGGGGAGATACGCGTGCTGGAAACTGTTTTCAATGTTGATGATTCAGAGGAACTGAAAAAGTATGCTGAAGGTGAAAGATGTAATAAGGCAAACTGATAAACTAAGGAGTAACAAATCTCCCGAACAAGATAGTATACACCCCAGCATTCTGAAAAATCAAGAATTAGATTGCAGATCTATTACTAGTAACACAGGTAAACAAATTTCCGGGAACATTTTGTTTCCACCACAACCTTCGGTGAAAGAAGTAGATTTTAACAAGCTGAACACAAATATGCATTTATTATGTCTGTATCACGTACCATTTGCCAGAAAAGTGGCATTGTTACGTGTCTGTAGCGGCATAAGCTATAATGGCAATGTTGGCACCAGAAAATAAAACTAAAAATGTTTTGCCACAGATTTTTGTTTGTAATCACTGTCATGCGCTTCGCGGATGAGAGTACAGCAATAGTCAGTCAGCATGAAGGGGTTACACATGCCTTGATACCGTTTCTCCATTTTGACAAGGTCTTGATGAAACCTTTCACCATGTTCATCACTCACAGCGCCAAGATTGTCTGGGAAGAAGTCCAAGTAGGAATGAAGAAAATGTATCTTCAATGACATGTTGTATTTCATCAATTTGTATGCCTGAAGCAGATGTTCAACCTGTTCGACACAGTCTGCTGCCTTATAGTTGCCTAGAAAGTTACAAACGACATTCTTGAAGGCTGTCCATGCAACACGTTCTGTACCTTGCAGAAGACCATCAAAGTGGCTGTCCTTCATCACAGCTTGGATTTGTGGGCCAACGAAAACATCTTTTATCTTGGCATCACTTATGTGTGGATGAGCTGGGGCTTGCCCGAGCAAGTTCTGGCATGATCAGGCAGAGTTTCTTGGTGTATTTTAAAAAAAGCTAGTCTCTGTTACATGTTACGTTGCTTATGGCTGTCAAAAATAGGACATGAATTTTAAAAATTATAAAAGCTACTGTCCAGCAAGAAAATATATGTACGCGAGATTATGTTTTAAATTTCACAATTATTGTAACAAAATTGGACGTTTCTTAAAAACCTTACGTGATGTACAAATTTCAAAGTAATATCTATGATCAGCATCAAAAAGTCTATTTGGAACACCAAAACACCTGAAGGAAACAAAAACTTTGTTTACCAGTGTATAATTTGTAACTCATCATTAAAATTCTCCTTTGTACCCGAAGATTGAAGGGTGGCCAATGTAACCCCAATCTTTAAAAAAGGCTCCAGGGTGATTTGAGAAACTATAGAACAGTGACTCCGACTTCAGTGCTGGAAAAAATTGTGGAAACTATTCTAAAGAACAAAATCAAAGAAAATATATACAAAGACATGGTTTAATGGTATACAGCCAGCATGAATACACACAAGAGAAATCTTGCCTCACCAATTTGCTATATTTTTTTTTTGAAGTGGTTAATAAGTATGTGGATAATGGTGAACCAGTGGTTATAGTATATTTGGATTTTCAGAAGGCCTCTGACAAAGTGCCCCATGAAAGACTCCTGAGAAAATTAAAAAGTGACAGGATAGGAGGCAATGTCCTATTGTGGAATGGAAACTAGTTAAAAGTTAGGAAACAGAGGAGGAATAAATGGTCAGTTTTCTCAGTGGAGAAGGTTAAAGAGTGGAATGCTTTAGGATCTAGCAGAATTGCTTACTTGTAACAGATGTTCTCCGAGGACAGCAGGATGTCAGTCCTCACACATGGGTGACATCATCCAATGGAGCCCAGCATGGAAAAACATGTAATTTTCTAGAACTTTGATAGAGCTTCTCGGAGCATGCTCACACGTGCTTTATACCACGTTTCGTCCCTTCAGTCTTAAAATATAGAATTTCAGTAAAATAAGATTACCACCCATGAAATGGAAACCCAATTCTGCAGGCAGGTGGATGGGTTTTGTGAAGACTGACATCCTGCTATCCTTGGAAAACATCTGTTACAGGTAAGAAACTCTAACTCTGCTTCCTCTGAGGACAAGCAGGATGGCAGTTGTCACACATGGATGAATCCCTAACTACAGACTTCTCTCTAACAAAGAGGGGGACCAACAAAACAAGTGCCAATGGGTACAATGACATTTTGTTGGTAACAGGAGGTGGCAGGCTGAATAGAAAGAACAGGCCCTAGATGGGAACAGCATTGGGTTCTAAACCTCAAACTAGTTCTGAAGGATAGACTGGCCAAACCTTCTGTCATATCGGCCAAACAGTAATGTGATGTGAATGAGTGGATGGAATTCCATGTCACAGCTCTGTAGATCTCCTTCACAGGGACTGCTTTGCAAGTGTGCCACCAACGCTGCCATGGCTTGAACAAAATAAGTCTTCACATGGCTCCAAAGATGCAATCCTGCCTGGGCATAGGAGAAGCAGTCTTCTACCCAATTAGAAAGCGGCATTTATTTTTTTTTGTTTTTTTAGATTTATATAAGAAAATTAGGTCTTACCTTTGATAATTTTCGTTCCTGTAGTACCACGGATCAGTCCAGACTCCTGGGTTTTGCCCCCCCTCTAGCAGACGGAGACAGACGTTTATCAACAAATATTCCACCTTGTATAGGATGGTGCCACCTAAAGCCTGGCAGTATTACTGAATGTCAAACCAGAATGGATGCAAAAAACCCCAAACTAACTATATACAGTAACCTAACAACCTGAAAACTGGCTCATAAACCTCCATAGGAGTACAGAACCCGAGCTAGTCGGAAAAAACCCCGAAGGAACTGTCGAGACAAAAAAGAAAACAGTGCGGGCTCTCCATTACCTTCAAACGTCCAATGGGCGGGACCTCTGGACTGATCCGTGGTACTACAGGAACGAAAATTATTAAAGGTAAGCCATAATTTTCTTTTCCCTATACGTATCCGGATAAGTCCAGACTCCTGGGATGTACCAGAGCTAACCTTACTTGGGAATGGATTCGGAGAGGCCCGCTCTGAGCACTCCTTCTCCAAAACCTCCCATTCCTGTAACCCGAACATCCAGATGATAATGTCTGGCAAAAGTATGTAGAGACTTCCACATAGCTGCTCTGCAAATCTCATCTGGAGAAACCTGCTGAAAACTGCTGAAACCTCAGTCTTTGAAGTCTACAATCCTGAAGAAGTAACCGCTAGTTCTAGTATACTTAATCCTTATTCTGAAGATGTAACAAGTATCCACTTATCCCGAAGATATAAACTTATCACGAAGACTGTTATCTGTAAACATTTGTATTTATTATAAGAATTTGTATTTATTATCTAGCTATTTACAATGTTATGTTACCACTTGGTCCTATTCTCTCCTTTACCTCAAACTCTAAGTTCCTACAAAGTTAGCCTTGATATTTATACCGAACTGTTGGATGTAATTGTTTAATTGTTCAATTGTTTGATGTAATTTTCTAATCTTGGTTCTGTGTAAACCGAAGTGGTATGTACTAGTACATGAACTCCGGTATAGAAAAGCCTTTAAATAAATAAATAAATAAATAAATAAATAAATAAATTCTGCCCAGGACACAGCCTGCGAGTGAGTAGAGTGAGCGCAAACACCCATTGGTAAGGATCTCTCATCCAACAAGTACGCAGAATTGATGGTCTCTTTCAGCCAATGAGCTATGGTAGTCTTCAAAGCCACGTTGCCCTTCCGTGGACCACTCCACAGCACAAAGAGATGATCCGACACCCGGAATCCATTGGTAACCTCCAGGTAATGCAGTAGCGCCCTGCAAACATCGAGCTTCCGCAAGTCTCTAGAAAATGGATCCGACTTGTCCAAGTCAGAAAAAGACAGCAGCTCCACCGACTGATTTAAATGAAAGGAGGATACCACCTTAGGAAGGAAATGACGGGACCATACGAAGGGACACTCCAAACTCTGAAATACGCAAAAAAGGTTCCCTACACGATAACGCCTGAAGCTCAGATAGCCCGCGCGCAGACTACCACCTTCAAGGTAAGGTCCTTCACAATCGCCCTGCGTAAAGGCTCAAAAGGTGCCCCCACACAAAGCCTTCAACACCACATTCAGGTTCCATGAAGGACAGGGCTGTCGGACCGGCGGACGCAAATGCCTTGCCCCGAAGGAAACGAGAGACATCAGGATGAGTCGCTAAGGAGTTGTCATGAACATGACCCCGTAATCAACCTAACGCCTGCTACCTGTACACGCAAGGAGCTATATGACAACCCTTTTGCCAGACCATCCTGAAGAAATTTCAATATCTGGGATTGCCGCCCGAGTGGAAACAATATTTCTAGTGAGACACCAGGCCTCAAAACCTTCCAAACCTGCATGTAAGAGGGGGAAGTCGAAACCTTATGGGAACGCAAAAGCGTAGCCACCACAGCCATGCCACTAGACAAAAGCGTTCTACCTGGTCGAAACAAGCGGGTCCCTGATGCAGGAGATTTGGCATGTCCGGAAATCTCAATGGAGGCACTACCGCTAGATTTACCAGATCCACAAACCAGGGCCGCCGGGCCCACTCGGGGGCTATCAACACCACCTTCGTGGGATGCAACTCTATTCGATGAAGTATCCTGCCTATAAGTGGCCAAGGAGGGAACACGTACAGAAAAACTACTGTCGGCCAGGGAAGCACGAGAGTATCCACGCCTTCTGCTCCCCTCTCTCTGCGACGAGCAAAGAAACGAGGCGCCTTGGTGTTCTTGAACGTGGCCATGAGGTCCAACGCTGGAGTGCCCCACTGGTCGCAAATGATTTGAAAAGCGTCGTCCGCTAGCTCCCATTCTCCCGGGTCTAAATGATTGTGACTGAGAAAGTCTGCTTGGACATTCTCTACACTCTGGCAATGTGAGAAGCCGCTATTCAGGATAAGTTCTGCTCCACCCAGGCTGACTCCTGGTTCCTCCTTGCCGATTGATATAAGCCACCGTGGTCGCATTGTCGGAAAGGACCCTGACCGCCTTTCCCCGAAGGTGCGGAAGAAATGCCTGCAGAGCCAATCTCACCCCTCTGGTCTCCAGGCGATTGAGAGACCAGTGAGCTTCCTCCTGGGACCACAGACCCTGCACAGACTTCCGCAGACAAACCACTTCCCAACCGGACAAGCTGGCGTCTGTAGTGACCACTGTCCAGAACGGAACTACCAGTGGAATGCCCCTTCATAAGTGGTCCAGCACTAACCACCGGTCCTGGCTGCTCCGCGCCGAATCCGTCAGAGGCAAAGGGAGATGAAATTGTTCGGAAACTGGGTTCCAATGGGAGAGCAATGCTGACTGTAAAGGCTGCACATGAGCAAAAGCCCAAGGAACCAATTCCAGAGTTGAGGTCATGGATCCTAGAACTTGTAGGTAATCCCAGACCATCGAGACTGGCTTGGATAACAAGGCCCGTACCTGTACCTTGCACACCCGCTCCTCCGTTAGGGATACCGTCGATAGCCGGGTGTCGAATAAAGCTCCCAAAAATTCCAGCGACTGGGAAGGTACAAGCCGGCTCTTGGATTCGTTGACTACCCAGCCGAGAGACCGCAACAACTGAAGAAATCGGTGAATCGCCTGCTGGCAGAGTAATTCCGATTTTGCACGGATCAGCCAATCGTCCAGGTACGGATGGACGAAGAAGCCTTCCCTGCGCAAATTGTGCTGCTACCACCACCATAATCTTGGTGAACGACCTGGGAGCAGTGGCCAGACCGAAAGGTAGCACCCGAAACTGATAATGCTGGCCCAATATGGAAAACCGCATAAACCTCTGGTGATCGGCCTGAATTCCGATGTGTAAATACACCTGTGAGATCGAGGGATGTCAGGAACTCTCCCTGTCAAACTGACACAATCACAGACCGCAGAGTCTCCATACGGAACCGAGGAATATGAAGGCACTTGTTGATCCGTTTGAGATCGAGTATGGGTCGAAACATTCCCTCTTTTTTTGGTACCACGAAGTAAATTGAATAACACCCCCGGCGAAGCTCCGCCGAGGGAACTGGAACAATGGCGCAGAGGTTGAGAAGACGTTGTAGGGTGGCCTTTACCACCTTGCGTTTTAGAGAAAAACCGCAAGGGGAGACCAGAAAACGCTGGTGGGGCCGGCGTGCAAAATCTAACGCGTAACCGAATCTTATCACTGTGAGAACCCACTGATCCGACATGATCTTGGCCCACTCCCCGTAAAACCGAGACAATCTGCCCCCCACTACTGGAACCGAGGAATGGGCCGGCCGCACATCATTGTGAGGGCTTGCCGCTAGCCCCCGTCTGACCGGAACCAGGTCTACCAAATTGTCGGCCGCGAAAGGATTGAGAATATATCTTCTGTCTGTTGGCATTGTGTCGAAAAGACGAACCTGAGCCCCTAAAGTCCTAGGTCTCCGAGCTCCGCGAAATTGAAAACTGGACGTAAAGGACCTCCTGGGCTTTGGACGATCTTCCGGCAACTGATGCACCCTATTCTCTCCTAATGACTGAACCAGATCCTCCAGTTCTTTCCAAACAAGAGCTTGCCCTTAAAGGGCAAAGATCCCAGTTGAGATTGAGGACACATCTGCCGCCCAGTTGCGAAGCCACAGCAGACGTCTTGCTGACACAGCCGACACCACAGACCTGGCCGACGAGTGAAGCAAATCATGAAAGGCATCCGCACTGTATGCAATCACCGCCTCAATTCGCCCAGCTTGGAGCGCTTCCTCTTGGGAAAGTGTCTCATTGGCCAACAATTGTTGGACCCAGCGAAGGCCGGCACGTAGGGAAAAATTACAGCACATTACCGTGTGAATCCCAAGAGCGGACACCTCAAAGATCTTCTTGAGCTGAACCTCTAGTTTGCTATCTTGTAAATCCTTCAGAGCTGCCCCCCCGGTAACCGGGATGGTTGTCTTCTTTGTAACCGCAGCCACCGCTGCATCCACTTTAGGAACCCTTAACAGTTACAAGGCCTCCTCAGGCAGGGGGTAAAGTTTATCTATAGGCCTTTGCCACTTTAAGGCCCAGATCTGGCGTGTCCCACTCCTTGAAGAGCAAATCTGTAGCTGAAAAGTGGAAAGGAAATGCCGACGGTGGACCCCTCAGGCCTAACACCACTGGGTCCGTAGCCCCCAACCGAGACTCTTCTTGGGGCAGCTGGATACCGAACTCACCAAGGATAGCCGGAATCAGCAGCCCCAGCTAATCTTCTAAACATACGAACAACATTCGGGTCGTCGCCGTCCGCTCCATGGGCACCATGCAGGCTACCCTGAGAGTTCTCCGCCTCCCCCGTCAACCCCCCCCTCGGGGGCGGAGCGGGCAAATCCTGGACGTCCTGGTCCTCAGAGTCAGACAAAGTATCTGGATCCGCCATCTGAGTCCAGGTGCCAAAGGAACGTGGACCCCCCCCCCCCCCCCCCCACCCCGAGGGATCCTGGTCCTGGCCAGACTTGGCTCGCTTCCGGGACCCTGATAGGGAGTCCAAGCTATGAGGCCTCTTTTTCCCCGCCTTCCGGGCCTTAAAGGCCTTATTCATTCCGAGGAAAACGAAGAATATGAGGACAAGTCATCCCCCTCCCCATCGGGGTCCCCAGCGTTATTCGAGCCCGGCTTCGCAGATCCGTCCCCCTCTGGGCCCCTGGGCTGTGGGGACAAATGCGGAGGAGAATCCATCTCCCCTAGTGCTGCCTGCGCCCCGGAGACCGGCTGTAACAGCGGAGCCAAAATAGCGCCTGCACCTTCTGACACTGACCCCAAGGCACCTAAAATGGCGCCCGTTCCTGCAGCTCCCCAAAGGCACCTGTCACCTTCTGGACCCTCAAATAGACCCCATGAGACAGTTCGCGCTTACCCCCCTCAAGTGGCCGCGCGGCGCCGCAGGCCCTACATACGGCCCGGCGTGGCATGCTACTGGTACACAAGAGTCCCTAACTCCTTCAGGAAGCGGCGAAACGGTGCCCAAAGTGTCCCCCCCTCGATCGGAGAGGAGGGAAAGTCGAGCCGCATGGATAAAAGAAATTTTTTTTTAAATTTAAATACCTTATCAGGCAACTCTCTGCGGTCCTAATCAAACCTGCTGCTGTCTTTTAAATTTGTTCTCTTTCTTCTTTTTAATACACCTAACTTCCCTGTCTCAAACACAAACTAGGCCTAAAATCACAGACTGAAGGTTTCGCACCTTCTCCAGCTGCTGGAGACAGAAGAATACTGCCAGACTGTAGGTGGAACCATCCTATATAAGGCGGAGTTTTTGTTGATAAACTTCTGTCTCCATCTGCTAGAGGGGGGGCTAAACCCAGGAGTCTGGACTGATCCGGGTACATACAGGGAATCCACTTTTTTCAGCACTTCAAAGTGGATTACATTCAGATAGTGTAGGTATTTCCCTATCCCTAGAGGACTTACAATCTAACAGGCCGATACAGTACAGTGCGCTATGGTGGAGCGCACTGTTAACCCGCGTTTGGACGTGCATTTGACCCACTAGCTTTACCCCTTATTCAGTAAGGGGTAATAGTGCATCGAAACCCCCCCTCCCCCGAAATTAATAGCGCCCGCAACATGCAAATGCATGTTGATGGCCCTATTAGTTATTCCCATGCGATACAGAAAGTAAAATGTGCAGCCAAAGGTAGGCATCAATTTCTCTCAGCACTGGGAAAGTGTACAGAAAAAAACTGCTTTTCTGTACACCCTCCGATTTAATATCATGGCGATATTAAGTTGGAGGTCCCAAAAGTTAAAAATAATCAGAAATTTAAAAAAACATTTTTTTTTTTTTTTTTTAATCGGCCCATGGCTTGAAAACCGGACGCTCAATTTTGCCAGTGTCCAGTTTCCGAACCCGTGGCTGTCAACGGGTTTGAGAACTGACACCAGCTAAATTGAGCGTCGGCTGTCAAACCCGCTGACAGCCGCCACTCCCTTCCAAAAAGAGGCGCTAGTGTCCCTAGCGCCTCTTTTTACCGCGGGCCCTCATTTGAATAATTTTTTTTTCTGAATCGCATGTACAAGAGAGTGCCCTGTGCGCGCACCGGGAGAGTGGGCGCTCTCCCGCTCGCCCGCGATTTTTACTGTATCGGCTTGTGAGTTTGTTCCTGAGGCAATGGAGGGTAAAGTGACTTGCCTAAGGTCACAAGGAGCAACAGTGGGACTCAAACCCTGGTCTCCTGGTTCATAGCCCACTGCTCTAACCACTAGGCTCCTCCTCCACAAATAGGCATTTCACAGCTTATTTAAATCAAAATAAACAAAAAGCTAGGTGGAGTGTCTATAGCAGGGGTCGGGAACCCATGGCTCGCGAGCCAGACATGGCTCTTTTGAGGGCTGCATCTGGCTCGCAGACAAGTGTCGCCATACTTCGCGGTTCCCCGCTGACCCAGCTGCTCCCCGGTCCTCCGCCGCCCGGGCTTAAAATGCTGTCAGCCCGGGCGGAACGCGGCAGGACAGCTGGAGTCAGCGGCACCGGCGTGCTCTCTTCTCCCCCCCCCCCCTCCGCGGCCCGGAAGAGGAAGTGGAGAGCATCGGGTGCCTGCGCGGGAAGACCCGCGCAGGCACCCGATGACTCCAGCGCTGGCACCCGGCTGACCCCCGATGACTCCCGCGCAGGCACCCGGATGACTCCAGTCGGCGTGCTCTCTTCTCCCCCCCCCCCCCCCGCGGCCCGGAAAAGGAAGTGGTGAGCATCGGGTGCCTGCGCGGAAGAAGAGACCACGCTAGTGTGGTCTCTTCTTCCCGCGCAGGCACCCGATGCTCACCACTTCCTCTTCCGGGCCGCGGGGGGGGAGGAGAAGAGAGCACGCCGACTGGAGTCATCCGGGTGCCTGCGCGGGAGGCATCGGGTGCCTGCGCGGGTCTTCCCGCGCAGGCACCCGATGCTCTCCACTTCCTCTTCCGGGCCGCGGGAAGAAGAGAGCACGCGGTGCTCTCTTCTTCCCGCGGCCCGGAAGAGGAAGTGGAGAGCATCGGGTGCCTGCGCGGGAAGACCCGCGCAGGCACGCTAGTGTCCGACGGGAAGAAGACTGCAGCGCGGCTCGGAGGAAAATGAAAATCTTCAACCGCGGCCGATGGGACTCCGCCTTCGCCTCCGCGAGGGCTGAAAATGAAGGAGGTTAGCGTTGGGAGGTGGCTGCTGCTGCCGCGAGTTCCCGGGGGGGGAGAGAGAGAGTGAATGAATGAGCGAGCAAGCATGTGTGTTTGAGATCCTGTGTGTGTGAGTGAGAGATTGCATGTATGTGAATGATTGAGAGCCTGTATATGTGAAAGAGAGTATGTCTGTGATTGAGATCCTGCCTGTGAGAGAGAGAGCATGAATGTAAGTTTACCATTGGGAACCTGTATGTGTAAGTTTGTAATTGAAAATCTGTTTGTTTGAAAGAGTATGTGTGTATGATTGAGATCCTTTCTGTGTGAGAGAGATCATGTGTATGTATGATTAAGAGCCTGTGTGTATAAGTAAGAGAGAGATCATGTGTGTCTGTGTCTGATTGACAGCTGGTTTAGGTGATGGAGCATGTGAGTATGTGATTGAGAGCCTGTGTTTAAATGAGAGAGAGAGACCATGTGTGTCTGTGTGATTGAGAGCTGATTTAGGTGAGGGAGCATGTGAGTATGTGATTGAGAGCCTGTGTTTAAATATGAGAGAGAGACCATGTGTGTATGTGTGTGATTGAGAGCTGATTTAGGTGAGGGAGCATGTGAGTATGTGATTGAGAGCCTGTGTGTAAATGAGAGAAAGAGAGGACATGTTTGTAAGCATGTGAATGAGAGTCTGTGTGTGAGAGAAAAAGACAGCATGTATTTATGTGATTGAAAGCCTGTGTGTGTGTAAGCGTGAAAAGATAGACAGCATGTGTGTAAATGTGTAATTAAGAGCCTATAAGTGAGAGAGAAAAAACATTTGTATATGTGAGTGACTGAGAGCATGTGTGTATAGGTGTGTCATTGAGAGCCAGTGTGAGAGAGAGCGCTGGTATGTGACTGAGAGAGGAGAAAGTTCCAAGCAAACCACCCCACCTCCTGCTAATTCAGAACAATCTCAGGACACCTGGATATCAAACGTTCCCAGGTATGCAGAGCAAAAACATTTTTGTATCCTTATTATTTTTCATTACTGGATCTTTGTGTCTGCTATTTTGAAATATTTTGTTGGTATCTGGAAATGTTTTATATGAGTTTTTAATTATTGGATATTCCACTCATCAGCTGTTTCGAAATATGTTCTTTTTGTTAGTACAGTTTTACTGCTGATGATTTTATATTTCTTGATTTGTTTTATAAGGATGTGTGATGTTTCTTTTTTCCTTTGTTACACTGCATACAGAGACTCTGGCTTGTTGCAGTTTCCAATTCAGTTTTTGTCTGCATGCTTCTTGTTATGCGTTTTGGTCTCTTTATTCTATGTTAGGTGAGGGACAGCACGTGATTCAGGTGAGGTTTTCTGCTGGCGTGTAGTTTCTGTGTAGGGCTCTATAGCAGCCTGACTTGGTCCGTTTTCCTAATAGGAGATGTATTGGTGTCTTAAGGCCTGGTGTAATATTTTCAGAGACTTATTGTACTTTAAAAGTGTGATCTTACATAAAATGCACACATTTACTTGTATTTAGTTTTAAACATATTGTATGGCTCTCATGGAATTACATTTTAAAATATGTGGCGTTTATGGCTCTCTCAGCCAAAAAGGTTCCTGACCCCTGGTCTATAGGCTTCTGTCTGCTCCAGACAGTTCAAACTGAGCAGAGCTTGTTCGCCTTGTTGCAAATGGGGCTGGGAAAGATTAACTCTTGGGGGAACTCCTCGCACAAAAACTTAAAATTCTGCATACTTTATACTGGTCAAAATAACACAATATGCATGACAGTCTAAGTAAGTAATTTAAAATGTAATACAGAAAAAAGTTATTACTTAAAGATGTGGAATATTAAATATTTTGAATAGAATTTCCCTAGAAGTTCACTTAAGAATGTCCCTTCCACTCTCTCTCTAATCCCCTGGCCACTTTGCCCTCTCACCTACCCAACTCCTCCACCTGCCAGTATCTCTGCCCTCCTCCTCCAGGCTCAACCCTTTTCACTCTATCTCCACTCCCTCTCTCAACACTGCCCCTCACACAGGCTCCCTCTGTCCCTCTCTCTCTCACACAGGCTCTCTCTAACTAGTGCATATACACACCCCCTCATACCTGCTCTCTCACTCTCACACACATCCTGATACAGACTCCTTCTCTCTCGCACACACACATCTCCTCATAGAAGGTCCTTCTCACTCAGATAAACCCTAACAGAGCTGGTCTTCAGAACAGCTTCTGAAAGGTGTAGAAGGTAGTAAAGAAGTTTTTGTGGTGAGCAAGAGAAAAGAGTTAGAGCCTTTTGCTCACATCACACAGAAAACCTCCTCCACTTCAGTCCATAGAAATTTCAAATGGAAGGTTTTCTAAAAGCTACACGAACCCAGACACACCTTCCGAGAGATTGAGTGGTTGCAGGATCAGCCTTTCAACATCCAAGCTGTGAGCGAAAGCCTGAAGGCTGGGATGGTGCATGGGTGATGAGATCTGGGATGTCCCCAATCTGATCGGTTTCCAGATGGACAATTTCTAGGGGAGTGGAAACCTAATCTGTTTCGGCCAATGAAGGGCTATGAGAATAATGGCCCCTTTATCCTTGCAAAGCTTCAACAAAGTCTTCGCCACCAGTGGAGCTGGAGGATTTGTGTACAGGAGACCCTTGCCCCAATGGAGGACGAAGGATCTGAGGCTAGTTTGTTGTGTGCCCTGTACAGGGAGCAGAACTGAGGAATCTTCCTGTTCCAAGGCGCTGCGAATAGATTCACCTCTGGACTTCCCCAAAGACGGAAGATATAATTCACAACATCTTGATCCAGAGACCATTTGTGGGGTCTGAAGGAGCGACTCAGTCTGTTTGCAGTCACATTCTCCATTCTAGCCTGGTACATGGCCCTGAGTACAATCCCATGGGAGAGGACCCATGACTATATCCTGACTACTTTCTAATACAGGAGGTACGCCTACGTACCTCCCTGCTTGTTGACATACCACACCGCTACTTAGCTGTAGGTCTATATCAGCCGATCTCTGAAAACCCACAGCATGCATTCGATCACACAGAGCTCCAGGAAATTGATTTGACACATTTGTTCCTGGGCAGACCTCAGACACTGGATATTGAGCCCATCAACACGAGCTCCCCAGCCCAGAATGGATGCATCTATCATTAAAACAATTTGGACCCATGAACTTTGGTAGAATCCTGGAGTGGAGGAGTGACAAGGAGCCTGGGTGGCTTGTTGCCGTGGGACCTCAGGGCCCCCTTCCTCACCAGGAGAGCCCCCAACCTCATCATCGATATCATCCTGATCCAACTGCATTCAAGCTCTGGCAGACCGCACTGCGCTATGGCACTTGTCCGTGGAGACAGGCGGAGGAGCACGCGGAGCGCCTGGTCCTACACCTTAGTAGGAACCTCTGCTTCAGCAAACCGTCCCTGTAAAAATGTCTGCAATCCCTGGAAGAATTCCACCCAGGAAAAGAAGGCCGGATCCACTCCAGGCCACACAGGCCTGAACCTGGCGTCCCTGTGAGCCAGTGTCTCCTTAGGACTCGATCTGCGGACCAATCAGAAGAGGAGCCACCCCTGAAGTGTCTCCCTCAGTACCACACCCCTCAGACTGAGGAGATGGACCATATTCAGCAAAATCGGAAGGAGGCAAATCTCCCCGAGCAACCAGGCAGCGCCAACACAGGTTTAAAGAAAGCTCTGGCTGAATGGCTCTGATGTGACAGGCAGCACAGTTTGATAGGTGCTTAGGCTTCTTTGCCACGGGCGTCATGCTATAAGCACACAGCCCAATGGAGGTTCGTGCCTAGCTTTCCCGCACATACAAGCACACCTAATCTGAACGCACAAAAAATGTGCGTGCAAGCTCACGCACCTAGGCCGCTCGTCCTACTCGACACCCAGGACTGATGCCTAAACTGGGCACACAAGATGTGCGTCCAGAAGGAAGAACGCTCAATTGCATGCACAAACGAGAATGGCACACATCCGGACTCGCAAGCGTGCGCCGGTCTGCAGCAAAAAAGCATGTGAAACTTACCCTGATGCCTACCGTGCGCTAAAATGGGAGAAGCCTGGAAGCTGGGCTCAATCCACTGTGCCTGCACTCTCTCCTCACCTCACAGAACTCCCCGAGATGTGAGCAGGATAGCTGAACCTTGAGAAATTAAGACTCTTCTGCTGTCTTCCTGTTACGGACTTTTTTTTTTTTTTTTTAAGTTTGAAACTTTTACCTGCTCAGCCTTCCCTGGCTGAGAGCAGGAAAGGGTCCCAGCTGCGGGGGGAGAGGGCCTGCAATCGCTAACTGGAATTTAGGTCCATGCCAGACTAAGGGAGGGACCGCACGGTATCACCTCAGGAGGCAAGTGGTGATGCATAGACATCTCCTTTTCAACTTTTTTCTTCTATTTTGCTTTTTGTTTTTACTCACAGGCAATCTCCCAAAGGGAAACACATGTCCACCATCTGCTGGAGATGGATAATACAGGCGGGCTTATGTCAGGGCAGGACTATATAGCCAGGATATCAGCTTTTACTCAGTCTCCATCTGCTGGCAGAAGTGCATACCCCACTCGTTGGGATTGACCTACCAGAACACTAAGGAATAGGCATTTAAATGGCAGATCAAATTTAATGTGGACAAGTACAAAGTGATGCACAAAGGAAAAAGTAGCCCACACTGTAGTTACACAATGTTAAGTTCCATATTAGGTGTTAAAACCCAGGAAAATGGTCTAACCTTTATAGTGAGCAATGCTTATGGCTCCATGTGTGGCAGCAATCAAATGTTAGGAATTATTAGGAAAGGAATAGAGAATAAAACAGAGAATGTCATAATGCCTCTGTATTGCTCCATCATGAAATTCTGGTCGCCACATCTCAAAAAAGATATGCATTAGAAAAGGCAAAGAGAAGGGCAGCTAAAATAATAAAGGAGATGGAATGGCTCCCTAAGAAGAAAATCTAAAAAGCTTAGGGCTGTTCAGTTTGGAGAAAATATAGCTGAAGGGGTATATGATAGAGGTCTATAAAATCATACATGGAATAGAACGGGTACATGTAAATATCTTATTTACCCTTTCAAAAATACAAAGACTAGGGGACATCTATGAAGTTACTAAGAAGCACATTCAAAACAAATCAGAGAACATTCTTTTTCACTCAATGCACTATTAAGCTCTCAAATTCATTGTTGGAGGATGTGATTAAGGCAGTTAGCATGGGTGGGTTTAAAAAAGATTTGTACAACTTCTTGAAGAAGTCCATAAATTATTATTAACCAAGAAGACTTTGGGAATAGTCATTACTTATCACTGCACTATAGCAGCATGGGATCTATTTATTGTTTGAGATTTGCCAGGTACTTGTGACCTTGAGATTTGCCATACTTGGACAGACAGACCCTCTGTCTGTCCAAGTATGGCGATTCTTATATTGTCCACAATAATCCAAGATCTTTTTCCTGGGTGGTAACTTCTAAAACAGAAGCCAGCATTGTAATCGCATAGTTAAAATTGTGTTTTCTTCTGTGCACTAATTTGAATTCGTCCACATTAAATTTCATCTGCCATGTAGATGCTTAGGTTCCCAGTCTTGCAATGTCCTACTGCAATTTTGCACAATCACCTTATGTCTTAACTTTGAATAATTTCTAAAGTACTTGAATATAATTCACTTTGAAATGCAGACAGGCAGAATATAAATCAAATAAATAAATAAATACTAAAAAATGTTAAGTTATGCATTTGGGTTGCAAGAATCCAAGGAAACAGTATAGTTAGGGCAGGGATGGCGAACTCCAGTCCCTGAGGGCCGCATGAGAAAGATTTGCATCCAATGGAGGCAGTGCATGCAATTCTCTCTCATGCATATTCATTGTGAATATCCTGAAAACCTGACCTGTTTGCGGTCCTCGAAGACTGGAGTTCGCCATCCCTGGTCTAGGGGACAAAATTCTACACATGAAACAAGAGCAGGATCTGGGTTGTTCATATCTGATGATCTCAAAGTGTCCAAACAGGTGGTCAAGATGATGGCAAAAGTCAAAAAGATGTTAGAGTGCACAGGAAGAGGAAGGGTCAGCAGAAAAAAAAGTTAAGATTACTCCTCAATATATACCCCCTTTCACGTGGACTCTGTCCTCGAAAACTCATACTTTAAAATTGTATTTTTGCTTCACCAGACTAACATGGCTATCTATCTCCTAAGATGTTTAATTTCATTGAAAGAGACTCACTTCATGTTTACTGATACCTCTGAGGTATTTAAATGTCCCATCTCCTCTATCACATCTTTGTACTATGGTACATAATCTTTAGAACTTTAAATTTGTCTCAAAATGCTTTACAGCGAAGATAATAGACCATTTTAGTAGCCACCCTTTGGACTCACATCATCTTGTTTAAATCTTTTTGAAGGTGTGGTCACCAGAACTGTACATAGGATTCCAAATGAGGCCTCACCAAGGATTTATAGAGGAGCAATATTACCTCCTTAGTATTTCTTTACAATATTGGATTCATGGAACCTGCCTCCCAGTGGAGGTGGTGGAGACAATTCAAGAAAGTATGGATCAAATCTAGGGATCTCTGAAACAATGGTAGTAACTATAGAACTGAGCAGACTAGACAGACTATATATTCTTTTTCTACCATTATGTTTCTATATATCTGTGTTATCTGCAAGCTTGATCACCTCCTTCACTGCTCCTTTTTTTGTAGATCATTTATAATTAAACACTGGTGCTGTACAAGTGCACTGGAATACTCCAATATGCACGTCCAATATGAAAAAAAACCATACCATTTAGTCCTACTTTGTTTCCTATGTTTTCAGTTAGCAAACTACAATAATATATTGTCACCTACCCCATGATTCTGTAATTTCCTGATTAATCTTTCATGTGGAACTATCAAACACCTTCTGAAAATCCAAGTAACTCTAAATAAAACGACTCACCGGTATCCAAATGTTTACTCTCACCTTCCAATAATTCTATAGCTTTTCTCTGTAATATTCACGCTGGACAATAAAAAAAATCAAACATTGAAATAATCCTGTTTCCTTCAAGCCCAACACATCTCCTACAACTCTGCCCAACAGATAAAAAAAACAAAACATTTAACAAATCCAATTTAAAAAATGTGTGCCACTAGACCGCTGATGGTTGTTTTACGAGTATTTTACTCTCCCATCTACATCAGACAACAGAAAAGTAAACCATTCACGTACATAGTAATCGACCGCTTGTTTACGTTTCAGAGTGAGAAATCCCATGACCCTGCACTGCTTTTGGCCCTATCACATCGCGCTCCCCCAGTTTCCCTTCTCCGCCCTCCAGCCGCCCCACTCACCGGCACCCCATGAAGACATGGTTCGCCCACACCATGGAGAAAGCAAGCAGGCGGTTGAGCTGGGCCGGGGGCGGGAGCGAGATGTCGTCGCTAGCCACCTCCAGATTACGCAGGATGAACTCGCGCCGGTGGCCCCAGTGCTTCTCGGGCTCGTGCACCCCGCGCTGCGCATCCACCCACAGCGCCAGTTCCTGGCTCCGCGGGGCCTGTTGCTCCTGCGGCAATTCTGATGTCTCCTCCGCTGCCATCGCAGGCATGAAGGGTGGCGTTCAGCGGAGAGTAAATCCAGACGCGGAGAGTACAGAGCACAAGGACTGCGGGGGGGATGGGATGCAGGCAGCAAGAATCACAGTACACCGTCCCCCGACTAGCTAGAACGTTCCACAACACACCCCGCTAGACTCTTTAGGCAACTTCCGCTTCTGGCAGCAACGTCACAAGCATACTTCCGGATTCCCCGTTCACAGTGGTCTGGGCGGGGCAAGCCGAGTGAGCAATTTTGTTTTGGTTTATCGCCGCAGTGCTGCTTGGTTGAGGCAGGTTTTGGTTTTACACGTCTTCGGTAGATGAGATGTGAATCCTTTCTCACGTTAGTGGTTTGGCGACTTAGATGTCCGTTATATTTCCCCCGCTTAAGGGGCTGATGTAATAACCCGCGCGAAAACGGGTATGTAATAAGCTGATATAGGCGCATAAACCCCCGGCATGTTTAGCGTGAGTGCATCCAAATGGCATGTAAAGGAGGTGATTAGTCATGGGTGATGCAGGGAGTCGCGCCAGAACGGGTTTTTTTAGTGCTTGGTTCGGGGTGCCATGTTTTTCTGTTGCCGGCATTGGTGTGAGTGTCCCTCGAGCTCTAGCAGGGCAGGTGCTAACTTTGTTGCTGCCCAGTGCAAGCAATACTGTGCTTTCTTCCCCCCCCCCCACACGCGCGCGCGCGCGCGATTCATTCGGTCTCTGTTCCAGGCCGGTCAAATAATGCCCAGTTCCCAATCTATATTTTTCAAAACTGATATCCATCCACTACTCCACAGAACCCATGATCAAGGGAAGGGTATTACATACCCTAGGGAAACCTTACAACCTTGCACACCCACCACACTCCTACACCCTCTATAGCCACCCAGAATGTAATTATGCACTTGTAACAACTATTTTAATTACATGCACTGCTGTGGTGCCAACCCGAAACTCTCCAAAAAACACTTGGAACTCCTATGGAATAATGGCACCTCAGAAAGCCATGAATAAACATAATTACCATTACAATATAGTAATCCTCCCATACCAAAACAATCCTAACTACAAGCACTAAAATAGTAGCAACCTTATCTATGAAAAGGCAACACTGCAAATATTACACCAGGCCCTAGGACACCAGTACACCATGTATTGGGAAAATAAAACAAGCCAGGCTGCTACAGATCCCTACATAGAAACTACATGCCAGCAAAATAGCTCATCTCGGTCACACATGCAGAATACAGACAGATCCTGACCAAATACAGAATAAAGAGTCCGTAACGTATAAATAGAAATGAGCTCAGCACAACAAGCCATCCGCTATATGCAGAGCAAGAATGGAAAACAAAAACATAACCATTCCTGAACATACCCTTGTCAGTCCAGACAAATGGGTTTTATTCATCCCTACCAGCAGATGGAGGCAGAGAACAAAACTTTGGGCACTGCCACATATATGAGAGTGCCACCTGCAGTCCCTCAGCATTTCTCTACCTCCAGCAGACGGTAGAGGTGCTAACTCTGCAGTCCTGACTGGCTGGATTGTGAAGGAAAATTTTGCTCCCCGAGGTGGCAGATTCCTGTAAAAAGGTCCATCCCTTGGGTTTGGAGCCAGACGAACGGGGGGGGGTTGGATACCCCTGGCCAGTTCAGCCTCCAATCCTGGGACCCCGGACAGCCAGTGGTCTGGCTCCCTCAGGGGAATCCAAAGCCTCTCTGCCAGGCCAGGAGATTTCAGGGAAGTACCCTTGTTTTTTGTTCACCTTCCTATTTGGGGTGTGTGGGCCTTTAAGGCTTTAACTTGGGTAAAAAAAAAAAGGAAAGGAAGGGGCTTGAGTTTTAAGCGGGACTGCCAGTCAGCCAGGGCTCTCGGTGGTCATTGGAAGTGGGCCTGGCGATGCTCGGGCGGAGAGAAGGACCCATCGACGAAGGGGGACCCCGGCTGGCGGCAGGTACCTCCGGTTTCATTTTGTCTGCCCTACTGTTTCGATTCGCATGCTTTTTGGCGCATCAGCGACCCTCTGCACACCGGTGAGAAATTTTTCCTGCTGTCAGGGTGCCCGCTGCCGTTGTCGATCACGACTGCGTGGTGCGCCCTCCCCCTTGCGGGTCTGATCGCTTTGGGATTTAAAAAAAACAACAAAAAAAAAAAACAAAACAAAAGGAGGTTGGATGGCAGACAAGCAGCTTGAGCAGGTTTGCCGAGCCTGTGGGGGTCGGACGGTGTTAACAGTGGACCCTTGGCCCGGAACGAAAGTCACCCACCTGGGGAATCTGGTGCCTTTCGTCACCGGAAGGTGGATTCCAGATGAACTGCTCAGTATCTCAGGAGTAGAATCCAGCAGGGAGATACAGGCCCGAACCTGACCATGGAACGATTCCAGGCAAAGGTTAAACGAGGAATCTGGGGCAAGACCGTCGGCAGACAAGGCAGAGTCCGATCCAGTCCGGGTCTAGGCAGGCAGCAGGCAAAGGCAAAATCCAGTCCAATCCGGGTCTAGGCAGGCAGCAGGCAGAGGCAAGGTCAGGTCCAATCCGGGTCTAGGCAGGCAGCAGGCAAGGCAAAGTCAGGTCCAATCCGGGTCTAGGCAGGCAGCAGGCAAAGGCAAAATCCAGTCCAATCCGGGTCTAGGCAGGCAGCAGGCAGAGGCAAGGTCAGGTCCAATCCGGGTCTTAGGCAGGCGGCAGGCAAAGGCAAAGTCAGGTCCAAACACAGCACTGGTAGCAAGCAAGGCAGGGAACCTATTGAAAGGCGATCAGCAGCTCACCGAGTCGCCCTTAAATCTCCCGCCTTGGCTGACGTCATCTTCCGGGGACGGCCCCTCCTCCTTGCCTCGGCCCCTACAAGGGGCGGGGCTACCCTTGCGACTGCCGATGCTGCTTCTGGGGAAGACGCCATCTTCTTGCCGCGGCCGGAGCGCTGCGACCCGCGCCTCGAGGGAGTCGGGGCAGACCCGCTGGAGAAGGTAGGGGGGCCGGATCGCGTAGGAACGCGATCGGGAAGCACAACAGTACCCCCCGCCTTACGCCCCCTCCTGGAGGGACCTGGTTTCTTCGGGTGTGTGAGATGAAAGTGATGAAGCAAAGATTTATCCAATATATTGGCCAGCGGTTCGCCTCCGGACCGAACCCCTCCCAGGCAATGAGATACTCCCATCTCCGATGGTGGTGACGGCAATCGAGGACCTCCCGAACCTGATAGATGGCATCCTCCGCAGACTCGACGGTGGGATCTTGGCGAGGAGTTGCATGGAACGGGGAGGTAATCAAAGGCTTCAAAAGGGAGACATGAAAGGAATCGTGGATCCGGAGGGTACGAGGAAGCCGAAGGCGGTAGGTAACTGGGCCCAAACGTTCCCGGATGAGGAAGGGCCCGATGAACCGGGGAGCAAGTCTCATGGACGGAACCCGGAGGCGTAGATGACGGGTGGAGAGCCAAACCCTGTCCCCCGACAGGAATTGCGGAGCAGGACGGTGATGCTGATCCTCCATCCGTTTGGCAGCGGCGGCTGCCTTGAGGAGGTGCCGATTAGTAGCCTCCCACAGATCGTGAAGCCTCTGGGCTGAAAGTTGGGCGGCAGGGGAAGCCACTGGAACAGGGAGCGGGAGAGGAGGTCGAGGCTGCTTCCCAAAGACAACCAGGAAGGGAGACTGTCCAGTAGCCGAATGCACATGGGAGTTGTGGGAAAATTCGGCCCACGGTAGGAGACCGGCCCAATCATCCTGATGATGGTTAACAAAAAGGCGTAAAAACAATTTTAAACCTCTATTGACACGTTCAGCCTGACCGTTCGCCTGCGGGTGGAAAGCGGTGGTAAAGTCCAGATGAATACCGAACTTCTTGCAAAGCGCACCCCAGAATCGGGCCGTAAACTGCGGACCCCTGTCCGAAGTGATGTGGAGCGGAAGCCCGTGAAGACGGAAGATATGGGAAGCAAAGAGATCCGCCAATTCAGGAGCAGAGGGCAATTTGGGTAACGGGATAAAGTGAGCCATTTTGGAAAAACGGTCTACCACCACCCAAATAACCTGGTGCCCACCAGATGAAGGTAAATCAACAACAAAGTCCGTGGAAATGTGAGTCCATGGCTCGAGAGGCGGGGAAAGGGTTGGAGGAGCCCCCAGGGCCGACCTGGCAACGGCTTCTGTTGGGCACATTTAGGACAGGAAGAAACATAAGCCCGTACATCCCCCTTCATTTGAGGCCACCAGTAATACCGAGCCAACAATTCCCAGGTCCGTTGACGTCCGGGGTGACCTGCTGCTAGGGAGTCGTGAGCCCAAGACAGTACCTTGGGGCGTAGTCTGAGGGGAACAACCGTCTTCCCGGGGGGGTTACTGTGTTGGTGACCGCCAGTAATAGTTTGGCGGGGTCAATAACGTGATTGAGAGTCTCAGGAAGATCCTCCACTTCGAAAGATCGAGAGAGAGCATCAGCCCGTCCATTCTTGGAAGCTGGACGAAAACGAAGGACAAAATCAAAACGGGAGAAAAACAGTGACCATCGTGCTTGGCGGGGATTGAGGCGTTGGGCCCTGTTAAGATATTCTAAGTTTTTATGGTCAGTATAGACCGTGATGGTGTGTTGTGCACCCTCCAACCACTGTCTCCATTCGTCAAAGGCCATCTTAATGGCCAGCAATTCTTTATCGCCAATACCATAACTTTTCTCGGCAGGAGAAAATTTCCAAGAGAAGAAGGAGCAGGGAAATAATACTCCTCGGGTAGAGTGTTGACTTAAGACAGCACCGACAGCCACGTCGGAAGCGTCCACCTCCACGATAAATGGACGACTCGGGTCCGGATGATGCAGACATGGTTTCTCCAAGAAGGCAGTTTTCAATTCTTGAAATGCTTGTATGGCCTCCTGAGGCCACCGTTTGGTGTCAGCTCCTTTCTTGGTCAAAGCGGTAATAGGTGCAACGATGTGGGAATAGTGTGGTATAAAATTCCGATAAAAATTGGAAAAACCCAGGAACCACTGTATGGCCCGTAGCCCCTTGGGCTGTGGCCAATCTTGAATACAGGCCACTTTCTCCGGGTCCATCTGAAAACCAGTGGTAGATACGATAAATCCCAGGAACGGTATGGACTGTTTGTCGAAGAGACATTTTTCTAATTTAGCAAATAGGTGATTCTCTCTTAGTCGTTGCAGAACAAGCTTGACATCTCTGCGATGGGTATCCAAGTCTTTTGAGAAAATGAGAATATCGTCCAGATAAATGATCACTTGTTTATACAACATGTCCCGAAACACCTCGTTCATCAGGTTTTGGAAAACCGCAGGTGCGTTACACAAGCCAAAAGGCATTACTAGGTATTCATAATGGCCGTTGCGGGTATTAAAAGCGGTCTTCCACTCGTCACCGGGCTTGATACGAACCAAGTTATAGGCACCACGTAAGTCGAGTTTCGAAAATACTTTGGCCCCATGCAATTGATCCAGTAGCTCGGGTATCAAGGGCAACGGGTAACGATCCTTGCGAGTGATAGCATTAAGTCCTCTGTAATCAATGCATGGTCTTAGAGACCCGTCCTTTTTTTTTACAAAAAAGAATCCTGCCCCAGCAGGAGATGTGGAAGGTCGAATAAACCCCCGTGCCAGATTTTCTTCAATATATTCAGCCATAGCTTGTGATTCAGGTGCCGAAAGTGGGTAAATTCTCCCTCTAGGTGGGATGGCGTTAGGTAGTAAATTAATCGCACAGTCGAATCTTCTGTGGCAGGGAAGAATCTCAGCCTTCTCTTTGGAAAAGACATCCATGAATTTGGAGTATTGATGCGGCAGCCCAATCTTGGTAGTGGTTATTGGTATTCCTGGATGGTGCGACCAGTGAATGCAGGACTCTTGACATTCTGGCCCCCAGGCTGCAATCTGCAGAGTCCTCCAGTCCATGATTGGAGAGTGTTGAAGCCAGGGTAGACCCAGGACCACTGGGTGGACTGCTTTTTCTAAAATGAAAAAAGATATCTCTTCTTTGTGCAGAATTCCAGTGAGAAGCACAATGGGAGTGGTTTTACAGGAAACTCGTCCAGGCAAGTTCTCCCCTTGGATGGAAGAAATAAACAGCGGAACTTTGCAGGGCTGTGTGGGAATCTGAAGTTGATGAACCAATTCGGCCAGTATAAAATTCCCTCCTGCTCCAGAATCAACCAACGCTTGAGTGGTGAATGATCCATGCCCTCCTTGTAATGTAACAGGAACCACGAACTGAGGAGCTGGATCTCCCCCTAGGGTCTGCTCCTCAGAGACGCCTAGGATCGGTAGTTTCCCGGACGTTCGGGACATTGAGCAAGAAGATGGCCCTTGTTGCCACAGTATAAACAGAGGCCCATCCTCCTTCGGCGTTGTTTCTCTTCAGGCGTCAGACGACTCCTACCAAGCTGCATGGGTTCTTCTTTAGAATCAGTAGAACCCTCCGTGGCAGTAGGAGGCACCAAAGGACGGGAGAAGTGGGGAGCCAAGGGTACCGGCCGACGGGGAAGTCTGGCTTCCTTGGCCCGTTGTAGAATCCTTCGGTCAATGCGACCTGCCAAATCGATCAGTGCGTCTAAGTCCTCCGGAAGGTCGCGTCCCGCCAGTTCATCTTTTATGCGCGGTGACAGTCCTTCCAGAAAAATGCCTCGGAGGCAGTCAGATTGCCATCCTAATTCAGAAGCCAATGTGCGGAAGGCGATAGCGAAGTCAGCCAAGGTTCCTGATCCTTGACGCAAATTAAGGAGTTCCGAAGAAGCAGTCGAAAGTCTTCCAGGTTCGTCGAATACTTGGCGAAAGGTGGAAACGAACCTGGTTAAGTCGTTTAGTATAACATCTCCTCTCTCCCAGATGGGTGATGCCCAAGCCATAGCTTTCCCGTCTAGTAACGAAATGATGAAGGACGTCTTTGTTCGATCATTGGGAAACTGGGTCTCTTGCAAGGAGAAACGGATAAAGCATTGATTGAGGAATCCTCGACAATTCTTAGCCTCTCCTGAGAACCGAGGTGGTGCTGGCAAATGTGAAACTGACGCTGAAGCACTGGGTGGTGGAGGCGGTGGTGCTGCTGCTACCGCTCCCTGGGGAGCCTCCAACCGTCGAACTAGTCTGTCCACGGTAGCCGTTAAAGCCTCTAAACTTAGTTGCTGCTGTTGTTGCTGTTGTCGCTGCTGCATTAACTGTTGAGCGAGTCCCGGAATTGCCTGAAGGCCGGACAAGTCCACCGGGTCCATGGCCTTTCAATCTGTTAACAGTGGACCCTTGGCCCGGAACGAAAGTCACCCACCTGGGGAATCTGGTGCCTTTCGTCACCGGAAGGTGGATTCCAGATGAACTGCTCAGTATCTCAGGAGTAGAATCCAGCAGGGAGATACAGGCCCGAACCTGACCATGGAACGATTCCAGGCAAAGGTTAAACGAGGAATCTGGGGCAAGACCGTCGGCAGACAAGGCAGAGTCCGATCCAGTCCGGGTCTAGGCAGGCAGCAGGCAAAGGCAAAATCCAGTCCAATCCGGGTCTAGGCAGGCAGCAGGCAAAGGCAAAATCCAGTCCAATCCGGGTCTAGGCAGGCAGCAGGCAGAGGCAAGGTCAGGTCCAATCCGGGTCTAGGCAGGCAGCAGGCAGGGCAAAGTCAGGTCCAATCCGGGTCTAGGCAGGCAGCAGGCAAAGGCAAAATCCAGTCCAATCCGGGTCTAGGCAGGCAGAGGCAAGGTCAGGTCCAATCCGGGTCTTAGGCAGGCGGCAGGCAAAGGCAAAGTCAGGTCCAAACACAGCACTGGTAGCAAGCAAGGCAGGGAACCTATTGAAAGGCGATCAGCAGCTCACCGAGTTGCCCTTAAATCTCCCGCCTTGGCTGACGTCATCTTCCGGGGACGGCCCCTCCTCCTTGCCTCGGCCCCTACAAGGGGCGGGGCTACCCTTGCGACTGCCGATGCTGCTTCTGGGGAAGACGCCATCTTCTTGCCGCGGCCGGAGCGCAGCGACCCGCGCCTCGAGGGAGTCGGGGCAGACCCGCTGGAGAAGGTAGGGGGGCTGGATCGCGTAGGAACGCGATCGGGAAGCACAACAGACGGCCCTTCTCAATGATCTCATCCTTTGTACCGAGTGTGCAGGAGGGGGCTTCAGAAAGGTTTTTAAAGCCCCGTAAGCACTCCAGGACCGTGTCAGTGCCGCTGGGCTCATTGGAGGGAGTAGCTATGGCCGCGGAAGCGGAACCAGATAGGGGGGGCCCCGCCCAGAGGGGCTGGGGGGGGAGGCCTCACCATCTATTCTTTCTCCCATAGTCCAGCCACGTCCGGAAGACCAGGGTGGTTTGGGCCCCAGTAGCCCCAAGAGGTCTTCAGGACCCCTGGGGGGGGGGGGACCAAATTTGTCCTATTGCTTCATGAGGCCTTCCTGGCCTAAGCAGGCTGGGCAGTCTGGGCTGCAGGTAGGTCCGGCGGACTCAGCTAGGAGGAAGAAGGTGCCGTCTAAGGAGCCTGCGATGGCCGCCAGGTGCATTTGGAGTCTGCCTTGGACGATTCAGATGAGTCTCAGGAGGCGGAAGACATGACTCAGATGCTGAGGGATTTTCCGGTGTTGGATGGCCTCAGGAGACCTCCTAGTGCCTTCCCAATTCCGAAAAAGATTCAGAAGTTGATTGACTGGGAGTGGGAGTCCCCCTAATCAGGACTGCGAGTCAGCAGGGCCATGACCAAGCTGTATCCACTGATGCAGGAGCATTTAGATGTTCTTAAGGTTCCAAAAGTGGATGCAGCGGTTTTGGCAGTTACCAAGAAGACTACCATCCCAGTGGCTGGAGCTTTGGTGCTGAAGGATGTTCAGGATCAGAAGCTGGAGGTGCATCTCAAGAGAGCTTTTGAGGTCTTGGGTTTCAGCCTGCGAGTGGCTGTCTGTGCAAGTCTCATGCAGCAGGCCTGTTTGTGTTGGATTCAGAAGCCGCAGGAACAGGCGGCCTCTGGGGCCCTGTCTCCGACCCAGGCAGCTCGTTTGGAGGCGGGAGTGGCATATGGAGCTGATGCCTTGTATGATCTGTTGAGAACCACGGTCCGTGGTATGGTGTCGGTGGCGGCCAGGCGTCATTTGTGGCTCCGAAATTGGTCGGCTGATCTGTCATCCAAATCTCAGCTCTATAATTTGCCCTTTCAGGGAAAACTATTGTTTGGAGAGGATCTGGATCGCCTGATAAAGTCTCTTGGGGAGACGAAAGGAAATAGACTGCCAGAGGATCGAAAGTCGGTTCAGAAGTCTTTCTCTGCGCGTCCTCGGTTTCGGGATTCCTGGCGTTTTCGGCTGGCAAGATCCTCAGGGACATCAGCTCCGAGGCCGGCTGCGCATAGACAACAGTCCTTTCGTGGGACTGGCAGGACATCAAGAGGCAGATCCACCCATGGAGCGGGTGGTAGTAAGTCCTCCCAGTGAGATCCAGCAGGTCCACTCTTCGTCTCTGGTAATCAGGGGCAGGTTGACCCATTTCTATGAGGCGTGGACCAAGATAACATCCGACCAGTGGGTGTTGAGCGTGGTGAGAGAAGGTTACGCCTTAGAATTTTCTCGTCATCTCAGACCATCCTTTCTGGAGTCGCGTTGTCTTTCCTGAAGCAAGCGGGCAGCTGTCCTGGAAATGCTTCAACGCTTGTTATGCCTGGAGGCTGTGGTCCCGGTACCAGTGTCCGAGCAAGGATGAGGAAGGTATTCCATCTATTTTGTGGTGTCAGAAAAGGAGGGCACTTTCCATCCTATCCTGTCCTGGACCTGAAAAAGGTCAACCAGAGTTTGAATGTGCCACGATTTCGGATGGAGACGTTGAGGACCGTAATTGCGGCGGTGAGGAAAGGAGAGTTTTTGGCGTCCTTGGATCTCACCAAGGCTTATCTTCATATCCCCATTCGTTGGGAGCATCAGAGGTTCCTCAGATTCATGGTGCTGGGACAGCACTACCAATTTCAGGCCCTTCCCTTTGGTCTGGCCACCGCCCCGTGCACCTTCACGAAAGTGATGGTGGTGGTGGTGGCGGCTCTGCGGCAGGAGGGATTCTTGGTGCATCCTTACTTGGACGACTGGCTGATCCGGGCAAAATCCCTGGCAGAGTGTGTGCGGTCGTTGGACCGAGTAAAGTCACTCCTGGAGTCCCTGGGCTGGATCATCAATGTGCAGAAGAGTCATCTGACACCCTCTGGTTCCCTCGAGTACTTGGGAGCCCGTTTCGACACCCAGCAGGGCAGAGTGATTCTCACAGACGAAAGGATGAACAAGATTCAGGAGCAGATAGCTCGTCTACTTCATCTGCCGATGCCAAAGGTTTGGGATTATTTACAGGTCCTGTGCTTGATGGCATCCACTTTGGAACTGGGGCCTTGGGCATTTGGTCACCTGAGGCCTCTGCAGAGAGTGTTGCTGTCCCGGTGGAATCCTCAGTCAAAGCAGTACTTTCTGCCCCTGTCTCCGATGGAGTCGGCCAGGTCCAGTCTGGGCTGGTGGATGGCGCAGAGCAATCTGGAAAAGGGGATGCCCCTCGAAGTCCCGGATTGGGTGGTGGTCACCACAGATGCCAGCCTTCGGGGCTGGGGAGCAGTTTGTCTGGGCAAATCTGCGCAGGGACTCTGGTCGTCGACGGAGCAAGCATGGTCCATCAATCCCCTGGAGATGAGGGTGGTTTGCAGAGCTCTGGAATTTCTACCCTTGGTTCACAGTCGGATGGTGAGAGTTTTCTCGGACAACTCGACCACGGTGGCTTACATAAGCCGCCAAGGGGGTACCAAGAGCCCTGCGGTGGCACAGGAGGCACAGCTATTGTTCGAGTGGGCGGAACACCAACTTGAGGGGATCGCCGCCTCGCACATTGCAGGAGTCGACAACGTTCAGGGGGATTACCTGGATCCGGGAGAGTGGGAACTTTCTCTGGGGGCCTGGAATCTCCTTTGCGACCGGTGGGGGACTCCTCAGTTCGATCTGATGGCAACCAGCCTCAATGCCAAGACTCAGAGGTTCTTCAGCCGTCAGAGGGAGTCAGGGGCGGTAGGGCTAGACGCCCTAGTGTGTCCGTGGCCGACCGGCCTTCTCCTGTATGTCTTCATTCCGTGGCCGCTCATAGCAAGGGTTCTCAGATGGATAGAATGTCATCGGGATCGGTTGTAGTGGTGGTGCCGGAGTGGCCTTGCTGTCCTTGGTTCGCAGATCTGCTTCGGCTGTCAGTGGACAGGCCTCTGCGTCTGTCGCACTTACCGAATCTACTGCATCAGGGTCCCATTTATTCAGATCAGGAGGATCACTTCTGTCTCACGGCCTGGCTTTTGAGAGGAGGCGATTGCATGTGAAAGGATATTCTGATTCAGTGATTGCTACTCTTCTGCAAGCACGGCATCCTTCTACCTCTTTGGCTTATTCCAGTGTCTGGAGAGTGTTTGAGACCTGGTGTGGGCAACAGGGATTGGACCTTCTTCAGGTTTCCGTTTCCCATATTTTGGCCTTTTTGCAGGAGGGCTTATCTAAGGGGTTGGCCCATAGTTCCCTGCGGGTCCAGGTTACAGCCTTAGGTTGTCTCAGAGGGAAGGTACAGGGAAAAGTGTTGGCTTCCCATCCGGATGTGGTGCGTTTGCTACGGGGGGGTCAAGCACCTCCATCTGCCTTTGCGTAGCATTTATCCAGAGTGGAACCTCAACCTGGTGTTGAAGGTCCATTGCGAGGAGCCTTTCAAGCCTTTGGGTCACACGTCGGTGAAGACACTTACCCTGAAGACGGTCTTTTTGGTGGCTATCTGTTCGGCTAGGCGGATTTTGGAGTTGCAAGCGCTGTCTTGCCATGATCCATTTCTCCAGATCTCGTCAGACAAGATATCCTTGCGGACGGTGCCTTCTTTTCTCCCCAAGGTGGTTTCGGCCTTTCATGTGAACCAAACCGTGGAATTGCATGGGTTTCCGGATTGGGCTCGGGATCCCTCGATAGGTTGAGAGCTCCATTTGTTGGATGTGTGACGCATGGTGTTATGGTACTTAAAGGTCACTAACGCTTTCCATCGCTCTGATCATTTATTCGTCCTGTTCGGGGAAGCAAGGAAGGGGGAGAAGGCGTCTAAATCCTCGTCCCGCTGGTTAAAAGAAACGATCTCTGCGGTTATGTCGCCAAAGAGAGAGCGGTTCCGGTGGGTCTGAGGGCACATTCAACTAGAGCTCAGGCGGCTTCTTGGGCTGATTGTCAGCTAGTGACTCCTCAGGAGATCTGTAAGGCTGCGGTATGGTGCTCATTACACACTTTCACCAAGCATTACCGTTTGGATGTGCAGGCTCCGGAGGAGGTCCCATTTGGGGAGAGTGTTCTTCGAGCGGTTCTTTCGGGTTCCCGCCCAGTGTAGGTGGGCTTTGGTACATCCTATTTGTCTGGACTGATTTGGGTATGTTCAGGAAAGGAAAATTGGTACTTTCCTGCTAATTTTCATTCTTCATAAAACATTAAATAATAAAATTGAGAAATATAAAACATAACAGTAAAATCATATTCATAAAAAGAATAAATATTTCAAACCAGTTAATGAATAGAATATCCAAAATTTCCTAAACAATACAATATTTCAAAAAATCTAATTAAAAATGTTCTAATATTTCCAAAAAAAGCAATAAAATATTTCAAAACAGCAAAAACATCAAATTACACCCATAATTAAAACTAATAAGGGCTAAAAATCTCCTGCTCTCCATACCTGGGATCTTTTGACTTCCAGTCACCCTGGGATTTTCGTGGATTCAGGGAGATAGGCCGCACAAACTTTTATCTTCTCTCTCTCTCTCTCTCACACATACACAATAACACATTGATTCTCTTACACATTCCCTGTCTCATATACATGCCTATGCTCTCACACACACTCACCGGGCCTGAGCTCTAGTATAATCAAGGATTATGTTAGACTTTTTTTTTTTAAACTTCTGTTTATTAATTTTTTCAAATATACAAAGTATAAACTTTGTACAGCAATTTGAGAGATATTATAAGAAACATAAAAGAACCAATATAACAGTAAAGATAATATTTAGAAAATCATTCTCTCTCACTTGTCACAAAGGAGTTGAGAGGGGTCAAGAAAAAAGAGGAGAACAAATAAGAAACTTACAGCATAAAAATGCATAGTAAACATAGCGTGAAAATTAACCCTTTCAAAATACATCAGATAAGTCTTAAGGAACCTCTGAGTTAGGTGCATGATTAGGTACTCTGGCATTCAAGAAGTCCCGCAATTGTTCTGGATTAAAAAAATAAATGTATTAGCTTTCAATTTAATTATACATTTGCATGGATAATGCAACAAAAAACTGCTGCCTAGAGCCTGAGCTTCAAGGCGAATATCCAGAAAAGCTTTATGCCGTTCTTGAGTAGCTCTGGCTAAGTCCGGATACATCCTGACTAAACCACCATGAAAGGAAACATTTAAATTTTTGAAATAAGACTTCATCACCAGGCTTAGATCTTGCTCAGAAAAAAAGGAAACCAAGATTGTAGACCTTGGTCACTTCCATAGCTGAATTTTTAAAATATTATGTTCCCTGAATGTACCCGGATCAGTCCAGACAGTGGGTTGAGCCTCCTGTCCAGCAGTTGGAGACAGAGAAAAACTGAAAGGATATCCTATATCAGGACAGTGCTCACCTTGCCTCCCTTCAGTATTTCTCTGTCTCCAGCAGATGCAGGCAGTTGAACCTGCGGTTCCCTAGCGTTATCTTCCTTTCTTCTATTTGGTGATTTCTTTTCTTCCCACTGGGTTGATACAGGATCAAGCAAGTATTGTTTATTCCAGGTTAAAAAACAAAACAAAACAGAATCTGTGCAAAGGGAGACAGAGCTGTCTCCTAGCTCTTACTGGGTCCCAGGGGGGGATTGTTTCCCTTGAATATTCAGCCTGGGACCCTCTTTCCCAGTGACCTCCAGCCTGGCTGCTTGGGGTGATACTGGTGGTCCAGTCACTCCCCCTACTTGCCTAGTCTGACCCAGAAGAGGCTCCTGCTTCGGGTTCTATAGCAGAGAGGTGGTTTTTCCTATGCTTGTGTAAAGTTTTACAAAAAAAAAAAAAAAGTAAGAACTAACAGACTGACAGGCAAAAGGCAATCGGCAGCGTTTTCAGCGGCACTTACAGGGGAAGGAGCGTAGCAGGGCTTGTTTCCTTGCTTCAGCTCGTGTCAGCCAGGCACTGCGTCTCTTCTGTTCAAGCGTGCTTCCCCCCCGGAGCGGATGCCTTGTTCCTCGGCCTGCCTTGCCCTCGGGGAGCCTGCCTCTCGGCTCTCCCGCAATGGGCTTTGCTCCTTATGCCTTCCCGGAGGGGAGGGACCCTCTGGGGCAGTGTTTAAGTTGGTGGTCCGGGGTCGGGTCGTGAAGCGCCTTCCTAAGCCGTCCCCCTCGCGAAAAACTGTGGGATCGGTGGCCATTTTGTCTCGAGTTCCCTTCTAATACAAGCCCTGTGGGTCTCGCAGAGCTGATTTTTAACTCTTCGCCACCCAATCTTAGCTCTGTGGGTTCCCCAGATTCACTTTCTGACATCCCCCCACAAGACCCCTCCCCCCCTTGCCTGGGAGGGTTCAACATCGTTTTTCTACAGAATTTGTACTCTTAATGTATACATCTTTTCTAGCTAGTTTGGAGGAACAGAATGATCCCTCCCTGAGCCCCCCTCTGGCTAAGAATCCTCGGGTGGGCACTGGTCAGGGCCCTAGGGCCCCAGAGCTACCAGGCACAAATAGGGTCAGGACTGTGCCAGGTGTACCGGATCCTCCAGACCCTCCTCAACCATCGCCTCTGCCGGATCCTGATCCAGACTCAGATTTGGCTCTCTCGAATCCGCCTGCCGACGGGGACGATCCCTGAGTTTTGAAGCTGTTTCAACGGGAGGAGCTGGAACCACTCATTCCCTTTGTGTTGGATGAACTTGGCATTGAAGTTCCCACTGCCTCAACTTCATGCACCGTGTACTCAGTCCTGGCAGGACTGAGGGCTCCGCCGCGTACTTTTCCATTCCACCCCATGCTTATGCAGCTCCTGCTTTGGGAGTGGGAATCTCCCGAGTCAGGGTGGGTAGGGCGATGGACAAGCTTTATCCTCTGCCAGACCAATATCTGGAGATGCTTAAGGTACCTAAATTTGATGCTTCTGTGTCCGCAGTCACCAAAAGCACCACCATCCCAGTGGTAGGAGCCACGGCTCTGAAGGATCTTCAGGATTGGAAGCTGGAGCTTCATCTCAAGAGGATCTCTGAAGTTTTGGCACTGGGAGTTAGGGCGACAGTCTGTAGCGGTCTCATGCAGCGGGCAAATCTCAGGTGGGTTCAGCAATTACTCAGCACCCAGGACCTCCCGTCTGCAGAGGCGGAACAGGCAGAACGACTGGAAGCTGCGGTGGCTTACGGAGCTGACGCTCTCTACGATCTCCTCAGGTTTCAAGCCAGAGCCATGGTCTCAGCGGTTTCAGCCAGGCATCTCCTCTGGCTGAAGAATTGGGCTGCAGACTCCTCTTCTAAATCACAGTTGGGCGCTCTCCCCTTCAAGGGTAAGTTGCTTTTTGGCAAGGACCTGGCCTAGAACAGCTTATCAAATCTTTAGGTAATAAAAAGGTTCATAAACTGCCTGAGGACCGCCCCAAACAGTCCAGGTCGTTTTTTCCTTCACGCTCTCGCTTCAGGGGACAGCGCCAGTTCAATAAGCCAAGAAGTGCCTTTCAACGACACACCTCCACTAGAGCTCAAGCATGATCCCAGTCCTTTCAGGGACAATGATCCTTCAGAGATGGCACCCACCAAGGCCCTGCCGCAAAGCCCTTGCAATGAGATGTGGCCGGCCCATTCCTCTGTTCCAGACTTAGGTGGTCGGCTGTCCCTATTTCTCGAGGAATGGGTCAAAATTATTGTGGATCAGTGGGTCCTCGAGGTGATCGAAAGAGGTTACGCTTTAGAATTTGCTCAAGACCTCTTGGACCTCTACTTAATCTCTCCCTGCAGCGCACACAAGTGGCCGGCAGTCACTCTGGACAGGCTTCTAGCCCTCAGAGCCATAGTCCTGGTCCCACCTTAGGAGCAGGGATCCGGCCAGTATTCCATCTACTTCGTCGTGCCCAAAAAGGATAGATCCTTCCATCCCATCCTGGATCTCAAGAGAATCAACAGGGTGCTCAAGGTTCCCCACTTTCGCATGGAGACCCTGAGGGCGGTCATAGCGGCGGTGCGCACAGGCGAGTTTCTCGCCTCTCTTGATCTGACAGAGGCCTACCTACACATCCCGATTCGTCAAGACCACCAAATGTTCCTTCGTTTCAACATTCTGGAATGACACTACCAGTTTCGGGTGCTCCCGTTCGGTCTTGCCACCGCTTCCCGCACATTTACTATGGTTATGGTTGTAGTGGCGGCCTTCCTCCGGCAGGAGGGAGTCCTAGTCCACCCATACCTGGACGACTGCCTCATTCGGGCGAAGTCAGAGGAACTGTGCGTGAAGGCTCGTCAGTCCTCACCTCCCTCGGGTGGATAATCAATTTTTCCAAGAGCAACCTCAAGCCCTCTCTTGGGAGCACGCTTCGACACCCGCGTGGGCAAAGTGTCGTTACCCGAGAGTCATGCGCTCAAGATCATGGATCAAGTACAACATCTGGTATCTCTCTTGGTTCCCACGGCCTGGGACTATCTCCAGGTGCTGGGTTCTATGGCATCAACTATAGGTTTGGTTCCGTGGGCCTTTGCGTATATGCGTCCTTTACAGAAAGCATTGCTGTCCCGCTGGAAACCAGTCTCTGAGGAATTTCAAGCGCCTCTGCCGCTCTCCGATGCTACCATCACTAACATACAGTGGTGGCTCTCTCTCGCCCACCTGTTACAGGGGATTTTTGTAATGACGGACGGCAGTCTCTCCGGCTGGGGAGCGGTGTGTTAGACTCAGTCTACACTGGGATACTGGTCCCCGGTTCAATCCCACTGGCACATCAATCGCCTGGAGGCTCGAGCGGTCCGTCTGGCACTCAAGGTCTTTCTGCCCCTGATTCGTCGCAAGGTTGTGCGCCGCCAGGGACGAGGAACCAGTCACTGGATTAGTCTGAGAGAGGTGAGGAGGCCGGGGCGCAGGTCTGCTGCGGCCGGCACGCGTAACTATACCCCCCCTTTCTGCCCCCCCCCGGAGGTCTGGGTTTGCTCGGATGGACACAATGAAATTGAAGGAGGAGGTTTTTATCCAGGTTGTTACGAGCTGGTTCCCAAGAATTTTATTCGGGGCCGTAACCCTCTCAGGAAAGGAGGTATTCCCACCGGCGGCCCCTACAGCGAACATCAAGGACTTCATGAACCTTTATAGGTAGTGTCGGTCTCAGCAACCAACAGAGGTAGTTCAGGAGCTTTTCGCGAAGGCCAGGATAGGACTACTGGCTTCAGAAGTGATATGTGAAACATATTGTGGATTCCTAATGTAGGTGGCAACCGAAGCTGGTATGTAACTGGTCCAACACAACGAATGATTGGAAAAGGTTCAATATACCTTTGAGAAGGTATCTTAAGCCGAATATACCGAGTGCTCAACCAGACTTTCTGGCCAGGAAGGAACTCGGGCCGAGCGCTGATGGCTGTCCGCAGACTTCTTGGCCTGGGATGCGGCTTGGCATAAGCGAAGATTCGTCTGATTCCAGAGTGCCTTGAGGGCATCACCAGTAGCTTGTGCAGCAGGCGAGGACACTGATAACGGTATGGGCAGTGGTGGTCGTGGTTGCTCCCCATAGACGATAGAAAAGGGCGACGTACCTTAGCAGCGGCAATATGGGAATTGTGGGAAAACTCCGCCCAAGGAAGGAGTTCAGACCAGTTGTCTTGACGGTCGTTTATATAGGCATGGAGGAATTACTTTAAGAGCGGTTCATATGCTCAGCTTGTCCATTGGCTTGTGGATGGTACGCTGTTGTTAAACTGATGTTGATGCCAACTTTATTACAAAGGGCGCACCAGTATTGGGCAACAAATTGTTGACCCCTTTCGGAGTCAATGTCCTTGGGAAAGCCATGTAGTCAAAATATATGAAGAAAGAACAGGCATGCCAGTTCGGGAGCAGATGGTAGGCCCGGTAGTGGAACGAAAGGGGCCATTTTAGAAAATCTATCTATGGTAACCCATATGACCGTGTGACCCGTAGATGGCGGTAAGTCCACGATGAAATCCATGGAGCGATGTGTCCACGGTTCTTCAGGCACTGGAAGTGGCTGGAGCAGACCCCAAGGTCGACCGATCAGGGGTTTCTGTTGAGCACAAATGTTGCAGGAATCGACGTACGCTTTAGCATCAGAGACCATAGTGGGCCACCAGAAGAACTGCTGGAGCAACGCTAGGGTTCGCACTCGCCCTGGGTGACCGAACTTAGTCATGCGCCCACCAGAGGACTCTTTCACGGAGTCAACTGGGCACAACAGTCTTCCCAGTAGGAACTGGGTGAGTCGCAGACAAACAAATACAAGCTGGGTCAATAATGTGACCGGGTTCTTCCAGAGTATCTTCTGGTTCAAAGGAACATGATAGGGCGTCTGCCCGAAGATTTTTTCCAGCTAGACGATAGCGAAGTTCGAAGTTGAACCTAGAAAAAGACAGGGCCCATCGAGCTTGACGGGCGTTGAGACGCTGGGCATGGCTCAAGTGTTCCAGATTCTTGTGATCTGTGAATTTATGTTAAGCGCCTTCTAGCCATGGGTGCCATTCTTCTAGAGCCAATTTGATGGCGAGTAACTCGCGTTCTCCAATGCTATAGTTTTGTTCCACTGAAGAGAACTTGCGAGAGTAGAATGAGGACGGGAGTAAGGATCCAGAAGCAGAACTTTGGCTCAAGACTGCCCCAGCCCCAATAGCAGAGGCATCCACCTCCACCAAAAAGGGGTGGTTTGGGTCTGGATGGTGAAGACAAGATCCAGCTAGGAAAGCCTCTTTGAGGTGATGAAAGGCTGTAATGGCTTCCGGGGTCCAGTTTCGGGTATCTTGGCCCTTACGGGTCAATGTGGTAAGAGGAGCCACCAGTGTAAAGTAATGTGGAATGAAATGGCAGTAATAATTTGTGAATCCTAGAAATCGTTGTAGCGCTTTAAGACCCACGGGCTGTGGCCAATCTTGGATTCCTTTGAGCTTTTCAGGATCCATAGAGAATCCCCGTTGTGAAATTATATACCCAAGAAAGGGCAGACTGGACTTTTCAAACAAGCACTTATCCAATTTCGCGAACAGATGGTTTTCACGGAGACGTTTAAGAACTGTGCGAACATCGGTCGGTGTGTAGCCAGATCCTTGGAGTAGACAAGGATGTCATCAAGGTATGCCACAACCTTAACATATAATAAGTCTCTGAAAATTTCATTAATCATTTGTTGGATTGCATTACAGAGGCTGAAGAGCATCTCCAGATATTCGTAATGCCTATCTCTGGTGTTGAAAGCTGTCTTCCAGATGTCATCAGGGCAAATACGCACCAAGTTGTAAATTTCGTGTAGATCCAACTTGGTGAATATAGAGGCTCCATGTAGCCGGTCAAATAACTCAGAGATTAAGGGCAATGGGTATTTGTCTTTGCGGGTGATAGCATTTAAGCCACGGTAATCGATACACGGCCTCGAGAAACTGTTGCTGTTCTTGTACCTTTGAAGCCAGGCCAGGAATAGCCTGGAGGGCATGCGGCTGCGCCGAGTCCATGGCCTTTGCAACCTGTTGCGCCGGAAGTGGACCTTTGGGCCGTGGTGGGGTTGACGCTACCCGTAGGAGGGATTCTACGGGTCCCCACCGTTGGCAGGCAGAGTGGGCTGAAGGACGGAGGCTGGCTGGCTCTTCACCGATACCAGCCCTCATTCTCTGCGGGTTGAGCCTTTGGGTGCTGGGGCCGGCTGGACTTAGGTGGGCCTCCGTATGTCATCGTCGATGGAAGGATCGAGAAGTCAGCCCAGAGGCAGCAACAGTGAAGAGAAGAAGTCTGTACTGGATGAGGCGAAGTCCCAGAGACCCGGGCGCCAATTGAACCAAAGTTAGACAGGGGGCGCCCGAGCAAGAGCAGGCCAAAGCCTGAATAGGCCAGGTCCAGTAGACTGAAGAGGCGTCATAGAGCAAGCTGGAGTCAGGGCCGGCGGCAATCTGGAAGCAGTGGCAAGCAAGGCTGAGGTCTGGACGAGGAGAGAGTCAAGAGCGTGGTTAGGCAAAGCAGAGGTCCGGGCTTGGAGAGAGTCAACGGCGTGGTCAGGCAAAGCAGAGGTCTGGGCTTGGAGACAGTCATTGGCATGGTCAGGCAAAGCAGAAGTCAAAATCTGAGAAGGCAATCTGAGAGTAGGTTAGGGATCAGGAACAAGGAAACCAGGAACAGATGTCAGCGAGGATCAGGAACCAGAAACGAAAGAGAATCACCAGGAGGCAACAAGTACATGACCAGCATGGAGACCTGTTGCAAAGGAGCGGAGCCTGGCCTTAAGTACCGGAGCTCTGCTGACGTCATCATCCAGGGCTGTGGCTAGGTTCCTGCTGCGAGCCGTTCTTAAGAAACAATGATGCGCGAGTGCCTAGGGAGGGGCGCGGTGCTGAGTGGCGGCGTCTCTCCGCAGAGCACAGGGAACTGCAGCTTAGCCGGAGGCACCAGGGGCGGCACGAGGACAGAGCCAGCGGCCCACCGCTGCCAGGGATGAGGAACCAGGCATTGGATTCGTCTGGGAGAGGTGAGGGGGCCGGGCCGAGGGTCTGCTGCGGCGGCACGTAACAGGTATGCACCTCAGGGTTCTGAAGGAACTCTAAAATGAAATTTCAGATCTATTAGTTAAAATTTGTAACCTATTATTAAAATCATCCATTGTACCTGAATATTGTAGGGTAGCCAATGTAACCCCAATATTTAAAAACAACTCCAGGGGTGATCTGGGAAACTATAGACCAGTTAGCCTGACTCAGTGCTGGGAAAAATAGTGGAAACAATTCTAAGGATCAAAATCACAAGAGCATGGAACACAGCATGGATTTATTGAAGGAAAGTTTTGCTTCACAAATCTTCATTTTTTTGAAAGTGTTAAACATGTTGCTAAAGATGAACCGGTAGATGTAGTGTATTTGGATTTTCAGAAGGTGTTTGACAAAGTCCCTCTTGAGAGGCTTCTAAGAAAACTAAAATGTCATGGGATAGGAAGAGATGTCCTTTTGTGGATTACAAACTGATTAAAAGACAAGAAACAAAGAGTAGGATTAAATGGTTAATTTTCTCAGTGGAAAAGGGTAAACGGTGGAATGCCTCAGGGATATATACTTGGACCAGTGCTTTTCAATATATTTATAAATGATCTGGAAAGGAATGCAACTAGTGAGGTAATCAAATTTGCAGAAGATACAAAATTATTCAGTGTAGTTAAATCACAAGCGGATTATGATAAATTGCAGGAGGTCCTTGCGAGACTGGAAGATTGGACATCCAAATGGCAGATGAAATTTAATGTGGACACGATTTTAGATTCCATATTAGGAACTACCACCCAGGAAAAAGATCTAGGTGATATAGTGGATAATGCATTGACATTGCTGGTTCGGTATGCTGTGACAGTCAAGCAAACAGAATGTTAGGAATTATTAGGAAGGGAATGGTGAATAAAATGGAAGATGTCTTAATGCCTCTGTATCGCTCCATGCCTAGACCGCACCTTTTGTACTGTGTACAATTCTTGTCACTGCATCTCAAAATTAAGATATAGTTGTAGAAGGTACAGAGAAGGGCGACCAAAATGACAAAGGGGATGGTATGACTCTCCTATGAGGAAAGGCTAAAGAGGTTAGGGCTGTTCATCTTGGAGAAGAGATGGTTGAGGGGGCATATAATGAAAGGTCTATAAAATCATAAGAAGTCCAGAACAGGTAAATGTGAATCAGTTATTTACTCTTTCAGATAATAGAAGAACTGGGGGGGGGCATGCCATGAAGTTAGCAAGTAGCACATTTAAAACAAATCGGAGAAAATTCTTTTTCACTTATTGCATAATTAAGCTCTGGAATTTGTTGCCAAAGGATGTGATTAGTGCTGTTAGTGTAGCTGTGTTCAAAAAAGATTTGGATAAGTTCTTGGAGTAGTCCAATAACTGCTATTAATGAAGTTGACTTAGGGGTCGATTTTAATACATTGGGCAGATAGAGAGGGAATTGAGGGAAGGGGACGATTCTGGGGTGAGAGAGGGGAGATTTTGGGCACAGAAAGGGGGAACCAGATAACAATATGAGTATCAGTATGGATGCAAGAGTATTCTAAGGAATCTGAAAGATTGAAGACATGGATTATGCTTGGATATATGCTGTGGAAGAAGTTTAGTGGTAAGAGGCAGGGCTGGAAGCCTTTCATCTTTTACAGCAGTTTCTGCCAAGATAATAGTAATAGGTTCTTATGGGTGAGAAAGTACGACTTATATCCTGGAATGTAAATGGTTTTGGCTCCCCAATAAAAAGGAAAATGTTACTGCAAGCTCCTCAGAGATATAAAGCTGCGGTAGACTGTATTCAGGAAACACACTTATCAGAGTTAAAAAGTCAAAAACCTAAGTGGGAATGGGTGAATGAATGTTATTTTCCCCTGCAAAAGGGAAGAAGGGTGGCGTGATTATCCTCCTAAATAAAAGTTAATTTTCAAAAGATCAGTGAGGTAAATGATCCTGATGGCAGGTTTCTAATCTTAGTGGGGAAACTTAACGGGAAGCAGTAATGCTCTGTAATTTATATGCTCCCAAAGAATATAACCATTCATTTTTCACTGGATTAATGGGAAAGTTCCTAGGTGTGTTACAAGGTACTCTTGTAGCAAGAGATTTAAATTATGTGCATGATCCTATAATGGATAAAACTGGGAGTAGCTCAAGGTTTATTTATTTATTAACTATGTTGTATACCATCGTTCGGTAGGACCATCACAACGATTTACAGCATGGTAAAATAATACAATAAATGGGAACATAAAGACAATGCACAATAATAATAGATACAAGAATAAGAAAAGTAGCAAATATTATTATTTGCTATTAATATTAGCAATATTATTAATATTAGGGAAGATGAATGATATTAGGTGATAATATTAGGTGAATAATAATAGATGAATAATAATATAATAATAATATTAGGTTATTAATATTAGGGAAGATGAAAGGCATAGAATATCTTTGTACAGGGTTGCAATTAGTAGATGTGTGGAGGGTTTAAAATCCAACAGTTAGGGACTTTACACATATTTCATGTGGACATGGGTCCTTTTCCAGAATTGACAATATTTTGGTGTCTCATTCCAATTTGCCTCAAGTAGTTTCAGCTCAAATTGGACCAGCTTTTATTTCAGATCACTCTGTGGTGTGGCTGGAGTTAAGTCTATCAAAGGATGACAGGAAAGAAAATATTTGGAGGTTTCCTAGCTATCTAGCTGAGGATGTGAATTTCCGTGAGTACCTTGCCAAAAAATGGAATGATTTTGAGGTCCAGAATGGCCAGCATAAAGATTCCCCAATATTGTTTTGGGAAACTAGTAAGGTGACATTATTTCATTTATAATACAAAAGAATAAAAACTTGAATAAAACCAATATACAGCTTGAAGAGAAACAGATTCCAAAAAAAAAAAAATTAGGGCGGAGAACAAGTAAAGAAAACTTGATTGAATACAAATCTGTGTTGGAAAATCTGAACACTCATTTACACCTGAAGGCGCAAGGTATGCTACATCATTCTGTGCATAATTTCTTCCATTTTGGAAATAAATCAGGGAAACTTCTAGCTAAACTGGTTAAGATATGGAACGGGAAAACCTTTATTGAAAAACTTTATCAAAGCAAGGGAACTTAGCAGTGAAAGTGAGGATATCTGGGAAGTCCTGAAATAATTTTTTGAATCTTTATACTCTGAAGGTAGATGAAGAGGAGACTTTTTTTTTTTAAAGGACTCATGCTACCATAGCTGAGTCAACAATTAGAGTATGTAAACAGGCTCTTTCTTAGCGTCCAGTCAGATGAATTCAGAACAAGTGGGTTATGCACCTCTACCAGCAGATGGAGACTGAGCAAACTGACATCACAGTATACACACCCCTGCAGTGACATCATCCTGTGTTGTGATGTGGATCCTTGAGCCAAGGTGGGGTTGATGCTACCTACAGGGGGCGAACCCCACTGTAGGTCCCTGCCGTTGGCAAGTGGCCCAGGGTGGTGCGGAGACCCTACTGGACCTTCACTATTACCAGCCCTTGTTCCCCGCAGGTTGAGCCCTTGGGTGCCGGGGCCGGCTGGACTTAGGTGTGGGTCTCTGTACAAAGGTTCCAGGTGGACGTTGGACGAAGGCAGAGTCAAACGGGCCAGAGTCACAGTAGGCAGTAAGCACAGGAATCCAGGAGACTAGCCGAAGTCTGGGCACGCAGCGAGCAGAGGAATCCAAGAGATGTACCAGGATCAAAGCCAGAAGAGCAGTCCAGGGAGCTGGAACAGAGCTGGATCAAGAGCTGGAGCAGGAACTGGAAGAACACACTACCCACGTGGAGCTGAGTCATTGCTGAGGCGATTCTGGGAGGGCAGACTGCCCTTATATAGGCCTTCCTGCTGATGTCATCAGATGGGGCTGCAGGTGAGTTTCCCGCTGCAGTCCCTTTAAAGGCTGGGGCGAGCCGCATGTGCGCCCCTAAGGAACCCCAAGGGGGAAGGTGCGCCAGTGTCAGCATTGGGTTGCTGCAGAGGAGGGCAGCGACGGCATCTTCCTAGGGCTGTGTTCATAGGGAAAGTTAAATGGCCTTGGCAGGGGGTGAGTAGAGCTGGCCATGGAACGCGGCGGCCAGCTGCTGCAACAGTACCCCCCTCTTTAAGCCCCCCTCTGGGAGGCCTGGGTTTCCTTGGATGCCAGGCATGGAACCTCTGGAGGAGCCTTTTATCCAGGTTCTTGGCTGTAGGCTCCCAGGAGTTTTCCTCTGGGCCGTATACCTCCCAAGAAAGTAGGTACTCCCACCTCCTGTTTTGAAGGCAGACTTCCAGCACTTCTTTCACACAGTAGAGTTGATGATCCTTTGAGGACTGGGAGGTCTTCTGGCTGGCCATGAGATTACCAGTGGTTTGAGTAGTGACACGTAAAACACATTATGGATCTTGAGAGTCAGAGGAAGCTGGAATTGATATGAGACTGGGCCAATTTGACACAGAACAGGGAATGGGCTGATGTATCGTGGGGGCCAACCTCATGGACGGGACCCTGAGATGTATATTATGAGTGCTTAATCAGACCTTGTCGCCAGGGTGGAATTGGGGGGCCGGACGTCGATGCTTACCCGTAAAGCCCTTCGCTCTCCAGGCGGTTCTTTGGATCATCTTCTCAGTTCTCACCCGCAGGTCCCGGAGTTCTTGAGCTGTTAATTGGGCTGCTGGAGAGTGAACGGTAAGGGGTAGCGGAAGTGGTGGCAGTGGTTGCCTTCCACATACCACTCGGAAGGGGGAGGATCCAGTTGCCGCATACACATGAGAATTATGCGAGAATTTTACCCATGGCAAAAGAGCGGCACAATTGTCCTGCTGCTTGTTCACGAAGGCTCGAAGGAACATTTTAAGTGTCCGGTTTGTCCGCTACACTTGCCCATTTGCCTGCAGATGCTTGGCCGAAATGAAGTCCAACTTCATGTTGAATTTGAGACAGAGGCTACGCCAGTACTTGGAGGTAAACTGTATCCGTGGTCCGAGGTGATATAACATGGTAGTCCGAGGAGGTGAAAGATGTGGGTGGTAAACAGCTTGGCCAACTCAGGAGCAGACGGAAGACCCAAATAATCTGATTGCCACTAGAGAGAGGGAGATCTACGATGAAATCTGTAGATAGGTGGGTCCAGGGTTTTTTGGGGGTTAAGAACATAAGAACATAAGAAATTGCCATGCTGGGTCAGACCAAGGGTCCATCAAGCCCAGCATCCTGTTTCCAACAGAGGCCAAAACCAGGCCACAAGAACCTGGCAATTACCCAAACACTAAGAAGATCCCATGCTACTGATGCAATTAATAGCAGTGGCTATTCCCTAAGTAAAATTGATTAATAGCCATTAATGGACTTCTCCTCCAAGAACTTATCCAAACCTTTTTGAACCCAGCTACACTAACTGCACTAACCACATCCTCTGGCAACAAATTCCAGAGCTTTATTGTGCGTTGAGTGAAAAGAATTTTCTCCGATTAGTCTTAAATGTGCTACTTGCTAACTTCATGGAATGCCCCCTAGTCCTTCTATTATTCGAAAGTGTAAATAACCGAATCACATCTACTCGTTCAAGACCTCTCATGATCTTAAAGACCTCTATCATATCCCCCCTCAGCCATCTCTTCTCCAAGCTGAACAGCCCTAATCTCTTCAGCCTTTCCTCGTAGGGAAGCTGTTCCATCCCCTTTATCATTTTGGTTGCCCTTCTCTGTACCTTCTCCATCGCAACTATATCTTTTCTGAGATGCGGCGACCAGAATTGTACACAGTATTCAAGGTGTGGTCTCACCATGGAGCGATATAGAGGCATTATGACAGTGATTGTAACAGCCCCCAAGGTTGCCTTACCATGGACTTTTGACAAGCGCATATGGGGAAAGTTGGGGCCACCAGTAGTATTTGAGTAGGGAGTGTGTGCGGGTCCGGAAGACCCGCCACTTGGGAGTCGTGGGACCACTCTAGCACTCACTGGCGAAGTCTGGTGGATACCACCATCTTCCCTGTGGGAACGGGGTGTGAGGCGGCCAGCCTCACAGGGTATCCGTGCCATTGGCCGGCCCCTGTCACATGGTAGGAGCACTGGATGGCCCGCGCCATTTTTAAAGATGGCGCCGGCCATCCAGTGCTCCCTCCATGTTTCAGGGGCTGGCCAATGGCACGGATACCCTGTCACATGGTAAGGGCAAAGGCCATCGGCGCCATTTTTATTAGTGGCAGCCGATGGCCCGAGAGCAGGAGATCACTCCCGGGACCCCCACTGGAACACCAGGTAAAATGTTTTTTTGGGGGTCGGGAGGGTGGGGGAAGTTAAGGGATTAGTTTTAAAGGGTTGGGGTGGGTTTTTTGTTTATTGGCACGGGCGCAGCCAATAAAACCTCGATCGGGCCGGACAAAAAAAAAAAAACACGATGTGAATCGGAACCGGAATCCGAACCGATTCCGGTTCCGATTCACATCTCTAGTCAGTATAGACCGTGATGGTGTGCTGGGCTCCCTCCAACCAGTGGCGCCATTGCTCAAAGGCCAGCTTGATGGTGAGGAGTTCTTTGTCCCTTATGCTGTAGTTTCTCTCTGCGGGAGCAAACTTCCTGGAGAAGTATGAACAGGAAAGAAAGTTCCTTTCGGAGACAGCCCCAACCGCAATGGCAGAAGCATCGACCTCAGGACAAACGGGCGGGTTGGATACAGGTGGTGCAGACATGACCCCTGCAGGAAGGCTTGCTTCAGTTGGAGGAATGTGGCGACCACATCGGGAGGCCAGTCTCTGAGGTTTGTGCCTTTCTTGGTCAGGGCCGTCAAATATGTGACCAACTGGTTGAAGTTAGGAATAAAATGCCTGTATGTTCAAACGATTTTATTGGATTTTTTTTTCACATCAAAACAGTACAACACTGAGGAAGGTGTGTTCCTGAACAACCTCAGATTCTCAAAACTTACAATAATAACAACAATCTATTAAGGTCTTTGCCATCCCCCCTCCTCTCCCCCATCCCTCCCTCCCCTCCGGAGAACTATGCAGGTAAGTCAAGTCAATTGTCAACGCGGAGTGGTGAACCAGTGCTGTTGTAAGATAATCCCAGGAAGTAGGGCTTTAGTCATTCATGGCAAGACTTCGTGCTCAGTGTGGCAAGTGCTGTAGATAGGTGTCCCAAACCGCTAGGAATGTCCACCTTCTGCTTGGTAGTTCGCGAGAAGCCAAACTTTCCATAGTCATCATAGCGTGAAGTTGGTTTCTCCAAGTCCAAAAGGAGGGCGGATATGAAGAACGCCATATAGACAAAATCACTTTTTTCCCCACCAAACAAGCTTTTTGCAAAAAAGGCACGAGCCAGGATCTCTAATCCTAATTGGTGAGATACACCCAAATAAAAGCCACTGAGGAGATATCGGAAAGGCCACGTCCAATAAATCTGCCATATAGTCCGCCACCTTGCACCAAAAGCTTTTCACAGAAGGGCATGACCAAAAAGCATGAGATAGAGTGCCCACTGCGGTATTACATTGAGGGCATGTTGCCGAGTTTGTTATAGTCAATTGACGCACCACCAGTGGGGATACATAGGCCCGGCATAAGAATTTAAATTGTAATTCCCGATAATACATGTTGGTTGAGATCCTGGCTATACGTCTAAAACACCTTTGCAGAATACTTTGCGCAATTGGAAATTCCCCATCTCGGTTCCAACGAGCTTCTAGCTGGGAACATATATCCAACCCCACCTGTTGACGCAGATATTTATAATAATCAGACAAAGATGGAACCTTATCCTGCTCAAAGTGAAAAACTTTATCTAAAGCATGAAACACCGATGGCTGCCAAGAATCTACCGGCAACGCCCTAATATAGTGGCAAATTTGTAAGTAAGAAAATGTATGAGAAGCCCACAGGCCGTAGAGGTCACGGAACTCCCCAAATTCTAAAATATTTCCCTCGCCCGTGAGAAGGTGCCCCAGCAATGTAATACCTTTATACCCCCACAATCTGAAAGCACCTAACTGAGAGCCCGGAGAGAAATAAGCATTGCCCATTATAGGGAGGAAGTACGCACATAATTTGGATTCGTGCAGGTGTTTGGAAACCCTTATCCAAGTTTGCCGAAGGGGCTTAGTTAGCGCCGATTGTGTTAGAAATGTGGAAAGGCGCTCCGACTGAGCCTGCAAAACATAGGAGGGGGCACTCGGGTAAGTGATAGCGGTATTTGCGTCTAATGGGGTATAGTGTGATTTACTCAGAAGCCAGTCACGAACCACCCTTAAGTTGCAGGCCAAATTGTATAGAGCCAGATCCGGGAGACCTAAACCCCCATTTCCCCAGCGGACTTGCAACCAGGCAAGGGGAAGCCGGGACTTCCCACCCCTCCAAACAAAGCGGCGAAGTGTTCCCTCTGAGCAGGTCTCTCCTTCACACCAAGAGCGGCATGTTTTGTAGTAAGTAGAGCCATTTTGGAAGTAGGACCATTTTAAATAAATTTATACGACCTCCCAAAGAAAGTGGCAGAGCACTCCAGTTAGTCAAAATATCCTGGGTTTCTGTAGTAATCCTGAGATATTTGCTTCATAGATTCTTTCTGGGTTAGAGGGGATAAACACACCCAAGTAACGAATGGCATCTCCAGCCCATTGCAAAGGAAATTGATCAGACCAGTGGTCTTGCAAATCCTCAGGGAACGCTAAGGCAGAAGACTTGGATGCATTCAGTCGTAACCCAGAGAAAACCCCAAACTTCTGTATCAGCCTCAACAGGGGAGGTAGCGAAAATATCCTGGGTAATGAACACAAACAAGTCGTCCGCAAAAGCCACACACTTAAAGACAGTAGCTCCAAAGCGGACTCCTCGAATATTGGGCCTTACCTGAATAGCGAGCAAAAGAGGCTCTAATTGTAAGATAAATAAAAGTGGAGACAAGGGGCATCCTTGTCGCGTACCTCTGGTCACTTCGAAGGGTTCTGAGAGCACCCCATTAGCCTGAATAATTGCCTGGGGATTTTGATATAGCAGCTGAATGGCTTTGAGAAAAAAACCCTCAAATCCCAGTCTGGCCAATAAATGGAACAAGTAAGGCCACTCCACCTGATCGAATGCCTTTTCGGCATCAAAACTAATGGCCAAATATGAGGTAGACATTTGCTGGCATATAGTCATTGCGGACAATACTCTGCGTATGTTATTTAAAGCATATCGTTGGCGAACAAATCTAACTTGGGAGTCTCCTATAAGAGGGGGAAGGATAGTGGCCAATCTATCAGCCAGTATCTTTGCCAGTAACTTTTGGTCATAATTCAAAAGAAATATAGGGCAGTAGGATTCGGGTAATAGCGGATCTTTACCTGCTTTAGGGATAAGTGTGATGTGGGCGAGGTTTGAGTGTGCTGGAAAGGAGCCTTGTTCTATTAGGTCTGTAAATACGGACGCCAGTGGACGAGACACGGAGTCCGCAAGGAGCTTAAAAAATTCCGTGGTGTACCCATCGGGTCCTGGGGCCTTAAAACCTTTGGACCGATGAATGGCAAGTCGAACCTCCTCCTCTGTTATAGACCTATTAAGGGAATCCCGTTGGTCTATAGTCAAACAGGGAAGGGAAAGGTTTATACAAAATTCATCACAGGCTTCAGCGTCCATCCCTCAATATTGTATAAGGATGAAAAAAAATCCCGAAAACAATGTAAATTAGAAGAGGTATCTCATAACACCGGACCTTGGGGCTTCCGCAGTGCTGGAATATAGCGGCAGGACCTTTTAGAGCTAATTAGGTTTGACATCATCTACTTTACGAGCTTCACATAGAGCTTGATGGTGCATAGCCATTGGAGAACCTGCCGCACATCCTGTCGGTGGGACTGGAGGTCCTTGGAGAAAATCAGGACATCGTCCAAGTATACCACCACGGTGCGATAGAGGAGATCCCAAAAGATATTGTTCATTAAGTGTTGAAAAATAGCAGGTACGTTGCACAACCCAAAGGGTATGACTAGGTACTCATAGTGGCCATCGCGCATATTAAACGTGGTTTTCCACTCATCTCCGGATTTAATGCATACCAGGTTATAAGCTCCTCGAAGATCGAGTTTAGAAAAGATCCTTACTCCCTGTAGATGATCCATGAGCTTGGTAATAAGGGATAGCAGGTACTGGTCCTTCTTTGTAATAGCATTGAGGCCACGGTAGTCAATGCAGGGCTGAAGAACCCCTCACCCATGGGTGATGAGAAGGGATGAATAAATGCCCTGTCCAGATTCTCCCGGATGTACTGGGCCTGGGCCATGGCTTCCGTTTCTGGGAGGGATAGCGGTGTACCCTTCCCCAGGAAGGAGGTTAACGGCACAGTCATAAGGGCGGTGTTGGGGTAGGACCTCCGCCATCTCCTTAAAAAACACATCCGAGAAATCTGCGTATTGAGGCTGCAGTCTTGGAATGGTGGTGGCCAGGAACGCTACGGGAGGGCATCAAATGGAGGATAGGCAATTTTGATGACAGCGGGACCACCATCTGGCAAACTGGAGGGCTCCCCAATCGATGACTGGAGAGTGCTGTTGCAGCCATGGAAGTCTGAGTACGAAGGGATGTATCGCCCTCCCCATGGGGTAAGAGTCCCGTTTTTAGGCATATGGGAAGTGTCATTTTGGTGATTTGTCCGGGGAGGGGATCCCCCGAGATGGAGGAGATTAGCAGAGGGGTCCACCGGGTGACAGTAGGTAACTTGAGATGTTCGATGAGGCTTTCCATAATAAAATTTCCTCCAGCACCTGAGTCCTTGAGGGCCAATGTCTGGAACTCTGGTCACCCATTAGGAGAGTCACAGGAAGTACAAGCTGGGGAGTAGAATGAGGGAAACCTAGGGCCTCCTCCCCGATAGACCCTAGGTACGGGATTTTCCCAGCCTCTCGGAGCATTGGGCCAAGAAGTGTCCCTTACTAGCACAATAGAGGCACAGACCCAAGGCCCGCCACCGTTGTCTCTCCTCTGGTCAGGGGGCTTCATCCTAGCTGCATAGGCTCATCAGGGTGAGTGGAAGCCGTGGCTGTGGTAGAGGGCAAGAGAAGGAAGGCGCCAGGGTGACAGACCAGCGCAATGGCCGGAGCTCCTGAGACCATTGCTGAAGATGGTGATCCACTCTTCCTGCTAGGTCAATCAAGTCATCGGGGGACTCCGGGAGATCCCGGGCTTCCAGCTTATCCTTAATGCGAGCTAAAAGTCCCTCCAGGAAGATGCTCTTGGGGCAGTCTTCCCGCCAGTTGAGCTCGGTGGCCATGGTGCAAAATTCTATTGCATAGTCTATGAGCAGCCTTGCGCCTTGATGAAGATGCAGGATATCAAAGCTGGTGGCAGCCAGCCAACTGGGATCATCGAAGGCCTGCTTAAAAGCCCTGACAAAGAGATCCTGTAGGAGTGGGTCCCCATGCTCCCATAGTAGGGAGGCCCAAGTCAGGGCCTTGTTGTCAAGGAGAAACAAGATGAACGTAGTCTTAACTGCATCCGTGGAGAATTGCGAAGGCTGCAATGAGACGTGCATAAAGTACTGATTAAGGAATCCTCGGCAGAGCTTGGGGTCCCCAGAGTATCAAGGGGGAGCTGGGAGACAAACTGAAGAAGAGACCGCTGGGTTAGGCGGCGGTGCCGCGGGAGCAGCAGCGGCGTTAAGGCAGGCTTTGATCCGGTCTAGAGACGAGGCCAGCATCTCAAGAAACTGCTGCTGCTGCTGGAGCTTCTGCGCTAGGCCCAGGATGGCCTGGAGTCCTGAGAGGTCCGCCGGGTCCATGGCCTCAGCAAGCTGTTGCAATGAGGACCCTTGGGCCAAGATGGGGTTGATGCTACCTATAAGGGGCGAACCCCACTGTAGGTCCCCACCATTGGCAGGTGGCCCGGGGTGGTGTAGAGACCCTACTGGACCTTCACCACTACTAGCCCTAGTTCCCCGCAGGTTGTGCCCTTGGGTGCCGGGGCCGGCTGGACTTAGGTGTGGGTCTCCGTATGAAGGTTCAAGGTGGACGTTGGATGAAGGCAGAGTCCGACGGTCCAGAGTCGGAGCAGGCAGCGAGCAGAGGAATCCAGGAGACTAGCCGAAGTCAGGAAAGGCAGTGAGCAGAGGAATCCAGGAGACTAATCGAAGTCACGTAGGCGGCGAGCACAGGAATCCAGGAGACTAGCTGAAGTAGGGGCAGGCGGCAAGCAGAAGAATCCAAGAGACGTACCAGGGTCAAGGCCAGGAGAGCAGTCCGGGGAGCTGGAGCAGGAGCTGGAACTGGAGCAGGAGCTGGAGCAACACACTACCCATGCAGAGCTGAGCCGTTGCTGAGGCGATTCTGGGAGGGCAGAGCTGCCCTTATATAGGCCTTCCTGCTGATCCAATCAGATGGGGCCGTGGGTGAGTTTCCCGCCGTGGTCCCTTTAAAGGTTGGGACGAGCTGTGCATGCCTAAGGAATCCCGTGGGGGTAGGCGTGCCAGCGTTGGTGTCGGGTTGCTGTGGAGGACGGCGACAGCAACTTCCTCGGGCCGTGACCGCGGGGCGAGGTAAACAGCCTTGACAGGGGGTGAGTAGAGCTGGCTGCGGAATGCGGCAGCCAGCCGCCGCAATAGCCTGCCAGTATTCTTCATCTCCAGCAGATGGTGGACGTGTATTAGAGATGTGCATAAAAAAAAAATTTCATGCCGGTTCGTTTTTTGGTTCGGGGGTGGGCCATTTTGGGCCTCTCCCGAATCTGAAATTTTTCTTCTGTTGCCAATTTCGTAAAAAAAAAAAAAAAAAAAGCCCCAGTCCTTCAAATTTAACTAAATGGAAATCACCCCCACCCTCCCGAACCCCCCAAGACTCACTCAATGTCCCTGGTAGTCCAGTGGGGGGCTCGGGAGCTCAGAGTGATCTCCAGCTCCCAGGGGCCATCATCTGCTAGTATTCAAAATGGCGCTGGCGGCCCTTTGACCTTACCTTGTGACAGGGGCTACTGGTGCCATTGAATGGCCCCTGTTACATGGTAGAAGCATTCAAAATGGCACCACTGGCCCTTTACCCTTACCATGTGACAGGGGCTACCAGTGCCATTGGCCGGCCCCGGTCACATGGTAGGAGCAATGGGTGGCCCGTGCCATTTTGAATACTGGCAACTGACGGCTCCTGGGAGCTGGAGATCGCTCTGAGCCCCCAGGCCCCCCCACTGGACCACTAGGGACATTGAGTGAGTCTTGGGGGGATCAGGAGGGTGGGGGGCTTTCCATTTAGTTAAATTTAAAGGTGGGGGTTTTTTTCCTTAGATGTGCAGTTCCTATCGTTTTTTTCTTCCTGAAATGCAACAAAATAGGAAATTTAGTCTTTATTTCCTAATTCGTTGCAAACAACTGCACATCTCTAACGTGCATCTCCCCACTGGGGATTGCCTCAAATTGTAAAGGAGAAATATGGAAAATTAATTCACCCCGCTCTCCTGTGGTGATACCAAATGGTCCCTTCCCCAGTTGAGAATGCCTGAGGTGATTTCCGTGGTTCCTCAGATGAGTGCCTTGGTCTGGTAGCTGGTTTTTCAGCCGGCATGGATTTAACTGTTTAACAGCTGAAAGGCAGCAGGTGCAGGAAGCTGAGAGTGGTGGTGATGGCATATGCCCTCTCCCTCCCCCGCAGCTGGAGACTGTCTCTGTACTCGGCCAGGTACTGAGCGCAGGTAAGTTAAAAAAAATAAAACATACTGGACACACACCTTCAATCGCTGCTTAGCATACTATCAGCCTAATGGCACTTATACCTAAGAAACCTAAGCGCCTTTCCCTTTGCGCTGCCTGTCATATTTAGGCATCTCAGTCTGGAGTGCCTACTAACTTGTGCCAGAACTGTTTGGAGGCTCAAGAAGAATTATCTTCTTCTGATTTCACTAAGCCTGGTTCTTCCCAGCCGGATGTAAGTCTGGGTAAAGATGTCAGGTGGGGTGCCTGATATTGGAACTCCCCTAACTGGTTCATCAGCAGGGGAAGGTAGCTCAGTGGGTATGCCTCAGGTGCCTTCTGATTTTAGCATGAATCCTTCTACATTTTCATGGGTAGAATTTTTCCAGGGATTGTAATCCTTTATTCAGGTGCAGTCAGCCCCATCTAATGCTCCCTGGGCAGAGTTGCAGGTTGGAACGTCGCTTGGACATACTATTAAGTAGAGATGTGAATCGGTACCGGACTCGTTTCTGGTATCGGGTTCGAGGGAAAAACCGCGGGAAATCTTCATTCCTGCGGTTCTTAGCGTTTTTTATCGGCTGTCTCGTGCCGAAAAAAAACAACCCACCCTGAACCTTTAAATTTCATATTTCAAATCCCCCACCCTCCCGACCCCCCCCCAAAAAAAACTTTTTTAAAGTACCTGGTGGTCCAGCGGGGGTCCCAGGAGCGAACTCCCGCTCTCGAGCCGTCGGCTGCCAGTAAAATAAATGGCGCCTTTGGCCCTTTGCCCTTACCATGTGACAGGGACTATCCGTGCCATTGGCCGGCCCCTGTCACATGGTAGGAGCAATGGACAGCCGGCACCATCTTTAAAAATGGCGCGGGCCATCCATTGCTCCTACCATGTGAAAAGGGCCGGCCAATGGCACCGATAGCCCCTGTCACATGGTAAGGGCAAAGGGCCATCGGCGCCATTTTTTTTACTGGCAGCCGACGGCCCGAGAGCAGGAGATCGCTCCCGGGACCCCCGCTGAACCACCAGGTAGTTTAAAAAAGTTTTTGGGGGGTCGGGAGGGTGGGGAATTTGAAATAATTCGAAACAATTCGATTTAAAGGCTCGGGGTGGGTTTGAGGGTTGTTTTTCAGTATGCCCTTTCTTCCCGCCCCCCCCCCCCCCCCCCACCTAAAACGATAAGAAAACGACATGAAAATTTTGGTGGGGTTTTCCTATCGGTTTTCGGGGGTCCCCCAAATTTTGACGAGTTTGAAAATATCGTCCGATATTTTCAATCGTCAGAAAAATGATTCACATCCCTACTATTAAGTGCCGGAGTACACCAAGATCGGCAGCAGGTGTGCCCGATAGGGATCCGAATAGCACAGATGATGAGACCAATCCTGACTCTCTAGAGGATGGAGAAATTCCTCCGGGATCAGAACCATATAGAAATATGCTACGGTTCTTCCATAGAGATGAACTGCCAACCCTTATTTTCCAGACCTTGAATATGCTGGAAGTACCTGGGGCAGATGCCATGTCTGAGCCAAAGAAAAATCCCATTTTGTTTTCACTGTGTAAAGCCTCTTGTTTTTTATCCTATGATGGAGGCCATTCAAGAATTGATTGTTCTTGAGTGGGGCGCCCCAGAGGCTAATTTTAAAGGAGGTCAGGTTTTGGAAGGCCTGTACCCTTTAGATCCGGTGGTGAGAGAGCATTTACATTTTTCGAAGGTGGATGCACTTGTATGTGCAGTCTCCAAGCAGACGACTATCCCTGTAGAGCAGGGGTGGGCAATTCCAGTCCTCGAGGGCCACAAACCTGTCAAGGTTTTAGGATATCCTAATGAATATGCATGACATAGATTTGCATACAACTGAGGCAGAGTGCATGGAAATCTCTCTCATGCATATTCATTAGGGATATCCTGAAAACCAGACTGGTTTGTGGCCCTCGAGGACCGGAACTGCCCACCCCTGCTGTAGAGGGAGGAGCGGCCTTGAAGGATGTACATGATAGGAGAATTGAAACTATGTTTAAGCAGGCATTTGAAGCAATGGAAATGACTTTGCAAATAGCTTCTTGTTGTTCCCTGGTGGCTTGCTCTTGTTTATTTCTCTCTCAGGAGGTTGATGTCTCTGGGGTGAATTCCAGGGCAGTTATGGAGCCAGCGGCTGCCTTCTTGGTAGATGCAAGTTGCGATTTGGTCCGCACCTCAGTCAGAGGTATGGCTTTGGTAATAGCAGCCAGGCATCAGTTATGGCTGGGAAATTGGTCAGCTGATGTGACTTCCAAGGCTAACCTCATGAAATTTCCCTTTAAAAGCTCACTCTTGTTGGGAGTGAGTTGGAGAAACTGGCCAATAAGTAGGGCCAATCACTGATTCCTCAATTACCGGAGGATAAGAAGCAGACATCACACTCCTTTAGCATGAGAGGTCATGTTAGGGGATCTAAGTGTTTTTGACCCTATAGAAGAGCGACGTTTCAGAGGACTCAGCCTTTTGGTAGGTATCAGTCCTTTCGTCCCAGACAGCCCAGTAGGAAGGCAGCTTGGGTAATGAACCTCCCAAGCCTCTCAATGAAGGCTTGTCAATCTAACCCTGAGAAGAGGAGATAGGGGGACGCCTCTCTCTCTTCGGGTCTAGATCACATTGGATCAATGGGTCCTGGAGGTGATATGAGAAGGATATGCGCTGGAGTTTTGCAGTGTTCCTTGGGACATGTTCATGTTCTCTCCCTGCCACTCCCCACAGAAGAAGCAGGCAGTGGAGGGTACATTAGCAAGGCTCCTCATTTTTAGGGCTGTGATTCCATTGCCCATGTCTCAAGAAGATACAGAGCGATATTCAATTTATTTCTTTGTGCCCAAGAAAGAGGGATCCTTTTCTCCCATCTTGGATCTCAAAGGTGTCAACCATCATCTGTGGGTGACGCATTTTCACATGGAGAGCTTGTGCTCAGTGATAGTGGCCATGTAGTTGGAATTTGTGACCTCTTTGGGCCTGTCTAAGGCATTTCATCACATTCCCATTCAACTAGAGCATCAACGCTGTCTACGGTTCGCAGCTCTGGGATGCCATTATCAGTTTTGGGTACTGCCTTTTGGTCTGGCCACTGCTCCCAGGACTTTTTCCAAGGTAATAGTAGTAGCTGCGACAGAATTGAGAAAGGATGGGATCCTAGTACACTTGTATTTAGACGACTGGCTGATTCAAGCCAAGTCACTGGAAGAGAGCACCTGGTGACACGCAAGGTGATCTCCCTGTTGCAGGAGTTTGTTTGGGTGGTGAACTTGGCCAAGAGCAGACTTCAGCCTGCTCAGTCATTGGAATACTTTGGGGTTCAGTTCGACATGAAGCAGGGCAAGGTTTTCCAGTCGGAAGCTCATATTCAGAAGTTGATGTCTCAGCTATGTCTGTTGATGAACATTCTACACCTGACCATATGGTCCTACCTGCAAGAACTTAGTTTAATGGTGGCAACCCTGGAAGTGGTACTGTGGGCGAGAGCGCATATGCGTCCTTTTCAGCGCTTCTTGTTGTCTCGGTGGAACCCGCAGTCTCTGGACTATTCGATTTAGCTACAGCTGGATTATCTAAGGAAGGGAATTTCACTAGCACCACTGGACTGGCTAGAACCGATGACAGATACGAGCTTCAATGGTTGGGGAGCTCACTGTCAGGAGGTGACAGTGCAAGGGCCCTGGGATGCAGAAGAGTCTCTCTGGAACATCAATCGTTTGGAAACCAGGGCAGTCTGGCTGGCATGTTTGCAGTTCGGCGACAGGCTACAGGATTGAGCGGTCCAGATAATGTTGGACAACGCAATGACTGTGTGTTACATAAATTGGCAGGGAGGAACCTAGAGCCAATAAGTATCAGAGGAAATAGATCAAGTTAGAGAATGGGCCGAACTACATCTCTAGATGATCTCAGCCTCGCATATAGCAGGAAAAGACAATGTAAGAGCAGACTTTCTCAGCAGGGAGAGTCTGGATCCAGGAGAAGGGGGCACTAGCAAATGAGGCTTTTCAGCTGATGCTGGATTGCTAGGGTCTCCTGTTTCTAGACCTGCTGGCAACTTCTTGCAATGTGAAAGTTCCGCGATTCTTCAGTTGCAGGAGAGATCCAAAGTCGTTGGGGTTCGATGCCTTGGTGCATTGGTGGCAGGAAGACAAGTTGCTGTAGGTCTTTCCTCCATAGCCCATGTTGGGCAGATTAGTCCAAAGGATTGAGTGCCACAGAAGAATGGTACTCTTGGTTGCTCCAGATTAGCCCAGGAGACCATGGTTTGCGAATCTGCGGCGGCTCCTGGTGGAATCACCCCTTCAACTTCCAGTGCAAAGGGATCTTTTGCAGCAGGGTCCTGTTCTTCATGAAGATCCAACTTGATTTTGTCTTATGATATGGCCCTTGAAAGGGCTCACTTGCTGAAATATGGATATTCTGTGGTAGTGATTTCCACCTTGCTAAGAGCTAGAAAGTTCTCCACTTCCTTGGCCTATGTGCAAGTTTGGCAAGTGTTTGAGGGCTGGTGTGAGGATTGAGGTACTCTTTCTTGTTGGGTCAAGATCCCGCTCATTTTGGAAGTTTTGCAAGATGGCTTGAATAAAGGCTTGGCCCTTAATTCCTTAAAGGTACAAGTAGTGGCTCTCGCTTGTTTCAGAGGTCAGATGAATGGTGGATCCTTGTCTGATCATCCTGATATGGCCCGTTTCCTGAAAGTGAAACAACTTCGTTCTTATTTGCAGTTTCTGGTGCCCTTTTGGAGTCTTAATTTGGCATTAGTTTCTTAATGGGCCCTACAAATAGACCGATGTGTTAATTGACCTTGCGGTTACTGACCTCGAAAATGGCATTTCTTGTGGCAGTTTGTTCTGCGCGCAGCGTTTCCGAATTGCAGGTTTTGTCTTGCCGGGAGCCATTCCTCTGGGTGACTCCAGAAGCAGTACAGCTGCATATTGTTCCTTCTTTTCTACTGAAGGTGGTCACTGACTTTCACTTGAATCAGTCCATCTCCCTGCCGCCTCTGGACAGAGAGAGAGAGATGTAGAGGAGTATCGTCTGTTCCGACCTCTCAGGTATCTGAAGGTTTCTAAGCGTTTACAGAGGTCGGATTGCCTGTTTGTTCTTCATGTCAGTACTAGGCAGGGAGAGCAAACCTCGTAGGCTACCATAGCTCGCTGTAATAAGAAGGTGGTCTCAGCTGCATACATTGATGCTGGGAAGCTGTTACCTAGTCAGGGCAGGGCTCATTCCACTAGGGCTCAGGCTGTGTCATGGGCAGAAGTGAATTTGTTGTCTCCCATTGACATTTGCCAAGCTGTGCCGTGGTCTTCGTTACACACTTTTTCCAGGGCTGGATGTGCAAGCCCGGGAGGATGCAGCCTTTGCATGTACGGTTTTGACTGGAGCGCAGGCAATCTCCTGCCCTATTCAGGAGTAGCTTAAGTACATTCCACTTGTTCTGGATTCATCTGACTGGATGCTAAGAAATGAGAAATTAATACTTACCTGATAATTCCTTTTTTTTTAGGACCGTCAGATGATTCCAGATTCCCTCCCTTGACTACCGAATAGTTGTATAAGAACATAAAATATGCCATACTGGGTCAGGCCAAGAGTCCATCAAGCCTGGCCTGGCAAGTACCCGAACATTAGGTAGATCACAAGCTACTATTGCTTATCAATTACTGTAATAGCAATTTATGGATTTTTCCTCTAGGAACTTATCCAAATCTTTTTTAAACCCAGTTACACTAACTGCTGTAATCATATCCTCTGGCAATGAATTCCAGAGCTTAACTATGCACTGAGTAAAAAAGAATGTTCTTTGATTTGTTTTAAATGAGCTACTTGATAACTTCATGAAGTGCCTCCTGGTCCTTCTATTATCTGTGAGAGAGTAAATAACTGATTTACATTAACTTGTTCAAGTCCTTTCATGATTTTTTAGACTTCTGTCATATGCCCCCTCAGTCGTCTCTTCTCCAAACTGAACAGCCCTAACTTCTTTAGCCTTTCATCATAGGGCAGCCATTCCATGCCCCTTATCATTTTGGTCGCCCTTCTCTGCACTTTCTCCAGTGCAGCTATATCCTTTTTGAGATGCGGTGACCAGAATTGCACACAGTATTCAAGGTGCGGTCTCACCATGGAGCGATGCAGAGGCATTATGACATCTTCCGTTTTATATGCCATTCCCTTCCTAATAATTCCTAAAAATCTGTTTGTATTATGGTCCTCCTGCGTGACTACGTGTTACAGGGATTACTGGTAAGTGTTAGTCTAGTCCCTAGACTAGTGTTCATACATTCTTGTCTGAGCTCAGTGTTGCCTGTTGGCTGAGAATTGAAATGGTTATTTGTTTAATCAAGTTTTGCAAGTCTGTCCACAGTTGCTTTTAAAGAGAATGCTGACAGGCTGATGTCACTGCAGGGGTGTGTGTATATACTGACATCAATTTGCTTCATCTCCGTTTGCTGGGATAGGTGCATAACCCACTTGTTCTGGATTCATCTGACTATCCTAAAGAAAAGGAGATTAACAGGTAAGTATTACTTTTTCAATACAAGAACATGAGATACTGAGAGTAATTAAAGCAAGAAAATCACACAAGGCTCTGAGTCCAGATAGATTCAATTTAAACTATTTAACTAGGACCCCAATTGGTCATGGCCAAAAAAGATTTTTTCAGAGCCGCATTTCAGAAGAGCTCCTTTTCAGTAGGTTTCAGCAGGGCTTTCATTACTGTCCTGGCTAAACCAGGGAAGGATCCCTGCCAACTGGCCTCATACAGGCCTGTGTCTTTTATTAAATTGTGACCTTAAAATTCTAGACAAAATACTGGCAGACAGGCTAAGTGTGGTTATTCCTTCTCTCATTTCTGAAAGTAGGTTTTGTAAAGGGGAGAGGAGCTGGTACACGTTATAAAATTACTCACAGCGCTGACAGTGTGCAAGGAAAAAGCTATCCCGGCAATTACAGTAGGATTTGATTTGGAAACAGCCTTTGATAGAGTCTCCTGGCATTACATGTTCTCGGCTTTACAACACTTTGGGTTCTAAAGTTTGCAATACATTTCCATGCTTTATAACTCCCCTATGTCTAATATAGTGGCCAATGGTTGAAAATCTTCTAATATTCCTATTAGATGGGGACTTAGACAAGGATGTCTTCTCTCCCTGATTCTATATATACTATTTATTTATTTATTTTAACATTTTCTATACCGACCTTCATGAAAAGATTCATATCAAACCGGTTTACATGGAACTTAGGGACTAACTAAATAAACATATAACAAGAAGGCCTAAGCACAGTTACTTATAACAAGGAGATTGAACTTGGGTGCTAGAGTAGCCAGGAAGTAGAAGGACAGCAAAAACTAGAGGTTAAATACATATATATATACTGGGATTGGTCCGAGAGTCTAGTCAGTTGGGCTGAGTCTGGTTGAGAGGTATGTTGACCTTTTAGAAATTAGGGGAAGGCTTGGAGGAAGAGCCAAGTCTTAAGTTTTCTTCGGAAGGTTAGAAGGCAGGGTTCAAATCTTAGGTCAGTCGGCAAGTTGTTCCAAATGACGGGGCCTGCTGTGGAGAATGCACGTTCTTTGGTGGAAGTTAGGCGCGTGGATTTAGTTGGTGGGGCTTGTAGGGTTCCTTTATATGCTTCTCTGATGGGTCTTGCGGATGAGTAGAGTTTGAATGGGATCTGAAGGTCTAGTGGCAGTTGATTGTGGATGGTTTTGTGAATTATGGTGAGTGCCTTCTGCAAGATTCTGTATTTTATTGGCAGCCAGTGCAGGTTTTGGAGTATGGGAGAGATATGAGCTCCCCGGTTAGTGTTGGTTAAGATTCTCGCTCCTGCATTCTGGAGCATCTGTAATGGTTTGGTGGCGGAGATGGGGAGCCTCAAGAGGAGAGTGTTGCAATAGTCAGTTTTAGAGAACAGCGTTGACTGGAGGACAGTTCTGAAGTCCTGGAAATGAAGAAGGGGTTTGAGTCTTTTCAGAACTTGAAGCTTAAAGAAACAGTCCTTAGTGATATTGTTGATTGATTTTTTTAAATTTAGATGATTATCAAGGATTACTCCTAAGTCTCTTACTTGAGTGATCTGGGAGTTGGGGAATGTCTGATCGGTATGGGACGAGTGGTTGGGGGAGATAAGAAGGATTTCTGTCTTGGCTGCATTGAGAACTAGGTTCAGGCTGGTGAGGAGGCGGTTAATGGACTTAAGGCAATTTTCCCAGTAAGTAAGCGTTTTTGGAAGGGATTCTTTTATAGGGATCAAGATCTGAACGTCATCTGCATAGAGGTAGTGTATTAAGTTTAGGTTTGTGAGCAGCTGACAGAGGGGGCAGTAGGTAGATATTGAAGAGGGTAGGGGATAGAGAAGAGCCTTGGGGGACGCCTAGAGTTGATTTGAAATTTGGGGATTCTTTATTATTGATTCTAACCTTGAAGTTTCTGTTGTTGAGGAAGGAGTTGAACCATCTGAGGGCGTATCCTGATAATCCGATGTCTGAGAGGTGGTTTAGAAGGTTGGCGTGGTTCATGGTGTTGAACGCCACTGAGATGTCTAGGAGGACAAGCAGGAAAGAAAGCCCTTTGTCTAGGCCCATGAGGATGTGGTCTGATAGGGAGATGAGAAGTGTTTCTGTACTGGATGATTTACGGAAGCTGTACTGGGAAGGGTATAGGATTTTGTGTTCCTCCAGGTAGTCTGAGAGCTGTGTGTTCACCGCTTTCTCTGTGAGTTTCACTAGAAAAGGAAGGTTGGATATAGTCGGAAATTGGAGAGTTCTTTTGTGTCCAGGTTGGGTTTCTTCAAGAGGGGTTTGAGGGACACTGTTTTTAGCTCATCCGGGTAGATTCCTTGGGCTAGGGAGCAGTTTATGATGTTAGCCAGTGATCTGGAGATAGTGCCCGGGATGATGAGCAGAAGTTTAGTTGGGATATGGTCCGTCGGATGGCTGGATGGTTTCAACTTCTTGAGGGTGGATTCAATCTCCAGAGGGGTAGTGGGCTCGAAGGAGTCGAAGGTGGCTCCAGGGTAGGATGTAGTGTTGGGGTTTAGGGCGGGGGGGGGGGGGGGATTGAGTTGGTGGGTAGAAGTGCCAGAGTGTTTGCAATTTTATCCTGAAAGAAGAGTGCTAGCTCATTTGCTTTAGATTGAGCCTGGTTGTCTGGGATGGTAGGGGCAGAGGGTTTTGTGAGTTGGGATACATAGGAGAACAGGGCCCTGGCATCATATTGTATATCATGAATTCTGCTGGCATAATAGTCTTTTTTTGTCTGTAAAAGAGAAATCTTGTAGAGATGGAGGGTGCGTTTATAATCGGATAGTGTTGTGGTATTGGGGGTCTTCCGCCATATGCCTTCCTTGTGTCTAAGGTCTTGTTTCATCCGTTTAAGTTCTGGTGAGAACCAGGGTTGTTTCCTTTTTTGTGTCCAATTGATAATTTTCGTCGCTTTGGGGCAAAGTTTATTGGCTATTGACTCTGTAATATTGTGCCAGGATAGAAGGGCTGAGTTGGGGTTGGAGATATCCAGGTTAGGGAGTTCCTTGGATAGATATTCACTAAGAGTGTCGGAGGCACATGGTTTCCTGAAGTGGATGGTAGAATGAGGTTGAGGCTGAATAGGGTTTCCTTGAGTCGTGAGGGTAGCTGATATCAGGGAATGGTCAGACCAGGGGACAGGGGTGCAGTCTGGAACGTTATTGTATGATAGGTTTGAGTTTATGAAGATGAGGTCGAGCGTGTGTCCTGCTTTATGGGTGGGTTTATTGACAATTTGTTCAAAGCCCAAAGCCCTGAGAGTGGTTAGGAGGGTTTCACAATTGGGAGAGAGCGGTGAGGCATCAACATGCAGATTGAAGTCCCCCAATATCATAGCTGGTGAATCTGTGTTGATGTGTTTGGCAATGGTTTCTATGAGGGGGGAGGCATCGGTGTCTAGTAATCCTGGCGGAGCGTATACTAGAAGAATTTGAATATGTTTTGACTTGAACAGACCTAGTTCCAGTTTTTTGGAGGAGGTCTTGACTGGTTGTTGGCTGAGATTGAGTTCTTTTTTGGTGGCTAGGAGCAGACCGCCTCCTCTTCTTTTGTGTCTTGGGATTGAAAAAAAGTCATAGAGGTGTATCGGTAATTGGTTTATCAGGTGGGTGTCTGAACTTTTTAACCAGGTTTCTGTGATGGCACAGACGTCTGGTTTGGAGTCCAGCAGATAATCGTTAAGGATGTGGGTTTTCTTTGTAAGGGACTGAGCGTTGAAGAGGGTTAGAGAGAATATCGTGAGTCCTAATAGCTGGGTGAGGGGTGAAATCATGATTGGGATGAGTGATCTTGTAGTATGGCTCGGGGTTCATTGTGGAGGCTTCGAGTAGTGGGTGTGGTGATGATAAATGATAGGGATGGGGTAGGTTTGCATAGTGCCTTCTCGGATGGTGTAGAAAAGGAGGGATGTTGTGTATATGAGCTGTATATATTGGTCTTTGAGTCTCCTGTCTTTGAGTCAGTCTTAGAGATGACTGCTGGTGATTGGATGGGAGCGTTGTGAATTACTTGTGTGTACGGAGCTGTCTGAGAGAGTCGAATGAGTTTTTCTCTGTTGTGGTTGTCTGGAGTGCTGGAAGACTGCTGGAAGACTGCTGGATGAGTGCTGGATGCGGGTAGATGATGGTAGATGCTGGCGAATGCTGGATGAGTGCGGCAAAAACTGAAGGACTGCTGGATAAATGCTGGATGATAGCTGGATGAAAAGATGGAAGCTGGAGAATGCTGGGTGAAGGCTTGGATGAAGTAGTGGAAGGGAGTGGTGGCTGGAGAGGGGGCTTCTGTCCTGGGGTCTCAGAAAGGGGCACACTAAGGGGCAGGCCCCTTAAGTCACGCTCCTTCGGTCGCGCAACGCCGCCGGAGACGCTGCGGAATTTAAAGGATCCTCAGTCGGCTCCTGATAGGCCGGCTGAGGTAGCAGGGGCGCGGCAAGACTCACCGCTGGGTTCCTGCCCTCGTTTGCCTCGGGATTTTTTTTTCTCCTTTTTCAAATTTGCTGCTTGCTCTGCACGGCTCACCCACGGGGGTGAGCGGGCTCTTGCCCCTATAGACCCACTGATTCGGAAGATAATCTATGACGTCTCTATTACTGCCTTCCAATTAAAAGATCAAGTTTTTAAATAGCGGCCTATGCGGATGACATCTTGGTCTATTTGACAAATCCAATAGAAACATTACCAAAAGTTATGAGTATCCAGAAAAAGCTTTGGGACATTTGCAGGATTAAAAATGAAACAGGATAAATCAGAAGCGTTGGAGGTATTGGATGGTTTGAAAACTACCGGGGGGACAGTCCTTTCTGCTAAAATGAGTGGAAAAAGACCTATGATATCTAGGCATCAAAATCCCTGTGGATATAGGACAGATATATACTACAGGCAATGTTAGACCTCTTCTAAAACGTATGGTGGAAAATCTCCATATCTGGCGTGCTTTACTTTTATCATTAACAGGGAGGTTGCACTTGGTAAAGATGATGGACATCTCTAAATGAATATATTTGATGTAAATGCTTCCTATTTGACTGAATAGAAAGGATGTATGGGATATAAATAGTTTAACAAGAAGCAGTGTGAATCATGAAGGGAAACTTAGAAAACCTAAGAAAGAGCTTTCCCATAAACCATGCACACATATTTTAATCAAAAAACATGCAAATTTTATAATGCCATCATACTAGACACTACCGGTCCTCAGACCTTCACTGTCTTATATTTAATCATCTGGCAAAATTTGGTACTTTTTTGGAAATAATTTTTTGATTGCATGTAAAAAATGTATCTGAATTCAAAGAATACATATCCCATCCCGACACGGTCTGCATTTCAAAACCACTATTTCTGCATCAGGGGGTAATTTCATGAACATGAGGTATATCTCTCAGTTCTGTAAAAGCCAAAAGAAATGTGTTAGTATCAAAATAGATGCCAATCACATATATGTTTTGTTAACTCTATTCACACATTGAATGACAGCACTAGCAAAAAATGGCATCAGTCCAAACTGGAAAAGACAGTGACATGAATGATAGATAAATATCGGAGCTTACTGAAACGTCAAACCGATGACATAGGCAATCATTATAATTGACACATCATTTGTCAAATGATGGAATACCACTCAATCTCCAAATTTAAACCCTGGGGAGCCAGTGAGTTCAAATAGAAAATCCAGAATTGTTCCCATAGATTCAATCTTTTAGTACAATCTTCCCCTCGAGGTGATACATGGATTTGTTCAAAGACACCCCAGTGCAAATCTGCAAATGTGTGGTGGAACTCCTGACAATGAGAAATCAGAGGAGCTTGCTACTTTTTAGTAGTCAAACAATTGTGGTGCTCAGTAAGACGGTATGCCGACATAAATCTTAAAACAGGGACACAATATGAAATAAACTACAAATGTTGATCTACATTCAGTGGCTGTAGAAAAATGTATAACAACCCGATTGTGGATCGCACTATTGGATACCTGTAATAGTCATGGAACAAAAAGAACAGTTGCCACAAGGTTGGTGTCCCACGGCAGAAGATGTGTCAAATGTAAATGACAAAGTGGCATGGACTAAATAGTCCTTAAGAACATGCCATACTGGGTCAGACCAAGTGTCCATCAAGCCCAGCATCTTGTTTCCAACAGTGGTCAATCCAGGCCATAAGAACCTGGCAAGTACCCAAAAACTAAGTCTATTCCATGCTACTGATGCTGGAAATAGCAGTGGCTATTTTCTAAGTCAACTTAATTAAAAGCAGGTTATGGACTTCTCCTCCAAGAACTTATCCAATCCTTTTTTAAATCCAGCTCCACTAACTGCACTAAACACATCCCCTTAAGGTTTTTACCCCAGGTACATGCAATCAACGGCGGCAATGAAAAAATAGAATGCAATTTTAAGATCTTCCAGTGATGTAATATAATAGCTTTAATATTAGAAGAACCAATGCAGTTAGGCTGCAGCCACCTGACGTCAAAGGAGAGGCGATATCGAAAGAGACTTGGCCTCTGCATGTACTGCGAACAACTTGGCCACGCGGTACCCTCCTGTCCTACTTGTTCAGGAAACTTGACCTAGGATCTGCCAGAGGACTCTTCCTAGGTCTAACTTCTCCATCTCCTCCACTGACACTCCCAGTCTCCATTATTTCAAATGCCCTTGAATTCCACACACTAGCCCTCATAGACTCCAGGGCCGGTGGGAACTTCATACTCCGCCAACTCGTAGAGCACCTACAAATCCCTACTGTTCAGACACCCACTCCATTACTACTGTCATCTATACACGGTGAGCCTTTGCCTGGTGAGGTCTCCTATAACCACTCAGCCTCTTCTTCTCTGTACAGGGTCCCTACACTCTGAGACCATTACATTTCTAGTCCTGGATAAAGCTATACATCCGGTGGTACTCGGATTACCATGGCTTCAAATTCATTCACTCCAATTTGATTGGAGTACCCTTGAACTATCCCAATGGGGAAAAGCCTGCCATGGAAAATGCTTAGAGGCAGTGACTCCCATGCCTTGCCTGACTACTAGAGATGTGAATCGTGTCCTCGATCGTCTTAACGATCGATTTCGGCTGGGAGGGGGAGGGAATCGTATTGTTGCCGTTTGGGTGTGTAAACTATCGTGAAAATCGTTAAAATCGTGAGCCGACACACTAAAACCCCCTAAAACCCACCCCGACCCTTTAAATTAAATCCCCCACCCTCCCGAACCCCCCCCCCCCCCAATGCTTTAAATAACCTGGGGATCCAGCGGTGGTCCAGAACGGCGGCGGTCCGGAACAGCCCCCTCAATTGAATCCTGTTGTCTTCAGCCGGCGCCATTTTGCAAAATGGCCGCCGCAAAATGGCGGCGGCCATAGACAAAAACGATTCGACGCAGGAGGTCGTTCCGGACCCCCGCTGGACTTTTGGCAAGTCTTGTGGGGGTCAGGAGGCCCCCCCAAGCTGGCCAAAAGTTCCTGGGAGTCCAGCGGGGTTCAGGAAGCGATTTCTTGCCGCGAATCGTTTTCCGTACGGAAAATGGCGCCGGCAGGAGATCGACTGCAGGAGGTCGTTCAGCGGCGGTCCGGAACCCCCGCTGAACGACCTCCTGCAGTCGATCTCCTGCCGGCGCCATTTTCCATACGGAAAACGATTTGCGGCAAGAAATCGCTTCCTGAACCCCGCTGGACTCCCAGAAACTTTTGGCCAGCTTGGGGGGGCCTCCTGACCCCCACAAGACTTGCCAAAAGTCCAGCGCGGGTCCGGAACGACCTCCTGCGTCGAATCGTTTTTGTCTATGGCCGCCGCCATTTTGCGGTGGCCATTTTGCAAAATGGCGCCAGCTGAAGACAACAGGATTCAATTGAGGGGGCCGTTCCGGATCGCCGCCGTTCTGGACCACCGCTGGATCCCCAGGTAATTTAAAGCATTTGGGGGGGGGTTCGGGAGGGTGGGGGATTTAATTTAAAGGGTCGGGGGTGGGTTTTAGGGGGTTTTAGTGTGCCGGTTTTCCTGCCCTCCCCCTTCCCCCGATTTACGATTTTTTAACGATAAATCGGGGGAATTGGTATTGTATCGTGGCCCTAACGATTTTTGACGATTTAAAATATATCGGACGATATTTTAAATCGTCAAAAAACGATTCACATCCCTACTGACTACTACCACCTCCCTTCCGGGTTTACCTCCACAGAACCAGTCTTATCAGGATGTGTTTTCTAAATAAGCAGCAGATACTTTGCCACCTCACAGATCCTTTGACTGTGCCATCAACTTAGTACCGGGTTCCGAGCCTCCTAGAGGAAGGGTGTACCCACTTTCTCTATCCGAGACAAAGACTATGTCTACCTACATTCATGAGAACTTGGCAAAGGGCTTCATTCAGCCTTCAAAGTCTCTGGCCGGAGCCGGACTCTTTTTCGTGGGTAAGAAGGATGGATCCCTCCGCCCATGTATAGACTACCGTGGCTTGAATGAGATCACCATGAAGGACTGCTACCCACTGCCGTTGATCTCTGAACTTTTTGATCGGCTCCAAGGAGCAAAAATATTCACAAAGCTATACCTCAGAGGAGCATATAATCTGGTTTGCATATGCCAGGGCGATGAATGGAAAATAGCATTCAATACCAGTGATGGCCATTTTGAATACTTGGTCATGCCCTTTGGCCTTTGCAATGCCCCGGCCATGTTCCAAAACATGATGGATGAACTTTTCAGAGACATGTTGTATGACTGCGTAGTAGTGTATTTGGACGACATACTGATCTTTTCTCAGGACTTCCAGACTCACCAGTTGGACGTCTCCAAGGTTCTTCAGAGACTGAAAGATAATCATCTGTACGCCAAATTAGAGAAGTGTGCTTTCCACCAGGAGTCTGTTTCCTTTTTGGGATACATAGTTTCCAGCCAGGGGTTCCAGATGGATCCGCAAAAAACCAAGAGCATTCAGGACTGTCCCCAAACTACTGGTCTGAAAGCTCTACACAGATTCCTCGGATTCACCAACTACTATAGATCATTCATTCATCACTACTCCATCTTGACCGCGCCTCTTACTGCCATGACGCACAAGGGAGCCAATCCCTCTCAGTGGTCCTCTGAAGACATAACCACATTCCAGGAACTCAAAAAGGCATTTCTGCAGGAGCCACCCTGATCCTTGATGACCTTTTGTGGTCGAGATAGATGCCTTGGACGTTGGAGTTGACGCTGTCCTCAGCCAGCATAGTGACACTCATACGTTACATCCATGCTCTTTTTTCTCTCTGCGCTTTTCCCCTGCCAAGAGAAACTACGGGATAGGAGACAAAGAGCTACTTGCAATCAAATTGGCGTTTGAGGAGTGGCACCCATGGCTCAAGGGCGCTCAACACCAGATAATGGTTTTTACTGACCATAAAAACCTCGAATATTTACATCATGCTCAATTCTTGAACCACAGACAAGCCCACTGGTCGTTGTTTTTCAACAGATTCGACTTCCTTTTGAGGTATCATCCAGCAGACAAGAACACCTGCGCGGATGCTCTTTACCACTCATTTACACCATAAGATATCCCGGACACTTCTCGTCATATCATTGATCCTACTAAGGTGCTCCTCTCAGCCACGCACACTGTCCCAGCCAGAAAATCTGTGGTACCCCAGGCACTCAGGAAGAAGATCCTCAGATGGGCCCATGATTCACTCCTTGCAGGTCACCCTGGTCAATCCAGAACTCTGACCACCTTGCAAAGATACTATTGGTGGCCCTCAATGAAAGAGGATGTACGGACATAAGTGGAATCATGTTCTGCCTGCGCAAGACAGAAACCACCTGCTGGTCATCCCTGGGGACTTCTTCAATATTTGCCTGCTCCTAGCGAACCGTGGACACATCTCCACAGACTTTATCATTGACCTACTCCATCGCCTGGGTCCAGACACGTACAGCTTGCAGTTACCATCATCTCTAAAGATCCACAATGCCTTCCACATCTCTCTTCTAAAACCGCTCGTCTTATCAGAGTTTTTTAAGAAGACACCTGAGCCACAACCTCTCTCTGCTGAAGAGGACATTACCTACCAGGTAGATGACATCCTTGATGTACGGAAACATGGAAGACGCTGGGAATACGTTATATCCCGGGAAGGATTTGGACCAGAGGAAAATAGCTGGGAGCCTGCAAGTAACATCCTTGACAAGGAGCTGATCAGACAATTCCACCTGGCTCACCCCAGGAAGCCAAAACCCCTGGAGAGGGGCCCTAAGAAGGGGGGGGGGGGGGTACTGTTGCGCCTGTTGGTCGCAGACGGCTGCGACCTCTCATGCTCACCTCTTTTTTTCCCTGCACCGTCAATCATGGGAAGAATGGCAGCCTCCGCCAACCAAAGCCGACCTCCCTGGCATCCCTGGTCCGGCGTGGGTGCTGCCGACCACCATCTTACTTTCGGAATCACCTAGGCGCGTGCGTGCAGGGCCTCCTTTTGTATATGTCATGGCGGGAACCTCAGGGGCATCCGCTCCCGATGACATCAACCCACTGGTGTACTTTAGCCCACTTAAGCCCACTGCTAAGATGAGTTAGCGAGGAGTTCTCTCGTTGTTAAATCCACTCCACTCTTGGTTCTCCTGTTCCAGTATCTCCTCGTGGCATTCAGATGCTCTAGGTAACCGCTCCATGGGGGCCCTTCTGCATCTTGGCTATCCGCTCCTCGTAGGGCCTTTCTGCCTTGGACTTCACCTGACACTCGGGTCTCTCTCCTGGAACTTCCTTGTGTGAGTACCTTCTTCAGTTTCCTATGATACCAACATTGCTGAAGTCTCCATGGTGTGCCTCGGGCTACTACCGTTCTTCAGCATTATCGCTTCTACATATCCTGAGCTACAGGGTATTACTGCAGCTACTCAAGATCCTCTGCTTGGTTCCTGAATCTCAAGACCTCATCTACTTCGTCACCTACAGTACAATTATCCTCAGCATACCCCAAGCTGCGGGCCACTACCAGATCTGCACTCTGAGGTATCTCCACCAGCCTGCAGGAACCTCCTGGTGTACCCCTTGCTGTGAGCCACTACCGGATCTTCTCATCTACAGTACCACCCTGGGTACATCTTATTGCTCAAGAACTGTGTTTATTGCATTTCCCGCTCCTCGGGTTATGCCTTACCTTTTCTCTCTAATAAAGTCTCTCTCACAGCTGTGTCCTATGTTGCTGAGACCACGCCCACCAACAGTGAGGCTCACGGGGCTCCTCTCTGTTGGTGGAGACATCTCTCATCTCGGCCTGGGGTTCACAATTTCCTACAAAACCATAACAAGGATCAGGAAACATCTGCTGTATGCTGGAAAGGGCTAGTGACTGAACTGTTTATAACTCATGGAGCAACAGGATGTCTTAAAGCAAAACCACAATTTAGACATAAACCTTCTGAGGTTGTGAGCTCTAAATGAGACCAATTGAATTTACAAAAAAAAATGGACTAGAGTGAGAAATGAGGGTATAAACGAACTGTGATTAATAAGCATCTTTTAGATCACATGAGAAGGAGAGTGCCTTAGCCATCCCATGTATGGTCTCCTGGCCTGTTTTTGTCTCCTGGTTTTCACAGATACCTTCCTCACAAGTCTCCCTTTTTTGTGAGTCAATGTATCTTTATACATCTTTATTATCTCTTTATAAATCTTTATCTTTTATTATTGTAACGCTATTTGCTTTTTACTGAGTTATACAATATTGCTGCGATGCTGTTGGCCTTTACTGATACTCATTGTGATACTTTTTACCTTTGTTGATTTTTACAATATTTTATAATATTTAATGAACTATATATTTGCATTTACAAATTCGTATTGTTTGTTCTATGGTGTAATATACCACCACTCAGCCCACCATTTAAACCCATTTGAACAAAGTTTATATTCCTGAACTCTAGGATTTTGACCTTTATGTAACTCTAATCAGCTTAAGCTCTTTTATTAAAACATATCATCAGATGATCACTGGCATTCAGATGCCCCCTAACTAGACACTAAAAAAAAATTCCCAATTTGTAAGCAGCAGATCCAGTATTGCCACCTTTCCTTGTGGCTTTTGTTACTTTCACCTGGGGTAACCCCATTGAAGGATGTTCAGGATATCACTACTTCTAACTGATAATACAAATGGGATGCTCAAATCCACATCTAGCAGATTAAAATCTCCCACCAGAAACATCTTCTCCTTCACAATGTTCAATAAATAGACCTCTTAAGTAAAGTCCAGATTATGTGCATCTTTTCTAGTGGATGCATAGTAAATTGGCATTGATACTTTACATTAAGGATATAAATCGACATATTTGTTTCAATTTGGTTTGGTTTTTCTTTGAAATAAACTAAATAAAAAAAGATAAAACAAAATGTTAGGTTTAGCACCACCCCATCCCTATTATGCAATACACAATATAAAAGCCTTGTGAGCCTTCCCCACATAGTGCCCTGCCTGTCCCCTCAACCTCTTACTCCATCCATAGGCTTTGAAGACTCTTCAGGGGCAGGACTGATTCCCAGTTGTTCCTGCCCTGCCTAAGCAATTGTAGAAAATGGCATTGGTCAACTTGGGGTTGGCACCATTATGGTGAATTGCCATACAATAAAATGGCACCAACCAAACCAAGGTAACTGTACAGCAATTATCCATAATGGTAATGGCTTCAGGTCGAGCAGATCATTTTCTATAATTGCATTAGTGGGTCATGCATGACTCTCAATTGTTTCTGCCCCTGAAGAGTCTTCCAAGCCTATGGATAGGTTAAGAGGTTGGGGCGGGGGAAAGGGAGGGCGGCAGGTCAGAGTATATAAAGGGAGGGTCTCGGAATATATATTTTTTTAAATTTAATGAAAACAAACAATTTTTTTTGTTTTAAAAACAAAAAAGGCAATTTTTAAAAGTCCTATGTGCACCAAAGCCATGAGATATGCGCAGAATTCACCCAACACATGCCACTCGTATTTTTAAATGTGCATGAGTATGTGCATATCTCCTGGTGCAGGCACAACATTTTTTGCAAAAAAGGAGTGGAGCATGGGTATGGTCTGAATAGGGCATTTGCATTCCTAGATTTCTCAATGAAATCTGCGTGTAAGTATTTATGCCGGGGTCCCCTACCAAACTTTACTTTTGTTATGAATGGCGTTTAAGTCCTGAAACAAAAAAAAACTAAAGAGGTTAGCAGGATTTTAAGGGTTGGGGCTAACAGGGTAAAAAGTAGCCTAGTTAACTGGGGGGTTAGGAAGTCCTATCCTTTACCTGGGCGAACTGGGAATGAACTGGAGAAACTGGTAATTGTGTGTTGCACATGTCTACTAAAATTCCCCCACTTATAGAGTAGAAGTGGCATTTGCATGCACTCGTATGCACGTACAGCCTATTTTATACCATGTGCACATATATGCAAGTATTTTAATATGGATGCATCCTTTGGCACGAGCCAGCATCCACGTGTAAATGTGCGCCCATGCAGTTGTTTCAAAGTTACTGTCCCTGGGAACAAAACTGAAAAGTTCATTAATTTTCTGTTTCATTTCCAACAAAAGCACATCTCCCCTTTACATATTTAGCAATATCCAAAAGGAGGCATCTTTTCTTCTGGAAATCCATTCTGTGCAGCAGTATTTTAGATAAAATCCACTAGATGGCACTGGAGACAAGTTTGAGGCAAGTACAATAGCTGTATGGGACTGGGTGCCATAGAATTCTTATGCTAAATCATTTGCACTGATTATAGATCACAAATATGCTATGGATCTAAGTTATTTAACAACACTCTATTAGAAGCTCTATCTTGAGGTTAAACAATTGTTTTGCACAGGAAAATCAGTGACAGGGTTTCAGTCAACTTCAGTTCAAAGGAATTTTTTTTTGGTGCTAAAATTCTTCAGTACTAAGAGGGTTCAGAGTTCTAAAATTTGTATTTTTTTTCTCTAAAACTGAATTACTGGTAATACTTAACATTGTGGAATATACTGCTAAAGTCTGCTGCCTTATCACAGCCAGCAGGGCTTGAGTGCATGGTGGAAGTAAATTGCAATATTATTCAGTTTTTCAACTTGTCTCCTTCTTGGCACAGTTATTTTCCTTTTCTCTAATTTTATTTACTATGTCTATTTTGGTTTTGGCCTAATACATTTATATTTAATTTCTTATAGCCTCAAATGTTTTTGGAATGAAAAACATTTGTCTTGTCATAATCTGTGTTTCTCTAAACAGATACTTTTTAAAAAATAGTTTAATCTTCATTGAATGTTTTAGATAATTCAAGTACACCTTGATTTAAAAAAAAAAAAAATCAGGAAAATAAAGAATCAGATATAAACACAGGTAAATATTTCAATAATATTTAAACCACATAATGGGCAGCTATAGAAAGAAAACAAAATCATGAAAATCTCTAGTATTCATGTCTATTACTGCATATCCAGGATTAACTTAACAGCTGTTACATCATGTAGGAGCTGTTTTATTTTGTAAACAATTCTCTAACTGAATGGGATCAAGAAAAATAGATCCTTGTTGTTTAAAAGAAATATTCTACTTTTCTGAGTACTTTGCTTCGTTTCTTATGCTGTATTCATGCATAGCTTTGCACGTGCAGCCCCCATCCCGTTATGGTCCTGAGCTTGGGGGCACACAGAGAGTGTCATGGACCATGCAAGGCCACATGGTGAGGCTGGGTGGGGGAGGGGGAAGCAAGTCTTTTCAAGGCCTTTATGGCTTTGTACTCATGGGGCTCTGCTTGCTCACCAGTCCAGGCACTTGCAAAGAAGACACAATCCCCACCAGTGCTGTTCAAAATAAAAAAGTCTTTACTGAACTGATGACACAATAAATAAAATGTATAGAACCTTTTGGGTTTCTACTAAAAGGAATGGTCCAACTTTAGAGGGGAGCAGAGTTTACCTTAGAATGGGTTGTAGCTCCCCCGTGTGGGTGATTGAGATAGTGAACTCCTAGCCTATATATATCCCTGCCACCATCTTAAGTTGTGGAATCCTCAGTAGACTCTCTTAGGGACAGCATTTTCTTTTGCTGTTCCCTTTTTGTTTATTTTTCTAGGAAAGAACTCTGGGGTCTCTGAGATCGAGACCTGGGTAAAGAAAGGAGACAGAATACTTTCACCTAATTTTAGCATGATTGTTGGAGATTTTTGTTGTTGTTGTAAGGCGGAAGTCTTTCCACCCTTCCTACCTCTTGTTTTGTTTCTCCTTTTTCTTAAAGGTTTTTCTTTTTGTTTTTACATGAGTACCCGGGAGCCCAGGAATTCAGTTCTTGAACATCTAAGGCAGTGGTGTCTCTGTAATGCTCATCACTAATCTGAAGTGCCTCTGGCATCATGCTGCATCCAAAGAACATGGCTGAACTTCCTGCAGCTCTGGACTCCTTTTAAAGGTCCTCCAGCCTGGACTTCCTGTGGCACTGGCTGATGACATCACATCCTGCATGAGTATATAAAGAAGTCCTTTGTAACCAGCCAGCTCCTCTGCAACAGGTTGTCTTGCTCTGGAAGTGCTTGTTGCTTCCTGAATCCTGTCATTTCCTTGCCTTGTTCTAGTCATGCTTTTGGCTCGTCCTTGCCTTGCCTTGTTCTCGCTCCTGTCCTTCCCTGCCTTCTTTTCCCTCGGCCTCTTGCCTGATTACTGACTCTGCCTGATTACTGCCTACCCCAACCTGTTTGTCTGAACTCTTGATACTGTCTGATTGTTGCCTGTCCTGACCCATGTTCCACTCCCTGGCTGTGGACTAAGTCCTGCCAGCCTCAGAACCCAAAGGCTCCACCTGCAGGGGAAGAGGCTGGTACAGGTGAAGCCTCCGTCTTGGTTCCAGCTCAGAGCTTGCTCAACTGCTGTCAGCATGGGCTGCACTTGCATACTGGGCAGTATCGGCTATGCTATAGCCCAAAGGGCTCACATGCTGTGACAGTCTTTCACAGAGAGAAAGCCTTAGGGCCATCTGTGTCCTACTGGCCTCATGGAGAAATGAATCCACGTTCATTCTTAGGGAGGAGGAATAAGTGAAGAGGGGAGATGACCAGTGGCACTATATAGCCACTCAAAGAGTTCATCAAGGGAGGAAAGGAACATAATGGTACCATCTAGGTACAAACTAGGAGAAAGGAGGAGAGTATGGAGTGGCTATGGAAAAGGCATGCAAAACGGGACTTGAAATAATAACTAAATTGAGTTAATATCCTATGGACCATCCAGTGAGAAGAAGCTTAAAACCTACCTCGATGTTTGGAAGGGACAAGTAATAAATTACATACTTGAAATTGGCTCTAACCACCAGATAAACCAATTGGAAGCCTGTGGTCACAAATTTATTGGAGATCTGCAGCTGTAATAAGAACTTTGTAAATATTCTTCAATTTCCCTCTTAATCAGTAAATGCTTAAATTGAAAAACACCTCAGCTTCCAGCATAATTATTAGTGCTGTTTACAATTGACTTTAATGCTTGATAAAACTACTTAACAACACACAGGGTCTAGAAGGATAATCTTCAACCCCATCAGGGAATTCTGGACACTCAGAGTAAATTAACATCAGGAGAGAATTGTGACAGTTTAAATTGTGTTTGAGGTGTGGTCCTTGGTGTCCTATGATGGGACACCAGCCCAGGGGTTACAAATTCCAAAACAGTACACAACTCCACAATGCACCACAGAAATAGAAGTCCAAAGTCACAAAAATATAGTCTCTCTTCACCAAAAACAGGTCAGCTATTTTAGACAGGTACCCCTTCCACCCTTGGCTCTCCGGTACCAATTTGGAAGCTATAATCTTTTATTCTTCTCTCTTCTTGTATCTCTGGAGACTTGGGCTGATTGTGAATCATTCTCTGACTGGGGAACTTTCTCAGGCAGGATGCTTCTCCTCTGGTACCTCCCAGTACACTCCTCCCCAGATTCTAGGGAAATCCTTCTCTCCTCAAGGCTTTCAATTTCATGCTGGTAGACTTTCCCAGGCAGGATGTTTCTCCTCTACTGCCTCTTGCTTTTTCAGCTCAGTCGGGACCATCTTTATTGAGCACCATGAAACTTTCATTTGCAACTATCCAGAGCTTCCTCCAATTTTAACACTCTTCTCTCTCCTGTCTAGCCCTGACATTGCAGCTACAGTCCTTGATGAGGGCCCTCAGACTACAGCTCCCTCTGTTACCTGACATACATACGCCCAGAATCAAACTTCTAGTGTTATCATTGTGGCACTGCAGCTATAGTTAAGTGTTCCTTTTCTTTTTTATATAACTATGTTTATTTGCATCGCTTGAAAACATCCATTCATGAACACAGAATTTAAACTGGAACAATATGCAATATACCAAATTTTGGTATTTCAACCCAAAATCATTTTCCATATAAGCATCTACAATGGTAATAGTCCCCCACTCATATCCAATCCTATTCAGAATTCTAATCACACCTTATTCACACTCCACTTGCGAACAGAAAAGACCTGATAGCTACCTCCAATTGTAAGAAAGATTATATACAATCACCGCTCAAAGCATCTGCATGTCACTGACCATAAATGAAAGTATCCTCTGGAATTGATCATTTAACATGGTTACAAAATGTTTGTTTCCTGAAAAGTTCCATTCCTGTCATTTACAGCTTTAATTCTTTCCAATGTTGAAAGCTGGGCAGTTCATCTGTATTCCACAAACTAAAAAGAATTCTTCTAGGACAGAGCTTTCCAAACTGTGTGTCGGGACAGGTTAGTGTGTCGCCTGCAGTGTGCAGGTGTGTCGCGCAAGCCCGGTCAACTCTGATGCGAGTTTGGGCTTTTTTTTTTTCTAGAGATTCACTTTTTTTTTCAGTTTATGGGTTGCTTATTATTGGGTGATTTTTGCTGTCAATCGCGTTTTTTGGGGGGGCTTGGTGGGTGGAACGAGCCCAGCCATCCTTGCATTGGCTGCTGCTGCCGATGAGGCCTGGCCATGAGGAGTACTGACTGCAAGCAGCAGTGTCTGGTGATCATGGAAGGGAGTGAAGCACTTAACTGGCAACAATCAAAAAGACGAGGTACATGAGTGTGGGAGCCAGACATGTGCTGGGGAGAGAGAGATGAGTGAGTGGGGGGCAAACGTGCTGGGGGGACAGACATGTGCTTGAGGGGGAGAGATATGAGTGTGTGGGGGCTAGACATGTGCTGGTGGGAGGAGAGAGATGAGGGTGTGGGGGACAGACAATTTGTTTTATTATTGTTTCTCATAAATTATAACAATAACATGAATCTTGGAATATATATATTTAATATAAATTTAAGGTTTTCATGAGATAGGTTGTGTCATGAAACATTTTATTTATGTATATATTTAAGGAAACATACATAAATTGTCGAAATATGTTTCGTTCGTTTAACCTTTAACCTCTGGTTTACTAGTAGACTGAATTACCGTGTCGTGAAATTATGTTTGTCTAAAAAGTGTGTCACCAACATGAAAAGTTTGGAAAGCTCTAGGACAAGCAGGATGGTAGTCCTCACACATGGGTGACATCATTGGATGGAGCCCGCGACAGAATTTTGATCTCAAAGAATCTAGAACTTTAGCATGCCCTACTGAGCATGTGCAGCTGTAGTCATCACCCTGCCCCATAGGCAGAGTCCCTCAGTCTCCTTTTTTTCCATGGAGCCGTGTGGTCGTGGAAGCTGTGTGTTCATGGTATTCACCTTTTCTCTCTTCTCACTGTAATGCTCCCTTGACCGTTTACTTTGTGGGGCATTCCTGGGTTCAGGACTGACCTGGCGGGAGCCCCCCTAGGACAGACTCCGTCGGTCCTCACGTTCTTGGTGCCTCCAGCTGGGGAAGAAGGCGTTAGTGGGTGAAATTTCCCTCTCTTCACCCAAGAAAAACAAATGGGACCGTGAACAAGGCTGGCAGTATGTATAAATATAAAAGTTTATTAGACTATACAAGTATATACATTTCTACATGACTATGTACATTGCTAATAGGATGTCGAGCAGCACACTTATCTACTCACCTTTAGTATTCTCAGTCTACACAACTATATACATTTCAACAAGGTAGCAAGAACATTTAATATTTAGCAATTTGGGGCTGTTGGCCCACACAGCATACCACCCTATAGAATAGAAGTGACCTCTTGCTTTCCCACTTACTCAAGTATTATTATTATCCTCCCCCCCCTTTATCCCCAATCCCACCCATGTGAAAAGATGCAACTGGGCTGGTTTTGGCCTGGGGGGGGGGGTCCATTATATCAAAAAATATCTCCATTGGCTCTGCTGAGAGACCCGACTCTGCCTCCGCCTCCTGGTCTGTTGCTGGGGTCCACGCCCTCCTAGGGGGCCCGACTCTGCCTCCTGAACTGCCACTGGGGTCCATGCCCTCTGGGGGCCTAACTCCATCTCCCAGACTGCTGCTGGGATGCATACCCTCCTGAGGGACCTTACTTTGCCTCCTGGTCTGCTGCTGGGGTCCACGCCCTCTTGGGGGACCCAACTTCACCTTCTGGTCTGCTGCTGGGGTCCACATTCTCCTGGGGGATCTGACTCCACCTCCTACTCTGCCACTGGGGTCCTTGCACATCTGTGGGACCCAACTCCACCTCCTAGTCTGCCTCTGTCCTTGAGTTCTCCCTCAGTAGGAAGGTTTTCCTTGGCTTGGGTTTACAGCTCATGGCTGTTTTAGTGTTCAGTGGGTCTGGCCCTCTACAATCTCAACTTTCAGTGATTTTAGCTCTGCTGAGTTCATGGCCAGTCATGTGCTACTACCCAGCCTGGATAAATTACCTTCTCTCAGCTTGGCTTTTGCTTTATCTGTTGTCTGACCCTGTATGGGTCACCTCTTAGCCAAAATGCCAAGACCCAGGCAGGACCACAGAGAGAGAGACCATGTGCAACTCCCTCTATCCTGCCTGGCCAAACCCTTCTCTTGTTTGGGGACTCAGTACCCATGTGTCTGAATACCCTTATTAGTCAGGGTAAAACTCTGTTTGCTTCCTAGGACTGTTTTCCGGTACATTTCTCTCATAAATCCCTTTCCCAGACATAGTTTTATAATTAAGGAACTTGAATCCTCTGATTTTTTATTGATATTTCCTACAATATTACCAGCAGAAGTTGAGGGGGCTGTGTCATGCAAATCCCCTACCTGAATCTGTGATTCATCTTTTCAATGGTCAGTTAAGTACATTCTCGGTAAGGGGTATTTTGGGTTTCCTGGGCTGGCTGCTCAAGTTACATAGAGGCCGATACAGAACGATGTGCTCAGCCGAGCGCACCGTTTAGCCCCATTTGACCGCGTGTTACGCTATTATTACCCCTTATACTGTAAGGGGTAATGTATGTTGATAAGCCTATTAGTTATACCCGGGGGATACTGAAAGTAAAATGTGTGGCCAAGCCGCACAATTTACTCTCAGAAATTAATGCCTGCCCAAAGGCAGGCGTTAATCAGGGTGTACAGAAAAGCAGAAAAAACTGCTTTTCCGTACACCCTCCGATTTAATATCATGGTGATATTAAGTTGGAGGTCACAAAAAAAAAAAAAAATCTGCCTGCGGCCCGTGGGTTGGAAAACGGATGCTCAATTTTGCAGGCGTCCGTTTTCTGAACCTTTGGCTGTCAGCGGGTTCGACAACCAATGCCCTGTAAAATTAAGCATTGGTTGTCAGACCTGCTGACAGCCGCAGCTTCACTAATAAGGATGCGCTAGTGTCCCTAGCGCATCCCTAGTGCCTCCTTATTAGTGCAGGCCCTAATTTAAATAAAGAACCACACTCCTAGGAGAGGTGCCTGGGCGCTGGTCGGGAGAGCGGGCGCTCGCCTTGAAGTGCCAGCTCTCCCGCGGACTTTATTAAATCGGCCTGATAGTGGCATTGTTCTCTTTCTTTTCTCTGCTGCAGTTCACTTAAATGGTTGCATGCTCAAAGAACCTCTGTCTCTTGTGAGCGGGGGTTTCATCACAGCTTTTGTAAGTGATTTTTTTCTAGAGCTGCAGCTGTTTTCTTCCATTTTCTCTTAATGTAGTTTTATTCTTCTTTCCACTGTCTGCTAGCTGCATGGTTGGCTTTCCCCTGTGCAGCCTGGCAGAGTTTGTTGCTTACAAAAACTGTAGGAGTATTTTTTTTTTTATCTGTGTCCTCTCCTTGCTTTGTCTGTTTTTTCTCTTTTCCACAGTGCTGACAGGACCGACTTATGCAGTCCATTGTTGAACTGTGTAGGCCGCTAAGCATCAATGGATTCAGACTATGGAAGGATCAAGCGCCATGCCATTCCTGTGGGGGAGGGGGGGGGGGGAGGGAGAGCTCATCCTCTCCACATCTCATGGAACTAGTCTCCATGGACAAGAGCCCTGGATGATGTTGCTTCTCCTCCTGCTTGCCAGCCTTGGCAATGCAGTCTCCCTGGGAGAGAGAGTGTGCGGAGCCTGAGCTAGCAGCTTGCTGCTGTACCTCAGTGCCATGCCCATGAATGGTTGCCCGTGCACAGCTGTGACTAGCACACTGTTCGTCCATTGCATCGATGTTTGGATGGCGACAGAGACCATGCCCATCTTCAGGTATCATGGTCATCCTTGATGCCATCGAGGTCCAGGGTCACCCTCTTCCCATTGAGGTGCGTGACCACCCTTGATGCCATAGCAGCCTTCTGTCCTGTCAGCATTAAGAACATAAGAACATGCCATATTGGGTCAGACCAAGGGTCCATCAAGCCCCGCATCCTGGCCATAAGAACCTGGCAAGTACCCAAAAACTAAGTCTATCTCTTCTACTGTTGCTAGTAATAGCAACGGCTATTTTCTAAGTCAACTTAATTAATAGCAGGTAATGGACTTCTCCTTCAAGAACTTATCCAATCCTTTTTTTAAACACAGCTACACTAACTGCACTAACCACATCCTCTGGCAACAAATTCCAGAATTTAATTGTGCATTGAGTAAAAAAGAACTTTCTCCAATTAGTTTTAAATGTGCCACATGTTAACTTCATGGAGTGCCCCCTAGTCTTTCTATTATCCGAAAGAGTAAATAACCGATTCACATTTACTTGTTCCAGACCTCTCATGATTTTAAACTCCTCATGCACTTGGCTGTACACATTGAGTCATCTCCAGCACGGCCCCCAAACTTCCAGTTGTTGCCTGTGAGAGTACATATTATGTATATTATCTGACTCACCTTCCATGCAGAACTGTCTCCGGCATAGCCCAGCTATTAGTTCTTGTGAGTTCTGGACATTTGGTAGCCCCACATGACAAGAGAAGCTCTGTTGATTAGGGCCAATATGAACTTGTAACCATACAGGGCCTTTCAAGCCCACAGCAGCTACTCTGGAGTGAGGCATCTGAAATACCAGATATTCATAATGGCATCCTGGGTATTAAATGCCATTCTCCATTCATTTTCTTCTGGAATAGATATATGATTGTAGGCTCCTCTGAGTTCTAACTTAGTAAAGACATGTACTCCCCTCAGTAATAAGGGGCAGTGGGTATCAATTCTTGCAGGTAATAGCATTGAGGCCTTTATTATCAATGCATGGCCTAAGGGAGCCAACTTTCTTACCCATGAAGAAGAATCCTGCCCATGCAAGAGTCATGGAAGGAAGGATAAAGCCCCACTCAAGATTTTCCCAAATTCATATCTTCAGTCTTGGGCAGTGAAAGAGGATAGACCGTGCCTCTAGGGAGTGTCCTACCCGGAAGCAGTCAGTTGGACAATCATATGACCTGTGAGGTGGCAGAGTCTCCGCTTGCTCTTGTTAAACACATCAGTGAAGGATGCATACTGAGGAGGAATGCCTGGAAAATTTGGGACCTGTGTCTAAGCCAGCATTACTGGTGGGAGCACTTGAGAAAGGCAATGACATTTACAAAAGGATCCCCAGCAGGCAATCTGCAATGCTTCCCATTCGAAGGAAGGATAGAGCCAAGGTAGTCTGAGAATGACAGGATTGACAGTCTTGGATAATACATAGAATGAGATGGTCTCCTGATGTAAAAGTCCCTTCTAAAGGATGAGTAGTAAGGTGACCATGGACAGACAACCAGGCAGGGACTCTTCATAGATGGAGGATTTTGTAAGTGTCCTGTCCTGGACCTTGGTGGGGAGGTTGTATCAGTGGAATAACGCTTCCTCAATAAAATGTCCTCCAGGTCCTGAGTCTAAGAATGCCTCAGTTTGCACCACAGTTTCCCCAGAGAGAAGGCAGACTGGTATAAATAGCTGAGGAGAGGTTGAAAGCTGGCCTTGTTTGCCTTTCCAACCAAACCTAGGCTAGGAAGTTTCCCGCCTTTTCCAGGCAATTGCTGGCAAAATGCTCCTGGGCTGTACAATAGAGGCAGAGATTGAGCCGCCTATGCCTTGGTTTCTCTTCCGCAGAGAAATGTGCTCTGTCGAGCTGCATGGGTTCCTCTAGAGGTGGGGCAGCTGGAGTGTCTGACATTGTAACCAGAAGTCACTGAAACGTGGGCACCAGCCTAATGTTTTGGTGGGATGCCTTATTTTCACAGACTTGTTCTTGGAATCTGAGGTCCACCCTGATGGCCAGGGTGATGAGACGCTCTAATGTGGGTGTAAAATCCCGACCCACTAACTTGTCTTTAATGGGCTCCATCAAGCCTTGCCAGAAGATAGTGGTTAGGCTATCCTCACCCCAATGGAATTCCGATGCCAGAGTACGAAATTGAATGGCGTAGTCACCCATGGTGCGGTTCCTCATCCTTATGTGAAGCAGCTCTGTGGCAGAAAATGAGGCACAACCTGGTTCATTGAAAACCTGCTGAAAGTGGCAAATAAAATGGTCCAAACCTTCCATTAGTGGGTCATTGTGTTTCCACAGTGGTGATGCCCAGACTACAGCAGGACCATCCAGAAGAGATAGCATGAAGGCTACTTAGTGTTCTCAGAAGGAAAGCTGGCAGCCTACAGCTCTAAGTGCATTCTGCACAGGTTAATGAACTCTCAGCACTGGGATCACCCATGTACCTAGGTGGGGGCTGAAGGTGTGGCTTAGGTCCTGGTTGGTGAAACTGGACTGCTGGAACAGGACAAATGCAGGTGCTGGGGTACGCACCTGCATGGACTCCATACAGGTATCCAGGCCTTGTGGAATGCCAGTCATATTGTTGATCTGATCTTGTTGTTGTTGGACTTGGAAGGCCAATCCAGAGATAGCCTGAGAAGGGGATGAGTCCACTGAGCTCATGGCCTCAGCAAACTAACATGGTTGTGAGTGTCTGTGTTATAGCATGGTTTATGCAGCCTAGTAGCAAACCTACTAGTCCCACACTGACAGCTGGTGGACACGCCTTTACTAGGACTGAGACTGGAACTTCATCTATACCAGCTCCGTCCCTTCAGGTTGAGCCCTTGGGTTCCAGGGGCCAGCAGGACTTAGGTGACAGTCCAGTAAGAAGCGGACAGATGGTGTCAGGATATGAGCTTTGGCCTGGGCTGGCAGTGAGAGACAGTATCTGGATGCAGGCCAAGGTTGGGGGAGGCAGCGGTCCAGAGGGTTGATCAGTGTCCGTAGCTGAGGTCAAAACCGGGTGGCAGGTAGGAGAGTAGTCAGATACATAGCAGAGATCAAGATCAGGAAACAAGCCATGGACAGACAAAACGAAAGGAGACAAGATGTTGGGAGCTGGATATGGGAGGTACTAGCAGGAAAGGCAGGGAAACAAGCAAGGCAGGACAGCTGGGCAAGGCAGAAGAACAAAGCAAGGCATGGAGCAATGAGACAGGTATAAGACAGTGAAGCAAGGACACATAGTGAGCAAAATGTACTGCTAGGCAAGAGGACCTGTTGCTGAGACCTCTACTTGGAGAGTGCCTGAGTTTAAATACCCAACCATGTATGCCCTTAGTGTGCACCGGCAGAGCAGTTTCCCGCCATGGGGCCTTTAATATGCACTGTGCCACATCTAGAGAGGCCTGGAGCAGAAGAAGCATGACAGATTTCTGCCACGTCGACGGTACTCGGAAGTGAGTGCGGCAGGTTGTGGGATCTTCCTGTAGCTGGCCAAACGTTATACAAGCAACGTTGTATAAACAGAGACCTGGCAATGCTAGCCCCCCCCCCACTTTTAAAAAACATTAGGTTTTGTAACTCAAATGTGCTCTTCTGCCTTGCCAGATTAAAGATGATACTTTTGAATGAAATTTGATAATATCAGACTGTTTTATCCATAAGGGTAGCGCTCACCAGTGATTTAGAATTGTTTTGATGCGTTCAAAATTACCAGTGAAATTATAGCTATACAAATCTCATACCTAGTAGGCAAGTTGGATGCCCAAATATCTCAATGTAGAATCTGCCCATGTTAGAGGAAAGGGGCCTTCCCACTCAGTTTGCAATGAAGTATGTAAAGGAAATGCTAATGATTTAATTTAATTAATTTTCAGGCCAGAGAAAGTTCCAAATGACAGTATTAGATCCAGTTTCTCAGCTAGACAATGGCTGGGATTTCCCAAGAACAGAAGAATATCCTCAGTGAAAAGACTAAGGTGCACAATCTTTCTGCCTATTCATAACCCCTCAAAGTTGGATAAGTTTTGTTGGTTCAAGTGATAGGACAAACGAAAGAGGAGATAAGGGGCCATCCTGTCTTTTACTTCTGTGCAACTCAAATGAGGAAGAGAGCTCTATTAACTAAAAGTTGTTCCATAGGTTTCCTATAAAGCAACGAGATTCAGTCTAGTAAAAGAGGACCAAAATTATATTCTCACAACACTAGTGCAATTAAGGCCATTCCACTCTGTCAAATCTTTTTCCGCATCCAAACTGACCAGCGTGTCGACTAAATTATTTTCAGCTGCTGAGTGCATAGCAAGTAAAGTCCTTACCAAATTAGAAGATGAGAGTCATCCCTTGATAAATCCAGTTTGATCTGGTGATATTAACCCCTGTATGACCGAATTCAGTTTGTAAGCCAACATGGCCAACAATATCTTTATATCTTGATTTAAGAGAGAGGTTGTTCTGTTAGAAGCTGGTGAACTCAGATCTTTAATAGGGTGGGGATTAGTACCATTATGGCCAAGTTATGCCCCACCTTGAAGGTCTCATCCACCTGAGCAGCCTGTAACATATTAACTAATGCGGCAGACACTGCATTTCTTTATAAAATTCTGTCCCCAGTCCATCCGGACCCGGAGCTTTAGTGAGCTTGAAATTTGAAATAACATGCTTGATTTCCACCAAAGAAATAGGAACTTAAAGCAGCATTTTCTGCTCCTCTGTTAATTGTGGTAAACAAAAGCTTTGGAAAAAAAAATTGGCCTTCTTCTCCATATTACTAAGGCCTGCAGAATAAAGATTTTCTTAGAAAACTTCAAAAACTGCAATACTAGTATCTGTTGTTACACAGGGTACCCCACTGTATGTTATTTTCTATATAACAGCTCTGGTCTTAACATGCCTCACCAAATGAGCCAGTAGCTTCCTAGATTTCCCACCATTGTTACAGTCTATATATATAGAACCTAAGATTATACTTAGCTTTTGAGGACAAAAGAGCATTGAATTCTCTTTTCGTCTCAAGCATGCGTTGTGCTATGAGAGGAGCCATGTTCTTTGAATGTATTCTTCTCAAAGAGGCTAATCTTTTAGATAACTCCAAATATTTGCATCTGTTCTCCCTGCTCTTTTAAATCTGATAAGAAATGATGTGACTACGTAGAACCGCTTTGGCGGGGTTCCAACAAGTCACAGGACTTAAATCAGAGGATTGATTATAAATTGTACATATTCCTCCCATCTATTTTTTTTTTTTAAACTGAACACAAACTCTCCTCAAATAGTCAGGAGGGCATTTTCCAAGTAAAAGGTGTAGCACCTTCCACCAATATTGACAATTGCAGTAGAAGTGAAGAGTGGTCAGAAAAAGGTATATTATGTGTTTCTGAGCCTGGAATGGCATGAAATAAGTTTTCAGATAATAGCAGGTAGTCAATCCGAGAGTAAACACTATGTACCTGAAAAAAATAGGAGTACTTCGGATTGTCCGGATGCAGGGCTCGCCAGGAGTCAATTAAATGTAAATCTTTGGTCAGGAAATCCACAACAATTTATTCTTGATCTTTCCTAGGTATTTTGGAGGGCTTTCAGTTCCTCACTGGGTTGTCAGTAATATTGAAGTCCCTACCTAGTATAAGGGAATAATCATCCCACCAACTTCTAGTGCTAGTAAATTAATGAAATAATTATGTGAATATGGATTCACAGCATAGATGTTGATCAATCATATAGTGATCCAACCACCACAATATATCTGCCATTAGGATCAGCAATTTGCCGTTCTACCATCAAGGGCATGTCCTGTTTGACTAAGATTGCTACTCCATGTTGCCTCGCAGTGAAGGAAGAATAGTAGCATTGCCCTACACATTCACGGTGCAGTTTCTTATGCTCATTATCATCTAAGTGTGTCTCTTGGAAAAAATGCTATATTAGCCTTTTTCTTTCTCAGCACCGTTAACATTTTGTTTCTTTTTATGGGGGGGTGCAACCTATCAATATTTAAAAGAGCATATCTATAGGTTATTGGTAATCATTCATGAGTGAAAAGACATTTGTAATTGCCGTATTTTATCTTAATACAAAAAGAGGGAATCCTGCAGCTTGGATCCCCCTTTATCTCTGGATTTAGAAATAACCAGAGAGACCAGATTTTCAGCCTGTGGAGAGGCACCATCAACAACAAGCAAACTCACACAAACACACCTTCACCATGCATACCCCCTACTCCTTGTTCTCCGATGGGGCACATAAGAACATAAGAACATAAGAAAATGCCATACTGGGTCAGACCAAGGGTCCATCAAGCCCAGCATCCTGTTTCCAACAGTGGCCAATCCAGGCCATAAGAACCTGACAAGTACCCAAAAACTAAGTCCATTCCATGTAACCATTGCTAATGGCAGTGGCTATTCTCTAAGTGAACTTAATAGCAGGTAATGGACTTCTCCTCCATGAACTTATCCAATCCTTTTTTAAACACAGCTATACTAACTGCACTAACCACATTCGCTGGCAACAAATTCCAGAGTTTAATTGTGCGTTGAGTAAAAAAGAACTTTCTCCGATTAGTTTTAAATGTGCCCCATGCTAACTTCATGGAGTGCCCCCTAGACTTTCTACCATCCGAAAGAGTAAATAACCGATTCACATCTACCCGTTCTAGACCTCTCATGATTTAAAACACCTCTATCATATCCCCCATATCCCACCCGTAAGACTTTTCTTCCATTTCTCATATACATTATTGGCTCCTTACTCACTAGAATCCAAATCTTCAAAACATGTAGAAGAGGGCTGCGGGAATTAACAGAGGACAATCAGAACCAGTGAAATGCCATTCTTCTCCTTTCCAATTTATATGGGCTCCATACTGCATGATAAGCAGGGAATATAGCCACTTAATCCATGGAGTCCATGAACTCTTGAACTTCTGCTTTGCTGCTAAACAGCTTGGTTTCTCCCTTGTAAAACACTTTCAGTCGAGCTAGAAACTGGAGTGAAAAATTGACCCCTTTGTGATACAACTGAGAGTATGGCATCAGCTCATGCTGTGACACAGCAACATGGGCCAAATAATCTGGAAACTGCAACAATTTGGAATTGTCATATAGTACTTTCTCTTTCTTCCGAAACACGTTTACAATTTTCATTTTATCTATGAAATTGAGGAACTTCATAGTAACTTGCCAAGGCCGAGAGTGGCCCTAAGCAAGCAATGCGCTTGTTTGATGATGATCTGTTGAATCTGTATGTTGACCCTCCAATCACAATTTAATAAAGCTTGAGCCCTTTTCTCGATTGTTTGAAAGTAAAAAAAAATTTTTGGAGTGAACAAATACATTTAAAATAGTAGAGAATTCCCACAGCAGGTCAAAACAGGTGTTCAAATACGAAGAAATTTTATGGGAGAATTAACAGGCTGATGCAGAAAGGTGCATTCAGCTGAATGTAGCTTTCTGCACATATTTGAATGTGCATTTTCTGCGCATTTCCAAACGAGAGTACTACTTCTCGCATTGAAATCCCATGTAAATGAGGGCATTAAGCATTACCCCCTTGATGCAGAGAGACTGCATGTGGCCAGCACACCTTTTTTAGTGCTGGAAACTTAACCCCTGGTTAGAGCTGGAATTAGGTTTCCAGTACTATTAAAAAGAAAGTAACAGCAGCCACTGTTACTTACCTGGATAATAACTGACTTTCCTGCATACTTACTGATTTATCCAGGTAAGTAGCTATCTGGTGCGGTTCGCTGCTACTTAGCCGGATCAAGTACTTATCTGGCTAAGTAGCAGCGACCTGCAGCAGATAGCCATAAAACTACTGATTTATGCATCCATTTGGTGGCTGCTTCCCACTGCTAGATAGATGGATAAATCAGTATTTATCCAGACAAGTGGTGGCGGTGGCTGCTGCCACTTACTCGGATAGTCTGTCAGGGATGCCGCCACTCTCTTCCCTAGTTAAAATGTGCGTTTGACCTGTGCTAAATGCACATTTTACAGTTTTTACGCATTTTTAACTCCCAATGCATTAGCATATCATTAGCTTATTGCACTGGGAGTTAAAAAAAATCTTGGCGTTAAACATGTGCACTGAAAACCAGCGCACTTTTTATTAGCAATAAGGTTATTGCACCAGCCTATAAGTGTGCGGAGAAACAGAGCAGACTTTAGTACTGGCAGCACTCTGTGTGACTACAGAACAGCACCCTCTGTGGCTCAGAAGGGGGAGGGACCCCTGAAGTGCTGTGAGTGCTGGCCTCTTCTCAGCCACAGAGGCACCCCTAAAGCAGCAGCATCTTGTATGACTGCCCAGGATACACACCTCTAAAACCAACCCTGCTGAGAACTGGCAGTAGGTGATAGATGCAGCTGTAAGAGTGCCAGGCACACTGTTCTGTAGCATATGAAACAGCTGGCTATGGTTCCTAAGCAGTAAAGTTTAATGTGTACATTAAGGGCTTTTGGTGCACACTAAAAATATGCAAATTAAGACAGCCTTACATCACATTAATGTGTAAGTGCTAAAATTAGTGCCTATGTGAATGAGGGAGGGCCCACAGTTAATAGTATGGAAGGCTCTCCACACCCATTATTTTTCTCGGGCTTGGTAAAGCCTTAAACCAGGTGTTAAATGTTTAATGGGCCTGCTAAGACCAAAATCACCTGAGCAATTGGCCCTTTCACTTTATGTCAATTAGCTTGGGGAAATCCCCATGGCTCCAAACCCAAGCAAAATAAAGTACTCCCTGCCGCAATCCCACTGAGATTATCCCTCTTCCCCCCTTGGCACAGAGCAACCATCTTCCCTACCCCATTCCTGTGAGAAATCCCTCCCCCCAACACAACACTTTGGGAAGCATCCCTCCAGTAATCCCTTCACCTCTAGAACCAGCTTCTTACCACACCACAAACAGACAGTGTCTTTTCAGCTGGTTGGCTGACGGGATTACCTGGCTGGCATTTTTCTCCTGCCCTTGCTGTAGAAAACTTTTGGAGTTAGCTGGAAAATCCCCACTGCTCGAAATTTTCCTTCTGCTCACCGGCTACATTTTTTTTCTGGGTAAATCACTGCTCCCACAAAACTGAACCAGATATTGCGCCAGGCATGTTCCTGGGACATGATTTCACTTTGACCAGTCAGTGCTGGTATTCACTGCTAGCTTGAAAAAGTTACCCAGATAACTAGGTAAAAATATTGGCCAGCAGTAACATCCTGATTCCCCCCTCCCTGCCACTTGCAAGATAAAATACAATAGTGGGCACCGAAGTTATCTGCATAAAGTTATTCAGCTAAGTCGATCAGTCACTGGACTTGTGAATATTGATCTCGGTGTATTAAATAGTTTGCCAAACTGAAAAAAAAAATGATTTGGAGGAACTCAGTGTGAGGCGAATCATTGGTGAGGTACCAGAGGCAGCTAGGAAAATGCCAGGCAAACTGCTTTTTATAGCACATGGTAGTTACAGTCTGATTAATGATTTAAACTGTACCTTATAATTGAGTACCAATTTGGAAGTGCAAATACACGCAGGGTGTAGTTTGAATGTAGGTTAGTAAAGTAAATAATTGCAAGGAGAGATTAGATTAAAGAATGATGTGAATGTTAAACAAATGCCCCAAAACACATTCTAAGGCTATGAAGCTTAGAGATATAAACTAAATAATAAAATAAGCCTTTTTGGGTGGTGGCACAGATAAAGAGCTTATAGTAAATAAATAGTGAGAATGGAAGGTTAGGGAGATTGAGGTTTACATTAACAGCTGATTGAAATCTCCAGGCAGGTTTAGAGGAAAGAAGTGTTTGTGGAAGAGAAGCTGATAAGAAGAGTCTATGCTAAGGAAGGGTGATATCAATAGAGATACCAGGGCTGAGGAAAATGTCGGTTTTCTCTGAGCAAAAACCTGACTTTGAAGAGCATCCAACAAAGACGTTTGTGAAGATTGAGAGGAAATGAAAGAAATGGCATATAAAATTGAATGACTTTTTTTTTTTTGTATGCATGAAGAAAGCAGGAGCATTCTGGAGGTCGATAATCAAAAGCCATTTAGACGGATAACTGAAAAGTTATCCGTCTAAATGGCTTACCCGCGTATATTCAGCACTTATTTGGATAAATTTTAGCCATGGCAGAGTTAAGCTAATAAATAAATTAAATAAGAAAGTCTGATAGTTAGTTAGTCAGATAGCTTATTCAGCTATCTTTGGTCATGCTGTAGAACAGTTTTAAATTTAGCTAGATAAACTTATCTGGCTAACTTTAAGATAGTTGGATACACTCATTAGTGTGGCCGTGCCACTGAGTATCCTGTCTCAATTATCCAGCTAATTTTGCTGACCGGACAGCGGCTGAAAATGGACCCCACTGATTTCAGGAGTCAAAAGACAAGAACTTTCAAGTCCTCTCGTAACATATTCTGGTGAAACGTTAAAGCTTCCAGTTAACACTTTTGAGAGGAAAGAGTATTAAATATAATTTGGGCTTTCCTTTTTCCATAAGCTTCAATAAAGATGGGAATATTATCCACAACAGTATGGAAAGACCAAGAACCAAGAACAAAAGTCTAATCCTTAATGAGCAGTTATTGCCAAAGCACAGCAAAACACTGGCAAAAAAGAGTTTCAGAGAATTCCTTCAAAAAAGAATCAACATAGAAGAATGGAATGCTTTTCCCATGTCATACAAATCAATGGAAGTGATGGCATACATTTAAAAGAGAGAGAAAAGAAACATTTTTTAAATGAAATGTAATGGACACTACCATTCTGCTACCAGTAAGTCCTGGGAAATGCCACCAAGAGTAGTTAGTGCTGAGTGTCAAGAATAATAAGGGGAGGATCATTTCACGCCCCCCCCCCCCTACGGACACTCCTCCATTGAACCTTATAACCATAACCCCTATCAACCCCAACCACCATCCCCTCTTCCTCTTCCCAACCCATCAACCCCACCCTCCCCCTACCCCCCCATTTCCACCTACTTACCTGCCACCTTGTGAATAATTAAAGAACCTATTTTCCTTCAACCTCCTTAAGAGTCACCTCTCCTTACCCGCCCTCTTCCCTATCACCTTGTGAATAGTTAAAGAACCTTTTCTCCTCTACTCTCCTCAAGAGTCTTCGTCTGAATAATGAACAGAAATTCAACTTGTGAATAGTTAAAGAACCTTTTTTTCTAATGTTTATCTATCCTTATCTATTCTAAATTTTGTAAAGCCTGTTGCTACGTTACGTTACACTGTGAACCGAGGTGATGTTTTTAACGTGCCCCGGTATATAAAAATTCTTAAATAAATAAATAAATAAATAAATAAATAAATAAATAAATAGTGCAGCCACTCCCTTTAAAGGTGCAGGAATGGCCGTCCCCCTTTGAGAAGTTACCGTAGCAGCTCTCTACTGAGAGGGACTAGAGGTTTTTCCTAAGTTTGGATTTTCGGGCCTTTTCCAGGGTTCCAGCAAACCCTGCTGGTAATCTGTGAGTTGGGCCAGGGTTCTGCTTTTTCCTATCCTTTCTTGGAATGGGGAACCCTATGCTTGAGTCTGTGGAGGTTAGGGAAGACCTGCTCCTCTACACCCTCAATGAGGACGGAGGAAGTGCGTGACCTGAAGCCAGGACCTGCCGGTGTTTGCATCAGTTTTGGGGACCAGACTCTGGTTTTGGAAGATCTGGCAGGAAGGTTGGCTGCCCCTCTTCCTTCCCATCTAAGGACATGTGACGCTGCTGTTCCAGTTTGGATTCCCCTCATCTGGGATCCCTATAGAAATACAAAAACCTACAGGACCAACCTAATAGCGAGTAAGGAAATAGTGAAGAACACTGAGGAGACCCATCTGGAGTCTTCACCCTGAGGAGAGAGAGAGAGGTTTGGGCTCTCTGTGCAGAGACAGTGACTTTCTGCTCTTGCCAGTTTGGAAGGGGTGTCCTGCCCATCTAAGGGATACCCCTGCCCACCTGAAAACTCCACTTTTTCCAAGCCCTGACTCGTAGAAGCTCCCTTGTCCTGGTGAAAGAGAATCCTGCACAGATAGAGGAAAGAGATTGTAACAAACAAAGAAATCCTGTGGTGCTGCGGATTAAGTTTAATTGTGCCATTCTCATCTGGCTTTTTGCAACAGTAAAACAAAGTTTAATTTTGTTCACTAAGCAAGTGACTCTCGTGTGGTTTTATGGCCCCATTGGAGTGCAAATCAGCTCCTGAGATGGAAGTTACAGAAATAAAATTAACCTTTACTGTCTAAACTGCTTAAAAGTTTTGCTCAGCTTCACTGCTGTCAGTTTGTACTTAATCTACTCAAAAGGAAAATTAACACGTATACTTGCAGATATTTTTTTTTTTATCTTTTTTTGTAAGATTAGCATACCAAATGAAAACCAGAAACTAATGCAATGAGATTAATTACCACAGTAAGCAAATATATTTTATATCTATGTACACACACACATACACTTACACAGTGCAAGTATGCATCACTGACAAATAAATAGAATAAATTATTTTATTTATCAAGTTAAAACTTGAGTTATCTCACATACACATATGCATTACTTGAATGAACTAGTGGAAGTATAATAAAAACAGTTTAAAAAGAATTAGATCCCAAAACTGACTTTGTACAAAAATGCCAATGCCCTCCGTGATGGTAATGTGTTTCAAGATTTTCAAAATATTTACGTTTCTTCAGACTAATATCTGCTTTTCATATAATTTCCTTACACAATGTATAACAGTGAAAACTAGATTTTTTTAAATTTAAAATAAAATTCATTAGTGCTCCAGAGAAGCAAAGCAAAATGCAAACATATCTAAGCTATAATAGCATGGAAAATAGCCATGAGAGATGTCTCATAGCAGAGACACCTTCAATGGGAATCATACTGAGCTTACAGTTTTCAGATTTTTAGCTGTCCGCTCTATTTGCTCTCTACTGTTTCAATGACTGTTTTTATCACTGGGTAAAATATATATTTCTCAGATTTTATTTCCTATACTGTGAGTATTGTTGACTGAAAGAATGCTGGCCAAGGCTGGATGATAATGGCTGAAAAGAAAAGGGCTGGAGAGAGCTGGGTGATGGCTCAGGTAAGGTATTGTAAGGGAGAGGTGAAAGGCGCAGGTACCTCTGTCCTGGGGGCTCACCAAGGAGCGCGACCTAAGGGGCCTGCACTTGGCGGAAGACCCCCAACACCACAACACTATCCGATTACAAACGCACCATGCATCTTTATAAGATCTCTCTTTTACAGGCAAAAAAAGAATATTATGCCAGCAGAATTCATGATATTCAATATGACGCCAGGGCCCTGTTTTCCTATGCATCTCAACTCACTAAACCCTCTCCTACCATTCCTGACGATCAGGCTCAATCCAAAGCAAATGAACTAGCACTCTTCTTTCAGGATAAAATTGCAAACACTCTAGCGCTTCTCCCTACTAACTCAACCCCACCAGCCCTAAACTTCACCACTACATTTTCCACTAGAGCCACCCTAGACTCTTTCGAGCCCACTACCCCACTGGAGATTGAATCGACACTCAAGAAGTTGAAACCATCCAGCCACCCGATGGACCACATCCCAACTAAACTTCTGCTCCTCATCCCAGGCACTATCTCCAGTTCACTGGCCGACATCATCAACTGTTCCCTAGCCCAAGGAATATACCCGGATGATCTAAAAACAGCATCCCTTAAACCCCTCCTGAAGAAACCCAACCTGGACACAAAAGAGCTCTCCAACTTCCAACCCATATCCAACCTCCCTTTCCTAGCGAAACTCACAGAGAAAGTGGTGAACACACAGCTGTCAGACTTCCTTGAGGAACACAAAATCCTATACCCTTCCCAGTATGACTTCCGTAAATCATCCAGTACTGAAACCCTCCTCCTCTCTCTATCAGACCACATCCTCTTGGGACTAGACAAAGGGCTTTCATTCCTACTTGTCCTCTTAGACATCTCCGCGGCGTCCGACACCGTGAACCATAACATCCTTCTAAATCGCCTCTCAGACATCGGATTATCTGGATACGCCCTCAGATGGTTCAACTCCTTCCTCAATAACAGAAGCTTTAAGGTTACAATCAATAACAAAGAATCCCCTAATTTCAAATCTACTCTAGGCGTTCCCCAAGGCTCTTCTCTATCCCCTACCCTCTTCAATATCTACCTACTGCCCCTTTGCCAGCTGCTCACAAACCTAAACCTAATTCACTACCTATAAGCAGACGACGTTCAGATCTTGATCCCTATAAAATAATCCCTTCCAAAAACGCTTTCCTACTGGGAGAACTGCCTTAAGTCCATTAACCGCCTACTCACCAGCCTAAACCTGGTTCTCAATGCAGCCAAAACAGAAATACTTCTTATCTCCCCCGACCGTTCAGACAGCTCCGATCAGACAGTCTCTAACCCCAAGACCACTCAAGTTAGAGATTTAGGAGTTATCCTTGATAACCATTTGAACTTAAAGAACTCAATCAACAATATCACTAAGGACTGTTTTTACAAGCTTCAAGTTCTGAAAAGACTCAAACCTCTTCTTCATTTCCAGGATTTCAGAACTGTCCTCCAGTCAACACTGTTCTCTAAAACTGACTATTGTAACACTCTCCTCTTAGGACTCCCGATCTCCACCACCAAACCACTACAGATGCTCCAGAACTCAGCAGCCAGAATCTTAACCAACACCAACCGAGGAGCTCATATCACCCCCATACTTAAAAACCTGCACTGGCTACCAATAAAATACAGAAACTTTCAAACTGGCATGCGTGTGCACATTTGTGTACATACATTGGCCAGCGCCCAGGGAAGTGGCCATTTTATAACATACTCTTGCTCATGAATAAAATGAGAAGATTAGGAATTGGCACCAAGGTGGTGGAGTGGATTACAAACTGGTTGATTGACAGGAAACAGCAAGTAATGGTAAATGGAACCTGCTCTGAAGAGAGAATGGTGTTAAATGGAGTGCCACAGGGATTGGTTTGGAACCAGTTTTGTTCATCTTTGTGAGCAAGATTGCAGAAGGGATAGATTAAGTTTGTCTATTTGCAGATGATACTAAGATCTACCACACAGTGGGCATGCCTGAAGTAGAGAGAATGAAAAGTGATTTACGAAAGCTTGAAGACTAAGAACATAAAAAATTGCCATGCTGGGTCAGACCAAGGGTCTATCAAGCCCAGCATCCGGTTTCCAACAGAGGCCAAACCAGGCCACAAGAACCTGGCAATTACCCAAACACTAAGAAGATCTCATGCCTCTGATGCAATTAATAGCAGTGGCTATTCCCTAAGTAAATTTGATTAATAGCCATTAATGGACTTCTCCTCAAGGACTTATCCAAACCTTTTTTGAACCCAGCTACACTAACTGCACTAACCACATCCTCTGGCAACAAATGCCAGAGCTTTATTGTGCGTTGAATGGAAAATAATTTTCTCCGATTAGTCTTAAATGTGCTACTTGCTAACTTCATGGAATGCCCCCTAGTCCTTCTATTATTTGAAAGTGTAAATAAATTATTCACATCTACTTGTTCAAGACCTCTCATGATCTTAAAGACCTCTATCATATCCCCCTTGGCCATCTCTTCTCCAAGCTGAGCAGCCCTAACCTGTTCAGCCTTTCCTCATAGGGGAGCTGTTCCATCCCCTTTATCATTTTGGTCGCCCTTCTCTGTACTTTCTCCATCGCAACTATATCTTTTTTGAGATGCGACGACCAGAATTGTACACAGTATTCAAGGTGCGATCTTACCATGGAGCAATATAGAGGCATTATGACATTTTCTGTTTTATTAACCATTCCCTTCCTAATAATTCCTAACATTCTGTTTGCTTTTTTGACTGCTGCAGCACACTGAACTGGTGATTTTAAAGTATTATCCACTATGATGCCTAGATCTTTTTCCTGGGTGGTAGCTCCTAATATGGAACCTAACATCGTGTAACTACAGCAAGGGTTATTTTTCCCTATATGCAACACCTTGCACTTGTCCACATTAAATTTCATCTGCCATTTGGATGCCCAATCTTCTAGTCTTGCAAGGTCCTCCTGTAATGTATCACAATCCGCTTGTGATTTAACTACTCTGAATAACTTTGTATCATCTGCAAACTTGATAACCTCACTCATCGTATTCCTTTCCAGATCATTTATATATATATATTGAAAAGCACCGGTCCAAGTACAGATCCCTGAGGCACTCCACTGTTTACCCTTTTCCACTGAGAAAATTGACCATTTAATCCTACTCTCTGTTTCCTTTCTTTTAACCAGTTTGTAATCCACGTAAGGACATCACCTCCTATCCCATGACTTTTTAGTTTTCTTAGAAGCCTCTCATGAGGGGACTTTGTCAAACGCCTTCTGAAAATCCAAATACACTACATCTACCGGTTCACCTTTATCCACATGTTTATTAACCCCTTCAAAAAATGAATACTCCAGGTGAGGTGAGACCTCACCTGGAGTATTGTGTTCAGTTCTGGAGACCGTATCTCCGAAGAGACAGAGACAAGATGGAGGCGGTCCAGAGAAGGGTGACCAAAAAGGTGGAAGGTCTTCATCAAATGACTTATGAGGAGAGATTGAAGAATCTAAATATGTACACCCTGGAGGAAAGGAGGAGCAGAGGTGATATGATACAGACTTTCAGATACTTGAAAGGTTTTAATGATCCAATGACAACGACAAACCTTTTCCATAGGAAAAAAATCAGCAGAACCAGGGGTCACGATTTGAAGCTCCAGGGAGGAAGATTCAGAACCAATGTCAGGAAGTATTTCTTCACGGAGAGGGTGGTGGATGCCTGGAATGCCCTTCCAAAGGAAGTGGTGAAGACCAGAACTGTGAAGGACTTCAAAGGGGCGTGGGATAAACACTGTGGATCCATAAAATCAAGAGGCCGTCAAAGAGTGGGTGGCTCGCCAGAATGACGGCTACTGCCTGGAGATAATACCCTTATTCAATAAACATACACATGGTTACTGTGACTCCAACATCACTCTAAGCTACAACAGCAAGAGGAAATGTGGAAAAAAGGATTCGCACTCACAAAGTGGGGAGTAGCTGGCTTGTTACGGCGGTTACTACCCCAAACCAAATAAGCCTGATACTTCACTTTCAATGCATATCCAGCATAGCTCTCTGCTTCAACGGTAGGGGAGAAGAAAAACTGATACTTCACGCATAGCTCTATGCTTCAACGGCAGGGGAGAAGAAAAACTGATACTTCACGCATATCCAGCATAGCTCTCTGCTTCAACGGCAGGGGAGAAGAAAAACTGATACTTCACGCATATCCAGCATAGCTCTCTGCTTCAACGGCAGGGGAGAAGAAAAAAGGATTTGCACTCACAAAGCGGGGAGTAGCTGGCTTGTTACGGCGGTTACTACCCCAAACCAAATAAGCCTGATACTTCACTTTCAATGCATATCCTGCTTCAACCGCAGGGGAGAAGAAAAACTGATACTTCACGCATATCCAGCATAGCTCTCTGCTTCAACAGCAGGGGAGAAGAAAAACTGATACTACACGCATATCCAGCATAGCTCCCTGCTTCAACGGCAGGGGAGAAGAAAAACAACCAATAAGGGCTGAATAACACAGTCTGGGTAAAACAAATAAACATGGGTGTAGCTCGCTTATTGCGGCGGTTACTACCCCTAACTAATCAAGCTTGATATTTCACTTGGTTGCAGCTCCATCACTGCTCTCTACATTAATGGTGGGGGTGGAAGAGAAATAGAACCAAAGAGCTAAGAGAAACAGATAAGTATGAGAAAAAAATGTGAAGCTTGCTGGGCAGACTGGATGGGCCGTTTGGTCTTCTTCTGCCGTCATTTCTATGTTTCTATGTTTCTATGTTATGCAAGACTTCCCTTGTGTAAATCCATGTTGACTGTGTTCTATTAAACTATGTCTTTCTATATGCTCTATGATTTTGATCTTGAGAATAGTTTCCACTATTTTTCCCGGCACTGAAGTCAGGCTCATTGGTCTATAGTTACCCGGATCGCCCCTGGAGCCTTTTTTAAATATTGGGGTTACATTGGCCACCCTCCAGTCTTCAGGTACAATGGATGATTTTAATGATAGGTTACAAATTTTAACTAATAGATCAGAAATTTCATTTTTGAGTTCCTTCAATACCCTAGGATGCATACCATCCAGTCCAGGTGATTTGCTACTCTTTAGTTTGTCAATCTGGCCTACTACATCTTCCAGGTTCACAGTGATTTCATTCAGTTCGTCTGACTCATCACCCCTGAAAACCATCTCCAGAACTGGTATCTCCACAACATCCTCATTAGTAAACACGGAAGCAAAGAATTCATTTAGTCTTTCTGCAATGGCCTTATCTTCCGTAAGAGCCCCTTTAACCCCTCTATCATCTAATGGTCCAACTGACTCCCTCACAGGTTTCTTGCTTTGGATATATTTAAAAAAAATTTTATTATGAGTTTTTTCCTCTATGACCAACTTCAATTCAAATTCTCTCTTCGCCTGTCTTATCAATGTTTTACACTTAACTTGACAATGCTTATGTTTTATCCTATTTTCTTCAGATGGATCCTTCTTCCAATTTTTGAAGGATTTTTTTTTTGGCTAAAATAGCCTCTTTCACCTTACCTTTTAACCTTGACAGTAATCATTTTGCCTTCCTTCCACCTTTCTTAATGTGTGGAATACATATGGACTGCGCCTCTAGGATTGTATTTTTAAACAATGTCCATTACTGTTGAACACTTTTAACCTTTGCAGCTGCAATGACCAGAAGTACAGAGTCTTGCATCTGGGGTGTAGTAATCAAAAGAGCTGTATGTAATGGGGGGTGAAACACTAATGTTCATGGACTGGAAGCGGTGATAGTCTGGCAATTTGAAGTCGGTGAAGCAATGCATCAATTTGGTAGCTAAAGCCAGAAGAATGCTGGGCTGCATAGAGAGAAGAATAACCAGTAAGAAAAAGGAAGAGATAATGCACTTGTACAGGTTCTTGGTGAGACCTCACTTGAAGGACTGTGTTCAGTTCTGGAGACCTTATCTCAAAAGGGACAGAGACAAGATGGAGGCAGTCCAGAGAAGGGCAACCAAAATGGTGTGGGGTCTGTATTGGAAGACTGATGAGGAGAAGCTGAAGAATGTGAATATGTATTCTCTGGAAGACAGGAGGTTCAGGAGCAATATGATACCTACTTTCAGATATCTAAAAAGTTTTAATAATGCACAAACTTTGAACCTTTTCTATTGGAAACCAGGAAGTAGAACTAGGGGTCATGAAATGAAATTCCAGGCGGGGCAACTAAGAACCAACATCAGGAAATATTTTTTTACAGAGAGGGTGGTGAATGCTTGGAATGCTCTTCTGGAAGGAGGTGAGGATGAAAACAGTAAATGAATTAAAAAAGGCATGGGATTAACATTGTGGATCCCTAAAGGCTGGAGCATGGAAATAAAGAAAAGGGTGCATGGTGATAACTTTCATGGATTGGCAGTTACTACTCTTAATCATGCAGTTAACACCCTTAAAAGAAACATGGGGTAACCTGCACCCAGCAGCAGTTACTACCATAAGAATCTTGCTGGGCAGACTGGATGGACCATTTTGCTTTTTTATGCTCTCATTACTGTTTTACTATGTTATTATGTTACAATTGTAACAACAAATTCTGTAGAATGAAAAGTATGTCTTTCAAACCTAAAAACAGACTCATAAAAACTGATTAATTGCATGTCCTCCTATTATTGAAACCTGGCTAGGATCCAGTAGTTTGCAGATGATCCCTGAAGGCACCCCCACTGAGGGTCTTCTGGATTAGTCAGCACTGCACTATACAGTATAACCAGAAGAGGCCTGTGGAACAGTGTGGCATTTTTGGTTAGAGTGGTTGAAGGAAGGAGAGTGGTTGAAGTGATCCCCCAGTTGAGGATTCATACCCTGTAGCAGGGGAAAGAGACTCTGCCCTTGCCAATATCTCCACAAGTCCGGAAGAGATTGTCTGGAGAGTGAAGAGGAGCATAGAGAGAGCTGTTTGTGTATTTTGGATTTTTGTGTTTTTCTGTGCCTTGCTAAGGAAGATGCCCCTGCCCCCCTGCCTTGGAAAGTCAGGAAGGTTCCTTGATCTGTCCAACTAAAGAAGGGACAACAGTAATTAGAGAGAGAGAGAGAGAGAGAGAGATAGAAGAAGAGAGAAGTATTTTGGTCCTGTTATTTTTGGAAGGAATTCTTTTGTCACCAGTCCCTGCTCATAGAGAAGGAAAGAGATTTCATAGACATTTGAAGGTTTTTTTTGGGACTGTCATCTAAAGCCCCGGTTTTCCATGAGAGAAATGGATTAGGAGATCATAGCCCTGCTAGGATCTCACTCCCCACCACTCAGGAGTGTGTGGTTTTAACTAGTGCTTGCCATCTAACAGAACTGAGAAAAGGCACTTTGTACTGTTTATTTTTGTAAGAAGATTATCTGGAGAATTTTTGTTGTGAATTGGACTTTAAGTATTTTTGGCTGCGGTATATTTTTGTTGAACACCTCCAGTGTCTTTTTTCAGAGTTAGAGGTGCCCTAAAACAAGGACATCCCAAGCGTGAATACATCTGTGAAAACAAACAAAAGAGAGAAAAAGTGTGGGGGCCGATGAAATAAAACTACTCGGTAAAATGGGCGCTCTTATTGAGCGCCTATTTCCCTAACACACACACAAACCACCTCTCCTAAGCGCCCAATGAAATAATCTAATGAGCTGCCACAGTAAAAAGGATGCACTAGGGGAAATTGAGCTTCCCTAGTGCTCCATTGGGTGCCCAGGAAATGTGGCTGTGCGTGGGTTAGGAAAATGGACTCTCAATGCGAGCGTCCATTTTATCCCGCCTCATCCAGTGAAGACCCAACTTATTGAACAGTGCAACTGCTTGAATACAAGTAAATTACAAATTTGTACAGTTGACCATTATCTAAACAGGGCATTTGTTTTTGGACCTCTGGTACTGTATTTTGGAATAGTTTTTGATTTTCACTCTTCTGTCTATGTATAATTCTTAATCACCATAAGAAGTAGGTCTTCCTCCTACTTAGTAACGCAATGGTACTAAGTAGGAGGAACGACAAAATGCAGTATTTTTTGCTTTTTATTTGAGCCCTTGACGTGTGGCAAGACAACACCAGCTCTGGGGCTGGCATCAAATTTGCCATGTTAAAAAGTGCACGTTGGGCACACAGCGGTTTTTTGCAACGCGGGGGGGGGGGGGGTAATAGCTAATAGCCTCATCTATATGGCATTTACGTGTGATGAGCGCCATTAGCTATGCATTTGTTTGAACGTGCGTTTTGGACGCGCTGATCCTCTTATTGCATTGGGTGTTAGCCTAGTGCGTCCAATAGCCCATTATGCTGTGTGCTAGGCTGAGTGCTTTATTGCATCGGCCTCTATGTGACTTGGTCCACACTCCTGTGAGACTAACCTTTCCTCCTCCTCACCAGAATAAGCCCAGCACCCTGGTGGCCTATTGTGGCCTTATGGGTATAAATTGGAGAAAAGAGAACAGGGAATATGCTTGGTCCCTGGGACAACAGTGTGCCCCTGCATTCCAGGAGGTCCCCCAAGAGGGGGGTTACATTTTTTTTTTTTTTATAGTTGAGCACTTATCACAATTAGTTTAAAACCAAATCACACCTCTTTTCCAAGGATTTGTGAGTCACACAAATGGTATCCTAAGGCAACAGTATCATATACAGCATTTGCACAATTTTTGGTCAGATCAGAGTGAGACATGTTTGCATAACTTCTTACTGGCCACAATTTGTTTTCATAAATGTCAGCATTTCAACATGAGCAGGTTTCAGACAGGCCCAGTGGTTGCTAGCAACAGTATCAACTAAACAAAAGCAGCAGTTACACATAAGTATTTAAATACCATTTTACAGAATTTTTCCCTGACCAGTAAAAAAATCCTCTCCTTGACCCTGACAGAAAATTCTGCTGCCTGGCATTGCACGTCCTTCCTCTCTTCCCCTGCAGTAACTTCAGCACTCCACACTGCACCTCCCACCAACAGCAACTTCAGTGCCCTGCGCCACACCTCTGCCCTCCCTCTCCCCCATAGCAACTTCAGCACCCCATATCATCCCTTGCTGCAGCCCAGCCCTACACTTTCCTCCCTCAACAGCAATTTCAGCACTTCATATTGCACCTTCTCTGCCCCCACCCCCATCCACTAGAAGCAACTTCAGTTCCCTAAGCTGCCAACCCGTCCCCACCCAAAACACAGCAACAGCAACTTAAGCACCCTGTGCCACACCTTCTCTCTCCCCCTCCCCCCCCCCCCAACAACTTCAGAGATGCTGGCTGGATCTAACATCTTGTAACCCTTAGTGAGGTTTTAAACCCCAAGGCCACACAAACTTATTTATTTCTCTTCAGGAGCTGCTCCAGATAGCACATTAGTCCCATGTTTGACTCTTAATCCCTGGGGGTGGATTCTGTTTATGGGGGGAAGCTCTTGCTTACGACCCAGATGATGTTGTGCTGCTCCCAGTGTGTGTATAGACTGTATGTGCATCTCAAGACCAGGTCTGGGTATTAAATAAAAGTTTACTGATTGGTAATCAGTAAATTAAATCCATTCTTCCATAAGAGTACAAATTCAGTTTGCAAATCGAAATGCAAACGGGGATGCAGATGCACTGTCCTGGTGGCCCTACAGGAATGACACTACCCAGGGGGACTGGCACAGTTTATCAGAGACTGGAGTAGTAGCAGTGTGTAACTAGTTAGGGAATGTTACTGAAGGTGGTACTGAGAATTTATGTCATGCTGCAGACAGCTTGGGGATCCCCCCAACAGCATTCCCCCTGCCTTCTGTGATGTTGTGTCTCTGGTCGGCACTAACATGCCAAGATTGAATTTGCAGGACATTCGACAAACACAACAGGCTGATCCCTTGATTGGGGTTGTGCTGAGGGCCAAGGAGAGAAATCTAGGGTCTCAAGCAGCCCACCAGAACCATCCAGACCCTCGGTTGCTAATCAGAGTGGGATCATCTATTTGTTAGGAATCAGGTACTATATAGAGAAAGGAGGGATACCAATTGGGGTCATTCTGAACAACTGTGTTTGTCACAAAAATTCCATAGAACTGTGCCACAGACTCTCCATGATGACATGGGGCATATGGGGGCAGAGAGGGACAGGTTCTATTGGCCTAATCAAGCACAAGACATTGAAAAACATTGTAAACAATGTACTAGTTGTATAAAAGGAAAGACCCTACTGCACAGAGCAGCAGAGATGGTAAACATCACTAGTCAAGGCCCTATGGACTTGGTATGCATAGACTTTTTAACTTTAGAAATGGACTTCCAGCTTAAAAAGAAAATTCTGGTTGTGACAGAATATTTCATCAGGTTTGCACAGGCATACATCACCAGGGACCAGAGAGCAGAGACTGTTGTCAGAGCATTATGGGAGAAAGTTTTTGTGAACTATGGACTCTCAGCCCAGATACACTCTGACCAGCAGAGGGATTTTGAAAGCAGGCTCATTAAAGAGATATTGCAGGTGGCTGGGGTTAGGAAGCCATACACCTCTCTCTATCATCCCCAGGGAGACCCCCAGCTTGAGAGGATTAATAGGACACTTCTAAACATGTTGGGGACATTGAAGCCAGCTCAAAAGAGCATGCTTACAATTGCACATATAATGATGCTACAGGGTTTTCACCCTATTTTCTGATGTTCAGGCGAGAGGCCTGGTTGCCATTTGATTTGTGTTTTGGGTCATTACTTCAGACTTTTCAAAGCTATGTGAAGAGGCTAAAAGAACAGTTGGGAGCAGCATATAGATTGGCTGTAGCGTCTGCTTACAAACCGAGCCTGAGAAACAACAGTGATATGACCAGAAAGTGAGGCAGAATGATTTGATGACAGGAGACAGAGTACTCTTAGAGAATGGAGGCTGGCTGGAAAAACAAAATTGCTAATAGGTAGAGGTCTACCCCCTATGTTGTTGAGGAAAAACTGAACAACCTGTCTGTTTACCAGGTAAGGTCAGAATGAGGGTGAAGGACCAGTAAAAACGGTACACAGAAACCATCTCCTGCCCAATGGACAGTTGGCATTTCCCCTAGAGGAACTCCAAGCTAGCGCTGAACCCCCTCAATCCCAACCAAGAAGGAAAGGAACAGTAAGGCCTGAGACCCAATCTCTTTGGGAATTTGACAGTAACCCCATCGGAAACTGGTAGGGACCCCTGAATATCCACTGGAAGTTAGACATAGTGGATATGACAGTGAGGATTCAGAAGGAAAGTTAGATAGAGGGAATATGAGGTTCACCTGGGAGCCACATTGGAGAGACCATATTCCAAGCCAACAGGCACATGGTGGGGGCTTAGTAAGATTGTTCCTGGGGATGGAAACCTAGGAGAGAGAAATTCCAAGAAGCCTCTCAGAGTAATGATATGATTAAGGGTAATACAGATGGCAAGAGAGGAACAAACACCCAAGAGTTACCACCCAGGAAATAGCATCATAGTGGATAATATATTGAAATTGTCAGCCCAATGTGTTGTGGCGATCAAAAAAAGCAAAGAGAATGTTAGGAATTATTAGGAAGGGAATGGCAAATAAAATGGAGGATGTCATAATGCCTCTGTATCGCTCCATGGTGAGACCGCACCTTGAATACTGTGTACAATTCTGGTCACCGCATCTCAAAAGAGATATAGATGTACTGGAGAAAGTGCAGAGAAGGGCGACCAAAATGATATGGGGCATGGAACGGTTGCCCTATGACGAAAGGCTAAAAAAGTTAGGGCTGTTCAATTTGGAGAACTGACAACTGAGGGGGGGGGGGGATATAATATAAGTCTACAAAATCATGAAAGCACTTGAACAAGTTAATGTAAATCAGTTATTTACTCTCTCAGATAATAGAAGGACCAGGGGGGCAGTCCATGAAGTTAGCAAGTAGCTCATTTAAAACAAATCGAAGAATATTCTTTTTCACTCAGCACATAATTAAACTCTGGAATTAATTGCCAGAGGATGTGGCTTCAGAAGTTAGTGTTACTTTGTTTAAAAAAGGTTTGGAAAAGTTCCTAGAGGTTAAATCCATAACCTGCTATTACGGTAATTAATAAGCAATAGTAGCTTGTGATCTATCTAATGTTTGGGAACTTGCCAGTTTCATTTGATTTGGATTGGCCACTGTTGGAAACAGGATACTGGGCTTGATGGACTCTTGGTCTGACCCAGTATGGCATTTCTTATGCTCTTAAGTTCTTTCTTATGTACCCCAGAACAAGAAAAGGAAAGAGATGCCACAGATGAGATCCATCCCCAGAGAGAATCAGAAACTACCGAGGCTGAGGAATTGGTTTCACTGTCACCCCGAGAGCCCAGAAGGACAGGCAGGACTGTTACGTACACAATAAGGTTCACTTATGATACCTCTGGAAACCCAGTGAATGTTCCCCTGACAGTAGCATACAAATAAGTGACAGCCTATTACCCAAAAAGAATGAAGGAATGCCTTGAGACTTTGGTCTAAAGGGGAGGTGCATGGTCTAAAGAGGAGTGCATGCAAAAGAGTGACATCTTGTTGAAAACACATGAAATTTAAGTGGGGGAGAGTGAAACAGGGATGTGCATTAATTTTTTCCCATGTAGTTTTTGTTTAGAGTCATTATCTGTTTGATTCCATTTTTTAAATGGTTCGGGGTATTTATTTCAGGTTTCCCTATTTTTGGAGTTAGTGCATACTCTTAGTGCGCACCAACTGAAAATGTTATCAATATGTTAAAAAGAGTCAGTTGGGGGAGCACTTCATTTGCTAGAGGTATGGCTCTGCAGTCCCATTAGCTTTCTCCTCAGTTACTTGTTTGTGTTGCCAAGGTTGCAAGATGGTGTTTGTGGGGGGGATGGCCAATACCTGGTAACAAGTATAAACAAACAAGTGATTATAATAATATCATCAAGTTCTATTTAGCAAAAGCTTGCAATGCAAATGCATAATTTAAATTCACCAACACCTTTGTATTTTAGGAAAGGAGCCCTGCTATTTTGGGATATGCATACTTTTATTTCCCCTTGTGTCTTTTTGTGTGTGGAGGGAGGGGGTAAATGGTAAAAGTATAGTGACTGAGATGGTTATATGGTGTGAAAGGGGGGAGAGAGACTGGTTAGAGTAGTGATTGATGAGAGAGAGGCAACCTGGTATATGTGGGGGTGAATTGTCACCCTGTACAATCATCCAGTCACCCTCCCACACTAGGCTTCTCTCCCACCTGTCACCCCATACAGTCACCCTAGTCATACCCCCTCTCATCAGTTACCCGCTCACTAACACCAGGCTGCCTCTCTATCATCAGTCACCACCCCCAACAAGTTATTCTCCTATATGTTACCTCATACAGTCACTTCCCTCTCCCCAGTCACCTCCCACACTCAGCAGACTGCCTCTCTCACCAGTCACCACTCTGTATTGTCGAGCCATATGCGTCTTCCCAAATTTATCTATCCAATTGAAACCACTAATAGTCTGACTGCACATCAAACAGTTTTTACATGGCCAATGGCCGATGTTGGAATCCACACTGGCAACTGGCATTGGAGCCAGAAAAGAATGGGTGACTATATCGCCAAGATTTTTTCCCCGACTGTATGTTATTGTGGGTAGTTCTTCAAATACTTTATGTGTCTTCAACGTTGGCCAATGATAACGGATAAGAGAAGCAATTTGACCGGCTTTTATAGAGTAAGGTATAGTAATGTTGATTCATCTTGTTCAGGTACTTTTTCTAATAACAACCATTGTCTTTTGGCATGATATGCCCAATTTTCTAGTCTCAGAAGGTCTTCCTGCAATTTATCACAATCTGCTTGTGATTTAACTGCTCTGAATAATTTTGTATCATCTACAAATTTGATTACCTCACTTGTTGTATTCCTTTCCAGATCATTTATAAATATATTGAAAAGCATGGGTCCCAGTACAGATCCCTGAGGCCCTCCACTGCCCATCCCCTTCCACTGAGAAAATTGTCCATTTAATCCTACTCTCTGTTTCCTGTCTTTTAGCCAGTTTGTAATCCATGAAAGGACATCACCATCTATCCCATGACTTTTTACTTTTCCTAGAAGCCTCTCATGAGGAACTTTGTCAAATGCCTTCTTAAAATCCAAATACACTACATCTACCAGTTCACTTTTATCTACATGTTTATTAACTCTTTCAAAAAAGTGAAGCAGATTTGTGAGGCAAAACTTGCCTTGGGTAAAGCCATGTTGACTTTGTTCATTAAACCATGTTTTTCTATATGTTCTATGATTTTGATCTTTGGAACACTTTCCACTATTTTTCCTGGCACTGAAGTCAGGCTAACTGGTCTGTAGTTTCCCAGATCTCCCCTGCAGCCCTTTTTAAATATTGGGGTTATATTAGCCATCCTCCAGTCTTCAGGTACAATGGATGATTTTAATGATAGGTTACAAATTTTTACTAATAGATCTGAAATTTCATTTTTGAGTTCCTTCAGAACCCTGGGGTGCATACCATCTGGTACAGTTTATCAATCAGGCCTACCACATCTTCTAGGTTTACCGTGATTTGGTTCAGTCCATCTGAATCATTATCCATGAAAACCTTCTCCAGAATGGGTATCTCCCCAACATCCTCTTCAGTAAACACTGAAGCAAAGAAATCATTTAATCTTTCCGCAATGGCCTTATCTTCTGTATGTGCCCCTTTAACCCCTCGATCATCTAATGGTCTAACTGACTCCCTCACAGACTTTCTGCTTTGGATATATTTAAAAAATGTTTACTGTGAGTTTTTGCCTCTATGGTGAGAATGGGAGCTTGAATGTGTGTATGTGTGGGTGAGAATGGGAATTTGAATGTTATATGTGGGTGAGAATGGGAGTTTGAATGTGTATGTGTGGGTGAGAATGGGAGCTTGAATGTGTATATGTGTGAGTGAGAATGGGAGCTTGAATGTGTGTATATGTGGGTGAGAATGGGAGCCTGTGAGAGTATAAGAATGGGAGCCTGAGTGTGGATCTGAGTGTACATAAGAATGGAAGCCTGGGGGGGAGGTGTGTGTGAAAAAGTGAGAGCTTGTGTGTGTGTAGAGAGAATGTGTTTGTGGAGGGGGGGAGAGCATATGAGAGTGAGACCTTGTGTATGGAGGGAGTCTGTGAGAATATGTGTGTGTGTGTGTGTATGTGTGAGGAAGAGAAGAAGACAGTAGGAGAAGAGAGACACTTAAAGGGAATTAGGAAATGAGCAACAAGGGAAAAATACAAAGATCAGACAACAAAGATTAAAAAATATCTACCTTATAAATGGCCTGTGACCGACGGCCCGCAAATGCGCAGTAGAGCGCAGCTCTACTGCGCATGTGCGGGCAAGGATGTCGATCAGAAAAAAAAAAATGGCGGTGGGGCCGCAGGAGCGGGAGGAGAAGCAGCGGCGCCGCGCGCGCGCGCGGTGCCGCTGCTTCTCCTCCCCAGATCTGCCGGCAGATCTCGGGGGGGGGTGTGTCACTCCCGCGCCCCCCCCCCCCGAGATCTGCCGGCAGGAGCGGGAGGAGAAGTAGCGGCGGGAGGAGAAGTAGCGGGGGGGGGGGGGGGTCACTGCTGCGCGCGCGGGAGTGACCCCCCCCGAGATCTGCCGGCAGGAGCGGGAGGAGTTAATGGAGCCGGGTGAGGGTTGCGGGAAGTCGCGCTTACGGCGCCGGGAGGAAATGGAGGTGGGTGAAGGGAGGGAGAGGGGGACTGAGTGAGTGGGAGGGAGAGGGGGACTGAGTGAGTGGGAGGGAGGGAGGGAGAGGGGGACTGAGTGAGTGGGAGGGAGGGAGAGGGGGGACTGAGTGGGAGGGAGTGAGGGAGAGGGGGGACTGAGTGAGAGGAGAGGGAGGGTGGAGAGGAGTGGGTGGGGGAGGGGGGTGGTGAAGAGTGAGGGGAGAGAGAGAATGAGGGGGAGGTGAGAGACAGAGGGATGTAGCCCGTTTTAACGGGCTTTACGGCTTGTATATATATATTTTGAGATTTTAGCAATTTGAATATGCCATCTTTGGAAATGTGCATTTCTTATATTTTTGTATTTTGCTCTTTCTTCAGTATTCCACTGTTCAGAGTCTAGTTTCTCAGGCTTTCTATTTTGGTTTTGTCTGCATGTTTCAGTTTCTAATTTATTTCTATATTAGGTGAAGTTTGGTCTCTGTTTTGCCTGTGTGTGACTGAAGTGCAGTATTTCTGCTCGCATGTAATTTCTCTGTAGTAGTCCAGCTTGTCTGTTTTTCCAGTAGGTGATGTATTAATGTTCTAGGGCCTCATGTAGTATTTGCATTGCTGCTTTTTCATAAGGTTGCCATTATTTGAAACCTGGGTCAGTGCTGTGACTGTATGGTAAGGCAAGATTCTAGCTGTCTCTTTCTTTGCAGGAGTTTGTGTTACATCACAAAAAAAGCAGTGGAGGGATATTTTTTGATGAGGTGACACTAGAATTTGAATATTTTTTTATGTTAATTGTAATGTGAATTGTCCTAGTTTTGCTCTGCACCTGTTTTGATGATTAATGATATTTTATTGTAGTTATGATGATTTCTGGCTTTCTGCAAAGAGGATTCATGAAAAATATATTAATTTTTGTTTTATTACATGATTGATTAGATCTGATTTTTTATTTGCTTTTTATATTATATACTTGTGCATTTATAAACTGCAATAAATATAAAATAAATTAATAAGGAATTTTTAATGCTGGTAAGTGCTTGAAATAATTGAGGTAAAATATTTTAAAGTTTCATGCATGATGCATAATGGCTGTTTCAAACTACATAGAAAACCTTTGTAGGGTACAGTATATGGCATTATTTATCAATTAGAATACATCTAGTAGGTCTCAGACCTGCATGCCTACAGCTCACCCATGTTAACTTTGTGCCCACCCAAAAAATCAGTTCTCGTTACGCCACAGAGAAGAATTAGAAAAGATACAGAGGAAGGCCACCCAAATAATAAAGGGGATGGAAAGATTCCCCTATGAGGAAAGGCTAAATAAGTTAGGGCTCTTCAGCTTGGAGAAGAGACAGCTGAGGGAAGATAGAGGCCTATAAAATAATGAGTGGAATGGAATATGTTAATGCAAAGTGGTTGTTTACTCTTTCAAAAAGTACAAAAACTAGGGGGCATTCAATAAAGTTACAAGGTGATACATTTCAATCAATTAGGAGAAAATATTATTTTACTCAACGCATAATTAAACTCTGGAATTCGTTGTCAGAGGATGTGGTGAAAGCTATTAGTGTAGCTGGGTGTAAAAAAGGTTTGGACAAGTTCCTGGAAGAAAGGTCCATAAATTATTCTTAAGGTGGACTTGAGGAAATCCACTGCTTGTCCCTGGAAAACCGGACTTGATGGACCTCAATCTTACCCATTATGGCAAATTTTATGTTCTCATGTTCTTATCTTCTGCTGCTATCCATCTTTCTGAGACTCCAGTCCTACTTTTAAGGGGCTCATGGAAAGAAGAGTGAAAGACTGGTTTCACACCCTCTTTCTCCATTTATTGCTCCTCCTGGTTTGTGTGAATGTTGCCTGTTTTTCCAGTAGGTGCAGGGTGACTGAATTCTCTGGATGATTCTCTTGTCATTTACTGAGCCTGAACATTTTGATTTATTGATCCATTATGCTTTGCTGAGAGCAGTAATTTCTTTATAGTTTTACCACAACCAAAGTAAAACAAACATGCTGACTGGATTGAAGATAGAGTGTGAGGAAACGAGAGCTTCTCAAACGAGAGCCTACCAGAAGTGAGTAAGTAGAACACTCGGTTACAACCAGTGCTGATTTTCTGTCAAGTCACTGACCTGGAACCTTTTTTGCACCGTGGCAAATTGCTTCCTTTTCTCCATTACAGCTGATACTTTTTTTTTTTTTTAAGAAAATCACCTCTGCTTATGACTGTGTGGTGAGAGCACGTGGAGCATATTATAATATTGTGGCTATGACAGAGAAATCAAACACATATTTCTAGGATGGCAAGAGGGATTAGAAGGATGTCTAGGATGACATCAAAACAAATAAGATGAGAAAAGAGAGATACAGCAGTTTGAGAAATCAAAATAAAACCCTGACTGTTGTGAGGATCTCAGTTTCTTTAAGCAGTGAGGCTTTTTCGCATTTGTTGTTTGTTGAATGTCTGAGCCATCTCACTTACATTATTTTCTTGCCTGTCATTTATTGGCTTTATGATCTTGTTGTAAGTTATTTTTATAGAAATTATATTGAAGACTTTGTCTGCTATCAAATCTTAAGGCAAGATTCTAAGAATTCATGCATTTTTTTTTTGTTTATTGAAATCTACTTCCGAAGCAACCCTATATTACATTTTCTTCATATCTGATCAAAATTGTAAGAGTGAAAAAATGAAGGAAATTATATCCATATATGAAAATATGAAGCGAGACACATCAGAACATGCAGAAATCTCCCTAAAGTTTGGATTGAGTTAAAGGAAAGTTCACTGGTGTGGTATGTGCTGTTTATGTTTTAATCCAGGAGTGCTCAAACTGATCCTTGAGCACCCTCCCCCCTCCGCAGCCAGTCAGATTTTCAGGATAACTCTAATGAATATGCAGGATATTTATTTGCATGCACTTCCTCCTATGTATGCAAATATTCTCAAGCATATTCATTAGGGATATCCTGAAAATCTGACTGGCTGGGGGGGGGGGGGAGGGGGGGGCAAGAACCAGTATGAGCATCCCTGCTGTAATCTTTCCTTATCTGACTAGTGAAATATATCCTATGAGAAATATATTATCTGTGTTACCAAAGATTTTCTTCTCATAGACCTGAAGAGATAAGGTGTGTTCTTCTCAGATGGATGGCACAAAATTTGTCTGGGATTCTGATCCGTAATCTGTCAAGGCCTTCTATCACAGACAGAGATCATTGTGGATAACAATAGCGCCTTGTGTATTTCTCTTGCCTAGATTATATATTGTTTACTGGGGGGGGGGTCCATTGGGTAGGAGATAGGAGAGCTTCATTCCATCGAGAGGGAAGGAAGGTTTTATGGTGACTCCTGCTGCCTTTCTGTGCTCTCAGTTTCAGGTAGCCAAAACTGAGTCTGAAATGACAAACACCTGGAAGTTTGGAACAGAAAATAGTCATCAAATGCAATAAAGATGTTACATAATACTAACTGAGCTAAATGAATTTCCGCTAGGGCTGCTTGTCTGAATGATCCCTGCTCTCCTGCAGCTGAATGCAAGATCATCTGACTCTGCTTCTTCAATAAAAATGCAACTGTATCACAAAATCATCTGTTCTATTTATTCCTACTGTTCCTGCCATCACAGGGCACAATTCACTAAAACTCCAGGCTTCAAAACTTTTCTGGCAGAAAATAGTAGCCTGCTTTCCAGAATAAAAGAAAATGCAACTCTTGGGCCCTATGTGTCTCAGAAAAATAATGTGTAAATCCTCTTTACAGAACTCTGTAGACCAATTCTGATTAGCGAAATACATTATGGACCTCAATTCACTATGCATAAGCCTCATTATCCATTTTGGAATGTACAGATCCACCCTTATGACACCTGCACTATCTGGAATTGGACCTAGGAAAGGCACTGAGATTGCTCAAACTATAATGTCTGATTAAGTATGGACATGAAGTAAAAAATGTTTGCCCATACTTCAGTCATGAGACAGCCTCGGAAACATGTAAACACTTCAACTCTGTAGTAAACAATGGGGAAAAAGGATAATGAAGAAAAAAACAGAAATCTTAATTTTATAGCAGAAAAAATGAACTTTTTAATATTTGTTCTGAAGTTACATGAAATACATACAGAAATTAAGGGGAGAGAGACAGAGAGCCTAGCCATAATGCCCTCACACTAGATAACTTTTTTGCACTTAGTGATAAATGCCAGAATTGTATTTCCTACATACAACCACTGGGGGGGACCATGTTTAGTAGTTTTAAGAGAGAGAGAGACTGACTAGCTGTAAAAAACCTCCCACTAGATAGGTTTTTATATCTTTATGGGAGGCCCACCTAGTAACCCGAGGTGAGGTTTAGGTATTAGTGTAGGGGTTAGGGGCCACTTTCTCATTCAATGTGAGATGTACGAACAGAACAGTGCTCTCTTGTGAACATTTGATGACCCTTGAAGTGATGAAACTCACCCAAAGATGCGATTTGTGCAATGTTCTCTCAACCTAGCTTGATGGACACTCTACCTGGGTAACATCAAACTAGGTTGAGAGAACATTGCACAAATCTCATCTTTGGGTAGTTTCCTCACTCCGTGGGTCATCACATTTTCACAAGAGAGCACTGTTCTGTTTGTACGTCTCACATTGAATGTCAAAGTGGCCCCTAACTCCCTACACTAATACTAAACCTCACCTCGAGTTACTAGGTGGGCCTCCCATAGAGATATAAATACCTATCTAGGGTGCTGAGATTATGGCCTCTCTCTCTCTATCAAAACATGGTAGTTAAAGCCATGCAGTAGGGCTTTACAAAACAGTAAATCCCACCCCTATCTCCTCTTTACCAGATTTGCATCACACCATACAATATGGTGGGATCACATGCATTAAAGGCATTTTTGCATGCATTAAGGGCTTATCCATGCATTAACAGGGCTCTTTGCATGCGATAAGCCCTTAACACATGCAAAAAGGCCTAGCACATTTGATAAATGAGGGGGTTAGATTGTAAATAGAGATGTGCTTCAGATTTTACACTTCGGGTCCGGCGCTTCGTGGGAAAATTCATTTTCCTATGGTTTTTTTTTCTTCAGCAAAACAATCAGAAAAAAACCCCCACCCCCAACCCTTCAAATTTACTTAATTACAACCCCCCCCCCCCCACCATCTCGATCCCTCCAAACCTTACTAAAAGCCCTGGTGGTCCAGCGGGGTCCCAGGAGCGATCTCTCCCTCTCGGGCTGTCGGCTGCCACTAATCAAATGGCACGGTGGCGCTTTGCCCTTACCAGATGACAGGGGCTACTGGTGCCATTGGTCGGCCCCTGTTACATGGAAGGAGCAATGGATGGCCTGCACCATTTTGAAAGATGGCGCTGGCCGTCCATTGCTCCAAATATGTGACAGGGGCTGACCAATGGTACTGATAGCCCCTGTCACATGGTAAAGGCAAAAGGAGCCCCGACGCCATTTTGATTAGTGGCAGCCGACAGCCCAAGAGGGAGAGATCGCTCCCAGGATCCCGCTGGACCACCAGGGTTTTTAGTAAGTCTTGGGGGGGGGGGGGGGGGGGGGAATCAGGATGGTGGTGGGGGGGGGGTCGTACTTAAGTAAATTTGAAGGGTTGGGTTTGGTTTTTTTTTTAAATAAATGTGCCCCTCCCAGCATGCTAACCTGAAAAACAAATTTTTCCCGAATTTTGGGAAAAACCTGTTTCAGGATTCGGGTCTCCCGAACCAAGATAAATTAGGCAATTTCGTTGAAATTGCCTAATTCATTCTAAATGAATGCACATCCCTAATTGTAAGCCCTCTGGGGATAGGGAAAATACCTATAGTACCTGAATGTAATCTACTTTGAAGTTGCTGAAAAAAGTGGAATATAATCTAAATAAATAAAAAAAAACAAATGAAGTTGTTGCACAACAAAGAAGCTTCAATTTTCACTCTACCTCTTCTATAAGAAGATGTGTTGACATCTCTAAAGTGTACAATACACACCAGCTTAAGTTAGCACTGGACAGATTAAGATCTGGAAAAAGAGATGTTCGTCTGCCTTGTACAACACCACCTCACTGATCCTACTACATCCAAAGCCTCAACCCTCGACTCTCTGACCTGGCCACTCTTTCTGGCTAATCCTGTCTTGCCTTGCAGCCAACCCAGGTATCCTACCTTGCTTTGTGGCCTATCCAAGCCTTCTGCCTTGCCCAGCCTTGTAGCCTCCAGGCCTTCTGCCTTGCCTTGTGGCCTATCTAGGCCTTCTGCCTTGCCTTGCAACCTCCCACCTTACTCTGTGGCCTTTCTTGTCCTCTTGCCTTGCTCTAGGCCTTTCCAGGCCTTCTGGCCTTGCTCTGTGGGTTTTCTGTCTTACCTTTTGTCCTCCAGGCCTGCTAGTATACCTTAACCCAGTCTCATGCCCTGTTGGGCTTTATTGTTCCCTGTTTTCTATCTAGTCCAATCCTGTCTGTAAGGTTTGTGAACCCTTGCTGCTACGGGGAAGTTGTCTCAACCTACAGGTCTTCCCCAATAGATGTGGGACTGGGCTAGTGGGAGACTGGTCTGGAGCTTCACCTATACCAGCCCCTTTCCCCTTAGGTTGAACCCTTGTGTTCCGGAGGCTGGCAGGACTTAGGCATGAGTCTTGTGGTAGTTGGTATTGGCAGGGGTCCTGGTTATGGCTAGGGTCAGAGGCACTGTTGGACATTGTTGGAGAAAGCGCTACCACTGTAACCCTATATTACAAAAGGGGTTTACCAAGTGACACTAAGAAGGAAAGCAATACTCAGTCCCAGACTGAGCACAAGAGGTATCAACAGAGCATTTGAAAAAAAAAACCAAAATATAGAAATGGGTTAAAAATAAAAAAAGAGATAACAGTAAAATAATATTTTCTCTCCAAAGGCTATGACCGGAAAAATGAAATTACTGTTCAGCATAGGTTCAGAAAGAGTAAAGTAAAAGGATGAGTGAATGAAAAATTACTTTCTTTCTCAAGCAAAAATTAGGGCTGATTATTCTTTTATTTCAATAAGTCATTTTCCAGTAACACTAAGCCATCGATGACGCAGACAGCATGGGGAACTCTACTGATTTAGTATGTGGAAGAGCCTGAAGCAGTAGCAAGAAGTCATTTTTTCTTGTTTATTTATATAAAAAATAGGATAGTAAATTAAAAAAAAAGTACAGAAGAAGAAAAGAAATAGATAAACTGGCCAGCAATGGGAAAGGAAGGAATGCCAGAAGACACAGGTAAGTGTATACACATGCATTAACATACAACAACAGCCCTGAGTTGGGATACAAAAAGAGTGACAGAAGACAAGAACAAGAAGAGAAACAAAGTAAAGTTAAAGAAAAGAATAACACATACTGTATATATAGAGAGAAACAATTAAACTTTCCTTAAGAGAGAACCTTCTTCAAGTGGGTTTCATTTCACGCTGAAATACACAAACTAGATACAAAGTATCAATTCATAAGATAAGAAGCTAAAACAAGATATAAAATAATAAGGAACTGTAGAAGAACAAAGTGAAGAAAGCAAATACGTATCTAATACTAATCTTGAAAAGGGTTCTGGAGCCATTGATAAGAGATTTGATTGTAGGTTCATGTTGATTTAACTGATGTGCTGTGAAAGTTTAAAGATAAAGTATAAAATAAGTTAGTACATAGAAAGTATTTAGATAAATGGTGAGTTTATTTAATAGAATATTAAATAAGAAAGAGAAATTTACAAATAAAAATAATAATCATTTCATTTATGAGTGTACACTTAATTGTTATCCCCACGGGCTCATCGTGCTCCATGGTACACAGGCACCACTAATTTTAAAACAGGGTGTGCCCTGCACCATCAACTGTGTGCACATCCAGGAGATCAGTGATAGAGAAAAGAAAGAGGCCCACTGGCTGCCAAGAAGAAGAGGCCAGCAAGGCTGCTGGTGTACCCCATTTCATTGGCAGCCAAGAAGAGGAACAGGCCTGGGAGGCTGATGGTGGACCCCAACTCTCCAGCAGCCAAGAAGAGGAAGAGACCCAAGAGGTCACTGGCAGACTACATCTCACCAGTGGTCAAGTAGAGGAAGAGGCCTACGAGGCCACCAGTGGACCCCATCTGGCTTGTGGCTGAGAAGAGGAACAGGCCCAGGAGACCACCAGTGGACCCCATTTGGCTGGTGGCCGAGAAGAAGAACAGATCCAGGAGGCCATCAGCAGACTCTATCCCACTGGTGGCTGAAGAGAGAAGAGGTCCGGAAGGCCACCAGTAGCTGTGAAGAGGAAGAAGCTCATTCTTCCACTTATCTAAGTGACCAGCTTTCAAACCACGTGTGGCCAATGTGCTTTACATTGATCTCATGCATTGCGAGATCAATATAGAGGATGTGCCAGTTCCATGAGTTTTGAATAGCACAGGGCAGGCACACAAGGAACAGTGGTAGAATGAGTTCCTACCTCATCTTGGCTGCAGGTGGGATTGAGTCTGCTGGCAGCCTTCTGAACCTGATGGAGAACCTGCCTGTGTTTTGTATTTGTGTATGTGAGTGAATGGGAACCTGCCTGGTTGTGATTGTGTGTGAGAAAGAATGCCTGAGTCTGTATGAGAGAGAATGGTAAACTGCCTGGCTGTGTGTGAATGGTAACCTGCCTGGGTGTGGGTGTGTGTGTAGTGTGAATGGTAACCTACCTGTGTGTATGAATGGAAGCCTGCCTGGTGGCATGTGTGTGTAAATGGGGGCCTGCTTGGGGGTAAATGAATGGGAGTGTGCCCAAGTGTGTGTGTGTGTGTATATGTGTGAAAGAGAGAGAGCATGTGGGAATTGAGAGTGAGAGCTTGTGTGTGGATGTGAAGGAGTGCATGGGTATGTGGGAGTGGGAGCCTGCATGTGAGAGAAAGCATGTGAGAGCCTATGTGTTTATGTGACAATATGAAGCTGTGTGAGAGAGAATGTGTATGTCTGTGTGTGTGTGGGGGGGGGGGGCGGATGGGAGCCTGTGTGTGAGAGACAGCAAGTGAGAAATGAGAGCCTCTGTGTGCGATAAAGTGGCAGCCTGCATGTGAGAGTGAGAGCCTGTATGTGTATGTATGTAAGGGAGTTAGAGCCTGCATGTGAGAGCCTGTGTGTCTATGTGTGAGAGAGCATGTAAGAGTGAGAGCTTGTGTGTGTGATAGCATGTGAGAGGGAGAGCCTACATGTGTGAGAGTGCATATGAGAGTGGAAGCCTGTGTGTATGTGAAAAAAAGCATGCAAGAGTGGGATCCTGTGTGAGAGTAAACTTGTGTGTGAGACTATGCATGTGAGAGAGCACCTTGAGTGGATATAGAGGAAGGAAAGAAGGAGGAGAAACAGAATAAAAGAACCTGAAAAAGGAATAAGGAAAAGACAGAAAAGGGGGGGGGGGGGGGGGAAGAGATTAGGACCAACCGATTAGAAAAATAAGATCAGACAACAAAGGTAAAAAATATATATTTTGCCTTTCAGCAATTGGAATATACCATCTTTGGGAATGTGCATTTCTTATATATTTGTATTTTGCTTTTTCTTCAGTATTCCAGAGTTCACAGTCTGGTTTCTCTGGCTTTCTATTTCAGTTTTCCCTGCATGTTCCTGTTTCTAATTTATAAACCCTTATTTTGTATTAGGTAAGGGTCTGTCTGTGATGCACATATCTGTAGTTTCTTTGGCTTGTTCCTTTTGCCCAGTAGGTGGTGTATTAGGGTTCTAGGGCATGGTGTGTCACACACAGGCTCTCACAGGCACGTGTGCGGGAGAGAGAGCCTGTGTGTGTGAGAGAGCATTGGCATGTTCAGTATATGAGAGAGAGGGAGTGTGTGAAAGAATGAATGTGTTAGTATGTGTGTGTGTGTGTGTGTATGTGTGAATGAGAAAGATCTCCTACTTCCCCCAATCTATGATAATCTCAGGGTGAGTGGAAATAAAAAGGTCTCAGCTGTAGAGAGCAGGAGATTTTTTGTAATCCTTATTAGTTTGAATTATTGAGTATAATTTGATGTTTCTATTATTTTGAAATATTTTATTTTTTTTGGAGGGGGGAATATTAGAACAATTTTTAATTATTGGATGTTTTATTCATCAGATGTTTTGAAATATTTTATTGATGTTTGGGAAATATTAGAGCACATTTATGCAAGTTTTTAAACTTATTGGATATTCATCAGCTGTGTTGACATTTATTCTTTATGATAGCATGGTTTTAATATTATGAATTATTTTATTGCTTAATGTTTTGCAAAGAATAATAATACAGTCGAGCTTCTGATTGCCAGTACATTGTTGGCATGTTTCTACTTTGTATTTGGTGAGGATTTGTCTGTATTTTAAAGGTCCAATTCTCATGTAACTTAAATTCTTGCTGTGAAAATGATGGTATTTATCTTCACTGGCTTTTACGACATTATTTATTCATTTATTTATTTATTTATTTATTTATTTCAAATCTCTTCTATACCGTCGTTAAGTTAGGTAACCATCACAACGGTTTACATAGAGGCACGATAAAGTGAAATATGAGTGGTATAGATTTACAAGTTAAACATGTGCCATCAAAGTACGGTAATATTTTAGAATAATAAACTATGTGTATGAGTTAAGCCTATCTGTATGTTATGAAATCTTATGCAGATCGAATTTAACATTAAGATACATTTATAGGTTAAAAACATCAACTGTTTGCTTGGTGCGACCTTTTCAATCAACTGTATTTTTCGTTCTCTTTTTCTTTATAAAAGGCTTGTTTACAGAGCCAGGTTTTCAAATTGGTTCTGAATATTTTAAAATCTCTCTGTAGCCTTATCTCGAGTGGCATGGTGTTCCACAGTAGGGGTGTGCATTCGTATTGAACATAAATGTAAAACGCTACTTATTTTTTTTTTTAACTTAAAAAAGTGATAGGACATAAACGATCGGATTTCCAACTTATTCAACATAGCTATGTTGAATAAGTTGGAAATCGCGATTGTTGATCCAAAATAAAATTTAAACCCCTCACCTTCCTTAGTCCCCCCCCAAAGACTTACCACAACTCCCTGGTGATCCAGCGAGGAGTGAGGACGCCATTTCTGAAAGCCTTTCCGAGGAGCACGTGACGTCGGCGTCACGTCGGAGTGACGCGGCGTCACGTGATTCCCCGCGGGTTCGCGCCGGAACGCTCGTTCAGCCCAAAAGGAACTTTTGGCCAGCTTGGGGGGGCCTCCTGACACCCCCAAGCTGGCCAAAAGTTCCTTTTGGGCCGAACGAGGATCCCGGAAGCGACCCTCAGGGAATCACGTGACGTCGGCGTGACACGGCGTCACGTGATTCCCCGCGGGTTCCCTCCGGCACCCTCGTTCGGCCCAAAGGAACTTTTGGCCAGCTTGGGGGGGCCTCCTGACCCCCCCAAGCTGGCCAAAAGTTCCTTTTGGGCCGAACGAGCGTTCCGGCGCGAACCCGCGGGGAATCACGTGACGCCGCGTCACTCCGATGTGGCGCCGACGTCACGTGCTCCTCGGAAAGGCTTTCAGAAATGGCGTCCTCGACCCCGCTGGACCACCAGGGAGTTGTGGTAAGTCTTGGGGGGGGGGATTAAGGAGGGTGAGGGGTTTAAATTTTTATTTGCACATATGGACATATACTCAACTCATTGAATTCTGTTATGTCCATATTGACCGCAAATGGGACCCCCCTTTGGACATATGGACATATGAACTTAAACTTTTGCTCTGCACATCCCTATTCCACAGCACAGGACCAGCCAGTGACAGTGCTCTTTCTCTTACTTGAGTGAGGTGTGCTGATTTAACAGAGGGGACGGTTAATAGAGCCTTATTTGCAGATCTCAGGTTTCTGTGCAGGATGTGTTGTACACGCAGTGCTGTATTAAGCCAGTTGGCTTTTTCATCGTGGATTAGCTTGTGAATTATACATAATGCCTTGTATTGAATTCTTTGTTCAAATGGAAGCCAGTGTAGTTCGGCAAGTGTTCCTGTAATATGGTCACTTCTTTTTTTGCCCATCAAAATTCTAGCAGCGGAATTTTGCAATATTTGCAGTGGCCTAATCGTCGATTGCGGTAGCCCTAATAGCAGAAAGTTGCAATAGTCTGTACTAGCGAATATCATTGCCTGTAGAACTGTGTGAAAACTGTTTATCGTTAGCAGGGGTTTCAGTCTTCTCAGGTCATTATGGCCCTCTCTTCCTCATTTCTATTTTAAACAGAAGTTTGCTCTTTATTAATTTCATTTGCATGCAGAAAATGATTTTGAATATTCTTGCAAAAAATATTTTTTTCTTCACGTATTTTATTATAGCTGCTGTTAGTAGATTTAGGAAATTATTTTAAGAGACAGATGTAGCTAGTTTTCCTTCTAAGGATTGCGTTGCTGTGAGCATAAAATTGATAGGAATTTTGCATCAAAGAAAGTAGTGCTCACAAGGTAATGTAGGAGGATGGACTGTGTTCTAGGGCATCTGGCAGCTGCAAAGGTTCTGATGCACCACCAACTTCAGCAGTCACCCTATTCCCTGGTTATCCCTGCTATCTATATGCTAGTAGAGTTTAATTGTCATTTTTTATAAAGAGGTAGGGCATATTAAATGGTATACTTTGTGGGGCGGATTTTAAAAGGAGCGCGAATAGCCTACTTTTGCTTGCGCTCCAGGCACAAACAAAAGTACGCTGGATTTTAGTAGATACGCGCGGAGCCGCGCGTATCTGCTAAAAACCTGGATTGGCGCGCGCAAGGCTATCGATTTTGTATAGCCGGCGTGCGCCGAGCCGCGCAGCCTACCCCCGTTCCCTCCAAGGCCGCTCCGAAATCGGAGCAGCCTCGGAGGGAATCCTCTAACGCCCTCCCCTCACCTTCCCCTCCCTTCCTCTACCTAACCCACCCGCCCGGCCCTGTCTACACCCCCCCCCTTACCTTTGTTGGGGGATTTACGCCTCCCGGAGGGAGGTGTAAATCCCCGCGCGCCAGCGGGCCTCCTGCGCGCCGGGCCGCGACCTGGGGGCGGGTACGGAGGGCACGGCCATGCCCCCGGACCGCCCCGGGCCGCAGCCACGCCCCCCGTACCCGCCCCCAAAACGCTGCCGACCCGCCCCCGAAACGTTGCGACGGCCGGGTCCGCCCCCGACATGCCCCCTCGGAGAACCCCGGGACTTACGCGAGTCCCAGGGCTCTGCGCGCGCCGGTAGGCCTATGTAAAATAGGCTTCCCGGCGCGCAGGGCCCTGCTCGCCTAAATCCGCCCGGTTTTGGGCGGATTTAGGCGAGCAGGGCTCTTAAAATCCGCCCCACAGTGTTTACCATCTGACTACTTGTCCCCCATACTATGACTACATATAAACCATATATCTTGGCCATAACAAGAAGGGATGTGCAATCGTTTTTCCCGAATTAGGCAATGTCAATGAAATTGCCTAATTTGGAATCGTTTGGGAGAACCAAAAAATGGTTCTCCGAAATTTCAGGGAAAATTCATTTTTGAGTTAGTGCACGCTAACAGGCATTAGCGCGCACTAACTCCCGATAGTGTGCACTAACCCGAAAATTGGGGCCCCCAAACACCCCCCCCCCCTGAACCGTGGGAAATTTGAAACTCCCACAGGGGGGCCCCAAAATGAAGCCTGACACAAAATGTTTACCTGAGGCACATGTCTAATAACAAGTCGTCATTGCAGAGAGGTACCATTTACATGTTCATAGAACTTTACCATTTGGACAACTACAGCAACTCCATCTGGAGTTCAGAGCAGCCACTTCTCTCTCTCTCTCTCTCTCTTTTTCTCTTTCTCTCTCTCCATGAGGAGTATCTAGAAACCTCTCCAGCAGCCAATCTCAATCCAGAATCTACTCAGTGGTCTTTCCCACAGAGGGTTTTTTGGAGCATACCATTCTGCATTAGGTTACCAGGGCTACTTATGTACAGCCCTTAACATTCTGTACAACTTCATACCTATCTCCCTGCACTTAATTCAAGTACAAACTTACTTGCCAGTCTATCTGAGATGTTTCTGCATTGTCTGAGGGTGTTATCCTTTCTTTGGATTCCTGTGGATCCCACACCTTGATCACCATTGACTGATCAAATAAGATGATGTGTGACACATATGCAGCATATTACAAACATTGCACACTTTGGTACGAGTCAGCCAGGAAAAGTACCCAATATGATTCACACAGTAAAAGCATTTTTAAGAAAGCAAGTGATACGTAGTAGCTGCCCTGGTGGTCCAAAGTATATTATTGTAGCACCTGCTACAACCATTGAACAGGGTGCAGAAATAGCATTACCAGGGAGAGCAAGAGTTGATATTGTTTATCTGCTATAAATACTCCGAAAGAGGTACCCGTCACTCTCAATATTCCCTTCAAACTTGCCTTGCAACATTTCACACAAGGACTCATACCTTATCCTAACCATCCTGCAGAACTTTGTTCTGAGGATTCCAATCCAACATTTATGTATACAGCGGGCTCTACCTTAATATGAGTATCATGGCAGGATTCAGAAAACTTAGCTATCACCTCTGTCATCGGTAAGTAATGCTCACAGCAGACTTGAATAGTCACAATGCGTTAATGCTTGCAGTTTTGTTATATCACTTCCTACATTCTTGGAGGAACCAAGCCCATACAAGAGCAATTAGTAGCCTTGATCTTTGCTTCTTTTTCCTCTCCTGCTGACAATGCAGGTACTGTATGTACTCAGGCACATAGGCAATCATGCCATCCAAAAAGGAGACAGATGACTGATTCCCCTGGGGGTCGTGTCATCACCCATTTGGTTTAACATTTATCTGACTCGTTTGGCAAAAATCATAAGCAAATTCAGGTTATATTATTTCATCTATGCAGATGATACTGAGATTGTCATGACACTGGACCCCAATCCAAGTAAATCTATTGGAAAACTGAATCATTGTCTTGCGGCCATTTCAGCCCAGCTAATTAGATCTGGTCAAATGAACCCTAGTCAGGTGCACTCTCATTTTTCTGCATGAGGCTTGACATCTATTAAAATGTTAATAAGAAAAACAGGGGCCACAGATGCATACATCTATCCATCTTAGCTAAGCCAAGTCAAATCACACCTCTTGGGGGTAAGAATGGTGTGCTGGCAGAGTTTGAATTAGGGGCAGCTCGGAAGGAAGACCATGAGGCTAGCCAGGGAAGGTTCAAGGCTCAAGAATAATGGCTTCAATGAAAGATCCCCAGACCACGCCCTGAGGGCTGTGATTGACAGTGGGGGATGAGGAGGGAGGGCAGTGAAAAAGGAGTTGCTGGGAGCAAGAAAATGTTCCTAGAAGTTAGTATCCTGCCCACACTAAAGATGAATATATTCCTAGATTTATATACCTGTTTCAGCTTTTTCCACATTACTTTCCTGAGAGTTTATTCACTTTATTGCAGGGGACATTGACAAAATTTATATGGCATAATAAGCAGGCCCGTATTAAGCTTCGGATGCTTTGGAGGCCGAAGGAGTCTGGGGGAATGGCACTCCCTTACTTGAAGACTACTATTGAGCAGCAGGGATTATGGGTGCCTTGGTTTGGTTACACAGAGATCAGATGTTACCTTAGTATTCTTTAAAAGTCTAATTATCTGGGGGTCTAGATATGTCAATGCTGTTATTGCAACCCGAGAGGCTCCAGGGAGCATGAAAGGCTTGCTGTGCGAGTCCACACATATCTCACACTATAAACATTTGGAAGGCTGTGAGTAAGAATTTAGGTTTTCTTGTAGATTGTTATTGGGAATCATGCCTATAAGATGCATTCTGAAGATGATGTCTATCACCCTGCATAAAGAAGTGGCTGATTGGTGGAAATTTGGATTACAATTTTTTGGGGCAGATTTGGGTGGAGGACGATATTCAGATGAAATTATTTAATGATCTCCAAGAGGAATATGAGATGCTACAGATATTGAAATATTTTTACCAAAGATTGTTGAGGAGCTAGAAGGTTACAGGAGGTGGGGATAGGAACAGAGGGTCCTTAATCCAATTGAGTGAGTTATTGCTCAAGAAGATATTCCAAGGCATGGAATTTCAAAGTTTTACAAGGCAGTCTGAAATTTCCAGATGGAACAAGATTCCCTGTTATGCTTAGAGGTGCTCTTGATAGAGGCCTGCACAAGGTGCTGAATGCTGATATTTGGAGGGCCATATGGAGAAATGTACATAAAGGGGCGGATTTTAAAAGGAGCGCGAATAGCCTACTTTTGTTTGCGCTCCAGGCGCAAACAAAAGTACGCTGGATTTTAGTAGATACGCGCGGAGCCGCGCGTATCTGCTAAAAACCTGGATCGGCGCGCGCAAGGCTATGGATTTTGTATAGCCGGCGCGCGCCGAGCCGCGCAGCCTACCCCCGTTCCCTCCAAGGCCGCTCCGAAATCGGAGCGGCCTTGGAGGGAATCCTCTAACGCCCTCCCCTCACCTTCCCCTCCCTTCCTCTACCTAACCCACCCGCCCGGCCCTGTCTACACCTCCCCCTTACCTTTCTCCGGGGATTTACGCCTCCCGGAGGGAGGCGTAAATCCCCGCACGCGAGCGGGCCTCCTGCGCGCCGGGCAGCGACCTGGGGGCGGGTACGGAGGGCGCAGCCACGCCCCCGGACCGCCCCGGGCCGTAGCCACGCCCCCGTACCCGCCCCCAAAACGCTGCCGACACGGCCCCGAAACGCCGCGACGACCGGGCCCGCCCCCCGACACGCCCCCGACATGCCCCCCTCGGAGAACCCCGGGACTTACGCGAGTCCCAGGGCTCTGCGCGCGCCGGTAGGCCTATGTAAAATAGGCTTCCCGGCGCGCAGGGCCCTGCTCACCTAAATCCGCCCGGTTTTGGGCGGATTTAGGCGAGCAGGGCTCTTAAAATCCGCCCCAAAGAGTAAATAGGGGTGTGCAGGGATAAAAAATGTTTGTTTTTTGGTTTATTTTCAGGAGGGATTTTTCCCATGAATTTTGTTTCATGGAATGTTTGATTCATTTCATTCATTAAAAAAAAAAAAAGAAATATTACTTCCCCCCTAAAAAACAAAAAAATGAAATGGGTCTCCTATCCCCACTACCCATCCCAAGGTCTCCTGTCCCCATCACCTATTCCTTTCATCCAGATAGGATCCCCCAGCCCCCATTAACCTGGTCTGGTAAGGATCTGGTGATGAGGCCTGGGCCTGAGGCCGTAGTTTGCCACGACCTCGGCCTCAGGCTACAGAAGGCTGACGCCTTAGCCTTGGCTTAGGCCAGAGCCCGAGCCTTATGTTGCAGCCCAGTCTGGAGACTGGGTTCCAATGCTGGTGTCTCAGCCTAAATCTATGTCCACACCGGGGCCCAGTCCAGAGGCCTGGGCCAGAACCTGAATCCAGGCCCGACAACATAGTCTGGCCCAGAAACTGGGTTCTCACACTTGGGCTTTGGCCTAGGCCAGGGCTTAGACCCAGGTCTGGAGGCTGGGTCCCGACACTGGGGCCTTGGCTCAGTCCCAGACCCGATGTCTGGTCTTTATCCTAAGTTGGAACCTAGGTCCAGGATTGATGTCCAGGCCCAGCCCAGAGATCCCAGAGCTGGGGCCTGGCCTGAAGGCTGGGTGCTGATGCTTTGGCCTCAGCCTAGAGTTAGGCCCAGGCCCAGAGCCCAGGCTTTGGAGCTCCGATAATTGCATCCTCTTCTTAAACTGATACCATCCACTGTGGTTGCATTGGAGTTCATTAACTCTGGTGCATCCTGGTCAACAAAGGGCACCATTTTTCTGTACAGGACCTGGCCTGGCCACTTCCTCCGATACCCTATGGATCAGGTAAGTGTTTGGGAGGTCTCGGGTTTTGGCTGAGACCCTGGTGTCAAACCAAGCCTAGGCTAGGACCAAGGCACCGATCTTGGGCCTTGTCTGTGGCCCCTTCTTTGGGCCTTGGCCTATGCCCTAGTTGAGGTCTCAGCTTTGGACCTTGGCCTAGGCTGAGGCACTGGCGTTGCATTTGGGCATAGGCTGAAGCCCCTGCCTTCTACCTTGAGCTATGTCTTAGGCGAGGCCTAGCTCTGACCGAATGTTTTAAGTGAATTACACGAATATGGTTCATTTCATTTGGGGGACCCTCAATTTGTTTCTGGGCTAATGAATGAAACAATTGCCCTTATTCTTTACATTTTGTAAATTCTTTTAAAATGAATGCACATCCCTAGTGGTAAGCACATAGAATTAATGGTCAAGCTCCTCCACAGAACATATTAGTTCCCTGCTTATTATTAGAGATGTGAATCGTGTGCCCGATCGTCTTAACGATCGGGTTCAGCTAGAGGGGGGAAAAAATCTGATCGTGGGTGATGTGGGTGATGTGAATCGGAATTGGTTCCGATTCACATCATTATTTTTTTTTTAGTGAGGCCCGACCCTTTAAAATTAACCCCTTACTTTCCCCCACCCTCCCGAACCCCCCCCAAAGCTTTTTATGAATACCTGGTGGTCCAGTGGGGCGCAGGGACCGATCTCCCGCTCTCGGTCCATCGGCGCCATTTTGGCTGCCACTCAAAAATGGCGCCGATGGCCCAATAAAAAAACAACCCACCCGACCCTTTAAAAACGACCCCTTAGCTTCCCCCACCCTCCCGAGCCCCCCAAAACATTTTAAAATTACCTGGTGGTCTAGTGGTGGTCCTGGGAGCGATCTCCCGTTCTCGGGCCGTCGGCTGCCACTCATAAAGATGGCACCGATGGCCCTTTGCCCTTACCATGTGACAGGGTATCCGTGCCATTGGCCGGCTCCTGTCACATGGTAGGAGCACTGGATGGCCGGCACCATCTTTAAAGATGGCGGCGGCCATCTTTACGACGGCGGCGGCCATCTTTAAATACGGTGGCGGCCATCTTTAAATATGGCGGCAGCCATCTTTATGATGGCGGCGGCCATCTTTAAAGATGGCGCCGGCCAGCCAGTGCTCCTATCATGTGACAGGGGCCGGCCAATGGCACGGATACCCTGTCATATGGTAAGGGCAAAGGGCCATCGGCGCCATCTTTATGAGTGGCAGCCGACGGCCTGAGAATGGGAGATCGTTCCCGGGACCACCACTAGACCACCAGGTAATTTTAAAATGTTTTGGGGGGATTGGGAGGGTGGGGGAAGCTAAGGGGTCGTTTTTAAAGGGTCGGGTGGGTTTTTTTTTTATCGGGCCATCGGTGCCATTTTTGAGTGGCAGCCAAAATGGGGCCGATGGACCAAGAGCGGGAGATCGGTCCCCGCGCCCCCACTGGACTACCAGGTACTCGTAAAAAGCTTTGGGGGGGGGGGGGTTTCGGGGGGGGGGGGGAAGGTAAGGAATTTGTTTTATAGGGTCGGGGTGGGTTTAGGGGTTTTTTTGGTGTGCCGGTTTTCCCCGCCCTCCCCCGATTTACGATTTTTCACGATAAATCGGGGGAATTTCTATTGTATCGCAACTCTTAATGATTTTTGATGATTTAAAATATATCTGACGATTGTTTTAAATCATCAAAAAACGATTCACATCCCTACTTATTATATCAGATTTTTGTCAGGCGCTTCAGATTTGTGTTAGAGAGGTGTTGCGTTCGTGCCTGTTCTCGCCCTCGCTCCACCCTCTCTACCTTTGTGGTGACTCCCTTCGGGTCTGACGGACAGATGCTGCCGCGGCTTCTCCTCGCCGCTTCTCCCTGGAATCCTCGGGCTGGCCTGACGCTGCGGATCCGCCATGTTCCTGATGACGTAAGGGCGCGCGCGCTCCAGAGTTTGTACCGGCAAGGGCACGAACCTCGGGGCGTCCCCCCATAGTGACGTCATCCACTTCCAACTTAAAAGGTCTTTGCTTGCAACTACGAATTGAGTTAGCAAAGGGAATTCTTTCTCTGCTGCTCTGCCTCTACAAACTTACCAAGGGGTACCTGCTCCTGTTCTTGATTTCAGATTGCTAAAATGGGATCCAGTACTTGCTCCTCGAGGGCCTATGTCCCTGAAAGCTCAGAATACTCCTTACTGCCTGAAAGCGATCACAGACGTGAACACTGTGAGTTCTATCACAGATAGGAACCGGTACTCGCTCCACGAGGGCCTATGTTCCTAATCTCTGAAAACTCTCTTCTGTCTAAGACGTTATCGCAGGTGCGGAGATTGTGAGTTATTATTGTAGATTGCAGATAGGAACTGGTACTCGCTCCACGAGGGCCCATTTTCCTAAAACCCTTCAAAAACTCTCTATCTCAGAAGCTATCTCATACCTATATGTTGTGAATTACTATTACAGATTGCAGATAGAAACCGGTACTCGCTCCACGAGGGCCTATGTTCCTAAACCCCTCCAAAGACTCTCTTCTATTCCAGAAACCATCTCATACACAGATATTGTGAGTTCTTATTCCAGATTGCATATAGGAACCAGTACTCGCCTACGGCTCCTGTTCCTGAATATACTGAAGACTCTCTGTTGCATAGAAACCATTACATACAATTGTGAGTATATCATCTACTACTGGTTATGTATCCACCATACCCTGTCTACTCACTACCTATAGTCTTTCTCTACAGCTCAGCAACCCAGAGATTGCAGTTCCAGGATCGGAGGGACTTCAGCCCTGCTGGGCACATCAGCTCACTACTGCCACCTCTGGTGGTTCTACTTCCTGTCTAATAAAGAACTATCTGTGTTTGTCTCCATACTCCAGCCTAGCCAGTGGTCCCTCTCAGGATATCTTCCTGGGGGCGCTGTCATCTGCCATCGGCCCAAGGATTCTCCAGTTTCCATTAAGTGTTTATTCCTTACACTACTAGAGCGGTATCATACAGACTGCCACTCTGTGGGAGCCAACCCACAACAGATCATTAACTCCGCCTATGGAGTTTTACAAATTGCTATCTCCTCCCCTTGGGGAAGCAGATCCATAACAGATTGCTACTCCTCCCCTGGGGAGGAGCTGATCGATAACAGATTGCTAACTTCCATCTGCTTGTTCCACCCATCAGCATAGCAGATTATAACAGATTGCTAACTCCTCCCCTCTGGACGAGCAGATCAATAACAAGAGCTTTGGGCAAGTGGGAACATATCTACATGTGTGGTGGGTTTGTCCTCTAGTTGGGGAGTTGGAGATGCATTGTACTCTGGGCATAGATATCAACCTTGAATCATCGCTTTGCTTGTTGGGGAGGTGAAGAGTTCACAATTTCAATACAGCAAAATGTATTACACTTTGGAAATCTCTGCCAACAATGGCATGTTGGCACCAACAAATGCATGAATTCATTAGTGGAAAAGCACACACACACACACACACACACACACACACACACACACATATATTTATATATATTGGCATATATAGATTCTACCTATAAGTAGAACGAGAACCTGCTAGGAGTCAGCTTATGGCTACATATGGTGCTCAAGGATGTATAAGGTCCCATACTGATCAGGGGTGCCTATTCTTCAATACAGTATTGGTTTCAGAAGCATATTTTGTAGAACCCAAGTTTTATAAATAGAAGTTAGCAATATCTGTTTAGATTATGTACAGGTAGTGACTGTGACAGAGGTGGGCTATAGATGTGATGTCGTCTCTCTTCCAAGCTTGTAATGACAATTGTTATGGTTAAATAATTAATAGTAAAATAAAATAAACTATATATATAAAAAGAGAAGTCTGCCCAGTCCTTATCACCGTGGATCTCATACTTCTTGTTGTTTCTGTATCTAGATACCTCACATTCTAGCCTTACTTGCCAGATATATTACCAAGGTTTTGTGCTCCTATCTAGCCATGTGTGCAAATTCTGTGAACAGCATCTGGAGTTCTTAGACATGGTCTCAGTTCGCTCAGCATTCTACATAATAGCAAAGACTCCAGCTTGGACTATTATGACAGAGCCTGAACCTTCCTGTAAATGCAGCCCCAGAGACGATATCGCAAACACAGGACTCGGAACCCAAACACATGAGGAAATACATGTGAGAGCAACAATTTTACTGACAATTTCAGTCTGTTTCCAGCATTCTCTAATTATGTGGGGAACCCAGAAACACAAGTATGAAGGGGACTATCCAAGACTGACCCATCGGGGTGTGGGCACATTAGTCTATCTGGGGTCCTCCCACCCCATCTTACCTACCTGGAGGAGAGCAGCACTTCATACCTGCATTATTACCTTCTTTGCCACCTTCACTCTGAGCTCACAGTGCTGGCAGGTCCCTTTAGACTACAAGGTCCTTCTCAGTTCACACTTCAGAGTATAGTCAGAAGAGGAAGAAGCAGATGCAGGTAAGAAACACTGTTAACCTGCTGGTGAGAGGAAGGAAGGAGGGATAGGATCAAGCTTGAGTGAAAGGAAGAGGTTGGCACTATTTTAGCACCATGACGCAACAAGGAAGAACTTTGTTGGGGCAAGCTAGTGTGGGTACATCACCCATTCTATTGGATGTTGCCAACCCAAGAGGACTGCCAAAGCAGGTGTATGGTCTTGATTCTGAAACTTTTTACTGCAGTACTTTTGTCTTCTGCTCCACAAATATTATTCTTTTCTCTATTTCTGTCTGTCTAGGATGATAGAACAACATCTGTTTGGTAGGCTGGCCTGGAGAGATCACCCCAATTGCATCCCACTAGGCATGGCCCTGAATCTGCCTCCACTCAATTAATCAAGTCCTTGAAGGGTATATCACAGCACTGGTTGTAGAAAATTAGGCTTTGCAGCAGCAAGTACCCCAGTTAAAAGCAGAGAATGCCATCCAGCCAGCCACTTTCTCTGAACAGGAACACCTGGCACTTTCCCTGTGGAGGGATAAGGCCCACTAGCACTACTCCATGGGGGGATGGATACTGCACAGAACTCCAGATCTTGGAATTCTCAACACAACTGCTCCCAGCATTACATGGGTACAGGGGTTTTTATACAACTTCACAACCCCTTCCTCTTCCTTAACACACCTATGTTACACTGACCTCACAACATGGACAGGAACTGGTTGAGGCCCCTGACACATACTAAGGGCACTGAGGTCAGCTGAAGCCACTACTGCCATTGTTATAAGGGGCAGAACTACTTCTAAGGACAGAATTTGGCACCCTGTCACACATGTAAAGTATATGACGTACCTTGACTTGATATGTTTTGGGGCTTTTGCAGCATTTGGTGGTCTTCTGCTGTGTAAGATTTGCATGTAAACATGCATCTGCCTGTACTATTTAGTGTTAAAATGTACGAGTTGATAACTTTGCATTTTTCCTTTCTGTGAAAGACATTGTAATGATTGTGAAATAAATGGTTATGCTCATATGATTGAGCTATTTTTGTAACCTTTGCATCTGTGAGAGGTTTTGTCTCTTGAATAAAAAAAGGATAGATGTTTTGTTGAGATCTTTGTGCATGGCTCTTTTTTTCTTTGTGAAGTAGGGGTGTGCTTTAGTTTGTACTAAGTGCTTGCGGGTGAATAAACCTGTTATTTCTGGTCCCAAAGGTAAGACTTTTCCCAGCCTTACTATGCTACTGAAGGAATACTTACTAATGCAGCTCTTTTCCTGAAGGTGAGAATGATCTGGCAGAAAAGGGAAGAAGAGGACTTGTGCATGCCATAGGGTTCTGTGCAGAAAATAGTGAACCCCAGAATTCAAAGTTCATCTCACATTATAAAAATTAACAACACACCCTCAATACATCGGCATAATGTATTTACTGGCGACGTCGTGGCTTAGGTGTATGGTCTTGATTCTGAAACTTTTTTACTGCAGTACTTTTGTCTTCTGCTCCACAAATATTATTCTTTTCTCTATTTCTGTCTGTCCAGGATGATAGAACAACATCTGCTTGTTAGGCTTGCCTCTTCACTGAATGTCTGTATCTTTTTGTTCCTCAGTTGCCTATTCTATAACGGAGGAGGAGTAGTAGCCTAGTGGTTAGAACATAAGCCCAGTGGACTGAGAACCAGCATTCAAATCCCATCCCTTCACTGATGTTGGGTATATTTAAAATCATCGGCTCAGTGTGCTGCAGCAGTCAAAAAAGCAAACAGAATTTTAGGAATTATTAGGAAGGGAATGGTGAATAAAGCGGAAAATGTCATAATGCCTCTGTATCACTCCATCTTGGTGCTTGGGTAATTGCCAGGTTCTTGTGGCCTGGTTTGGCCTCTGTGGGAAACAGGATGCTGGGCTTGATGGACCCAGCATGGCAATTTCTTATGTTCTTACAAGCCGTTAAGCCTGTTAAAACGGGCTACATTACATTTTGTTTTCAGTCCATTTTCTAACACAACACCCTTCTACACTTTTTCTCCCTCTCTCCCCCTTCCCCTCGTTCACTCCTCCCCTTTCCTCCACTCAGTCTTACTCACCCTCTGTCTACCACTGCCTTCTTCCCCTCACTCTCACCTCCCTCCCCTTCCCTCAGTCACTCCCACCTCTCTCCCCTTCCCTCAGTCACTCCCCACCCTCTCAGCCCTCCTCCACTCCCTTTTTCTCTGCTCCACAACTTCTTACCCTTCCACTTACTCACATCCCTGTCTCTCACCTCTCCCTCATTCTCCTCTCCCCCTTCCACTTACTCACCTCCCTGTCTCTCACCTCTCCCTCATTCTCCCTCTCCCCTCACTCTTCCCCACCCACTACCTCCCTCCCACACCCTCACCCACTCCTCCCTCCCTCTCACTCAGTCCCTCCCTCCCTCTCTCAGTCCCTCCCTCCCAGTCCCTCCCCCCTCTCTCTCACTCAGTCCCTCCCTCCCAGTCCCTCCCCCTCACTCAATCCCTCCCTCCCTCCCTCTCACTCAGTCCCTCCCTCTCCCTCTCTCCGTCCCTCCCTCTCTCTCCTCCCTCCCTCGCTACTGGCCGCTGCTGCCGCTGCTGCCGCCGCCGCTCGCCGCTACCCGCTGCCGCTACCACCGCCGCCGCTGCCGCCCGCTGCCACTGCCACCGCCCGCTGCCGCTACCGCCGCCGCCGCTGCCGCCCACAGCCACCGCTGCCGCTGCCGCTACCGCCGCCGCCCGCCGCCGCCGCCGCTACCGCCGCCGCCCGCCGCTGCCGCCATGTTTTTTTTCCTTACGCTGCCTAAGACCGACGTGCTCGCCCGCACATGCGCAGTAGAGCTGCTCTCTACTGCGCATTTGCGGCACGTCGGTCAACCTTCATTTATTAGGTTGATATTGCTTTTTTCCCCATTCCCTCAGACACCCATCTAGATTGTAAACTCTTTGAAGAAAGAACTTATACATGAAGTCTAACAATGCTCTAAGATTAGATTAGAAGTGCAAAATTTAAATAAAAAAGACCTGCAGTGTCTCCATTTTGGATAATTTATCTGCAAAGCTTCCTAAGATAACACTAACCTGGTTGAAAAATACAATCTAAAAAATGAAATACTTGTAGCCTTTCTTATTGCAGATTAGTACATATAAGATGTGGGGTCCAAATATTGACCTGGTCTGCTCTTTAAGGCCTGGATTTATTAAAATGCACTAAATATCACATGCGATAGAAAAAGGGGTGTGTTTTATGGTAATAAGCTGTTTATTGCAAAGTGCACTATCTTAGCATTTCACATAGGTATTACCACAGACTGCAATAACATTTTTGCACTTAGTACCACAATTGTTGCAATTCCTACCTACAACCACTGTAGCTATAAGGCCCTCATACTAGATGGGAATTTATACTTCTATAGGAGGCCCACCTAGCTACTCGAGGTGAGGTGAGAACAGTGCACTCTTGTGAAGATTTGATGACCTTCGGAGTGAGGAATCTCACCCAAAGAGGTGATTTGTGCAATGTTCTCTCAACCTAGCTTCACAAATCTTCACAAGAGTGCACTGTTCTGTTCGTACGTCGCACTCTGCATTTCAAAGTGGCCCCTAACCCCTACACTAATACCTAAACCTCACCTCGAGTAGCTAGGTGGGCTTCCTATAGAGGTATAAATACCTACCTAGTATGAGGGCCTTATGGCTAGGCTCTCTCCCTCTCCCCTAGCAGCTTAAAATGCTGAAAACACTATTTGCAAAGTGTGATAAAGCCATATTGCATGGCTTAACACAAATGAAAAAGGTGTAGTTAAAACTGTACAATATGGCTTCGCAAAGCCATCCCACTTGGCTAGAAATCCCACTCCTCCACTTTTCCTAATTTGCATCGCACCATGCGTTATGGCGTTTTCGCATGCGTTAAAGGTGCTTTTCGCATGCGAAAACGCCATATAGCACTTTGATAAATGACCCCCTAAGATAGGAACCCCACTTTCTTACTCTCACAGGGACAAGAAATACACCATTAGTCAAATCACCCTTTAATTTGGCAAACATAAAACAAGAAACAGAAAATATGGCTTTCATTCAGCCTTCTGGTGGGGTTGCTCAGTTCCCACAGTTTCTCCTTTCCTTGGTCCTTTCACTTTCCCAGTCAGGACCAGTTTTCAGTTCCAAGTCTCTCTCCTTGGTTCTTATTTTCTACTAGAGCTTCCTGTTGCCGATCAATCCAAGCTGCTGGTTCGCTGCTGCTTCTCTTTCTTTCCTTCTCTCGTCATTCTTTCCTCTCTTTCTAGTTTTTTATCTTGTCAGGGGAGAAAAAAATCCCTTCCCTTTATTGATATTCGCTTTCTTTAAAGTGGGCTGGCTGAGATCCCTTAGTGCTCTTTTTCTTAAGGTGATGCAGCTTTTTCTCATGTTCTTTCCTTTTATAGATCCACCCCATCCCCCACAGCTCTTCACTCTGGCAGGGATCATTTGCCCCAATTTGAGGTGCTTCCTGATTATGCACCCCATCCGTGTCTGGCCCTTGCACAGGCCTGCTCACCTCTCTGGCTCCTCTGCAGGTCCTGGGTCAGCCTCCTCAGCGAAAGCCGTGAGCTCCTCCAGGCCTTGGCATCCCATGGCGGCAGTCGCCGGGCCTTCCACTGCGCACCAGGCCTCACGCCGGAGTTCGGCGTCTCCCGTGGCATTGTCCACACCCCTACACACGCGCGGACCGCCCGGCCTCTTGTAGGACCAGGGGAGGGTCCTATCTCCGCGGCACGCCCTGATTGAAGGAACTACTTAAGGAAGTTCCTGCCTGTACTTCCTTGCCTTGGCAATCGGGTTGGCATTGTATTGTGTGCTAGATTGTCACTGCGTACTAAGCCTTGTTCCAGTCTCGTTCCAGTCTTGTTCCAGTCTCGTTCCAGCCTTGTTCCAGGATCCTACTGTTCCCGCCTTGTTCCTGCATCCTACTGTTCCAGCGTCTGTCTGTTCATCTCCCGGTAGTACCCTCGGATTGTCTCTCTGGTACTGACCTCAGCCTGTTCCTCGACCCTTCTGTCTGCTGCCTGCCTCCTGACCTCTGCCTGCCTTGTGACCTCATCTGACCTCCGGAACCTGACCTCTGCTTCGTTGACTACTCCTTGGACTGACCCTCAGATTTTGACATCTGCCTGATTGACCACGTCTCATCTGACCTCCGGAACCTGACCTCTGCTTCGTTGACTACTCCTTGGACTGACCCTCAGATTTTGACATCTGCCTGATTGACCACGTCTCCTGATTCTGGCTCTGTCCCTTGCCTTGTCATCGCCTACGCTGTTCTGGTCCTCCTTGCTCCATCTGACATACAGTCTCGAGTCTGACTGCGCTCCCTTGCTGTCCATGGGCACACCTGTCTACTACCTCTCCAGGAGACCCTGCGAGGCCCACCTAAATCCAAGCGGCCCGGGTCCCTATGGGCTCCACCCGGGGGGACCACAGGCTTCCAGTGGTGAAGCTCATCCAAGCCTCTGTCTCTTCAAGTGCTCCGCCCCCTGGGGGTAGGTGCTTCCTGGCTCCTACCAGGGAGCCATTCTCCACTACTCCAGGACAAGGGTCCACCCCTGAGCGCAACACTTTCCAAGAAAGGAACTGGCCTCCTAGAAAATATTTCAGGGTGTCTAAGGCCCATTTCATTATTTATTATTGTTACTTGCTTCATTCGTAAAAGTATGCTTGACACGAGTTCACATCCATCAACATCAAGTTACAGTACATTAAATAAAACCAGTTAATTACATTTTTATAAGCCCATAAAAAATCTCACAAGGGGACTAAAGAGGAGAGAGCCAGCTGCTTTGCCTGCCAGACAAGCCTTGAAATGTTAGGGAGTTCTTCCTTCTTCTGTCCCACAATGGTTTTCCTGTCCGTAGCGGTCCTGGGCATCTGACGTCATCAAGCCGGGATGCCAGGAGGGGCCTATAAAATCTGATCTGCAGTGATGACAGATTGGGACTGAGGAGGAGAGAACCAGCTGCTTTGTCTGCTTCATGAGCCCTGAATCGTCGGGGAGTTCTTCCTTCTTCTTCCAGGCAGTCCCAGGCATCTGACGTCATCAACCCGGGATGCCAAGAGGGGCCTATAAAATCTGACCTGAAGTGGCGCACAGTTGATGCCGGTGTACTGCAAAAGGGGCACGAGGCTTGAAGAATTCCCTGATGCCCCTCCATTGTGTTTTAAGAAGATCATTGGAAGTAAGTTCTCTCTCTGGAATTTTCCTTTTTGTTTGCATCCTTCTTTGGGTCAAATGGGGAAGAAGAGAAAGGAAACTGTTTGTTTTCCCCCTCCAAATCCTTCAGTTCTTTCTTCTTTTTCTCAACTGACCATTGAAGGTTCATTCAACCTTTGAGCTCCTTCAGGGTTGACTCAGTTTGTCATGGGTTCTCATGCTGCTTCTTCAGGGAACTCCATCTCCCTAAGCCCTGATTTTCGCTTACCACCTGGATTGGACTTTGTGCCTTCAGCAGGTTCTCAGGAAAGCTTGTTACATCCTCAAGATACTTTAAATGTCTCTCCTGTGGCGGGAGAACCTGCTTTGATGGAATTTCAGGACTTTTCTCAGATCACTAATAAGTCTTTAGTAGCTCCAGCTTTGGGCAATGTTATGTCTGCCAACTTTCCTGAAAGACCTGCACAGATTACATTAGAGACACTTTGGACTGCTATTAAGGGATTGGAACAACCTTAAGGGTCTAAGGGGGTCATTTATCAAAATGCTATATGGTGTTTTTGCATGCGTTAAGGCGTTTTCGCATGCAAAAAATGCCTTTAATGCATGCGAAAATGCCTTAACGCGTGCGAAAGCACCATAACGCATGGTGCGATGCAAATGAGAAAAAGGGGAGGATATTGGGGTGGGAATTTTGGCCAAGTGAGCTGGGCTCACAGTTTTGTAAAGCTGTATTGCATGGCTTTAATGTGAATTTTAACTATACCTTTTTCATTTCTGTAAAGCTGTGCAATAGGGCTTTATTGCACAGTGCAATTGTTTTGTAAATGCCATTTTCAGCTCCTAGAGAGCCAGCCTAGCTATCAGGGCCCTCCTACCATCACTGAGGGGGGGGAGGGAGAGAGAGAGAGAGAGACTGACTAGCTGTAAAGCCCTCACACTAGATAGGTATTTATATCTCTATGGGAGGCCCAACTAGTAACTTGAGGTGAGGTTTAGGTATTAGTGTAAGGGTTAGGGGCCACTTTCACATTCAAAGTGAGATGTACGAACAGAACAATGCTCTCTTGTGAAGATTTGATGACCTTCAGAGTGAGGAAACTCACCCAAAGATGAGATTTGTGCAATGTTCTCTCAACCTAGCTTGATGTTTCCCAGGTAGAGAGTCCTAGCTTGATGTTACCCTGGAGAGCCAGCTAGGCTGGCTCTCCAGGAGCTGGTCCCCCCAGTGGTTGTGCGTAGGAAATACAATTCTGGCACTTATCACAAAGTGCAAAAAAGTTATCACAATTTGCATTTCACATAGGTTTTAGTGCATAAGAACATGCCATACTGGGTCAGACCAAGGGTCCATCAAGACCAGCATCCTGTTTCCAACAGTGGCCAATCCAGGCCATAAGAACCTGGCAAGTACCCAAAAACTAAGTCTGTTCCATGTTACTGTTGCTAGTAATACCAGTAGCTATTTTCTAAGTCATCTTAATTAATAGCAGGTAATGGATTTCTCCTCCAAGAACTTATCCAATCCTTTTCTAAACACAGCTATACTAACTGCATTAACCATATCCTCTGGCAACAAATTCCAGAGTTTAATTGTGCATTGAGTGAAAAAGAACTTTCTCCGATTAGTTTTAAATGTGCCACATGCTAACTTCAAGGAGTGCCCCCTAGTCTTTCTATTATCCGAAAGAGTAAATAACTGATTCACATCTACTCGTTCTAGACCTCTCATGATTTTGAACACCTTTATAGTAATAGGCAATAAACTGCCTATTACCATAAAACACACCCCTTTTCCTATCGCATGCAATATTTAGTGCATTTTGATAAATCTAGGCCTAAATTTGAAAATGTGAGTTCAGATTTTGGTCATATTCAAAATCAGGTAATGGGTTTTGATCAAGTAATTAAGGAGAACACAGAACATATCTCTGTTTTAGTGAAGCATGAAGCATTGGGGAAATGCGAGGTGGCTTTGGGTAAGGGTCAGGAATTTACTCAACGAAGATTAGAAACTTTAGAAAACAGTTCAAAGAAATTAAATTTGAGAATAATTAATATTCCCAAGTCTATTCATCTGTATCCTATTGAATTACTTAGAAAATTCTATGTTGAGGTTCTTAAAGTACCCCAGGCTTCAATTCCACTGATTACTAATGCTTTTTATTTACCATCTAAACAAACAGTTCCATTGTCTTTTAGTCTCCCCTTACAGTCTAAGGTTAATGTGGTTGATAATTTAACAGCTATGCTTCAAGTTTCTCAGATTGAAATACAAGGTTCTGCTACTCTTAATTCTTCAAATAATCTTAACCACTTCTTGTGATTTAATTGTTGAAGGTATTTTTAAATTTTGTTTAGGTGAACAGTGAATCTTGGTGCCGATTGATAGAACAAGTACAGGAATGTACTTTAGGAATCCTTGCTTTGATTTTTTGGTATTTCTAATTTGGAGTTGTTCCCCTGAAGCAGTCTCATTTTTTGAGGCGAAACTTGGGCCCCTGTCGGGATTTTGCTCTCTGAAGATCTATGTTTAGAACAAAAATTCGGGGATTATTTCCTGTATAAATATCTATGGTTTGGATTAAAGATCTGATTGCCTAATCAAGAAGTATTTACGCATTAAGAAGTTTGATTGGAGTCCGGATTGCTTTTTTGAGAAGGGTTTATGAACTTGAGAGAATTTAGTGACTAATATAGAATTGTACTTATTCAGATTTTATTTTTTTATTTTATTATTTTTGTATGGATGTGTATGTGTGATTGGTTATGTGTGATATGGTAGAATATTCTCCATTTTTATGTTTTATTTTGTATGTTTATATCTGTGTGGCATTTCTCACATTTTGTTATAAGAACACTGTATTCAAAAAAATATATTTTGTCTTTTGATTGTTAACATAAATTTAAATGTTGAAATAAAATCATTTTATAAGTTGTTCAAATTAAAAAAATTCATTTGAATGTATATATTTTGGTTTTGTTTGAAATTGATTATATAATTGCCCTTTATATTAATGAGGATAGAGAGTCCCCACTGCCTAACAGCAGAAAGTGATGAGGCCTGCTGTTGCTTGTGAGCAGGTGGACTTCCTCCTACTTCCTACCATCTCTGCACTGTCTTTGGTTGTTGATCTGTAGATAGTTATTAGCAAAGTATGACCTCAGTGTTTTTATAATCCCTTACTGGCATACATTATTTATAAGGACATGGAACAAAGTGTTGAAATCACAGCCAGAAAGTAAAGTTTCAAAATATGTGACCGCTTTATTAAACATTTGTACTCACAACATTCAAAGCAATTCAACATCTTTGGTAATCACATTCTGCAAGGACAAGATATCAAATAGCACATAGCATTATAACTGAAAGAGCCAGCACATTTTGTGCATACATGTACATACATTGTCAGGGGTAGATTGGCCTATCGGGGGATCGGGCATCCCCTGTTGGGACAATCGCTCCAGTCACGTGGTCTGCTGTGCGCGGCCGTGACAGAGACACGCTCGGCAGACCGTGTGACGTGTCCTGGGCCGGCCTGGGTGGCAAATACCTGGGCTGGTCCGCCATCGTGTGTCCGCCGCTGTACATTGTTACAAATGGCAACACTACATATACAGAAAAATGATCTGATCCTTTGGCACAATGATGATTACAGCAAAGAACCTAGGAAGTAGAAGTGGCAACCCAATTTCTATAGCACAGCTCTATTGTTAGAATTGATGCCAGCACAACAATGTGATGGCAAGAGAAGGCTCCCAACAGTCCATGTTGAAAGAGTGCACTCAAATGGGACAAGGCAGCAAAGTTGACATAAAGACTGCACAGCATGGAGGCAGTAGTCTTAGCAGATGAGACAGCAGCATAGAGGCAGCAGCAGGATGAGATGAGACAGCAGCAGGTCCATGACTGGACACCGCAGCAAGGAGGCAGGAGGGCATTAGAAGAAAGCAGCAGGACATCACTGGCAGACAGTAGACAATCCTCATCAGCAAGCTCGCACAGGAACTCTGTAGATAGGATGGGCTCAGCAGTCTTCTTCCATCTAGCCAGCATAGGAACTCTAAAGAGGACAGGCCTGACTTGTTGGGAAAAATAATCTTTGAGTGCATTTTTTGAGACTTTGCACCTGTTTACCTCATGAGGCTTATCCTCTTCAGGGCTTTTTGGTGGTTTGGGGGTGGCATTTCTTTTGGAGGTCTACTTCTGGGCCATGCTGAGATCCAGGGGCTGCTGCACAGAGTGGACTCCTTTGAGGATGGGGATGGCATGGGTGTAGGCTGTGGCAGCTGCTGAATGAGTTGTAGTACCACTGTTGTCAAATTATTGGTCGAAATGAAGACAGTGGTTAAGCCCTGTGTAAGGGCTGCTGTTGGCTGTTGCATGGAGTTGGTGTAGTTGATATGAGCCAAGCGGACCAGCCATGCCAGTATAATGGCGTAACTGCACCCCGTGCCTCCTGTCTATGTGGTCAAGTGTGGCCTGCACAGTTGAATTCACTGCTGGTGCTGCTGGATGTGGGGTTTCAGGTTGCAGAGATAGTATCTGTTGCTGCAATGCTGGCATGGCATTTCTAGGCTGATGGGCTGAGCTGGCTGGGTGTCTTTCTCAAACTCCTGTGGGACACGTGAGGTGCTAGAGGCAGCTGGTGACTGGACATGTTCTTCCCATGGCAGGGCAAATACCCCCATTAGGCTTGAGAGGTTGAGGCTGGGATCAAGGTCTATGGGTGACCCAAGCTGTGCAATAAATAAAGGTCTCAACATCCATGAGAAAGGGGGCCACTGAGAGCTGGGGCTGCATGGCTGGTACCTAGGTATAAATAAAAAAATAAAGATAGGTGATGCAGGTTACATTTGTTTTCTTTTTTTATGGGTTTAATATCTTACATCCGCTTAAATGCTTGCACAAAAATCCCATGTATGGATATTTATGTGCAGGGCCCCACTGGGATCCATACGAAGGTGTGGCCTTGTATAAAGATTATGAATTGAAAGAGAAACACACCATCTCTGCCACTGCACCCCAATGTGAGGCTGCTGCAGTGGCTGATTCTTGTGTCTATATAACACAGAATTGTGCATTTTTGAGTTGAAAGTCCAAGGGTCAGGAGTATTTTATTAATTCCCCTTTTCCTGGAGAAATCCCAGGACCAATTTACTGGGACATGGATTTGTGGAGGTTTAAGAGACCTTATAAATGATTTTACATTTTTAAGTTAGAGAAGATTCTTTATTTTGGGTCTTTAGTTGAGAGGAAGTTTTTCTACCCTTCTTTTTCACCTTTTTGCTTGAGAATTTTTATTTCTCATCTGATTCACTTAAGCCTGAAAGAGTCAGTGCTCACACAGCAGAACGAAGGTAAAGATACTCATCCAGTATCCAGAGGAAGCAGAGAAAGCAGGAGAAGTAACAGCAACGAGGATCTTCCTCACAGCATATACCCATCCCGTATGCATCACAGAGGCGCCTAACCGGTACAAAACAGAGGACTGGAAGTATAGAAAAGGATCCAACCAGAGCTACAGCATTATTCAGGTACCATTTACAAGGAACTCTAATTGGGAGGGAGTTGCCCATTGTTCAGAGTCCTAATAGTTCCTAAATATCAGCTGGAAGAGCTGTTAGAGGCCATCAGTTTCAGAAAAGATTAAGGGGACACCAGTAATAGAGAGGAGGGAGCACACAGTTGTTGAATTAAGCATTTATTTCTGGATTGTAGATTTATAAAAGGAATAGTGTATTTTGTATCAAATTAATTTTATTGTGCAAGTGTTCAGTAAAGACTTTATGTTGGAACACCAATCCACTGTCCCTCTGGTTCTTTTAAACACACTTAACACCTTAGATCCTGGAGGAGATTCCCCCACCCCACCCACGAAGATGAATCCATTGAATGGGGATTGAAGAGAGTAGATCGTGACTGTGTATATCACTTAGCCCCGATATCTTTTGTGACGGACCCTGTGAATATTAAATTATTCCTCAAGTTCAGGGTTTACATATGTAAAGGTGCTTGTTAAGTATTTCTACTGCAAAGACTGGGGGACTCAGGGGTGGTGGGTGGGGGGGGGGGGGTGAGGTTGGTAATGGTGGAAGGTAAAAGAGGAGGAGAAGATTTTGGTAGAATGCACTGCGATGCCCTGAAAATCTCTCTCTTAAAATTGCTCACAGTTGGCGGCTCTGCATACCTGGTGTGGCACATAGTTCATTACCACCCCAGGCCCCACTTCGGCCTAAAGAGGGCTCTGCCAATGTAGCTGCCAAGTCATAGGGTTTTACTGTGTGATCACAAGGCTCTCTGGCTGCCACTTGGAGAGCCCGAAGCTTTTCATGGAGTTAGGTAGATAACCTTTCAGTATGGGTTGGCACGGCAAAGGGAAACGAATGCTTCAAATTTCACCCCACCAAGAAAAAATGCTGACATTTGCTCAATATTTCTAAACCTTTTCCAGACTGAAATAAACACAGGCTTGAATCTGTGTTTTAGCATCTCCATTTATAAAGTTGTCAGAAAAATGGAACTATTGCCTAAGACATCTATATAACTGAAGCACTGCTTCAACAGCTTTCAGCATAGATTTTCCTTAATCTATTATTGATTTCACATGCGCATTTGCTCTGATGGATCACTCATTTTATTTAAAACTGCATTTCGAGTATGTCGACATTCTACCTATATGGGGATATACAGTGTTATTTTACCACATCAGGCACCCTCAAGAACCAAAACTAAATATTTATTAGAAAAGTATGGGGAGGATAGCTCAGGAGAGAAACTCAAGACTTCATGTCAGTCCCCTTCAATCAGTTGTGATGTTCAGGTACAATATAATCTTTTGTTTGGTTTGCATTCTCTTATCTAGTCTATGAATAATTCAGGCTGAGTATAGAAGAAAAATGCTGTGCTGTATGTTTCAGAAAATTCTTAAAGGAACACTAATCTTATTGTAGGACAATAAAAGATCTGTCTGTGTATTCTATGAATTCTCCAGGAGATGATTATCTGTTGTAGGGTAAGGAAAACCTCTGTGCATTACTCTTGCATAATTATATGGCTCTGGAAGATTTATATGTATTGTTGTTAATTCCCAGTTTTGAAGATCCTCAAAGATATCTTCTGTTTCTGTAACCCGCTGTGCTATTAAAATTCCTTGAGTTTCCATAATTGCTTGCTTTCTAATAATGGAGTTTGCATTACAGTAACATTGAAAATCATGGCAATTTAAAAGAGAACTCCTAACCCCAGCAATTCATAGGTCTTTTGTTCTGATTTGCAGTCAGTAAATGTACAATACTCATCCAGCTTGGTGCTCTTTCCACAGCACACTTCCTGAAGCTCTCTACTTGTCACCTCTCTGTCCTCAATGTGAACTTTATTTACCACTTCTCTCTGAAGGAATGAAACTAGAACAGATTGAAGAATATAAATATCTAGGTAGTTGGGTTACAGAATGTAGAAAATGCTGAAAAGAAGTAAAAATGTACAACTGGAAATTTAAAAAAAAATTACTTTTTGAACTCTAAGAAATTTCTTAGGAACAACTTAAATTTATAGCTAAAGAAAAGCTATTGAGTGTATACATATCAGTTGAAGGCTACAGAAGTGAAACATAGACACAGTAAAGAGATTATAAAGAAGATACATTCATTTGAAATGTGGTACTATTGAATAATCCTGAAAATTAGTTGGAAGGACAGGATCTCATACAAAAGGAGGCATGAAATGGTGAGAGATGGAAATGTCCTGGTAGAAGGGTCAAAAAGAAAATGAGATTTGCTGGTCATGTATTCAGAGGCTTTGGTGGCAAATTAGTTAATTTAGTACAGGAGAGCAAACGAGAGAGAAAAAGCAGAGAACAGTCTGGGTGGACAATATTAAAAAAGAATCATGATCTGGAAACATGGGCAAAGTAAAGAGGAAAAAATGGCATACTAGATTCATTACGGCTTTTCTCCCATTTTGTGTCTATGGAAAAAACCTTAGTGAATCAGGTCCTGTAGTTGCTAACAATCATATCAAAGATGTCACTTGATCATGATGATGATGAAGATAAATTCCTATTACAGGTTTGAGAAAAATGCATTTTATTTGTGGTTCTTGTGATGGTGATTTTTCATTCTATTAATTATTATTTTGGAAGGGTACATGTAACTTGTCATTTATGTTTTTATCTTATGTTCCTAGCAACCACATTTGCACAGTTTTAGTGAAGAAAACAGATCTTAGATCTAACAAGAGAGTGCATCAACTGGACCTACACATATTGGGGTAGATTTAAAAAAAAAGCGCGATTGCGTTCTTTTGTTCACGCAGCAGGTGCAAACAAAAGTACGCTGGATTTTATAAGATACGCGCATAGCCGCACGTATCTTATAAAATCCTGGATCGGCGAGCGCAAGTACGGGTCCCCCGCAGGCCGGTCCCATTGCTACCATCCTTCTCTAAACCCCTGGTGGGGACTTCGCCAGCGACCGGATCCACTCGACAGGAAGAACCCATGCAGCTGGGAAGGAGTCCTCTGTCCAGCGAGGAGAGACAGCGCCATCAAACCCTGGGTCTGTGCTTTTATTGCACTGGGAAGGGGCATTTTCTGGCCCACTGCCCAGAGAGGCTGGGAAACTCCCAGGCCTAGAACCAGCCTGGGAGGTGGTTCTAGGTTTCACGAAACCTGCTCCCCAACTCGTGCTTACAGTGGCTCTACTCGTGTGATTGAGCATGTGAGACAGGAATGAACTTGTGAGAGATTACTTGTGGGTGTATGTTTATGACTGAGCATGTGAGAAAGAGGGTATTAGCCTGTGTGTGTTTGACTGAGCATGTGAGCGAGGTATGATCTTGTGAGAGAGAGCCTATGTGTGTGTGTGTCTGTGTGTGTGTATGAGCATGTGCAGGAGAACCTATGAGTATGTATGTGTGTGTGTAGGACTGAGCATGTGAAAGAGAATGAATGAGGATATGTATGTTTGTGTATAGTTGAGCATGAGAGAATGAACAAGTATGTATGTTTATATGATTGAGCATGCTTGAGAGACAGAATATGAGTGTGTGTGAATGACTGAGCCTGTGACAGAGTCTGAGCCTGTATGTGTATATGATTTATTATGTGACAGAGATTGAACAAATATGTGTGTGTGTGTGTGTGTGTGTAGGACTGAGCATGAGAGAGTGAACGAGGATGTGTATGTGTGTGTGTATGTGATTGAACGTGTGTGAAAGAAAGCATGGAGAAAATTTGTATGCAACAATCTCCTCCTCTCTCCCTGCTAATCCATGATGATCTCAGGTCATCTGAAAATGAAAATTTTGTTATGTAGGGGGTGTTTTAGTGTGCCCTTGGGCCTCAGCCTGACCCCAGACGGATCCAGGACCGAACCGAGGGTTGATGGTGTGTTCCAGCACGGCGGGACTATGGTTACCCTCTGCCAGGCCTGCAAGCTCCCAGCACGAACAACAAGATGATGTTGGTAGGGGAACGGTCCTCTGACCGTTCCAAGCCATTTCGGACCTGCCGCTTGGATCAGCATGGAGCAGCAGGCCGGCCTGAGGATGAAGGCAGATGGAGGCCTTGACATGAAGACATGACACCAAGGTTGTTAAAGACATGATGTTGAAGACTTCGGGGCCTGCGTCCTGTTGAAGACATGATACCAGGGCTGTTGAAGACATGACACCAAGGCTGATGCAACGGCATCAGAGATGGGGAACTTGACGAAGTCCAGATGAGACGAGAAGCTGGGCAGGAGGACATTGGCATTGTTTCTCAGGGCGCTCTACTCAGCCCACCTCCACGGGTGGACCCAATGGGCTGGTCACGGACCACCCTGTCCCACTGCGTGCCCTACACAGCCCAAGGAGGCTGGTCACAGACTACGCGGAGAGCGGGACGAGTGCAGGAAAGAATCCAGCTGAGGCAGAACTTCGACGACAGAGCCATATGTCATCCGGAGCTCCACAAAGGCTGGCAGGACAAGACGGCTCAGGAGCACAGGAACGAATTCCACCTGCAGGCCACTCCAAGCTCGGGAAAGACATCATCCGAGGGACCAAAGTCAGGACAGGAACAGAAGGCTCAGGAGCAAGACACCAAGGAACCTGGGACATCAGGAAGCGGAAGATCAAAGACGAGACACCAGAACACCTGGACGGGGACCTCAGGCAATCAAGACATGACATGACAAGAAGACGAGACAATGAGGAGCTCCACGAAGAAGACCTGACGAAGCACTGGCAGGCAGGGGCCTCCAGAGTGAAGTAACTTCGATGCAAGGCAAGGAACAATGGCAAGACCAGCCCTTTTATAGGGCTGTAGCAGCAATAGTCCATAGGTGGGGCCCAGGGCATATCCGCCCGTGGGCCCTTTAAATTCTGCAGAGAGGCGCGGCCGCACGCCTAGAGGCAGGAAGGAAGCTGTGCAGGACTGTGGACATCGGCCTGCACAGACGTCAACGTCGCAGATGCAGCAGGGCTGGGCCTGGACGCAGGCCCCGAAGACGGCAGCAGCTCCAGCTGCTGCAGGAGGCCCCGAGGGTGGCTCCAGCCACCAATTGAGCTCAGGGAGGCGGCCTCCTGCTGAGAAGATGATGACTGCGTTGGCAGCGGCTTCCAGCTGCGAAGAAAGGCAGAGAAGTTCGCGGCTCCTGCCGTGGTGAAGCAGGGCACCAGGGGTGGCCTCCGGGCCATGAGAGCAGGAAAGTCCGCGGCTCCGGCCGCACCAGAAGGCCCAACTTCGGTGGCTCCGTGCCGCGTCAGGCAGCAAGGATGAAGAAAGCGGTGAGTGCCTGCTCGCGGGGAAACCCATGGGCAGAGTTCATAACAAATTTCCCAGCTATGCACAGCAGGGGATTTTTTTTCATCCTTATTAGTTTTTATTTTAGGTGATATTTGATATATCAGCTCTTTTGAAATATTTTATTGACTTTTGGAAATGAATAGAGATATGAGTTTTTAATTATTGGATGTTCTATCCATCAGCTGTTTTGAAATATTAAAATTTTTTATTAGTATGGTTTTACTATTTTTGATTTATGTTTCTTGATTTTATGGTTTGATGTTTTATGAGTGTAATCCCACCCCAGTGTGCTGATCTAGGACAAGTGAGGCCAGAGTTCCTGCCCCTCTTTGGGGCAGGAACTCTGACTAGCTCTTATACTTCCTTTACTTCCCAAGGTGTAGGTTCATTGAACTGGGGGAAGGAAGGAGTCCTCTCGGGCCACGATGTGAAGGGGTAGTTTCTTTGCACATTCCTTGTGTTTCCCTTGGGGAGGATGCTGGTCTCTGTTGTGAGTGGAGTGAGTACAGAAATAATTATTCTGGAGCCACTTAGTGTCCAAAATAAAGTCGTTACTGTTAAGCACTGATGGTGAATGTCACAAAACTCAAACTGCAGCAATACAGAAATCTCTCTTTAGTCCCTTTACAGTCTCGTCCCTCTATCTGTGTAGGACTCGCTTGTATCAGGGCAAAGGAGACACCCACTCTTCTTGAATTAAGGTAAAGTGGAGCTCCCAGATGGGCAGGATCTTTAAAATGCTCAAAATCCCTTCCAGGCTGATAAAATAGCAAAGGCTATGGCACGGAGAGTAAATCTTCTCTTTCTCTCCCCAGGGTGGTAAACACCAGATGGGTGTCCCCCGTGCTGTTATCTCCTTTACTCACAGTTAGCAGATCTTCAGGCGCGTTCCTCAGAGGCGTCCCCCTGTGATGATGTCACGCTGCCCGGATATTTAAGCCTACACTTTATTGCTAGCCATTGAGTTAGCAAGGGGATTCTTACGGATGGGATTCGCTCTCCGTACCCAGCTACTCTGCCTCTCCAACTTCTATTGGACTCTTTCTGCTCAGGGGCCTCTTTTGCTTCTTTCAGGTCGCTATCAGGTAACCGGTACTAGCTCCTTGAGGGCCCATGTTCCCTGACCCACTGCCTGCATCTATCTCCTCTTCTACTTGGAAGAATTCGCTACAGACACCTTCAGTGAGTACTACTATCATTCACTCCTCAGAGCTGTCTCCCTGGAACCAGGTACTCACTCCTCGAGGGCCTGCCTCTGTTCCAGCGCCAGTGCCATCTCCTAAGTGGAACCGCTGTGTGAATACTTTGCCAACGAGTCTCCCTGCTCCCAGGGATCTGGTACTAGCTCCTTGAGGGCCAGCTCTCCCTACCTCGGGGCTTCTCCATATTTGGGACTTTGTGAATGTTCTATTGTACTCACTTTCTCAGTTCTCTCCCTACAGCACTGCTACTGGAGGAACCGCTGTTCCAGCACCTGGGGAATACTAGTCCAGCTGGGCTACATCTTCTACTCACTACTGCCACCTCTGGTGGCTTCTCAAACTGTCTAAATAAAGATACATCTGTGTTTGTGTGTCCAAGAGCTGAGCCTGACCTGTGGCCCCTCATGGTACTTCCCCTCAAGGGCGTGGTCAGCTGCCACAGTGTCCAAGGGTCCACCCAAACCTCACTAATTATAACAGTCAGGGCTGGTATCCAAGTGTTTTGTGTTATTTCGAAACCATTGAAAACCAAAACCCATATCCAAGACAGGCTCTGGCTGGTGAATTGGTTACAAAATTGGGATATAGAGGATTTCCTTCATTTAGTGTCTTTTGACACATTTTTCATTTGGCCAATTGGAAAATCAGATTTTCAAAATGAGTGATTTTGGTCAAAATCTTTGAGTGACATTAGTGGTGAACAAAATTATCACTAAATTATCAGAAACTGCTTGCAATGGTCTTTTTGTCATGTTCACAGCGAAGAACATGGGGAATCTTGGGATGGCGCCTTTTTTCAGAATATGATTTTAGTCAAAAATGTTATCCCATTTTTGAGTGATTCGTAAAATGTTTTGGGAGTAGGCAAAGCTACTTTTGTCCATGATAAGGCACCATACATGTGAGCTAACACCACACAACAGCTGTTTAAAGAAAAAGGCATTGATTTTTGAGTAACGACATTTGACCAAGGAACTCTCCAGACTTGAACACTGCCGAAAACATAAGTACCATTATTAAGGATGAGGTGAAGAATTTAATGTTGAAGGAATTTTGTCAGGGACATTATTTCACTGAAAATTTGTGCTGAAATTTGGAATTGGGCTTATTAAATTTGGAAAATTATATTGATTTATTTAATAATTTGTTGTATTCATACCCTGCTCGTTTTAAAGCCATTTTGCAAGCTAACAGTGGGTACACTAACTATTAATTTTATGTTGTTTAATTCCATTTTGAATGCTGATTAAAATGGTATTTTGCATGTTTCTTTTAGATTTCTGGTTGCTGCTGCAATGGGGGAGACAAAGGGTATGCAATACCCAGTATATATATTACGTAGGATGTGTCTGCTTTGATATCAGTTAATGTTGGTTTTGCATTTGTTGTATGTTAATTTTGTGTGTTTTTTATGTGCCCTATAAAACTTTTAAAATAAATAAATGTGATGGAGTATATATGCCTCTCACCACATGTAGACAATGGGTCCAAGGTAACCAAGCATATAAACCAACCATACAGCCCAATAACAGATGTAATCTATTAAAGTTGAACAGATATTTTTAAAAAAGAAAAAGGAAAGAGTATCCCTAGGCAGATCTCTAGCAGAAGGGAGGGACTGAGCTTCACCCAAACCAACAATGACTCCTGAGCCTTAGAAAAGGCAGAAGTCAAATCTGAGGGGCTTAGTAGCTGATGGGAAGCTACACAGCAAGTTTCCAAGGATAAAGGGTCCCTCATGGGCCATGTTCATGCTGCCTCGAGCCTCCAAGCTTCCAGTGCTTAGAAGTCTTGCTGGCATCCATTTTTGCAGTATGATGCAGCAATTCCACTCCCTTATATTCTTGGTTCACTCTAGTCTTTCCCTTATCTTGGAGTCATCTCTGTTCCTTGTTGTGGCCTGCTGTTTGCCTTGTTGGCACTCCTGTCCCTATTTTGCCTTGCCTTGCTATCCTGGCCCTAGTTTGTGGTCTTTTTATTCTGTTTGTCCTTGTAGTATCTTGTTTGTTTAGGTTGTTTGTCCTGTGTGTGGCCCTGTTATTGTGACCTTTCTGTTCTGCCCTGATTCTGGTCCTTGTCCTATGTGAAGGGTGGAATGGGTGTGAGCCCTTTGTGCTGAGGTGTAATTTTATTGAGGATGTCAAAATAGACACAGTATGTTGATAAAAAAATCTTGTACAAAATCACATACAAGTTAAGATTCTCAACATACACAGGTTGTAATTAAACAATTCTAACAATCATAACAGTGATATCATAATAAAATGATGAAAATAGAAATATACTCAATGCAACCATTTTCTTGTATTTTCCCTTATCTCCCTCTAACCAAACAAACCTAAACCCCTCCCCACCACTGCCTCCCCATACACCCCTTATAGAGTCTATAAGAAGAAATAATATACAGGAAAAAAATTGTTTGTGAGTAATGGAGCACAAATATCCTGGTATTTCTGCAGTGTTGTTAATTTCTCCATATATAGAATGGATCTCAGTTTAGCTATAACTACCCTTATAGGAGGAATATCCGCCCATTTCCACCATGCTGCCAATATACACCTTGCAGCTGTTGCTGCCATAGTCAACAATCTCTGTTGATGTTTGCAAGATTTACATCCAGAACACAAAGCAACCAGGGTTTTGGTATTAAGGACATTTTTACAGCCAGCATATCATCTAGGAATTTACATAACATCAACCAAAACTTTTCAGCCTCGGGACAAGTACACCACAAATGTATACAGGATCCAATAGCAACACAATTTCTCCAACAAAGATTACTGCAGGCTGGGTATATCTTTTGTAATTCGAGTGATGACAGATGCCATCTATACAACATCTTGTATCTGTTTTCCACCAATGCAGCAGAAACTGAAATACTACCAGTAGACGCAAAGCATTGGTCCCATACTCCTTCATGCCATTAGTCCCCCACACCTACTTCCCATGTCAACATATGCTTAGACAAGGATGAAGAAGCCTGGTTTAATATAGAGTTCAATTTAGATATTATTCCTTTTATCTTTGGAGCTTTCTCACAGTAACCTGTAACATGCTCCTTGTCACTTCTTTCATACTCACAAATGTTTTAATTGTGCATATGCCAAATAGTCTGATTGTGGAATGTCAAATTCATCTCTTAACTCCTGGAATCTTACTACTTCACAACCCGTCCATATCTGACCCAGCCGGTATAATCCCTTAGATATGCCCGGCCACAAACATTTTATTATATCTAATAGGTGTGAGAAAGAAATAGTCTCTACTCCCTATTATATATTTTTTCCATTTATTCCAAATTAACAGCATACTACTTGTATAGGGGGATATTCTGGCCTGACTCCCAACTTTGGTTTTTTTGTAACCAAAATGTATACTGGTTCAGAGTTGTTCCCAACACAGCTTGTTAAATGTCCACACGCTGCTTTTTATTATCCTTCATATGACATTCAACTACTGGTTTCAGCTGAGATTCTACAAAATATTTGGTTAGATGTGGCAACCCCAGATCTCCTTCTGTCTTAGTCCGATATAAAACACTCTTTGCTACACTAGGGGGCTTCCTTTTCCAAATGAAAGCAAAAATCCTTTTTCTGTAGATGTGTATCTGGAATACTACAAGGTAAAGTTTGGAAAAGATCGCATATCCTGGGAAAAAAAATTAATTTTTACTGCAGCCACTTTCCCTACCCAGGATAAAATTAATCTATCCCAATTATCTAAATACTGCATCAATGAACTTATTAATGATGCATAATTAAGCCTATAAAGATTACTGAAATTAGCACCTAGGTTCACTCCCAGGTATCTTAGCTTATCCTTACTCCATTTAAATGGGAAACATTCTTTCAATAATTGAATCTGAGATCAACTCAAATGAATTGGTAAAACTTCTGATTTGTCCATATTTACTTTAAAGCCAGACATCTTCCCATAAACTTGCAATTCCCTCACCATAGGAAATTGCATATAATGACATTTTAAATTGGCCCTCCCCTACTTCTGATTTATCAGAGGAACTTCTTATAGCTTCTGTCAAAGGCTCTACACTTACAGTGAACAGAAGAGGAGAGAGAGGACAACCTTGCCTCTCACTTCTCTGTACTGTAAAATTATCTGTATAACCTCCATTCACCTTAAGGCATGTCTCATAGCATTATAAAGTTCCTTCACCCAATTAAGAAAGTGATTATCCAGACCCAGCTTTTCCATCACCTGGAATAAAATGGCCAGTGAACCCTGTCAAAAGCTTTTTCCACATCTACTGCAAACAGTATTGATGATTGATTGATGCTCCTCCTTAGCCACATGAATCAGGTTTATAATTTTCCGCACATTATCTGCCATTGTTGTCCCTGGCATAAATCCCCCTTGATGTATTTATTTATTTGCTTTTATATACCGACATCCGTTGGCGTACATCACATCGGTTCACATTATAACAGTTGGAATAGTATGACTGGAGGTCGTACTATTTATACATTGTAACATTAACTTTAATGGGGAACATTAAAACGTCTAGCAATAAACCTTGGTGGGTGAACAATTAAACAAGTATAACGATAGATATTAAGGGATGGTTATGGTAATTTCAGTTTTAGAACTGGGCTAGGGTGTCTCATTAGCGGAAGCAGTATATACAATATATACAATAGAGAATCACAGATACAATATATGCAGAGTGGCATGTACCTGATTTATCTGGAAGGTGAGGGTGCTGAGGGGGATGGGGGGAGGGAAAGGTGATGGGAGGAGATCAGAATGTATTGTACTCAAAATCACTTTGTGCTAAAATCTTAGCCAGTATATGTAAGATCTATGTTTATCAGTGAAATTGGTCTGTACAAGCTACAACATGTACTGATTTTGGTAGAATTGTTATTCCTGCTACACTGGCTGAGGGTATTAGTTGCCGCCCCCCCCCCCCCCCCCCCACCAATGTGATTAAACATCCTAATGGCATAGATAAGAGATCTTTATATTTCTTATAAAATAAAGGCGTGAAGCCATCTATTCACAGTGCTTTCCCAGTTTTGAGATCTCTAATCGCCTCCAGTACTTCTGTTGAAGAAATAGTTTGTCCTGGGACTTTCTCCACCTTAGAACTTAATTTAGGTAGTTCAATTTTATTATTTAGGTTCAATTTTATTATTTAGGTATTCATTAATATCTTTTACTGATGCACTGGTTTCAACCAAATATAATTCCTCATAAAATTGAACAAATCTAAATTTTATAACCGTCATGGTTTCACCTGCTATGCAGGCTCTCCTTGCCCTGTTCCAGTCTGCTGTAACACCTCCCCACCAGCAGAGGTCTCCAGTGAGCTCTGTCCCCAACTGCCTGATCTGTCTCCTTGCTGGCTACCTGGCTCTGCCTGTGTTGCATCCTTTTCTCCACTGGAGAGCCTCAGCGAGCTTCAACCCCAGCATTGCCAAAGCTCCTCCTCGCTGCTTGCACAACATCCAGGTTCCGGACCCATTTAGCCCAGCCTTGCTAGAAACACCTTTTCATTTCATAGAGTCACTCTTTGTTCCTTGACCTGTCTTCTGTCTCTCTTTCTAAGCCTTATGGCCTCTGAGCCTTCTGTTTTCCTGTTCCTAGTTCTGTGGCCTACTCAGGCCTCGCTTTGTGGCCTTCGGACCTTCAGTTCTCCTGGGCCTAGCTCTGTGGCATACTTAGACCTTCCTGTGTCTAGTGGCCTTTGGGCTTTCTTCAACCCTGCCTTTGGGCCTCAATGTTCCTTGTAAAGTATTGTCTTGTCCAGCCTTGTCCAATCCTGTCTGCTTTGTCTAGTCCTGTCCTTATTTGGTCTTGCTGTGTCCTGTCCCAGTCCCTGTCTTGGCATTGTCTTGTCTAGACCCCATCTGTGTCTGTATCTTTGTCCTGGGCTTGTCCCAAAAACCAGCCTTGCTTCAACCTAGCCCAGCCTTGATCCTGCCTATCCAATTTTGTTCCAGATCAGCCCAGCTTGTTTCCAGCCTCCAGCCTTGTACAGTTCAGTCCAGTCTTGCTCCTTTTACCCAGCCTTTTACTACTCTAGTCCAGCCTGCTTCAGCTTCCCGAGTGCATAGTCATTGAAGCCAAGTCCTACCAGCCCCCAGAACTCAAGGCCCCAACCGACAGAGGAGGGGCCTAGCTAGGCAGAAGATAAGCTCAGCTCTAGCCATGTGGTCCTGCATGGCTCCTGAGAGGGTATTCCCTATTCTCAGCACAGCTCCCTGTGACAATAGCTCCATTATCCATTACCAAATTCCCATCTTTGTCTTTGGTCCTTATGATTTGAGATTGTATCATTTTATCCTTTAACTTATGCACTAAATATCTGCCTGCTTTGTCTCCACATTCATAATATGTCTGTTTGACCCCATCCAATTTATAGGCAATATCCTCTGCTTCCAGCATGTGAATCTTATGTCTAATATCCTCCAGTTTTCCCAAAGAGGAATTGCATGGATTATTCTTAAATTGTGTCTCTAAAACAGTTAAGGATTGAAACAGGATTTGCTTTGCTCTTTCCTTTACTCTTTTATTATAAATTCCCAATGCTATCAGATTCCTAATAATCACTGCCTTTAGACAGTTCCACAGAATTGTTTGAGACATCTCTTCAGTTTCATTAATAGCTAAATATTTCCTCAATACAATTTTTAATCCATTGACTGTAATATTTATATTCAATAAATCTATCATTCAATTTAAAAAAAATGACACCTCCCATCTGCTGCCTGACCTTAACCTCTCACCAAACAGGAGCAGGGTCTGACCCTGTAATATTCCCAATATCCATTATCTTAATCACAGCAACGAGCGTTTTTTCTACTAAGAAAATGTCTATTCTAGAATATGAATTGTGTGGCTGCGAATAAAAAGAATAGTTTCTCACAGATGGATGGCAAATCCTGCAAATACTTACCATGTCAATTATCTATTAACCATTTAAGATATGATCTGTCTCGCCTGGAGGCTACTTCACCTTCTGAAGAACTGACTTGAGTAAGAATTCTTGGTAATTAAAATCCCACCTTATCACTAAACTCCAACCACTGAAATTTAATAGCTGCTTATTTACCTTTTCTAGAATTACCCTCTGATTGATGTTTGGACAGTATAAATTAACCAGAATAAATCTCTCATTATTCAAATCTAGTTGTACAATCATATATCTCACTGTGTCATCCCAATGCACAGCCATCTCCTGTTTCAACATATTATTGGAAATGAATATCCCTACTCCTCCATATCTATTACCCGGAGTATTAGATGCAAAAAACTTGTGAGAAAACTGCTTAGAATAGAGTAGGTGCTCATCTCTTTTACTGAGATGTGTTTTTTGTATAAAAGCAACTGATGTTTTCAAACATATTAATTCACAAAACATAAGCTGATGCTTGTATGGAGAATTCAATGCCTTTATATTAAGAAATACAAATTTAATATTAGCTATTTGTTACCATTTCCTACTACTCCCCATAAGATAAACATTCAATACTGACCTATTTCCCCTCACTCCATGCAATTCAAATTCTTTCCCAACCCATCTCCTCCCTTATTATAAATATATCAAATCCCCCCATCCATATAATATACCCCCTCTCCCCCCTCTCCCCCATCCCTTCCCAGCCTAATCCCCACTCTTCCCACAGGACCCTAGTCCAGACTTTTTAACAGATTCCTATATCCCTGAGAAATTAGCATCCTTTTAGCCTCCATTTCCCCACTCTCAATATATGTTTCAACATGTAGATGTTTCACCCGCACTATACCCTTAGTAAAGTTAACCTGTGTGAATATCTGTATGAAATTGTTGATTCATAACACAATATAAACCAAACATATCAGCTTAGCAGATTCCAACACTCCTCTTCTTATAACAGGCTGTATGATGAAATAAGATAAACGCCAGACAGTGAAACTGCTGTTACCATCCTCTGCAAACACCACTTCACTTGGTTTAGGATGATAGGAGTTTCTGCCCTTTATTTGATGCTCCAGAGTATTGTGAGGATAAACTGCCTGAATTTCTTTGCCTATCCACTGCCATTTAGACTTCTGAGTTGGTACTGAGGTCCCATTCTCATTCTCTGCTTTGGGTGTTACAGTTCCAGCTGCTTTTAATATTGTAAGTGCCTCTTAACTCTGCTCTGATTCTAGAAATCACACCGCTAATTGTGAACGGCATATCACTTGCATATAACCAATGTAGTAACTGTTTGCAACTCTATCTGCTTCCATAGTGTAAAAGGAGAGAGATTGTTGTAGAGATGATATGTCCTTCCCAAGTAATATTACCCATCTTCCTTGCATCACACTCTCTTTTAGTAGAAACTGTGCAAGCATGCGATTATGTCTCTTGGAATATTTCGAGGAGAGGCCTCCAATGCTCTGTGTGCCCTATCAATTACTAAATCAGGCCCATCCCACTGCTTGCTGTTGTCCATGCTCACATTTAATATAGCTTGGCAAATCTTGCTCACTACCTGCAAAGCATTCACATATTCCTCTGACTCAGGAAACCCCTGAAACCTAATACTGAACCTTCTGGAATGATTTTCCAAATCTTCCATCTTTATAAACAGTTCCACATTTGTTTTCTGAAGGTCCTCCATTCAGAATGGAACTGCATCGTGTTCTGCTCTTTAACTTGTGCCTCTGGTCTTCCACATGCTTGCCAATGTCTAATAAATCAGAGAGAAATTCAGAGAGCATTTCCTAAACCTCCTCCTTTAAAGATCTGATATCCTACTGAATATCCTTAACCAGTTTTGGAAGTCTGTTTTAGTTAGGGAGTCTCCCTCATCTGCACCATATGATATGTCTTCATCTCCGAGGTCTACGCAACCTTCCTCTCCTTCCATATTTTATCATTGTAAACCACCTTGGACAGCTTGCTGTTTGTGTGGTACAGAAGATTTTAGAAATAAAAGAAATGAAATAAATAAATACATACTCTCGATCATGTTGCTCAAGGCCTCATATTTGGATCCTCCAGCATCAAAAGAGAATTGCTTCAAATCAATGGATTTTTTTCAATTTGCCATTTCCTTCAAGAAGCCAATGCTCATTTTCTGTCAGTTGCAGTTTATTTCACCTATTTGTGAGGTGAATTTCAGCAAAATTATGAGAGTGGGTTGAGGAACTAAAGACTCAAACATCCATCTTATTTGGAAAACACAATTTCCTCTGTGCTGCAATATAGTTGATGCAGCACGGAGTGTATGACATAAGTGAATCTACGTGGCCTTCGCCAGCAGCTGGTGAAGGTGCCATGGTAGCAGGACAGAATGGAACTTCACCTAAACTAGCTGCCTTCCCTGCAGGTTGAGCCCTTGGGTTCTAGCAGTCGCAGGTCTTAGACAGGTCCCTAGGGTGGTGAAGAGAATTAGAATCCAAAGGTATGCTGGGGTCAGGGCAGGCAGAAGACTAATGGAGTTGGAGATAGGCCAAGTTCAGAGCAGGCAGCTAGCAAGAATGGTCAGGTGCTGGCAGCAGGCAATTGTAGGAGGTCCAAGTGAGAGGTCAGTCCAGGCGGCAGGCAATTGTCAGGTCAAGCAAGAAGTCAGGCCCAGTGGCAGGCAACTGTGGTCAGGCCCAAGCAAGAGGTCAAGATCCAGAGAGTCAGGCCAAGGGTGGACAAAGACATACAGAAGCCACTGGATGAGATGGGCAGGACAAAACAAGACCTGACAAGACAAGGCTAGAGAGACAAGGCTGGATGAGGCAAAGCTGGAAGTCAAGGTAGGGAAAGGCTGGATGAGGCAAGACTGGAAAATGAGGCTAGAAGACAAAGCTGGATGAGGTGAGCTGGAAAACAAGGCTGGATGAAGAAACAGGAATGCAGAATACAGGAATGCACTGCAAGGCAGAAGACCTGTTACTGAGCGCCGCTGATAGTCAGAGACTGCCTTAAGGACTATGAGTGGGTGATGTCATTGGAAGGCACCGGTTTCAGATTTCCCATGCTGGACCCTTTAAACAAAGGCATGCACCTAGAGCAAGATCTAGGAGAAGCAGGAGTATGATGGGGCCTAGACGTTGAGTTGTCATGCAAGCCACATGTTGCAGCCCTGGTAGGCTGGAGCAGTGTTCCTGCTGTGTGTAGATTGAAGCGGCATTGGGGGTAAGTGCGAAGGCTCGCAGGGCATTCCCACAAACTGCACATCATAAAAGTCTAGTTTTGTGGTGCACCTGTATTTTGTATTTTTTTTTGTGGGCACCTTTTTGTTCCATGTTTCTGTGTAGCTTGCTGCCTTAGTGGGTGCCCGGGTTCCTGTATTTGTGCACTACCTACTAAGGCTTGCTGGCCACCAGAACCTGTGGGGCGGATTTTCAGAGCCCTGCTCGCGTAAATCCGCCCAAAACCGGGCGGATTTACGCGAGCAGGGCCCTGCGCGCCGGGAAGCCTATTTTACATAGGCCTCCCGGCGCGCGCAGAGCCCCGGGACTCGCGTACGTCCCGGGGTTCTCGGAGGGGGGCGTGTCGGGGGGCGGGGCCGGAGCGCGCGGCGTTGCGGGGGCGTGTCGGCAGCGTTTTGGGGGCGGGTACGGGGCGTGGCTACGGCCCGGGGGCGTGGCCGCGCCCTCCGTACCCGCCCCCAGGTCGCGGCCCGGCGCGCAGCAGGCCCGCTGGCGCGCGGGGATTTACGTCTCCCTCCGGGAGGCGTAAATCCCCCGACAAAGGTAAGGGGGGGGGTGTAGACAGGGCCGGGTGGGTGGGTTAGGTAGGGGAAGGGAGGGTAAGGTGAGGGGAGGGCAAAGGAAAGTTCCCTCCGAGGCCGCTCCGATTTCGGAGCGGCCTTGGAGGGAACGGGGGGAGGCAGCGTGGCTCGGCGCGCGCAGGCTATACAAAATCGATAGCCTTGCGCGCGCCGATCCAGGATTTTAGTGGATACGCGCGGCTCCGCGCGTATCTACTAAAATCCAGCGTACTTTTGCTTGAGTCTGATGCGCAAGCAAAAGTAGGCTGATCGCGCTTCTTTTAAAATCTACCCCTGTGGGTTTGTAGGGAGATATCCCATGTTTTACCACTGAAAGCACCAAATAGGAATCGTAATAGCCAAGAAATATGCAGACAAGCATACTGACAGGCCAAAAACACTGTCACAATTAAAGAAAAGAAACTTTGGGCAGATGAGGACTTTAAACCAGCACCGAAGGAAGTTTATCAAGATCTGCCTGTTTGTAAGAGCCTGTAAAAATAAAACCAAGGCAGAGGGACAATACAGCCACTTAAGCTCTTAAGCAGGAGTCATGGGCTGGCCAAGGGAACTCCAAAGGTCATAAGAACTCCCACCCTTGGATGAAGTGGAAACACTCTGAAATGGAGACAACGTGACTCTGGCATACAGCTTGGCATATGTGGCAGGATCCCCCCCCCCCCCCCCAAAGAAAAGGGGAGGGGAAAGGATCTGCAATGCGGCAAAGACCCTCCATCTACTACATGATTACACATGAGCTTATGCATATTTATCAGCTGGAAAGTATAAGATGGGGCAAATAAGGAAAAATGAGGGAGTGAACCTGAAGCAGCCCAGCACCCCCTGCTATCAAGGAGGGAGAAGTTGTGGCCAGGAGACCAGAGGGAGGAGACACCCTGCCTGGTTTAGATGGATGTGCAGTCTGAGGTGGTGAGGAGCAGAGAGAAGCCAGGTAGCTCTGCCAGTACCAGACCCAGAAGTAAGCCGCCAGACAGCCCGCTAGCTCTGCCAGTACCAGACCCAGAAGCCAGCATTCTCCCCTGCCTACATTCTCCAGACCTCCAGCTAGAGCTGCTTCAGAGGTGAACAGAGGGATATTGCCAAAGGTCGGGACAGGAACATAAGAACATAAGAACATAAGAAATTGCCATGCTGGGACAGACCAAGGGTCCAACAAGCCCATCATCCTGTTTCCAACAGAGGCCAAAAACCAGGCCACAAGGACCTGGCAATTACCAAAACACTAAGAAGAACCCATGCTACTGATGCAATTAATAGCAGTGGCAATTCCCTAAGTATAATTGATTAATAGCCATTAATGGACTTCTCCTCCAAGAACTTATCCAAACCTTTTTTGAACCCAGCTACACTAACTGCACTAACTACCTTCTCTGACAACAAATTCCAGAGCTTTATTGTGCGTTGAGTGAAAAAGAATTTTCTCCGATTAGTCTTAAATGTGTTACTTGCTAACTTCATGGAATGCCCCCTAGTCCTTCTATTATTCGAAAGTGTAAATAACCGAGTCACATCTACTCGTTCAAGACCTCTCATGATCCCCCCTCAGCCGTCTCTTCTCCAAGGAGTAAGTAAGTTAGTCATAAGTATTAATATATTAAGCAGGCTAAGGTTTATGGCATGTTTGAAACCACACATGGCACAGAAGTTTCTTTAGAGTAAACTGGTGCTTAGAGGCCAGGATGCTAGAGACAGGAATTGTTGTTATCTTCTAAATGCTAAATCCTTCCAAATTTGATAAATAAAAGTCTAATTCTAAGGAGAATACATTGTCTTTTTTCTGAACTTAGGATCATGAAGTGAAGTGGGAAGGAACTGGAAGTGTCCTGTAGCAGATAGATCCCTGCATCCCTAAACTTTCTTACAGGCTTAACCCAAGAGGGAGGTGGCAGGTCAGGCAGAAGTTCCTGACCAGTCCTGCTCCTGACTTCAACCTGCCCTTGCTCTGGGGGGTCATCATTTACTGGCACTGAGTGCCCTGATTTCAAAGAGGACAAAGATACAGTCTAGCAAATGAACTCTCCACAGTGAGAAGAAAAGAGGAAGAAAGAGAGAGAGAGAGAGAGAGAGACTGACAAAATGCAGATTAGGAGCGGGGCATAGGGTGACTGCTGAAGTTGGTGGTGCACCAGAAACTTTGCCGCTGCCAGGTGCCCTAGAACACAGTCCACTCTCCTACATTACCTTGTAAGCACTACTTTCTATGATGCAAAAAGCCAATCAAGTTTATGCTCACAGCAACCCAATAAAAAATGTGAATGAAAAAATATTTTCTGTAAGAATATTTAAAACCATTTTCTGCATGCAAATGAAATTAATAAAAAGCAAACTTCTATTTAAAATAGAAATGAGGAAGAGAGGACCATAATGCCATAAAAGCCACTGATGATAAGTACCATCATTTTCACAGCAAGAATTCAAGTTACACGAGAACTGGACTTTTAAAATACAGACTAATCCTCACCAAATACAAAATAGAAACATGCCAACAACTGCACTGGAAATCTGAAGCCTGACTGTATTATTATTCCTCGCAAAACATCAAGCAATAAAATCATTCATAATATTAAAACCATGCTAATAAAAAGAGTAAATGTTAACACAGCTAACAAACATCCATTAATTTTTAAAAACTTGCATTAATTTGTTCTAATATTTCCCAAACATCAATAAAATATTTCAAAACATCTGATGAATAAAACATTCAATAATTAAAAAATGTTCTAATATTTCCCCCCAAAATCCCAAATATTTCAAAACAATTGAAACATCAAATTACACCCAGTAATTCAAACTAATAAGGATTGAAAAATATCCTGCTCTCCACACCTGGGAATTTTTGATTTCCACTCACCCTGAGATTAACATTCATTTATTTATTTAGTTTATTTATTTAAGATTTTTTATATACTGCAGCCTACAAACAGTGCTGATTGGGGCAGTTTACAATATAACATTCACAATGTTAGGTAATAAAATTACTTCGGACAATTAAGACAATAAAAACAATAATAAAATCATCAAACAATATAACAACTTAATATACAATGAAAAATTTACAGAAATAAAACCCATTTACTTCCAGACATGCCTCAGTATATTAATCTAAGTTGACAGAAACATTGGGTGAGGTAGGAGATCTTTCTCATTCACACACACATACTAACACATTCATTTTTTCACACACACTCTCTCATATACTATACATGTGAATGCTGTCACACACCATCTCTCTCACACTCATAAGCTCTCTCTCTCACACGCATGCCTGTAAGAGCCTGTGCGTGACACACCAGGCCTTAGAACACTTATACCCCACCTACTTGGCAAGCAGAACAAGCCAGACTGCTACAAATCTCTACAGAGAAGCTACATGCGAGTCAATACTGCACCAATGTCACACATGCACATCACAGACAGACCCTTAGAATAAGGGTCCCACAGAATAAGGGACTACAAATTAGAAACAGAAGCATGCAGGCAAAACTGATATAGAAAGCCAGAGAAACTGGACTCTGTGAACTCTGGAATACTGAAGAAAAAGCAAAAAAAAAAAAAAAAAAAAGATATAAGAAATGCACATTCCCAAAGATGGCATATTCCAATCACTGAAGGCAAAATAATTTATTTTACCTTTATTGTCTGATCTTAATTTTCTAATCGGTTGTCCCAGTCTCTTTCTTCTCCTTGTCTTTGTTTTCCTTATTCCTTTTTCAGGATGTCTTTTCTTCTTTCTGTTTCTTATTTTTCCTCCTGTCTTATTTCCTTCCTCCACACACACACACAAGCTCTCTCTCACATGGTACACTCTCACACACAAGCTTTTTCTCACAGGCTCCCACTCTCATATGCAGGCTCTCACTCTCACATTTTGTTTCACACACAGGCTCCCTTTTATCCTCAGACACACACACAGACTCTCACTCTTACAAGCTTTCTTATACATAGACACACAGGTTCTCACGTGCAGGCTCCAACTCCCATACGTACATACACACACACACACACACACACACAGGTTCTCACTCTCACATGCAGGCTGCCACTTTCTCACACACACACACACACACACACACACACACACACACACACACACACAGGCTTTCATTCTTACATGCTGTCTCTCACATGCAGGCTCCCATTTCTCCCCATAGACATACACATTCTCTCTCACACAGCTTCATATTGCCACACAAACACACAGGCTCTCATATGCTCTCTCTCACATGCAGGCTCCCACTCCCATACATATGTACACACACACATACAGGCTCTCATTCTCAAATGCAGGCTCCCACTCCCACACATACGCTTTCACTTCCATGTCCCACATGCTCCCTCTCTCTCTCTCTCACACATCCATTTACAGGCTCTTACACCCACATGCTCTCTCTCTCTCTCTCCCTTACACACACACACACAGACACACACACACATTCATGCAGGCTCCCATTCATACACCCACAAGCAGGCCCTCATTCACACACATACATACACATACCACCAGCAGGGAATGGGAATTCACATACACAGGTAGGTTAATATTCACACTACACACATACCACATCCAGGCAGCTTACCATTCACACATACCCAGGCAGTTTACCATTCTCTCTACACATACCCAGGCAACTTACAATTCTCTCTCACACACAAACACAACCAAGCAGCTTCCCATTCACTCATGTATACAAAGACAAAACACAGGCAGGCTCCCTATTGGGTCAGGAAGGCTACTGGTAGACCCGATCCTGCCTGTGCCTGAGAAGAGGAAGGAACTTGTTCTTCCACTGTTCCTCGTGTGCCTGCACCACGCTATTCAAAACTCACAGAGCTAGCATTTCCTCTATATTGATCTTGTGATGCATGAGATCATAATAGAGCACATTGGTCACACATGGTTTGAAGGCTGGCACACTTAGAGAATCAGGTACACGGGCTTCTTCTTTCTCTTCTCGGCCACTGGTGGCCTCCTGGACCTCTTCGCTCTTCAGCCACCAGTGGGATGGAGTCTGCCGGTGGCCTCCCGGATCTGTTCCTCTTTTTGGCCTCTGGCGAGATGAGGTCCATTGGGCCTTTCCTCGTCTTGGGTGTTAGTGAGATGGGGGTCTGTCGGTGGCCTTTGGGACTCTTCCTCTTCTCAGCCATTGGCAAGATAGGGTCTGCTGTCAACCTCCCGGGCCTGTTCTTTTTCTTGGCCACTGGCGAGATGGAGTCCACCAATGGCCTTGCAGGCCTCTTCCTGTTCTTGGCCACCAGCTGGCCTTTTTCTTTTCTCTATCACTGATCTCCTAGATGTGCATGCACATCCTATTTTAAAGTTAGTGGTGCCTGTGCACCATTGTGCACTATGGATGCTATGCCCATGATCAAGAGAATGTTGGGAACCTGAGGTATAGAAAGTTGACCAAAAGAAAGAGGGAGGACCAAGGATGGATGGCAGAACACCACCTAAATTTTACCCCTTCCCTCCTCCGAAAAGCATCTGGCCCAGTAAAGGCTGCATGTAGTAAAGGGTATGGGCAAGTAGACATGGCATGGCATCTATACAGGCTGAAATGCAGGACAAATAGTGAAAAGCATTAAATAAGGTCTGGGAGGGCTTAAGCCAGGGGACAACTCTAGCTCCAAAACCCTTTCTTCAGCCCATCACAGTGACCCAGATTTACTAGAGATTGTCATACCATGCATAAATGTTAACTGAACACATATGATCATGTAGATATGAAGATGGTCAGCAACAATTATGCTGCTTGATTAAAAAGTTTTTATTTTGAATATATAAGGGGCTTTATTCTGATGATATAGAGAGATTCAAATTATTTTTTTGTTCTGTTTTATTGTGAAGTCATTACATTGATATTTGAGAGATATGTAGGATACTGTGCCTCAGAACAAAATGAATCACTTAAATCAAAATAGTACCTGTGGTTGGCACTTATTGATGCTCTTGGCAATTTATGGGAATATCTGTGAGACCTGATCATTCATAACACAGTCATAGAAGGAAGTGGATAGGTGCTTGGCAGCATACCCAGAGCATTGCGGTGACCAGGCTGGTTCTGTCTAGTACTTTGTAGGTCTGGGTTGTTTGCATTTGAGCCAAGGAAAGAAAAAGGAAACAATGAACAATATTATTTTAATAATGCAATTTTATGGTGACGATATATTATTTTATCATATTGCCATTTTATGTTGTTAGCCGCTTTGAGCATTACTTGGAAAGATGGATTAAAAGTCAAATAAATAAATATAACACATATTTGTTTCATGTAAATAAGAATTTTCCATTATGCTATTCCCTGCATGTGGCATTGACTTATGAGCATAGGGATTGTGATAATAGGTACTTGCTCAATACGGGAAGTGTGGTAACAAAAAGGAAATGCCTAAGTGTGAGGAACTAGGAAAGTAAGTGCATTGCTGATATGCTCTGAGATTCTTTCCCCTGCTACAAGAAGGTTGATCCCCCACTGAGTAACTAAGCTAGCCTTGCCTCTGTTTGTTTGTGTCTGTGGGGCTTCAGTCTCTAATGCTGCCTCTCCTTCATGAAGCCTATTAAAGGACCAAACAGTTTATGCAAAAGGTGAACTTTGTATTGACAATAACATTTGCAAATGGATAGTTAGTTTAAAGATTATTTGGGGTTATTCCTAGGCCAAAACGTAGATTAGAACATCATAATTTGATTGTGTCAGTGTGCACTAAAAATAAATAACAGAAAAATAAAATAGGTGTTAGAGTGGAACTTTAGTTAGACTTAAGTGCTCAGGCCAGGTTATTGCTAGCAAGCATTAAATCAAGAACTGTGGTTGGGCAGAGAAGGTCACATTTAGCACATAACACAGGGAATGAAGTAAAAAGATAGGCCACTAACAAAAAAAAATAAGATGATAATAATAAAATTAATTTATTCATTACTTTTTATCCATTCAAGTTCCTAATGCACTTTACAATACCATACTATAGAGACCTAGCCAAAGAACTAATGAATCTGGACCTCACCGACGCCAACTCAGCAACCTCATCATGGTCTAACATCACCAACAAGGTTGCAGATCAAGTGTGTCCCATGACAACAAAGTCTATCAACACGGACAAAGATAACAGGAAACCTTGGTTCACCACAGAGCTGAAATCTCGTAAACACGAGCTCAGAAGCAAGGAAAACCTTTGGCGAAAAAGCCCATCCACAACAACCCTCCTCAACTACAAATCATGCCTCAACACCTACAGAAACGAAATCAACAAAACAAAAAGAGATTTCTTCTCCAAAAAGATACACCATTTCTCATTTGATTCTAGAGCCCTTTTCTCTTATGTCACAGCCCTCACTAAACCTCCTGGACCAAACATCCCTGATGACCAAGCGCAAAAAAAAGCAAGTGAACTTGCCAACTTTTTCGACAACAAAATCACCGCACTCCTAGCCCCCCTCAAAGGGCCAACGCCACACTCAAGCCATGCAAGCAACCACAGCCCGCAATTAGCTACAGCAACCGCTCTACAACCCAACACAAACACAGCAGCGCTCAAAACCTTTGAACCCACGTCCACCTTAGAAATTGTCTCCTCGCGCTCCTGGATCTTTCCTCAGCGTTCGATACCGTGAACCACTTTAGCCTACTACAACGACTAACAGACATCGGCATCACAGGAGCAGCTTTCAACTGGTTTAAGTCCTTCCTACAGAACAGAACATACAAAGTTAAGATAAACAACAAAGAATCTCACCCTATTCAAGTCAAGATGGGGGTACCACAGGGATCATCACTCTCCCCCACCCTCTTCAACATTTATCTTATCCCACTCTGTCATCTACTTACTAACCTCAAGCTCACCCATTTCTTATACGCGGATGACATACAAATTCTCATCCCTATTACAGAGTCTATACACAAAACCATGGCCTACTGGAATAAATGCCTCTCATCCATCAACGATCTTCTAACCAGCCTCAACCTGGTTCTAAACACCAACAAAACGGAAATCCTTATAATAACACCAGAACAATATACCCCGCCAACGTCCAACAACTCTCCAGACACCTCAGGATACGCCACCGCTTCTCAAGTCAGAGATCTGGGAGTATTACTAGACAACAAACTTAGCCTCACTAAATTCATCAACAACACCACAAAAGAATGTTTCTTTAAATTACAAGTGCTAAAGAAACTAAAGCCCCTTCTACTCTATAAGGATTTCCGCACAGTTCTCCAAGCCATCATTCTCCCTAAATTAGATTACTGCAATTCTCTCCTGCAGGGCCTCCCCGCTTACTCCACCAAACCTCTCCAGATGGTACTGAATGCCACTGCAAGGATCCTTACCAACGCCAGAAAAAGGGACCATATCACACCGATCCTCCAGTACCTCCATTGGCTTCCCATCAAATACAGGAATCAGTTCAAAACCTGCATGATGATTCATAAAGCCCTACATAACATCTCTCCATTCAACTTAACCTTCCAGCTGCAACTACACTCTTCCAAAAAACCAACCAGAAGGGCTTACCAGAACAGAATGATCACCCAACCTGCAAAATCTTCACTAAGAAAACGCGCGCTATCCACAGCGGGCCCATCTCTCTGGAATTCCCTACCACCAGACCTCCGCCTTGAGCCGTGCCATTCTACTTTTAAAGAGAAACTCAAGATGTGGCTCTTCCGTCAAGCTTTCCCTGAGAGCTAAAAACAATAAGAACAACACCTATCCTGTCTGATGGCACAGATACAATGTTTATATTGCTTCAGTTATATGTTTCTTGTTCGGGTTACTAAGCTGATCCTAGTTGTTTCATAATAAATTGCTTTTTATGTTAGATTATCCGTTTATTATATTCGATATGTTCCTTGTAAATCGCCTCCCCGGCGTTAGTTACTTCTGTTAAATGTGAACCGGAGTGATATGTATTGTATACAGGAACTTCCGGTATATAAAAACCATAAATAAATAAATAAATAAATAAATAAATAAATATATAAACAGCATCTTTTGGGGTAGATAGGCTGGTATTTTATTGGTGGTGTCTGAACTGCAAAAGTTTCCATAGGGAAAATTAGGAAACAATTATGGATACATAGACTATGACAGCAGATAAAGACCAACAAGCCCATTTTGCTATCTAGTTGCAAAACCACAGTGCCTAACTTCAGGTCTTCCCAAATCTGAACTGATATCCTGACAGCTATTGGGTTTTTAGGATATCCACAGGGGTTGATATTGAAAGGGGGTTATCCAGGTATTATTTACATTACCTGGACAAAGCCCGAGATTTCAATTTGAAATTTGACTCAATATAACGAGGGAGGGCTGGGAGTGTTCCGATTGTGTGGCTTAAATTTTTATCTGGGTAGCGCCGATATTTAGTGCTGTCTGGATACATTTAGAAGTATTAGCCTGGTTGGATAAATTACAGTCCTCAGTGTATGCAAATGTATCTCCTGCATATTCATTGTGGATAGTCTGACTAACTGTGGGGGTTACCTGTACAGGTTTTGGAAGCCCTGACCTACTTGATCTTTGCTTTACCTTAATCTTCTTTGAACTAAGAATCATCTGTGTTAATCCCATGCTTTCCTGAGTTCTGTTACTGGTTTTCCCTCTTCAATGCTGTTCCACTTTTCAGTAAAGAAATATTTCATAATGTTAACCTTTGATTCTCATATCATGATGTCTTGTTCTAGAACTTCCACTTCATTGGAATATGCATGCTTCTTGTGCTTTAAGATACTTAACATATAACATACGTATAGCAGTAACATAGTATTGTTGGAAGAAAAGGACCAAATGGTCCACCCAGTCTGCCCAACAAGTTTCATTGGTAGTATCTGCCTATACATATATTTATATAGAGACAACCACCTAAACATGCAAACCCGAAAGGCCCGCCCACTTTGACCTCATCCCGAGGCGCCCACTGTTTGAAGAGTCACGTTTACTAGGCGGACCTCACAACATCTGATACGCCGTCGGCAATATCGGGCCCCACAGCCCCTGCGGGATGCGTCGGCACCACCAATGAACCCCATCAACGCCGAGAATTGTGTCTGTACGCCGGGCCCCGTGACAACCACCTAACCCTGCAAGCTCGAAAGGCCTGCCCATTTTGACCTCATCCCGAGGTGCCCACCATTTGAAAAGAGGCGCGTTTACTAGGCATCGCGTGCCGAAGGAGCACGACAAAGGGGCATTCCCCTTTGTGCACCCCTTAGTGCAAACTGTAGTACTTGCACATACTAGAAAATCCTACTATCAATACACCTCATCTCAACCATCTCACCAAGCTTCCTCCAAAAAATACATCGAATAAAAAAACCAGAAAAATCAAGGAAAAAAGTGAGAACATCCCATCAAAATTAACATACAGGAATCTAAAAACATACTCCAAATGCATGTTCCTATCATTCATTCTTATTAATGCACAATCCATAGTCAAAAAAATGCCTATTCTCTCAGACTTACTCATCGATAACAAAGCAGATTTCATAGCAATTACCGAAACCTGGATAAAAGACTCTGACAATGTTCTAATTAACCAAATAGAAGACCCATCACACAAATCATTCTCAATCCCCAGACCAAGGTAAAAAGGCGGTGGTCTAATGCTAATCATAAAGAAAAGCTTGCAAATGAAACTTACCACAGCTAAGATATGCTCCCCTTTCAAAATTGCCCTCTTTGACTCTTCAAAGTTACAAATCTGTCTAGTATACTGTCCTCCTGCTGCCTTAGAATGAAATTGCTCCCCAGTTATAGAATTCATGATTGCCAACCTAATCCTAAATAAGCCAATCATTATTCTCGGCGATTTTAACTTACACATGGATAAAAGTCCCCTATCATCCACATGCAAAACAATCACAGATGCTTTTGCAACAATGGAAATAGAACAAATAGTCAACGGATCAACACACAAAGCAGGACACACCCTCGACCTAGTTTTTATCAACACCTACATCTGGATCTCACACCAAACAAAAATCACTGAAATCCCATGGTCAGACCACTACCTCATCCATGACACCCATACCCATAACTGTATACCCACTACAACAGAAAACAACAGAAAACCATTTCATACCACCCTCCCTTTGACAGCAAAACACTGCAACAAAATCTCCAAGAGGAACTCAAGAACATTGACCTCACAAACACAGAAACAGCAACATCATCATGGATCAACATTACCAAAGCCATAGCTGATAAAACAAACCCAATCATCATAAAAACAATAAAAAATCCTAAACATCACAATCAATAGGACAACGACACTATAAGATCAGCTAAATGGGAACTCAGGAAAAAAGAAAGTTTCTGGCGCAAGAACAAAACCTCCCCATTACTCAATGCATACCGATCCCAATTAGCAAATTACAAAAAACGTATCCACAATACAAAGAAAGATTTCTACTTGTCCAAAATAATCAAATACCAACAGAACCCCAAAATGCTTTTCACCATCGTACAAAACCTCAACAAATCACCTAAGGAAACAAGAACACCTACCAACACAAGCAAAAGCAACGACTTTGCAGAATATTTCACTGAAAAAATCAGAAAATTAATAAACAATTTCAACAACAGCACTTTCACACATACTCTAACTCCAATTCCATCTCTGGAAATATCAACAACCTGGCATGAATTCGACTCTGCCTCATCACTGGAAATCCAAAAAATGATAAGAAAATGAATCCAGCCAATCATCCTATAGACAGCATCCCCATACAAACTATTAAACTGCTCGACAACCCAATAATAAAAACAATAACGGACATAGTTAACCTCTCCCTCATCGAAGGGAAATATCCTGAGTGCTTAAAATCAGCAATAATTAAACCATTAATAAAAAAGAACAACCTAGACCCGGAAAACATAAAAAACTACATTACCTTTCATGGCAAAAATCATAGAAAAAATCATCCACTCCCCACTCTCAGAATACTTAGAAACGAACAACAAACTTCACCCTGCTCAGTTTGGTTTCAGAAAAATGTAAGCAAGGAAGCACTACTCCTATCATTTAATGACACAGTTCTTTTTCGACAAATGACTAAGTTACATTTTATTACTCGACAGACTATCTGAAATTGGGGCAACAGGCACTATACTAAAATGGTTCACCTCCTATTTATCTCAAAGAAGTTTCCAAGTAATATTCAACAACAACCTATCAAACAAAGTGAACTTAAATACAAGCGTCCAACAAGGATCTGCACTGTCAGCTACACTTTTTAACATCTATCTCCTACCAATCTGTCATACACTGGATCACCTGGGTCTGACTCATTTCCTATATGCTGATGACATTCAAATACTGATTCCAATACAGAATACGCTTGAAGAAACCTACGAGAGAATAACCTCCTATCTCACAGAAATCAAACAATGTCTTTCCACCCTAAAACTCATAATAAACATCGAGAAAACTGAATTAATCATCCTTAACAAAACAAATAATTGACTCTCCCATACAACCACTCAAAATAGAAAACCCAACAACAATAACCTCTCCCGTTGACCATGCTAGAAACCTTGGAATTATAATAGACAAAGAATTATCCTTCAAAACCCACATAAATAAAATTAAAGAAGGTTATCACAAATTACTGACACTCAGATGTCTTAAGCCTTTCCTCACACAAAATGATTTCAGAACAGTACTGCAACTTCTCTTATTTTCAAACTTAGACTACTGCATTGCCCTACTCCTTGGCCTCCCTTCGACTATCATCCATCCATTCCAAATACAGCAGAATGCAGCTGCCAGAATTCTTACAGGATCTAAAAAACAAGAACATATTACACCAACCCTCATCTCTTTACACTGGCTCCCAATCAAATACAGAATAGACTACAAATTTTAACAATCCTCCACAAAATAATCACAAGACAACAAAACAACTGGCTAACCAAACACATCGAATTACATGCTCCAAAAAGGAACCTTCGCTCAATGAATAAAGGACTCCTCAAAATCCCTCAAGCAAAAACCATGCATCTATTAACAACCCATGAGAGAGCTATATCCATCGCCAGCCCCTCTTTATGGAACTCTTTACCTTACAATCTAAGAATTCAATTCGACACCAAAACCTTCAAAGAAGACTTGAAAAACCTGGTTATTTACCAGAGCCTACTCAGAAGCACTCAATCAACAACACCAACACACTCCCAACCAATACCACACCAAGGAAACAGAGATACCATCTAGTCCACCCTTGAAATCTCAACACAACCACGAAACCCACGATAAGTCTTTCAAGAATTTCTCCAATATATAAAATCTAACACTCTTCCTGTTATTTTCATCAGTTACCTAACTTGTTTTAAATTTTTACACTCTTTGTAAAAACCTTATGTTACTTTGTCATCATATTATTATTATTGTAAACCATTGTGATGGCGAAACTGAATGGCGGTATACAAAATATGTTAAATAAAAAAAAAATTCTTGCCTTATGTTAAGGATAGTAATATTTACAATCAAAACCAAGCAACTGTCTAACACATAACTAGGGATCTTCATTTTCAATATTTATTGTTCTTTATTTTTTCCTGAAAAATCAGGAAAAATAAAGAATCAGGGTTTATTATGATAAGAACAAAAACAGGAGAAAATCAGTTGAAAAAAATGACTCCTTTTTCCAGGAAAATATTAGTTTATTTTGGCATCCAAAAGCCAAGACAATAAAACAACATTAACAAATTCTCCCATCCATCCACTCAGCAGCATTCTCATCTCTACCCCATCCCTTGCAAAGCATGCCCCTATTTCTTTCCTCCCACATCACAAAGAATCTCCCTCTCTCCCTCCACATTCCCCCGTCCCCTCCTCCCCCCCATATACACACACCCACTGCAACAGCATTCAACAATTTGAAAACTGCCCAAAATTAAAAAAAAAACCCTGGAGATTTGTGCCTGCTTTTACTGCAGGTAATTTTTCCATGAAATAAAGTATGTAGTTTTGAAAATGTAAAACTATGCATATTATTGACTCCTCTGACCTAACTCCACCCCAATCATGCTTTAAAAAGTAAGAACATAAGAAGTTGCCATACTGGGTCACACTGAGGATCCATGGCCCTCCTTCAAGAACGCCAGGGCAGGAACTTCAGGGGTGTCTCCACTTGATGACATCACTAGCCCTGGACTCTTAAGAACATAAGAACATGCCATACTGGGTCAATCAAGCCCAGCATCCTGTTTCCAACAGTGGCCAATCCAGGCCACAAGAACCTGGCAAGTACCCAAAAACTAAGTCTATTCCATGTTACTGTTGCTAGTAATAGCAGTGGCTAATTTCTAAGTCAACATAATTAATAACAGGTAATGGACTTTTCCTCCAAGAACTTATCCAATCCTTTTTTAAACACAGCTATACTAACTGCACTAACCACATCCTCTGGCAACAAATTCCAGAGTTTAATTGTGCATTGAGTGAAAAAGAATTTTCTCCGAATAGTTTTAAATGTGCCACATGCTAACTTCATGGAGTGCCCCCTAGTCTTTCTATTATCCGAAAGCGTAAATAACCGATTCACATCTACCCGTTCTAGACCCCTCATGATTTTAAACACCTCTATCATATCCCCCCCTCAGCTGTCTCTTCTCCAAGCTGAAAAAGCACCATCGGGGCTTGGCTCTAATTGACTTGGCAATGAGTTCCTTCCTTACTGTATTCTCCTGATCTCTCTACGGATGCTGATTTCTGGTTCCTGGTTCTCCTGGCATGAGACACTCTAAGGTACCGCTCCTCGGGGGCTCTGCTCCTGTCTCTGGCTATCCACTCCTCGGAGGGCCCTGCACCTCAGACGCTGTCTACCAGCTCCCCCGCTCCTCGGGGTTGCTCCCGGAACTACTCTTCTCGTGGAGACTCAACATTAGTGTACCCCATTCTGTGGGCCATTGCCATTCTACTCTACCTCGTGGAGACTCAACGTGGTATACCCAGCTCTGCGGACCATTGCCTTATGACTCTGCTTCATGGAGACCCAACGTACCTGTACCCCACCCTGCAGGCTATTGCCTCACTACTCTGCTTCGTGGAGACTTAGAGCTGGTGTACCCCGCTCTGCAGACCTTTGCCTATATTTGTGACTGAGCCGCACCCCCCCCCACCCCACTCCTCGTGGTAGCGCGTTGTGTACTTTGACTATGCCGCACTTTCCCGCTTCTCGGGGCAGCACCGTGTGTATTCCTGAGACTACACCTCGGCTCCCCGCTCCTCGGGGTAAGTGTCCTGCTTTATCTCAGAGACTGTACCGCACTCCCCTGCTCCTCGGGGAAGTGTCCTTTCACACACCAAGAGATCTCTGGGCTTCCCTGCTGCTCGGGTAAGCCTATGTCATTGCTCCCGTGCTGACTCTCTCTGTGGCTCCACCCCTGGGGTACTCCCTCAGCATTCCTCCATACCCTGCCTGCATTCCCTGCTCCTCAGGGTCTGTTCAGCACTTCACCTCTAGGAGGACCCATTCTAGCAATCGCATCCACACCCCAGTGTCCTGCTCTCCCGGGACTCTCTGGATTGTGTCTCCTATTGCTGCAGACCTCATCTCCCGATGGTGAGGCTCAGTGGGGCTCCTCCCTGTGGCTGGTACCATCTCTCATCTTGGGCCAAGGGCCCACTAACCCATGAATCCTAACACAAATTGTGCATGTTATGCCAAATATTACATGTGTGTACCTCTTAGCTTTAGTACTTACGTCTTCTTCTTTGTTTCCACAAGAAACAAATCTGCCATATCACGTACTCTTACATTCCTCCTAGGCTGCTCACTGTTTATACCTTGTGTTGAGAAGGAGGGGGGGTGAAGTGAAACTTGCCAGCATCAGACCTCAAATATGCAGTCTCACATTTCAGGATGAGTTGATATTTTCCTGTAATGCACATCTTCCACTCCCCCACCAGCCCTGAGGCTTTTCCACCTAGAACTTGGAGAGGGTTACATGTATTATACAGATCCCTAAGCCAGGCCAGTACAGGGGTGCCAGCCAGTCTGTGGAAGTCTGCCTGGTCTCAAGCAGCAACAGCAGCCCTCTAGGCCCTCTGTTCTTGGCCTGTGGGCATTTTCTACATGACACAAATCCCTCAGTCCTCCTTATCAGTTGTCACACAGCAGCTAATACCCTATCCCAGCAGTCTGCAAGTAGATGACCTTTTTTTTTTTAGTGTAAAACCTAAAAAGGGTTGGGTACAGATAGCCTTTTAAGTGGAGTGATGACACAAGTAATGGAGCACAAGATAAAGTCTTGTGTGGTGATAACTGTAACTTCCCCTTAATACCACACAAGCTTTACATGTACACAATATACTCTCTGGCCTTGAAACCTGTAGCTGCACATTTCAACTCCCTATAGATGAACCATACCTTGGGCATGAGTTACTTTTCAAGTAGACCTCTGACAAAAGAATGATGTCATGAGAGCATTCAGTGCCAGAGCCAGAGAGAAGGGCCATTGTATTGTCAGAGGTGATATATCTTCACTATAGAAGAGGCCAATGGGTTATTATCACTGCACTATGACCAGCACATGGCTCTACAACCCATTGGGCCCCCACAGAGTGAAGACATAGCTACTGTACCTATAGCCAAGCATTTCAACACCTATTGTACTGGACAGCATATAGAGCTGAACACTAGCTAGATAGTGTCCATCTCACATACAGGCCCATGAAGCCAACAGTTAGCTAAGAGTATGCTGGGTAGCCAATAGCTTGGTGAGGCCAGGTATAACGTGAGACCATTCCATTACCAGATCCATATCCCCTCATGTAACCTCATATAATTCTAGGATAGCCCGAGAGCTGAGGCGATACCTGTTTACCACATAATCTTCTGGCATGCCCAGCAAAGAGGTTCATGGAGGCAAAATGAGCTCCCTTTATCTCCTCCGCTGTGGCAGCCTGCATTCCAAGCATTGTTGTGGGCCCTGACACTCTTCCTGTGGGGCCAGTGGCTCAGGCTGTGGTGCAGGGCGTGCCCTAGTAGGGGTAGGAACTACCCTATTCTGGTACTTGTTGTTGGTCTTCTTCTTTTTGTTGTTGGCTGCAGCAAGCCTCCTCAAGCATGTAGTATGCCCTCACAAGTAGACTTGCCACAAATCTAATGGGTCTAGGAAGGCAGGCCAGGGAAGAACAGGTGTCTTATGGGCCAGGAGTCTATGGTAGGTGTGATTGCTAGAAGGCCTCATATTATCTTGCTTGATATTAGCCACAATAATAGCCGTGATCAGCACTAACGGCCGCATACGCAAGATAGGTACTTTTTTTTCCTGTACAGCCAAAAAAAATAGATGTAGCTACTTCTGTTGTTAAATCCCACATTATTGTATGTTAATCAGTCACGAAATGCTGTAGAAGAGTATTTTACATTAACTCCTCCCACTTGTATATCAAATTTCAAATGTATCATGTGCATTACAGCCGATTTGGGCCCTAAAGCAAAATGATAAATGACCCTGATTGTGTATTATGGAAATTAATGCTCGTGCAATAAAAAAATGGCCCTATTTAGGATAATTTCCCAAATAATGTGTTGCATGATAAATTATTGCATCACATACGAAATCGCTTCTCGTGTTATTTTCTTGCTTTGCAAATTATTTCAGCACTTCTCGCATTATTTTATTGCTTCAGTTGTTATTTATTTTGTTTTGTTTCTATAAGGCAGCTTCCTGCAACTGATCCTTTGAGGGTATGTCAAGCATTGGAGAAGATAAAGGAGTTTTGTGGTGGTTAGAGGAGGTGGATTTTGATTATCTGTGTGCTGTATCTTTATCTTTTGCTTGTTTCTTCATCTTTTACCTTTCCCTTTGTCTGTTGTCTTATTTTGTTTATTAAAGAAGTGTGAGAGTTTGTGTCTTGTTTGACTAGTTTGCCTGTCTCTCATTTTACGTTTAAAGAGTAGAAGAGAGGAATGTGTGTGTGAGAAGGAAGCATGAAAGGACCTGACATGGGCATGGGGTGAATGCTGGTAGGGAGAGAAGAGAGGCAGAACAGGAGAGGAAAGAGGGTTAGGAGTGGCAGAGGGAGGAGGATGGCAGGAGTGGAAGGGGGAAGAGTGGTGGGAGAGAGGTGAGGCAGAGGAGGAGAGACAGGGTGGATGGTAGAAATAGGAGGTGGAGAGAGGAGGAGAGGTGTAGACAGGAGAGACTGGAGGGAGCAGCAAGGCAAGTTAAACACAGAGAAAGAAGAAAAGAGAGAGGGGTGGGGCAGTGGCCAGAAGGAGGAACAGGTGGTTTGGGGGGGGGGGAGGAAGGGCAGGAGCTGTGAGTGGGAGCAAGAGCGAGGGAGGAGGTGACACCACCATTCCAGAAGAGGCAACTCAAACGTCAAACAGCCAAGGAGAGATCAGGTAACATCTTCCAGTCCAGAAGTTCAGCACTGAGGCCAACAATTTACTTTTCTAGGGTATCCTCACCATGCTGTTCAGGAGTCAGGCAGCCAAGATATCAAAGGCAGCAAATGGTGTCATTTGGAGGAAGACTGCAGATGTAATCTACAGACGCAATTGCATCAGGAGAACCAGTGAACAAGTGTCCCATAGGTTTAAAGGCTGAAGGCAAAGGTGACAAGCAAGAAGAAGTACGCAAGGGGGAGAGGAGGAGTAGTGCCGTGTCCCATCTTCCTAACAGCTATGGAGGAGTGACTGATTGAACGCTTGCGACCTAATGTCTTTGAGAGCATGGACCTTGGACAGTGCACAAGAGAGTGCAGGTAAGCTTGACAAATAAATATATGAATGTTTGTGATATCAGACAAGAATGTTTGCATAGGATGATCACATTTGGAGCTCTACATATGAACATCTTATGGAAAAATAAGAGCTTTTATCTGTTAAACTAGACACTTATATGTCATTTTATTATTTTTCATAGGCCCCAGGTCCTAACACCTAGCAGGAGCAGGTTCAAGAACTGGAGGATGCTGAGAAGAAGAAGGAAGACTGAGATGTAGAGGAGGCAAAGACCAGATAGGTATAAGAGGAACATCCCAGACCTCGGGAGGAGCCACAGTAAGAGGAGGAATTAGTGGAGACCCTACCGCTGGACACTTCCTTAAGCCTGGCCACATTCATCGAGGAGAGTGGCCTTGGGTGGTTGGAGATGCAGAAGCACATTCCTGTGGTGGAATCTCGAGATGTCTCACAGACAGCTGGGGAGCATCATACCAGCCAACCTCCAGAAGAAGTCCCTACAGTGATGAGCCTGGTCCCACCAGCAGCAGAAGCTGGAGCACAGCAAACACCTGATCTTGCAACCCTACAGGGATTGCTAGACAAGCTGGAAAGATGGCATATAATGCAATCAAGTGGAAAAAAGGTAAACAGTGGAGAGCCTCTGGGATCTGTTCTTGGACCTATGCTTTTTAATATATTTATAAATGATCTGGAAAGAGGTACAATGAGTGGGGCGATCAAATATTCAGATGATACAAAATTATTCAGAGTAATTAATCATAAATGGATTATGATAAATTGCAGGAGGACCTTGCGAGACTGGAAGTTTGGGCATCTATATGGTAGATGAAATATAATGTTGACAAGTACAGATGATGCACATAGGGAAAAATAACCCATGCTGTAGTTATACAATGTTAATTTCCATTTTAGGAAAATGATCTGGGCATCCTAGTTGATATTACATTGAAATCATAGGCTCACTATGCTGTGGCAGTCAAAAAAGCAAACAGAATGTTAGGAATTATTAGGAAAGGAATGGTTAATAAAACGTAAAATGTCATAATGCCTCTGTATCGCTCCATGGTGAGACCCCACCTTGAATACTGTGTACAATTCTGGTCGTTGCATCTCAAAAAATAAAAGGGAGGATGTTATTGTGTGCTTTTCTGGTCACTGCATCTCAGAAATGATATTGTTGCACAGGAGAAAGTACAGAGAAAGGTATATGCCTCCTGACAGAACCTATCCATTTTGTTCTGTAACAAATTCACTGTGTCCAGTGTCCAATTCACAGTTTAATGTGTACTATGTATTAAAAACCTCTGATGTGGTGGTTTCTTCTGTAAATGGTTTGAAAGACATACAATCTCCTAAGGAAGCTCAAGCCCAGTTCATTTGAAAACCATAGCTCATCCACACACAGGTAAAATCAGCTACAGAGAATTTAAACCAGTATCTGTAAAGGTAAGTTCTGTTTGAATACTCAGCACAGCCCCCTTGAAAAACACAGCTAATTCAATTATAACTTGCCAGTTTTAAACCACAGCACACTCAGACTCAAGTAATTCCAGTCACAGGAAATTAAAACCAGCACCTGTAAAGGCGAATTCTGCTTTAACACTCAGCTCAGCCTCCTTGAAAAGACGACTAATTCAAGCACAACTTGCCAGCTTAATTTAAATTCCTTACTAGCAAGGGCAAATTCTGTTCCTGTTTCTAGAACTGCATCAGTTTTTCTGCCTCAGTTTCATATAGCAGAAATTTTGAAACAGTAAGAACTAGTTGATTCGGTTCTGAGAACCCAGCAACCCTCAGGTGCAGGTATTAAACTGCTAACGAATTCAGCTCTGACTCATAGGAAAGCAGTATGTATCTTCTCTGAATCTCTCCTGAGTGTAAAAAGCTCAGGAAATAACTCCAATCCTGTTGCACTGATGCTACTCCAGATTACTGTTCTTACCACAGTTGCAGTTCTGCCTTCAGGGAAATCTGTGCCTCTGTATGATTAAATGGTCAATTTTCTCAGTGGAAAAGGGTAAACAGTGGAGTGCCTCAGGGATCTGTACTTGGACCAGTGCTTTTCAATATATATATAAATGATCTGGAAAGGAATACGACGAGTGAGGTTATCAAATTTGCGGATGATACAAAATTATTCAGAGTAGTTAAATCACAAGCATATTGTGATACATTACAGGAGGACCTTGCAAGACTGGAAGTTTGGGCATCCAAATAGCAGATGAAATTTAATGAGGACAATTGCAAGGTGTTGCATATAGGGGAAAATAACCATTGCTGTAGTTACACAATGTTAGGTTCCATATTAGGAGCTACCACCCTGGAAAAAGATCTAGGCATCATAGTGGATAATACTTTAAAATCATCAGCTCAGTGTGCTGCAGCAGTCAAAAAAGCAAATAGAATGTTAGGAATTATTAGGAAGGGAATGGTTAATAAAATGGAAAATGTTATAATGCCTCTGTATCGCTCCATGGTGAGACCGCACCTTGAATTCTGTGCACAATTCTGGTCGCCGCATCTCAAAAAAGATATAGTTGTGATGGAGAAGGTACAAAGAAGGGCAACCAAAATGATAAAGGGGATGGAACAGCTCCCCTATGAGGAAAGGCTGAAGAGGTTAGGGGTGTTCAGCTTGGAGAAGAGACGGCTGAGGGGGGATATGATAGAGGTCTTTAAGATCATGAGAGGTCTTGAACGAGTAGATATGAATCGGTTATTTACACTTTCAAATAATAGAAGGACTAGGGGGCATTTCATGAAGTTAGCAAGTAGCACATTTAAGACTAATCGGCGAAAATTCTTTTTCACTCAATGCACAATAAAGCTCTGGAATTTGTTGCCAGAGGATGTGGTTAATGCAATTATGAATACAACGAATAGGGACATATACATTGTGGATTGCCAATACATCGAAAACGAATGCACACCCCTACTGATTACATCTCTTGGTACTTAAGACTCTTCTCTTTTTCTGGATAATCCACAGAATAATTGCTGAGTTCTGACACTTCTATCAACAATGCTGTGCTTGTGATTTTCTCCTTTACCATAATGACTGGTTTCCTAGCATCAGACTTCTTATTGGTTGGAATGGGAATGTCCCAAATGATCAGAACATCTTCATTCTCTTCAGTTCTATTAGGGTTGTGATCCAACTCTTTTTCAGGTACATAAATATTATAAAGTTTATATAGTTTCCAGTGAGGAACTTTGCCACCTTGCTGTGCTTTTCCCAGTTCTGTTTTGCAGACTCTGCTTTTTTTCTTTTTAACATGTTTTTCTATGCTGGCTGTGAACTATCTTGTCTATAGTCCACTCTCTTGTGCTGAAATGATCAGTCTCTCATCTTTAGGTTTAAGTTCACCTCTTCTTAGCCACTTCTATGTCAAATCTTGATCTATTTGGGGTTTCTGAAGTAACTCTTGGTACTTCCCACTATATTTGTGTTTCTGCCAGTTATCTTTATTTGTTTGCTGGTCTGATTCTTCAAAGAGCTTTTTCATTTGTTTTACAAATTTTGAACCTTCTTTTGCTTTGTGTGCTAATGGATTCTTTCTTACCCATTCCTTCTATTTGCCAGAAAGATTATCCAAACTTAAGAACAGAGACTGATGATGCGCCAGAGGTGGACCCCTGGGCCGAGGTGGGGTTGACACTACCCATAGGAAGTGGTCTGAAGGATGGAGGCCGGCTGGCGCTTCACCAATACCAGCCCTTGTTCCCTTGGGTTGAGCCTTTGGGTACCGGGGCCGACTGGGCTTAGGTGAGCCTCCGTATGTCGTCGTCGTCGATGGATAGATCGAAGCGTCAGCCCAGAGGCAGCAACAGTGATGAGAAGAAGTCTGTACTGGATGAGGTGGAGTCTTGGAGACCCGGGCGCCAATAGGAACAGAGTTACACAAAAGGCACCCGAGCAAGAACAGGCCGAAGTCTGAATAAGCCAAGTCCATGATGAAGACGGAGAATCGTAGGCAAGCTAGTGTTAGGGCTGGCGGCAATCAGGAGGCAGAGGCAAGACAGGCTGAGGTCTGGACAAGGAGAGAGTCAAGACGTAGTCAGACAATGCAGAGGTCCGGATTTGGAGAGAGGCAATGGTGTAATAAGGCAATGCAGAAGTCCGGGCTTGGAGAGAGGCAATTGCGTGGGCAGCAATGCAGAGATCTGGACTTGGAGAGAGGCAATGGCATGGTCAGGCAATGCAGAGGTCTGGGCTTGGAGAGAGGCAACATCGCAGTCAGGTAAAGCAGAGGTCGTGTTCAAGGAAGCAATCCAGAGATAGAAGGAATCAGGAACGTGGAACGAGGAGAACTGGAACAGGAGACAATGAAGGACAGGAACCAGGAATGCAGGGAGGATCACCAGGAGGCAACGAGTACATGACCAGCTTGGAGACCTGTTGCAAAGGCAATTCTAGGGAGCGGAGCCTGGGCTTAAGTACCGGAGCTCCTTTGATGTCATCATCCGGGGCCGTGGCCAAGTTCCCGCCGCGGGCCCTTCATAAGTCGAGTGATGCATGTGCGTGCGCCTAAGGAGGGGTGCGGCACTGAACGGTGGTGCCTCTCCACATGCCACGCAAAGAGGCCCAACATAGAGCAGGAGCACAGGGATCTATAGCTGAGCCGCAGGCACTAGGGGCGGCCTGAGGACGGAGCCGGCGGCCCACCGCCACCAGGGCCGAGGAACCAGGCACTGGATTCAACTGAGAGAGGGGGGGGGGGAGGGGCCGCGGGTCTGCCGCGGTCGGCATGCGTAGCACTGATAGTTCTTGTTCACTTTGATACTTCACCAGTTTTGGTCATATGGGTCCATTGATGCTATTAATTATGCCTGAAGGCCTTTGATGTTATTTCTGTATATGTAATCAATTCTATGCCATCATCTATGCTCAATTCTATGCCACCTTCAGTTCTAGAGATGTACAGTTTCAGCATACACTGCTTCTTACCCAAATACATCCAATTGTTCAAGATATTGGGCCAGTCTACTATTCTAAAGCTATACGAGAGTGCAGGGATTACAAGATGATTAACAGTTTCTTTTGTATTCCTTGCGGTTAAAGCACTTTTCAATATCTATTTCAGTCTCCTATAGTATTTTATTTTTATTTATTTACAAAACTTATAATTCATCATCTTGCCAAACCTCCTGTTCATGCAGAATAGTACTCTTTACTAGGGATGGACATTTAAGAGAAAGGAAATAGGAAATGAGACCAAATTTTCTATTTCATTTCATTTCATTCTCAAACTGAAAAGTTTGAAAATTTGATGAAATTTTGTTGTTTTTCACATTTTGTTTTGAAAATAAAAAAATTGATCCATTGGGCCTAGTCCCAGGCCCGAAGTCATGGCCTCGCCTAAGGAATAGTCTGTGGCCAGATGTAAGAGCCACGGACTAGGCCTGAGCATAATGCCAGGGTCTTGACCGAAACCTGGGCCTAATGCTGAGTCTCAGCCGAGACCAAAAAAGATTGAACAAACTTACCTGCTCTGTCAGGAATTCAGCATCCCGTTCCAGGCCCAGGCTTGATGCCTGGACCTGGGCCTAGGTCTGATGCCGCAGCCTGGTCTGGAGACTGGTCCTGATGCTGGGTCCTCGGCCCAGACCGAAACCTGACACTGAGGCCCAACCCAGAGGCCAGTTCCTGATGCTGGGTCTTAACCCAGAGGCCAGGTCCTGGGCCTCAGACCGGGCCAGGACCTGGGCCTAGGCTTGATGCAGCAGCTGGTCCAGAGACTGGGTCCTGATGCTGGACCCAGGTCTAAATCTTGCTATTATTATGAGAGCATACTCCAAGTCTTGTTGTTGGAATGTAGAGTGACCATCATATAGCACTTCGGGCTTATTTTATATGAACCCTAATATAGTGCTAGGATGTCTTAATCATCAGCCACTCTATAATAGGATTCTTAATATAAAAGATATCCTATACTTATCTTATGTTAAAGTCCACTGTGTATTAGAACCACTTGTTGACCTCCAACACTGCAATGTTTCGGAGAGAATTTCTCCTTTCTCAGGGATATCTCTTACAGATTATACTTCAGCGTCCTTGTTTGTGGACTTATGCGATATTATCTGTAAACACATTAAAAACAATCTGTTGGATACGCTCTTTGTAAAGTGAATTGCTAATGTCTATTCACTAGAGCAAAGACATTCAAGCGATGAAAAGACACTTACTTGGTCACAGGTAGTGCAAAACAGGCTAACTACTCGGTCTTAACTATCTTCGTTGCTGTGAGAATAAAGATAGCTTCAAATGAAAACCAATCTATTTCTTTTTATCTTCAATGTCTGAATACAACATCAAAGACATTTACTGTAATTCCGTGATGCTGTGAGCTATGCGCTATCACAACGTGTCATGGCCGCTACTGACAAGAGACGTGCTGAGAAATCACCATTTTTAAAGGGATTTCACCGGTGCAAATGGATGATTGACATCCGGAAATGACGTTAGACTACCGCCAATTTCAAAAGGAGATTTCCCAAACTGTCAAGTTAGTTGGCTTCCGGGGATGACGTATAATTCAAATGAGGGAATACCATTCTATTTTAGCATTGAGACCGTTCAGTTCCATATTTTGTAAACAGTGAATCCACTGATTCTCTTTAAAATTAAGTGTAACAGTGCAATCTCCTCCACACCATGATTCAGGAACATGCTCCAAAATCGTCCACTTAAAATCTTCAAATCTATGTCCCTCCTGAATGCAATGTTGTACAGTGGGTGCTTTTATGTCCTTATTATTAATTCGACTTTTGTGTTTGATTAATCTAATACGAATCTTACGTTTAGTACGGCTCACATAGGTTTTTAGACAGGGACATTGTAATGCGTAAATGACGTGATCTGAGTCACAATTAACATCATGTTTATGAAATATCTTGACTCCTGTGTGTGAATCTTGCCATTCTGTACCACATTGTGACCTATTTTATTTTTTCGGATGTTTCTGGGGATATGCCCTAACAATTTGTTGTTTAATATTATTGCCCCTTGTATAAGTGAACATGGGTGGTTCACAGAACACAGGATGTGGACTGAGCACTTGCCAATTTTTCAAAATACTTTTTCTGATCTGTTGTGTTAATTCTGAATGTTGTAACTCGCATAATTAAATTTGGTGCTGAAGATTTACTTCTGTATTGTAATAGCTGCTCTCTGTCAGAGTATACTGCTCTTTTGAAAGCTTGATTGATGATCCAAGTAGGATAACATCTTTCATGAAATCTTTCTTTTAAAAGATGAGCCTGGTTAAAACATTCATTCTTATCTGAACATATCCTCCGAATACGAAAGAATTGCCCAATGGGCAAACCTTCTTTGAAGCTCCATGGGTGATGGCTTTCAAAACGTAAAAAATTATTCCTATCTGTTGGTTTTCTGTGCAAGGTGGTTTGTATTCCTTGTGCATGTTTCTTGATCATTATGTCTAAGATCGTGGAATTACAATAAGGGGTACATTTTAAAAAAGAGCGCATGTGCGTACTTTTGTTTGCACACCAGGCGCGAACAAAACTATGCCGGATTTTATAAGTTTCGCGCATAGCCGCATGTATCTTATAAAATCCGGGATCGGCGCACGAAAGGGGTGCACATTTGTGCAACTTGCTTGCGCTGAGCCCTGCGCGCGCTGCCCGTTCCCTCCGAGGCCACTCCAAAATTGGAGCGGCCTTGGAGGAAACTTTCCTTCCACCCCCCCGCACCTTCCCCTCCCTTCCCCTACCTAACCTACCCCCCGGCCCATCTAAACCCCCCCTTACCGTTATTTCAAAAGTTACGCCTGCCTCTGGCAGGTGTAACTCGCGTGCGCCAGCGGGCTGCTGGCGCACCATCTCCCAACCAGGGGGCTGTTCCGGAGGCCTCGGCCGTGCCCCCAGAATGCCCCCGGGCCGGCACCACGCCCCCCGACACGCCCCCTGGAACGCCCTGAATGTTGCACCACCCACCCGACACGCCCCCCCTAGCGAAGCCCCGGGTCTTATGCGTGTCCCTGGGCTTGTGCGCGCCGCCGAGCCTATGCAAAATAGGCTTGGCGCGTGCAGGGGCGTTTTAAAAGGGTTAAGCGTGTACCTTATGCGCGTAACCCTTTTAAAATCCAGCCCATACTGTCTTTGATGTTGTATTCAGATGTTGAAGATATAAAGAAATAGATTGGTTTTCATTTGAAGCTATCTTTATTCTCACAGCAACGAAGATAGTTAAGACCGAGTAGTTAGCCTGTTTTGCACTACCTGTGACCAAGTAAGTGTCTTTTCATCGCTTGAATGTCTTTGCTCTAGTGAATAGACATTAGCAATTCACTTTACAAAGAGCGTATCCAACAGATTGTTTTTAATGTGTTTACAGATAATATCGCATAAGTCCACAAACAAGGATGCTGAAATATAATCTGTAAGAGATATCCCTGAGAAAGGAGAAATTCTCTCCGAAACATTGCAGTGTTGGAGGTCGACGAGCGGTTCTAATACACAGTGGACTTTAACATAAGATAAGTATAGGATATCTCTTATATTAAGAATCCTATTATAGAGTGACTGATGACTAAGATGTCCTAGCACTATATCAGGATTCACATAAAATAAGCCCGAAGTGCTATATGATGGTCACTCTACATTCCAACAATGAGATTTGGAGTATGATCTCATAATAATAGCAAGATTTATATTTTTGATTGTTCGGAGTTTCATGCTATTTGGGTTTTCTCGCTGATTGTACAGGACCCAGGTCTAAAGCAGGGGCCTGGCTCGAAGGCTGGGTCCTGATGCCAGGGTCTCAGCCCAGGGTCAGGCCCAGGCCTCGGAGGTATTTGGTCCAGTCTTCTTTCATCTTTGATGAAATGTCGCTGTCCTCTTGGGAGATAATGGATTTAATTAACCCCCAAAAATGAAATGAAAAACTGAATAAAATGTTTTCTTCTTCCCACCCCTATGCTTTACTGATCTTTTCTCTCAGTACTTTATGCCAGATTTTACCACCTTCCTTTACTCCATGATATTTACTGTATATATTCTACTGAAAAGTTTGCATGCCATTACTTGCACTCAGACTTTCTGGAAGCAGCTGAAGGCATACTTGCTCAGGCAGGTATCCAGAATCAAAGAATAACATTTTGTTATTCTCTTCAGGTTGCCTTCTTTTGTTTTATTCATCACCTTTTTCATGATGGATATTTGCTAGAGGATAATTGTGTCTCAATGTTTTTATTGCATACGTTTATTAGCATTTTAATATTTTATTTATGCAAGTTTTGGATGTATCCCGCTTGAATGTTGGATAAGGTGTCGAGATTAAATAGATTTAAATAAAAATAAAAAAATAATTAAATAAATACACTTTACCCGCTCCAATTCTTTTATATTCCAATTGTCAGGGAGATGTTTTAAGTTTTGCTTAATTTTTCTCTAACGAAGGTCGCCTTAGTATATTTGTTCAAACCAAATGTCATTTTAATGTCATCTGACAAACTCTTTGCTACTTCAAGTTGTTCTGCTAAATGAGCATCACAAAAGCTGTAGAGTTTCAAGTCATCTAAAAATAGAAAGTGAGATGTCATTGGCTGGAGATTGGTAGCTCTAGGATAAAGGCTAATTCCATAACCCATTGAGTTGGTTAGAGTACTCAGTGGATTTAATGCCAGACAAAGCAAAAACAGTGATGGAATCTCCCTGAAATATTCCTTGCTGGATCTTAGTGGTTCACGTTGTACTTTTTAAGGCAATGTATTATTTAAGAGTGTAGGATGCTATTAAAAGCTTTCTGATGGTCAATTCATGCTATATTGAGATTCTGAATATTTATATACCTTAGTCAGTATCAACTGGTCTTCAGGTCCAAATGCTCTTCTTTTGTTACCTTTTTTTTTCAGTTTGCCAAGATATTATTAGGTTGGTGTGATCGTATATTCTACCTGCATCTACTGCAGGGAACAACCTATAGATTGGTTGATAATTTTGGTGGACGTTATTTGTGAAACCCAGGCACCTTTTCAGGTTACCAGTAAGCCCTGGAAAAGATTGTTAGTGCAGTTAGAGAGAGAGATGATTAGGGGAGAATCCATTGGTGTTCAGCCCCTCCCCTTGAGAGTGCTGGATTGGATGTCCTATTCAGAGGTTTTATATCAGAGCTTTGGGGGCAGTCTAAGTTTGCAGTTCAGGAGGCAGGTTGGAGATTTTTTTCTCAGTTGTGTTTTGGCCTACCTGGGGGCCTGGGCTCCATTCTGCCTGGCATCCTTCGGGGCAGGTCGAGGGCACCACTGCTGTACTCTTCTCCCAAGGTGCAGAGTGGTTATCCTGGGAATATGTTGGATTTTGGGACTTTTACATGGTAGGAGACTTGCTGGACACCTGGGCTTTTCCTGGATCCAGGACACAGGGACCCTGTGTCTGGGATGCCCAGGGATAGGGAAGACCTGCTCCTGAAGTAGTGGTGACCCATTGCAAGGTACAACTCTGGTGTTATTTCTTGTTTTGGAAACCAGGAGACGTTATTTTTGAAGATCTGGGAAGAAGTGTTTCTGCCCTGCTTCCTACCCATCAGCGTACCTGCGAAGCAGAAATCCATCCAGGATCCCTCCCAAAAAGGATCCCCATCGAGGAAACAGAAAGAAAGAACTACTGACTATGAGTAAGAAATATTTACAATTTTGAGGACATTCAATCGGAGTCTTCAAAGTCCCTGGGGAGAGAGCAATTTTGTTCTCTGTGGAAGAACAGGTTTTGGTCAACTTGGAAGGGGTTTTCTGACCATCTAAGGCAGGGATGGGCAGTTCCGGTCCTCGAGGGCCACAAACCAGTCTGGTGTTCAGGATATCCCTAATGAATATACATGAGAGAGATTTGCATGCACTCTGCCTCAGTTGTATGCAAATCTATGTCATGCATATTCATTAGGATATCCTAAAACTGCCACCAGGGCCGAGGAACCAGGCACTGGATTCAACTGAGAGGGGGGGGGGGGGGGGGCCGCGGGTCTGCCGCGGTCGGCACGCATAGCACTGATAGTTCTTGTTCACTTTGATACTTCACCAGTTTTGGGCATATGGGTCCATTGATGCTATTAATTATGCCTGAAGGCCTTTGATGTTATTTCTGTATATGTAATCAATTCTATGCCATCTTCTATGCTCAATTCTATGCCACCTTCAGTTCTAGAGATGTACAGTTTCAGCATACACTGCTTCTTACCCAAATACATCCAATTGTTCAAGATATTGGGCCAGTCTACTATTCCAAAGCTATATGAGAGTGCAGGGATTACAAGATGATTAACAGTTTCTTTTGTATTCCTTGCGGTTAAAGCACTTTTCAATATCAATTTCAGTCTCCTATAGTATTTTATTTTTATTTATTTACAAAACTTATAATTCATCATCTTGCCAAACCTCCTGTTCATGGAGGATAGTATTCTTTACTAGGGATGGACATTTAAGAGAAAGGAAATAGGCAAGGAAAATTTCCACTATCGGGATTTAGAGGATGGCAGTCCCAGTGGATAGGGCAGCCCTTAGATCAGGGGTGGGCAATTCTAGTCCTCGAGGGCCACAAACCTGTCGAGGTTTTAGGATATCCTAATGAATATGCATGACATAGATTTGCATACAACTGAGGCAGAGTGCATGCAAATCTCTCTCATGCATATTCATTAGGGATATCCTGAACACCAGACTGGTTTGTGGCCCTCGAGGACCGGAACTGCCCACCCCTGCCTTAGATGGTCGGAAAACCCCTTCCAAGTTGACCAAAACCTGTTCTTCCACAGAGAACAAAATCACTCTCTCCCCAGGGGCTTTGAAGACTCCGATTGAATGTCCTCAAAATTGTAAATATTTCTTACTCATAGTCAGTATTTCTTTCTTTCTGTTTCCTCGATGGGGATCCTTTTTGGGAGGGATCCTGGATGGATTTCTGCTTCGCAGGTACGCTGATGGGTAGGAAGCAGGGCATCAGGACCCAGTCTCTGGACCGGCTGCTGTATCAAGCCTAGGCCCAGGTCCTGGCCCGGTCTGAGGCCCAGGACCTGGCCTCTGGGTTAAGACCCAGCATCAGGAACTGGCCTCTGGGTTGGGCCTCAGTGTCAGGTTTCGGTCTGGGCCGAGGACCCAGCATCAGGACCTGTCTCCAGACCAGGCTGCGGCATCAGGCCTAGGCCCAGGTCCAGGCATCAAGCCTGGGCCTGGAACGGGATGCTGAATTCCTGACAGAGCAGGTAAGTTTGTTCAATTTTTGGGGTCTCGGCTGAGACTCAGCATTAGGCCCAGGTTTCGGTCAAGACCCTGGCATTATGCTCAGGCCTAGTCCGTGGCTCTTACATCTGGCCACAGTCTATTCCTTAGGTGAGGCCATGACTTCAGGCCTGGGACTAGGCCCAATGGATCAATTTTTTTATTTTTAAAACAAAATGTGAAAAACAACAAAATTTCATGAAATTTTCAAACTTTTCAGTTTGAGAATGAAATGAAATGAAATAGAAAATTTGGGTGCCAGTGCAGCCGTCCCTGCACTGGCACCCAAGAGGATTCTTTTCGTCCCCAAGCCAAAAGATCCATACCCTGGGGAAAAGGGGCAAAGAAGAAGCGAGTCAGGGTCCCTGCCCCAAAGAGTCTATAAATACTTTTATGGCCCCGCCTGCGCAGGACATGGACACGGGAGTTATATTTGGATCTCCCTTTGGAAGGAGGAATGTTCTTCCTGTAATTAGCTATTATGAGGTCAGTTCTGGCTGTCTGATTAACTGCTTTTTGCAGTTAGCCAGGTCTTGATGGAGAACATTTAAATCTTTGAGACAAAAGTTGGATACTCCATCAGGGCCAAGGCACTTCCAATTTGAAGCACTTTTTAACTTGGCTTCCAACACATTTGTTGTAACTTCAGGCCATTCCATAGTTCTGACATTTGTCTTTTTTTATATTTTCCTGTATGCTAGGCAGCCATTCTGCTTCTCTGTTGTGCTTTACACGAGCTCCATAAACATTTCTCCAAAACTGTGTTCTGTTTCTTCTTTTGTTGGTGGTGTTTTAATGGCACTAATGTTTTTCCCCAGTTCTCTCTAAAACTGCTTTGGGATTTAGCTAAATGTTTTATTTTGGTGCTGTTCTTTTCTATTTTCATATCTCCGCAGCTTTTGTGCTTCAGCTGCTATTTTCAATTTATTATTGCAAGTTATGAGTTTAAGGTCTTCTTCCATTTGTGCAGCACATCTCAGCTTGTTGGTTTGGATTTTTCTCATTTTTTTAGTGACCTTGGTCCTTGGAGGTCTGCTTCTGCCACTGACATCTCTGCACCACATGATTTAATTTCTTTCTTCTATTTATTTTTTTCCAAGCAGGAGTTATTATCTTTCACATGTTCTTCCTGCCTTGTATCTTTATTTGTATCTTTATTCTACATATTTAAACCTATTCTACACCTTCTACATATTTAAAACAAGCAGCTCATCTCTGTTTCCTTGTACATAGTTTTTAGCCATTACTAATTTCTTTCCTTTATCTCCATCTTCTCCCAGTTTATCATTCCTTGTTATTTGTATCTGCTTTTTCCTGCACGATAGTTCTAGTTGATGTATTTATCCACTCCTGTTCATATGTAAACCAGCATGATGTGATTTTATCATGAATGCCTGCATATAAAAACCTTAAATAAATAAAATAAATAAAAAATATTTGTAGGATTCTCTCAGGAATTATTTTTGCTACACAATATTATATCCTGGCAATTTATGCCTGTGATATCAATAGAATGGCTCCTTAATTTGGATTATAACCTTTTTTTCCCTCTCACTTATCATGCTTTTAACATTGGGTGTCAAGTTTACCTTAGGCAGTCTTTCCCTCTCCTGGACCCAGCCTATATAAGCCAGAAACTCAGCCACCAGTTGTTCAATTTCCTTATTCTTTTCCGGCCTTTCCTTTCTCTCTGCTTCCTGGTCTGCCTTTTACTGCTTTCATTCTCCTTTGTTGCACCCTTATCTTTCACTATCTCACTCAATACCCCTTCTGATTGTTCTAGTTGTTCTGGCATCTTTTTACTTGTGCACGTTGGCTGCTTGGGTAACTTTGATATGGTGCTCCTTGACTGCTCAATCTCCTGGTTCCTTTTCTACCTTTCTTCTTCACTCTGCTTACTGGTCTATCTTATCTTGGTCACATCCTCCTGCGATACACCATTGGGAATCTCAACAGTTGCCCAATTATTCTGGCTGCTTGGGCACCTTTGCTCTGGTGGTCCTTGACTGCTCAAGCACCTGGTTCCTTTCCTCTTTCCTCTGCTTCCTCACCTGTCCTGCACTACTCTAATCTTCCTGTGTTGCACTCTTCTCTTTAACTAGGGATTCGTCCTTTAGCTACTAGGCTCCTCTGTTGGGGAATACATTACCATTTGACATTCACTCAGAAGCAAATTATTGTAAAGTTTAGAAAGACAGTAAAAACTCTGTTTTTTAACCAGGCATTTGATAATATTTTGCAGCAACTAAGTGGCCACAGTTATTTTTAGTTTATGTATATCATTCATGATTATTAATTTAAATTTAAATTTAATTTTGAAATTGTTTTCCTGTATTGTGAATTGTTATGATTTTCTTTGAATTATTTAGACTTTATACCCTTTGTTTTATCATAATTTGACTTTAGCTCCATTTATGTTTTCTTATAACCACGCTTGGTTAATGTGATTTACAGGCGGTATATAAAGGTACAGAGAAGGGCGACCAAAATGATAAGGGGAATGGAACAGCTCCCCTATGAGGAAAGACTAAAGATGTTAGGACTTTTCAGCTTGGAGAAGAGATGGCTGAGGTGCGATATGATAGAGGTGTTTAAAATCATGAGAGGTCTAGAATGGGTAGTTGTGAATCGGTTATTTTCTCTTTCAGATAATAGAAAGACTAGGGGGCACTCCATGAAGTTAGCATGTGGCACATTTAAAACTAATCGGAGAAAGTTCTTTTTCACTCAACACACAATTAAATTCTGGAATTTGTTGCCAGAGGATGTGGTTAGTGCAGTTAGTATAGCTGTGTTTAAAAAAGGATTGGATACGTTCTTGGAGGAGAAGTCCATTGCCTGCTACTAATTGACTTAGAAAATAGTCACTGCTATTACTAGCAACAGTAACATGGGATAGACTTAGTTTTTGGGTACTTGCCAGGTTCTTATGGCCTGGATTGGCCACTGTTGGAAACAGGATCCTGGGCTTGATGGACCCTTGGTCTGACCCAGTATGGCACGTTCTTATGTTCTTAATAATAAACATAAGTCACCAGTTCCTCTTTCATTTGTTCTGTCTTAGCATCTTTCTACTGGTGCTCCTTTGCTCTCAAGCACCTTTGTTCTGATGCTTCTTGACCACTCATGACCACTTCTTGACCTTGTGATGCTTCTTGGCTGCTCGGGAACCTTTGTTCTAGCATCCCTTGGCTGCTCAGACACTTTTCTCTTGGGTTCCTTTCTGTATATATTTATTCTCTTCCTAGCTCTCTTTTGGCATCATTTTTTAGTTTATTTAAGATATATATCATCACTCAGGTACTTGTATTTTAGAATTTCTCCTATTAAAGTTCTTAAATTATCATCTGTTGCCTTTGGCAGCTTTTCCTTTGATGCCCCATCAATGGTGTAAGTAGTTGGGGAGTGCGAGGCAATCTTAGGGGGCTCTATGGTTTATCTTTGGTGGTGTCTGCAGTGGCAGAGGGGAAAGGGGTGGGCCAGACCTGAGATTTTTTTCTTCTCATTTTGTTTTTCTTTTTTTTTTTTTTTTATCATTTGTTGTTTGTTTCACGTTAAATAGATGAAACAAACAACAAATGAAACGGGAATAAAAGGAAAAAAAAGAGAGAACAGCGAAACTAAAATGAAATGAAAAAATGTTTGGTCCTCACCCTTATGATTTGCAGGTAGGAATCACTCTTTAGTGGAAATTAAGTTTTACTCCTGTTACTATATTCTTCCCATGAGGTGAAAAGATCAGGGGGTCAGCAGCAGCCCTCTCCATGCTGTCTGTGTCTTCTCTCACCCTGTCTTCTTCAAGTTTCTTTCTAACTCTCTCTTTCTCTCGGAGTCTCTTTTCAAAAACCATGCAGGTACAGCCTGGGCCCAATCACGTGGGGTCCCTCTTCAGGGATGTTCCTAGGGTACAGCATTAATTTGTGAGCCACAGGGCTACATAATGTACCTACTTAATATTCTTGTCTGACCTTGGAAATCAGTGTCCTCTGTTAAAACAATATTCCTTTTCAAATCAACAAACTGCCCTGTTCATACAGACGATACCCCCCTCCATCCCACCACACACACACACACACACACACACACACACACACAGACACACACACTCACACACTCACACACACACACACACACACACAGGCACACACAGACACACACAGACACACACACACACACAGACACACACACACACACGCCTCTGGAATAAAATTGCTAGGGAAGACTTTCACCATAAACAGTTTTCACCTCCATCTGCAGGAAACCTTAAGTCAATGCAAATAGTCATTCTGATAAAGTTACTCCCTATTGTGGTGTTTTATTTCTCATGAAATCATTGAGTCCCCATGGTAATAAAGTATTTAATTTATGAATTCAAAATGCCTCCCTCTGTAGTATCAGTTTATCTGTCTCTACCTCTGTTTAATTGTTTAATATATTCTATACCCTGAAACCTAAGCATAGCGATTGTATGTTGGTTTTCTTTAAAATGTTCATCCAGATGGCTAGGCTTATTTGTGTTCTCTAATCCTTGCTTTCAAATGTCTGGTTGTCTTGAAACAAAAGCAAGACCGCAGGGGTGTATGAACAAACAAATGGCATAAACCGGGTCATATGTAATAAAATCCTTGGTAGGATAAGATATTCTTGGAGATGGAAGCATAAAAGATCTCTCAGTAATCGTGTTATTACAGTTACCATATCTGACTGTGATATCTGTAGTTACCAACTTTGTAAAATCACAATCAGCTCTTCTTCTTATATTATTATATTGGGTTCTCCTGTATCCCTAATTCTTACTCTGCCTTGATAAGCAAACATAGGGTCCCATATAATAAAGTGCACTCAACAGAGCACATAATATAACTCACAGTTGTCTGCACATTTTTTGTTAGCAAATTTTACTGACGATGCAGCAAGAAGTTTTGCACACATCATGTGCACACACAAGTTACCTCTCATTGCAAATCCCAGCTAATGATAATATTAGCTATTACCCCTCAATGTAGAGAGATGCACTGGCTTAACTTATGTTTTTTATAGTGCTGAAATCTTAACTCCTAGTTCAAGGTGAAATAAAGATTCTAGGGCTGATGTTAGTCTATGAGCAGAATCTGTAGTTCAGGTGCCAGGGAACTTTATGCGCAGAAAATATGCTTTCTGCACATAATGCATGTTTTCTGCACATACAATATGATTTATGTGCACAAAAATGTTTTCTGTGCTGAAAACAATTTTTTTGAACATAAATCATATTTTATTTATTTATTTATTTTTAACTTTTATATACCGACATTCTTGCATTAAATGCAAATCATGCCTAATTTTCTATGCATAAATAATTTTATGCATAGAAAACAATTTGTGCACATAAACTATGTTTGTGTGCAGAATGCATGGTTTACAAGCACAAATCATGTAGTTATGCATGCTAAACATTTTCTATAAGCACATTTTTTGATTTATTCACATTTTAACTCAATGTATTAGCATATCTTTAGCTTACTGCATTGGAAGTTAAAAAAGAACATAGCTTGTGCATTAAAAAACTGAGTGCTAAATTTTAGTGCACAGTTTTAATGCTCAGCATATCACATTGGCCCCATAAGCAATTTCCCACAAAAGTTGTTTTTATTTCTTGCTTTTAGAAAAGGGTCTGATTGTAGGATATGTATGTTTGATTAAAGATAGGGTTTCTTCCAAAAGATATTTTGGTGGCTTCAGAGTTTGGCTACTATTGGTGATTGCTTTGACAGTTTCTTCCCTGAAGCCTGCACCCATCTGCTCCCCTCAGGAGAGAGAGAGACTCTTTATAAGGCTCTCATATTAGTCAACTAGTAACTTGAGGTGAGGTTTTGGTGGGGGTCTAGGATTTTGGGGGCAGTTTTACACGCACGTGAGTCGTATGAACAGCATAATACACACATCAGTGAAGCTTTGATGTGATTTGGAGTGAGGAAAGGGACACAAAGATGAGATTTGTACAATGCACTCTCACCCTAGCTTGATGCACTCTCTTTCTCTCAAAACCAGCACAGGATTATGAACACTCTGCAGCTCAAAATCACAGAGCTGCTAGGAGCCACAGAAGTGGCAATGACTGAACAGGAAGCTGGCAGGTGAGGTACCACATAGCACAATTAGCAAGTCTCCAACAGGTACTTCTGTGGCTACAGAAAAATGTCATTGGTGGCTGCATTTAAAAAATGATATTAGGTATTTGTAATCAGAATCTTTAGTGAGCTTGGTAACAAAAGAGATCCTATTATCCTTCTTACATTTCATAATGTTTAATAAGTCATTTCTTTCTTTAAATATGCAAAACCTGATTCTTAATCCTGTTTACCTCTGTTCTATCATAGTCCTTGTCACAGAAGCATTGTTCAATTCTGTTCAATTAATTTTTTAATTTCATGTCATCACCACTAATTCTCCTTACTCGCAACATCTGAGCAAAGGGAACTACTTTTCAGTTGAAGAGTATCAAACGATCATGAAGTATTCTAATCTGTTTCTTAATTTGTGTCAAAATTCATGATTTGCGGCTCGGCCCCGCAAGCCGCTGCACTCACCCCTGACGCCGCTCGGATTGTACAGACCCCAGTCCTGCCTGTTGCTCGAGAACCATTCCCCCTTTCCCCATGATCCCCCTAGCACGCATGCATGGAAATGCCCCATGGGATGACATCAGCAGTTCTGCCCTTTATAAGGACTCCTCTGACCTTCCTGCCTCATCTCAGCAACAGGTCTCTTGCATTTCAGTGTGTTTTGCCAGCGTTCCTGATTCCTGTGTTCCTGTCTTCCAGCCTTGCCTCATCCAACCTTGCCTTCCATCCTTGCCTTGTCTAGCTTTGTCTTCTCTAGCTGTCCTCATCCGGCCTTCCTTGTTCAGCCTTGCCCTGCCTTGTCATTCTTATCCAGTGTCTTCTGAGTGTCTTCTGAGTGTCTTCATCTTCCTTGGCCTGACTCTCCAGATCTTGACGTCTTGCCTGAACCTGACTATGATTGCCTGCCACCTGGACTTGACCATTTGCCTGGACATATCCACTCTTGTTATTTGCCTGCCCTGACCTTGGTCTATTCCTGACTCCATTAGCTAAATTTAACCGACTAACTTAAAGACAGCTCTTTGTCCCGACCAGACTTTGCCAGCTTTGTTAACTGAGTTGTGTTCAGCAGTCTGTGGGCTGCTTCTGCGAACCACTGCTTTTATCTTTGCACCCGGGCCGGCCATTATTCCTCATGGTGTGGCAGGATGCTGCTGACTCTTCCTGCAGTGGGAGGCTGCCAGGAACCCTGAGGCAGAACACCACCAGCCTCAGCTCCCCACACCTCCCCTTAGGTGTGAGACCTCAGACCATACATAAGGACCGTGATGGGAACCCTGCGGCAGAACACTGCAAGCCTCAGCTCCCCACACCTCCCCTTAGGTGTGCGACCTCAGACCATACATAAGGACCCTATATAAGGGCAGTTCCCCGAAGCACTTTACCTCAACAACAGGTCCAGCTATGTTGTAGTATGTGTTGCTACTTGCCTTCTTCTGCTTAATTTGTTCCTGCCTTCTTCTGCCCAATCTGTTTCTGCCTTCACCTGTCCAGATTGTTCCTCCCTGCAAGTAGAGCCAATCTCACCCCAGTCCAAGGGTCCACAGACACAGCAGACTTGACCTCGCTCCAAGCCAGCCCCAGAATAGCTTGAAGTTACGGGGCCAACAGGGTGCCTTGGAGCTCCTGGCTGCAGCTATGGAGCACCTCACCAATCTCCGGGACACCATAACTGCACCTACCGCACTGCCTCCACTTGTACCCGTGCTGCCACCACCTCCAGCATCCAGTCAGTCTGTTCCTCAACTGCCAAGTCTAGCCTGGTATGTAGGGAATCCCAAGTGCTGTTGGGGATTTCTTAACCAGTGCAAAATGCACTTTCAGTTGTAGCCTCCACTGTTCCCTGATGATAAAGCCAAGACAACCTGTATTCTCTCTCTACTTGATGGAGCAACACTGGCCTGGGCTTCACCCTTCTGGGATCTAGGGGACCCCATCCTATTCAACCTCTAGTGGCTTAAGAAACAATTTTGCTCCGTCTTCGAGAAGCCAGGTCGAGCAGCTGCGATAGCCTCCAATCTACTCCATCTTCACCAGGGCTCCCAAACCCTAGGTGAATGTGCTGTGGAATTCAGAATCCTGGTCTCTGAACTAAATTAGTGGGATGACAGCTTGGTTGCCATCTTCCTGGAAGGCATCTCAGGGAAGATTAAGGATGAACTCACCGCCCAGGAGCTCTCCACCTCGCTGGAGGCTCTCATTGGCCTAACTGGCAAGATAGGTTGATGCTTGCAGGAAAGGGCATGAGAGACCCATCTGGAACACAGAAGCATCTCGTTGGCATCTTGTTTCCAACACCAGCTCTCGCTTACTACTGCCTCACCCTCGGCCTCTCCTCCTCCTCTGGAGAAACTGATACAATTGGGTCACTGCCACCTAACCCCAGAAGAAAGGCTTCATGGCAGGCAACAGAGCCTCTGTATCTACTGCGTGGCTCAGGGCCATCTCCTGGCTCACTGCCCTAAGAGGTTGGGAAACAAAAATGCCTAGGGTCATTCTGGAGATGACTGTAAGTCTTACTGTTCCAGTTCCCCAACTCTCTTGCTGGTTACACTGGAACTGGGCCTGGCTTGTTTCTCTACCCAGGCTTTTGTGGACTCCAGCTCCAGGGAAAACTTCATTTTGCAAGACCTGGTCAACCAGTTGCAAATATCCACTGTCCAGACAAGTCCTCCACTTGTAATAAGCTCGGTCTATGTTGATTCACTTCTGGTGCAGGTTAACAGGGCCACCATGCCTCTAACCTTATGCACCAGCCTTCTGCACTCGGATAAGATCAGCTTCCATGTTATCTCCAGATCCATGAAACCCATCATACTAGGCCTGCCGTGGCTCCAACAACATCAGACTCACTTTTATTTGTCCACCTTAGAGCTCGTCCGCTGGGGGCATGGATGCACAGACTCCTGCTTGATATCCGTAGGACCTTCAACCATTGACTGTGGCTTCTGCATTTCTGGGACTCCTACCTCAATATACAGATTGTAAAGATGTCTTTTCTAAGAAGAGTGCTGAAATCCTGCTGCCTCATTGCATGTATGACTGAGCTATCGAGCTCATTCCCAGAGCTATGCCCCCGCAGGGCCGAGTTTACCCCTATCTCTACCCAAGAACAGGCTATGTCAGCCTACATTCAAGAAAATCTGTCCCATGGATTCATCCAACCCTCCTTTTCCGTGGCAGGAGCTGGTTTCTTTTTCATCGCAAAGAAAGACGGATCTCTCAAACCATGATCTGAATGCTATTTCTAAGAAGGTCTGATACCCCCTACATTTAATAACTGAGCTCTTTCATCGCTTACAGGGTGCCAAGATATTCATGAAACTGGACTTCTGTAGTGCATACAACCTTGTTCACCTCAAGGCTGGAGATAAATGGAAAACCACTTTCAACACCTGCGACAAGCACTGTGAGAATTTGATAGTGTCCTTTGAGCTTTGCAATGCCCCTATAGTCTTCAGAAAATGGACAACAAGATTTTTCAGGACCTGCTGTACATTTGCATGGTTATATACTCCCATGACATACTGATTTTCTCCCAGAACTTGGACTTCCATTGTAGAGATGTCTGAACTGTTCTTCAGTGCCTTCAGAAAAATAATCTCTATGACAAATTGGAGAAATGTCTCTGTGAGCAAAAGGAACTCCCCTTCCTCACAAGATTAATTCTGGGTAGACCTGGCCATGGTAAAAGCCATTCTGGAGTGGCCTCTCCTGGTGGGGCTCTGAGCCTTGCAAAGGATACTAGGGTTCGCTAATTATTACCACCAGTTTATCCCTATTTACTCATCCTTGGCAGTCTTCCTTACCACCATTACCTGCAAGGGTGCCAACACTAAGGATTGGTCACCAGAGTTTACTGTTCAGAAAATAAAGGACGCCTTTGCACACAGATCTTGCCTATGCCACTCGGATCTCACATGGCCCTTCATTCTGGAGGTAGATTCCTCTACCACTGGGGAAGGGGTTTCATCAGCCTACAGAGCTCTGAGGGTATGCTTTGCCTGTGTTCCTTCTTCTCTAAGAAATTCTCTTCAGCTGAGCACAACTATTGGAGATCAGCATCTCTTGGGGGTTATGGACCAGAAGAATCTTGAATATCTCCATCAAGCTCAGCAGCTCAACTCTAGACAGACCTGCTGGTTCTTGTTCTTTACCCATTTTGACTTTGAGTTGCAATACCTCCTCACTCTCAAGAATAAACAAGCAGATGCCCATTCCATTCTTTTCAGACTAAGGATGTCCCGAAATCTCCGAGATATATCATTGATCCTGCTAAGATACTCCTGGCCACAACAGTATCTGTCCCTCCAGGGAAGATGGTAGTGCCTTCCAGATTATGTGAGAAAGTGTTAAAATGGGTTCATGACTAGCAAGGGCTGCGACGGGAGAATGCTAGGAGCTTGGCGTTTCTCCCATGGCCAAGATGATCTCACTAAGCCCGGGGGCACCTGATACACCATCATCGCCCTGAGGTCAGATGCGAGCTGAGATCGAGCAAACAACGCAATCTTTTGGAGTGCTGAGGAGAGAGGAGTCAGCCCTGAAGTCGGATGGAGGAAGCAGAGATGGTGCAAAAGAGGGACATCGAGTCGCCCCGTTTGGAGGTAATATCTTGACTCCTAACCCTTTAGAGGCACCGGCACAAGACATCGAAGATAGTTCCACATCACAAGATTTGGTAATACCAACTCCTGGAACTGTATTTGCTCTTCAAAGACCATCTGTTATTACTATGGATTCATTATGGAATGCTCTAGTTTCAATCGAATCGGCAATATCATCGCTAACTAAAGTGGTTTTAGAAACCAATAAAAGAGGACTTAATAATGAAAAAATTGTGGACACACATATTAAAAGAATAGATTATTTGGAAGAAAAATCAGTTGAATTTGAAAAAGTTCAAACGAATTTAGTCAGATCTGTAAGCTTTGCAGATAGGAAATTTGAAAGTATTGAAAATTCCTTATGTTACTTAAATCTTCGTATAGTTAATTTCCCGATGATTGAAAAAAATGCCTCCTATTGAATTATTTAAGGAGTGCATGAAGGATTGAATTAAAATTCCTGTAGAAATACTACCAGTGGTAACCAAGGCTTTTTATGTTTAAAAATTTTTTTTATTAGAAAATGAGAGAGAAATACAGGCACAGCAAACATTGTTTAATATATCTGAGTTGATTGAAATGTCTATTGTGATGAGTTGAGCCAGAGCGGAGTCTCTGTGCTGTAAAGCTTTGAGGTGTTTTCCTCAATGGGACGGTTACTTTGCAGGAAGGAAACTACATTTCCCAGGTGCCCTGGTAGTCAGCCTCAGGAAGGGTTGGGGGCAGGGAAACACAGGGGCGGTTTCTTCCTAGGGAGGGGCACTCTATCTAACATAAAGAGAGTAGCCCTCCAAAGGAGAGAGAGGAGAGCTGGAGGGAAGGCAAGTAAGATCTAAAGCTTAAGGGATGGTGCCTAGGCAGACCTTTTCCACTAAAGGCTAAGTCAGCTCTAACAGGGTTCCTTCACTCTTAAGGGCTGTGTAACCGTGGATATGCATAAGTGTCTTCAGCAGTGCCTTGAGGGTTAATTAGAGGGATTAGCCCCAGTGGCGTTGAAGAAGCTGAGGTAGGAAGGCTTATGCAAATGTGGGGAATGCTTATTGTGGGGTTTAGAACGAAGTATAAGTTAAAAAGGAAGAATATAAAATGGTTTTAGGACTGTACAAGCCAGGGGAGCTTGTGGCAGTGAAAAGAGTAGTTTTACTTAATTAAGGCAGCTGGAGGAAAAGAGGTAATTAGGACCTGGCAGCTGGCCTAAGGAGACGTTCCTGCAGTGGGGGAGGTTTCAGTACTATGTTATGCTTGGGGGAAGTATAAGGTACTGGGGGAAAAACCTACTTTGCCCACATGTTGTGCAGGGGAACATATACTAGAAACTCAGAATGAGAAGCTTGATGTTTTGGGGATTAGTGAATCAGGGCTTAAAGGGTGTCAAACCCGCAAGCTCCCAGTTACTGCTTGGTAAGGCAGGTCTGGTAATACTGTTTATGTTGAGTGTTTTTCCTTTCTGTGGAGTTTGGTTTAATTAATAAACTTCAATACATAAGAAGCTTCTGCCTGAATGTAATATGTTATGTTAAAGGGCTGCCAGGGGGGTGACCCTTACTCTGGTGGAAAATGAGGGAAGTTTGGTCTCAGGGGCCTAGTTGTAAGGGGGCCTTCCCTTACAAGTGGTGCTGACCCATAGCCTCCTTGCTGTATGGTTATCCTCTACTCCTATCTCGTGGGAGAAACTTCAGGAAGGGATCTGCTATAAAGGACTTTGTGGAAGCAGTCCTTGATGATTAGCCCCGAGTCTGAAGTCACCGCTGAGGACTTGCCACCAGGGGTACCATCATCGCCACACTATGCATAAAGAAATTCAAATGAGGGGTACCCTATTGGTAACTTTTGCCTTTGAGCAAGATAGGAATCTTACTTTAAAATATTTCTTTAGAAAAAGAATGGCCCAATATTATGGCAAAGAAGTCTGGGTTTACCCGGATATTGTTCGCTCCACTCAGGATCATAGAAAAAGTTTTCTTCAGATGAGACCCGAAGTAATATCTCGTGGGGCCAATATGGTATTAAGATACCCGTGTAAATGTATATTAAAATTTCAAGGAGAGAAATATTTATTTCTTGAACCCAATCAGTTAAGGAGCTTCCTGGATGGGAAAGTGTGAATAGTGGAACTAATTAAAAGAGGGGATGTTTCTCAAGCAGAGGTTTATGTCCTTTAAATTTTGAAAGTTTTGGAAAGCTCCTATATTTTTCTTGTATATGCATCTTGTCCCTCATATTTTCCTTTCTGTAAAATAGAGATGAGATACAATGTTATTTGAAGAAATAAGTGTATTTGGTGATTGAATTTTTCCAAGATCTCTATCCTTTTGAAAAATGATTGTTATATTTCATGAAATGGCAAAATAAAAATTTTTTTTAAAAAATGGGTTCATGACTCCCATGTAGCAGGACACTCTGGACAGGCATGATCTCTTGAACTACTTTGATAGCACTACTGGTGGTCTTAAGTGAAGGAGGACATTAAGGCCTATGTTGACCCGTGTCCCACATGTGCACAAAAAAAGACCTTGCATGGCTGACCCTAGGGGCTGTTATAGCCATTTCAGCCCTCAGGGAACCCTGGATCATCTTGTCAATGGACTTTATGGTGGACCTCCCTCTCTCTAACAGCACCACCAAAATATGGTTGTTAATTGATTGTTTCTCCAAGATGGTACACTTTGTCCCACTGCCCAGCCTTCCTTCTGCCCCAGAATTAGCACATCTTTTCAGCCTCCTCATCGTCCACTTATATGGCTTACCGAAACATATCCTATTGGATAGAGGATTTCAGTTCACTACTCGGTACTGACACTCCCTCTGCAAGAAGTTTGGTATCATGCTTACTACATAATGGCCTACCATCCACAAGACAAAGGGCAAGTGGAGATACTAATTGAACTCTTAAAACATTCCTCTGCTCTTATGTCAATGAGCGCCAAGATGACTGGGCTATTCTTCTGCCCTGTGCCAAATTCTCCCACAACAATTACATTAACATAACAACTGGTTCTTCCCCTTTCCAACTTGTTTATGGGAAGCACCCCATGCTTCTGTTGCCATTGCCAATGATAGCTCCTTCTCCCGTAGCTCAACTCTTGGCATAAGAATTACATGATGTATGGGAACAAACCAATCATTTAATTGAAAAGGCTGGAATATGAGCCAAGAACACTGCAGATGCCTGAAGGAGGCCAGCCCCCAGTTCAAGATGGGTGAAAAGGTTTGGCTAAGTACCTGATACTTACACATGCAGCTTCCCTAACTATGCTTGGCACTGCTCTTCATTAGGCCGTTCTTAGTGGTATGGCAAGTAGGCCCTATCACTTACCTGCTGAACCTTCCACCTACTTTGAAAATTCGCAATGTGTTTCACATTTCTCTGCTCAAGCCATTAGTGCTTTCTTAGTCCTCCAGAGTGCTACCCAAACCTCAGGAGATTAGTTCAGATTGAGACACAATATACAAAGTCCAAGAAATCCTGGACTCCTGCCGGAGGGGCAAGAATCTAGAGTACCTGATATCCTGGAAGAACTATGGTCCAGAGGAAAATTCATGGGAGCCATCATCCAACATATTGGATCCCAATCTCCTAAAAGACTTTTATAAGTGATACCCAGTGGGGGGGGAGGGGGGTGTTTAAGAGGGGGAGTTGCATTCGGTGGTCGGTGGTCGGCGGACTGCTCCTACAAACCGTCTCTTACCTTTCCGGCCAGGCAAGCCATTCTTTCTCTTGGTGAGGTAGGAGACCATCGACTCTTCCTGTGGTGAAAGGCCATTAGACGCCATGTAGCAGAATGCCTTCAGCATCAGCTCCCTGTACCACCCCTTAGGCATGCATGCATCCGATCTTGGGCCATTTAAAGGAACTGTAGTGGGAAAGACCCTGTGGCTCCTAAGAATGATGACACCAGCACTGTCCTATATAAAGGCAGCTCCCTTGATGCACTTTGCCTCAGCAACAGGTCCAGCTACATTTTAGTGTCTGTTGCTACTTGCCTTTTTCTGTCCAGCTGTTCCTGCCTTCTCTGACCAGCCTGTTCCTTCCTTCCTCTACCCAGTCTGCTCCTGCCCAGCCTGCCTCAGCCCTATCTGACCCTCTTCCTCAAAAACCTGGACTCTCGATATGACTGTTCACTGCCTGCCATTGACCCTTGCCTGAACTCTCGCTATACCTGATCATTGCCTATCTATAACCCTAGCTTGGCCTTGGACCATGTCTCTAGTGTTCAGCAGAGACCCTCACCTAAGTCCTGCCAGTCTCAGCACCCAAAGGCTGAACCCGAGGGGAATGTGGAGTGGTAAAGGTGAAGCTTTTGACCAGTCTCTGCTTTGCCTGGGTCCACCTTCTGCAGATAGAGGCAATCTCATCCCAGTCCAAGGGTCCACAGACACAACAAAGTGGTTAACAAGGAATATCTGAATTAGCCGGTTAACATAGCTGGTTAACTCAATTCCTCTCAGTTATTCTCCTGGAACACCTCTAATTTAACTGGCTAAATTCTAGATGACAAACTTATTTAGCCAACTAAATGATTCTGAATATGGATCTCTGCATTTTTTCTATGCATGCTAAAATAGCATTTAATGTGCGACTTACCAAGATAATGATTTACAAAATGCATAACTGCTAAAAAATGCCCAAATTTGTTAGCATGTGCACTAAAATGTTTGAATGCGTGGTAGAGGAAGATAAATGATTGTGCTCATAGCGCTGTTTACAGCCTGAGCACTGTTTTCCATATATACAATACAGCTTATCTCTCAGCAACTCCTCTCCTTCTAAAACTTTGTAACCTGAAGGCTATTACCCGCTCTTGCTCAAAGTACTGTATGCAAAGAGGGAAGAACAACTGGACGCAGAAATGGAGGCAGGGCTGTCGCACAAGGTGGGCAAGAAGGGCAACCATCTAGGGTGCCAAATTGATGGAGAGGCATACCACCATTTTGAGTCAGTCTGTGCACATGCAAGCATGAATGGGAAGGGGGTGCTGAACCTTTCCTGATTTACCATTTTGTCCAGTGAGTACCCTGCATAGAGGTTATTGATGAGTTTGGCGTGTTGTACCTTGTGCTTCTTGTTTCTTCTATTGTTTCCCTTCTTAGTATTGTTCTTTGCTTTCTGGTATGCATGTGAGTGTGTGTCTGAGCTCCTCAAACAGCTTTGAGTTCCATCAATTGATAAAGTGGAGATGGGTGGTGATTTGCTTGTAAGGCACACTCTGATCTCTGCAGATATCTGTTGCCAGCTGGAACTGGGATGCTAGATAACAGATGTCTATAGAGCAATATGTTGCAATTGTCTGACTTTGTTGTCCATTTAGCACTTTCACAACATTACAGCCCACAGCCAGTGATGAATTTGGTTTAGGTAAAACAATTGTAGTATATACAAGATGTTAAAAAGGAACTTCATAGGTAGCTGTACAGTACTCATTTATTTTTACAAGATCTGATTTCTCATTGAAATGCTCTTGTCAAAATGAGATACACTTCATGTGATTCATAATTCTGAGGCACAAGTCTATGGCCCCCCTCTTCTCCCTTCTTAAAGGGATGGCGAAGGAGTGGTGCACCTCTGACATCATCATTGGATCCGCCTCCTCAGTAGTATAAAAAGCTTCAGTCTTCATTTCCAACTTGCCTTCGCAAGGAGCAAGTTCCTCCCTGGAACTGTCCTCCTGGAGCTGGTCTTCTCGAGGACTCCCTGTATTCTTTGCTCTTGATTGGCTTCCTGTCTTCTTCATGGGATCCCTCTTCATTATTGTTCCAGGTCTCTTCGCTGGATGTCCCTCGTCATTGTTCCTGACCCCTCGTCTGGTCTTCAAGTCCAAGTTCCTGATGTGTCATGCTGTGCCGTGTTCCTGTCACCCAGGTCCTCCTGATGTCTTCATCTTGACGTCCTTTGTCCAGAGGTCCCCTGAGGCTCCACTTCCCGTCCCTGTGTGGTCTGCGACCAGCCCGGCTGGGTTGGTAGGGCTCGCAGTGGTCCAGTGGTCCGTGACCATCCCGGCTGGGGTGTGAAGGGCACTGGTGGGAGATTCCATCCATCGGGTTTGAAGATCCTCTTCATCATGATGTCTGATGTCCCTTCAGTGTGGTTCACGACCAGCCCGGCTGGGTTGTGTAGGGCACCTGTGGGACATTGCTTGCCTGTCCATCTCATCGCATCCTGAGTCTTCCGAGGTCCTCGTAAACATTCACATTTGAAAAACAACATATACCCATAAAACATTATGCAAAAAATCTAGAAATAATTATAGACGCGAGACTATCAATGACCAATCACATTTCTGAAACAGTCAAAAAATCCTTCTTCAAGTTACATATGCTCAAAAAACTCAAACCCTTACTATTATTACTTGCTCTTTAACATTTAGGAAAAGACTAAAAACTTAGCTTTTCAAAAAAGCATTTCCAAGCCTTGAATAAAACCTCCTCTCACTAGCACTAACTCGTATGCAATAATGGAATGTAAACACGAATCAACCAACCTCAAACCCTCTCTCACTAATTCCTGCTGAATATTTATCATACTATTACCATTCACAACTGTGTCATATTTATTCATTTGATTACCTATGTACCGTTTCATAGTCTTATTTTTTCACTTGCTATTCTAATGTATCAATAGGCTGAAATGTAAATATTGTGCTATTCAATTTCTCCCCTTCCATCCCAAGTTTATTTTCCTTGTTTTTTGTAACTTTCCCTCTCCCTTTTTCTGATTCACTGTATTTAAAGTTCAAGGTTCTTATTGAAAATATTGTTTTTTACGTTACGTTATGCTTTACACTCCTTGTTATTTGTAAACCGGGTTGATGTGATGCCTATCATGAAACTCGGTATAACAAAAACAATAAATAAATAAAATAAATATTATCATCTGATTTTCACACAGTCACACAAGCCCTGATTTGAACAAACTTGAACTACTGTAATTCATTATATTTAGGATTACTGCTATCAACAATACATCCCTTACAACTCGTCCAAAATGCAACAGTGAGAATGTTATTCAATCTACCACGAAAAGAGCATATAACACCCATCTTACAACAGATTCACTGGCTCCCCATAACCCATCGCAAAACATATAAGATCATGTCTACTATTCATAACCTTCTCTATAACTCTAACTCGGTATGGCTCTGTTCCCTACTGCGATTATATAGACCGCCAAGTATGTTAGAAATTCCTTCAGTCAGAATAGTAAGTTTAGCTTTAACCTTTTAGGTATCAATGTTCCACATTTTTTAATATACTTTTCATTACTTGCAAATTTTTTTATACCATATATATACCATATTTGGGTTTTAGTTAACTAAGATATGTAAAAAGGGGCATCAGGAAATAATTCCTTCAATGAGCAGGATCTAAAAGGTTAATACGGAAAAGGGCCAACCCTATGGAACTCTCTTCCTGAACAAATTCGATTGACAGCAAATACAAAAAGTTTAAGAAAACACTGAAAACGTATCTGTTCAATAGTGCTTATAAAACATAACTGCAGTTATACACCACTACGACGATACCATTAGTGGAACTAAAACTTTTAGTGTATGTATTTTAATTTTAATTGTATCTTACTTTTTTCCTTTTGTCATAAATTATGATTGTACCTTTGTAAACTGCCTAGATGGTCATATTCATGCCTTATTGTGCGATACATAAAAACTTTAAAATAAATATTATAGTATCTTCCCAGGCCCCTAGACTTGGGTTTTCAGGGAAAGAGCTGGTAAATCCTCTTGGTTAGGGGAGCGGCTTGGACGTTGACTGCTGGTACCTAGGAGTTTTCCTCATGACCATATTTCTTCCAGGCAATCAAAGAAGGGAATTTACCTCATTGTTACTTAGGGTCAAAGGTTTCTTGCAGCCTAATATTTATACAATATCTGACTCGCACTAGGTTCTAAATCTGAAAGAGCTTTTCAGTTATAATTTGAAACATGAGGAACAAAATGTAACAAAAGAGTGAGAGAATTTCAGTACCAAGAATGATGAAAGCTCCTTGAACTGGAAGAATGTAGGGCAGATAAAATGAAACATGATTTACAATGTGCTCATTGCTATGATGTATTAGCTATTATGTTATTTTCCTTTATCATTCATTTCATGTTTTTAGTAAGCAGATAAATTTGTATTGGAGCATTTTACTCTATGTGCCTAAGTTTGTTCACAAATTATGAATGTTATTTTTGTAAACTGCTGAGGATCTTGATATGGAATGACGTTATATAAAATATCTAAATAAATAAATAAAATAAAATAAAGTTATGTGTCAGAGTCTGAGGAAACTTCCATGGGCACTGGTGATCGTCTGTTTCTCCAATTAAAACCCGCAGGCTTTAGTAGAGAAATATAGAAAGCATTATGGATTCGCAGAGTAAGAGGCAGCTTCAGTTGGTATGTGACAGCTCAAACCTGTCTCAGGATGGGATAGGGACCAATGAAGCTGGGACTGAATTTACTGGAGGGAAGTTTCAAGCACAGCTTCTGCGTACTTATCCAAACCAGGGTTCCTAATGAGAGTGGGAGTGCAGGGCACATTCTCTTGTCGGTGCTTTTCTTATATGTTTCAGCAGCTTGAAGGAGTTGCTGAGTTATTTCTCAAAGCTCCAAAACACTAGCCACTGTTTGGTTGGCTTTTGGTTTTGAGGTGGTTAAAGGTAATAGAAGGGGCATCTTGGGATGTTAAAACAATCATACCTGAAGATTCTTAGGTATGATTATTATAACTCCGCCCATGACAATTGGGCCCAGTCATTCTGCTGCTCAGAAACATAAGCGTGAAGGAAGGCTTTCAGGTTCTCTCAGTTAGCTCATTAGATTGGGGGTGATAAGCCAAGGAGAAGTCAAGGGACACATTAAGCTTAATACAGAGGCTTCTCCAATACTTTGAGGTGAACTTTACCCCTTAGTTGTTCTCTATATGTAACTGGGAGCCATTCTTCAGTTACCAGTATGCCCAGGATGGAGGAGGACCTATTCAAATTCTAGTCCCTCCCTTTGAGGGGCTTGATAATGACTGTCTCCCTAGAAGGCTTTATAACAGCTCTTTCCTGAGAGCCTGGAGGCAGTCATGTATACTTTTTTGAGAATTAGGAGGTGGTAGGTGCTTACCTTTGTTGTACTTTTCAGGCCCAGTCAAAGGGAACAGGCTAACCCAGTCTAACCAGGGTCAGGAAGGTGGTCCTGCCAGTCTATTCCTAGCTGGTTAGGATACTACTCCAGGTTGTTTTTTGGAATTAGACTTTTTTGTGGTAGGAGCCTTGCTGGACACCTGGGCCTTTCCAGGATTCAGGAGATGGGAACCCTGTGTTCAAGATTCCCAGGGATAGGGAAGACCTGCCCATCCGAGGTGGTGACTCACTGCAATGGATAACTCCAGTGTTATCTTCAGTTAAAGGAAAGACTATTAATTTAGACATCCAGGAGGAAGATTGTTGGCTGCTCCTTCCTACCTGTAGTGGAGAAGGGTAAGAGAAGTTGTTTCCAGGGATCCCTCCTATAAGAGATCCAGAGGAGAGTCATAGACTCAAATAAATCTAAAGAAGTGGAAGACTCTGCTAATCATGAGTAACAGAACTGTAAAGATTCTAGAGGAAACCCATCAAAAGTCTTGGACCACCCCATGCCCACGGGGGGAAGTCCCGTGAGGGGCCACAGGTCAGGCTCAGCTCTGGACACACAAATACAGATAGTTCTTTATTTAAACAGTTTGAGAAGCCACCAGAGGTGGCAGTAATGAGTAGATGCTGTAGTTCGTCTGGGTTAGTATTCCCCAGGGTGCTGGATTAGCGGTTCCTCTGGAAGCAGTGCTGTAGTGGAAAGAACTGAGAAAGTGAGTACAATAGAACATTCACAGAGTCCCAAATATGGAGAAGCCCCGAGATAGGGAGAGCTGGCCCTCGAGGAGCGAGTACCAGATCCCTGGAGGTAGAGAGACTTGTTGGCAAAGTACTCACACAGCGGTTCCACGTAAGAGATGGCACTGGTGCTGGAACAGAGGCAGGCCCTCGAGGAGCGAGTACCTGGTCCCAGGGAGACAACTCTGAGGAGTAGATGATAATAGTACTCACTGATGGTGTCTGTAGCGAATTCTTCCAAGTAGAAGAGGAGACGGATGCAGGCAGCGAGTCAGGGAACATGGGCCCTCGAGGAGTGAGTACTGATTATCTGATAGCGACCTGAAAGAAACAATGAGGCCCCTGAGGAGCGAGTACCCCATTAGCAGAAAGAGTCCAATGGAAGTTGGAAGGCAGAGTAGCTGGGTACAGAGAGCGAATCCCATCCATAAGATCACCATTGCTAACTCAACGGCTAACAATAAACAGCAGGCTTAAATATCTGGGCAGTGTGACGTCATGACAGGGGGACGCCCGTGAGGAACGCGCCAATGAGGAAATAGAATGAGGGCCGCGCGGCGCGCATGCCCTAAGGTGCCTGGAGAGCATGGCGGGAGGCAGTGCCCAAGATGGTCCGGGAACACTGGAGAGGACGGCAGAAGGATGCCGCGGCAGACAGGCATCCATGAGGAGCAGGAGGAATCGCAAGAAGGGAAAGGTAGGCGGAGTGAAGCCGTCGGGCAGCGATGGTCGCAACAGTTTGTCCTTGATCTGGGCTGCCAGTCCATGCCAACATATTGTGGTTATGCTCTCTTCAGTTCTCCATAGCTTGGCAGCTGGGGTCCAAAACTGACTCATGAAATGTCCCACCATTTGTAATCCCTGGATAAACGCAAGAGGATGGCTGCAGAGGAAGAGGACCAGCCCAGTTTCTCAAAGATCCTGTGGAAATGTATTAGAAATTTGACTAGGTTGCTCAGCGTCAAGCCATTCCGCTCCCTAAGCATGGATACCCAGGCCAGTGCCTGCCTGGTGAGGAGGGAGATAAGATAGGCTAATTTAGCCCAATCTGATGGGAAATTCCTAGATTGCAGTTCAAAAATAATTTGGTACTAGCTCAGGAACTCTCTGTAAGTCTTAGGGTTTCCATCATAAAGTGGTGCTAGTGAGAGACATATGACTGAGATCACAGTTGAAAGTTGTTGCACTGGGGAAATCTGCACTGTGACTGGTGATGGCACAGCGAATGGAGGCCGGACCAAAGTACTCTCAGTCTGTATGGAGTGCAGGCAGTTGCATAGGGTTTTCACGGACCCTCTGAGCTGCTGAAATGATAAGACCAGTTCTTGCTAAAACTGGAGCATTGACGAATCACCAGAGCTCATGGCCTTTGCAATCTGTCACAAACTGAGGGTAGTTAGTTACTGTATATCTTGTGCAAACATAAGATAGGCTTTAATAGGTGGCAACTGATCTTCTGCTGGCAACCCGCTTTGGTTTGAGCCTGCAGGTTTTGGCAGGGCTTTCCAGGCTGGATAAAAGAAGCAAAGTTGGTAGCCAGGCTGAGGTTGAGGCAGGCGGAGAACAAAGTAAAGTCAAGGTTGAAGCTGAGGTTAAGGCATCAAGGAATCAGGCCAGTGGGAGAAACACAACAGGACAGTCAGGAGAAGACAAACCTGGAGCAAGGTAGGACAGGAGCACACAGGATGAAACCCAGGAACAAGGCAGCAATACACAGGAACAAGGCAGTAGGGATATGAATCGTATTTCTGCCGATTGAAAATATCGTACGATATTTTCAAAATTGTCAGAAACTGGGGGCTCCCCGAAACTGATAGGAAAATCCTACAAAATTGTTTGTGGGGTTCTCTTATCGTTTTGGGGGAGGGAGGGAAAAACGGCACACAAAAATAACCCCTAAACCCACCCGACCCTTTAAAACTAATCCCTTAGCTTCCCCCACCCTCCCGACCCCCCAAAAAACCTTTTACAGGTACCTGGTGGTCCAGTGGGGGTCCCAGGAGTGATCTACCGCTCCTGGGACGTCGGCTGCCACTAATCAAAATGGCTCTGATGGCCCTTTGCCCTTACCATGTGACAGGATATCCGTGCCATTGGCCGGCCCCTGTCACATGGTAGGAGCACTGGATGGCCCACACTATTTTTAAAGATGGCGCTGACCCCTGTCACATGGTAGGACCACTGGATGGCCCACGCCATTTTTAAAGATGGTGCCGGCCATCCAGTGCTCCCTCCATGTGACAGGGGCCGGCCAATGGCACGGATACCCTGTCATATGGTAAGGGCAAAGGGCCATTGGCGCCATTTTTATTAGTGGCAGCCGACGGCCTGAGAGCGGGAGATGGCTCCCGGGACCTCCACTGGACCACCAGGTACCTGTAAAAGGTTTTGGGGGGGGGGGGGGGGAAGCTAAGGGATTAGTTTTAAAAGGTCGGGGTGGGTTTTTTGTTTATCGGCTCGGGCGCAGCCGATAAAAAAAACCCGATCTGGCCGGACGAAAAAGAAATCACGATGTGAATCGGAACCGGAATCGGAACTGATTCCGGTTCCGATTCACATCTCTACAAGGCAGGAACACACTGTAGCAACTAGCATTCCAGAATGAGCAGACCTTTGCAGAGATACTGGAGGGTGGCACACAAAGCAAGATGTGATGTCACCTGTGCATATCACAGGAAGTCCATCTGGCAGGCACTTTAAAAGGGTTCAGGAAATGCAGGAAGCTCAGGCATGCTCCTAGGATGCAGTATGATGCTGGAGGGGCATCAGACTAGAGGTGAGGGATGTTACAGTGGAGAATAGAACTATTCATATAGTTTTGTGCCATAATATTGTGCATAGAGAAACTAGGCACAGATCTCTGCATGTAATTTTTCCTTTGTCAATAATAATTTAAGCAAAGCTATTGATGTATTTTTGCTTTGACTACCTGTGCAAACCTAATGGGTAACAACAGTACTCTTGGTGTTTTACCAATGCATCCAGTTTGATTATTTACCCCTTTATTAGCTGGAAGGGCATTATGTCAAATAAAAAATACATAAGATAGGGATGTTCCAAGATGGCGACATAGACGGACGTGCTTGCTGCAGCTCCCGTTTACGTTTTCCTAAAAAAGGTTAATTTAGACCAAGATATTGATATCTTGGTCTTGGATTTCCAAAATAATGCCTCACAAGCGCAAGGGCAAGATCAGGGTATTCCCGGTGGACCCTAGCCTTGCAGCGGAGCAGCGTTTAATAACCCAGTACACCGTCGCTGTGCAGATACAGCCAGCGATAAGCCCCATTGGCGTCTCGGGGAGAGAAGTCCCGATTTTGCCGGGGGAAATCACCATAAACCCACCGGATTCTAAACAACCTGTATTAGCTTCCTCACTGAATCCTGCCGTTTCTGCATCGATGGATGGTGAAACTTTCATCGGAAGACCTGTGCCAGCCGGGAGAACTGGCAGTGACCCGGAAGATCTCCCTACCACCATCTTGTTGAGAACCCCGGATCCTCTGGAGAGAGGAGCAGTTGGAGGAGTGACTGTCTCCGCAGGAGAAGAAAACAGCCCAGCAAGAAGCAATGGTTAATTTAGGTTAAAGATCTTGAGACAGGGGAACTGCAACAGAGAGGAGTGGGAAGCCATTGCCCTACCGGGAGAGACTCTTGTTTGACACCGTTACCCTTGGAACAGCTGCAGGTCTCGGCGGCTGCCCCGACCCGGAAGGAGGTCCCTCGGTCACGTGAGCAGTTCGTGTCTGCTGCTATAAAATCAAGCGGCAGACACTGGAAGTTGGGAACTGCAACAGAGAGGAGTGGGAAGCCTTTGCCCTACCGGGAGAGACTCTTGTTTGACACCGTTACCCTTGGAACAGCTGCAGGTCTCGGCGGCTGCCCCGACCCGGAAGGAGGTCCCTCGGTCACGTGAGCAGTTCGTGTCTGCTGCTATAAAATCAAGCGGCAGACACTGGAAGTTGGGAACTGCAACAGAGAGGAGTGGGAAGCCATTGCCCTACCGGGAGAGACTCTTGTTTGACACCGTTACCCTTGGAACAGCTGCAGGTCTCGGCGGCTGCCCCGACCCGGAAGGAGGTCCCTCGGTCACGTGAGCAGTTCGTGTCTGCTGCTATAAAATCAAGCGGCAGACACTGGAAGTTGGGAACTGCAACAGAGAGGAGTGGGAAGCCATTGCCCTACCGGGAGAGACTCTTGTTTGACACCGTTACCCTTGGAACAGCTGCAGGTCTCGGCGGCTGCCCCGACCCGGAAGGAGGTCCCTCGGTCACGTGAGCAGTTCGTGTCTGCTGCTATAAAATCAAGCGGCAGACACTGGAAGTTGGGAACTGCAACAGAGAGGAGTGGGAAGCCATTGCCCTACCGGGAGAGACTCTTGTTTGACACCGTTACCCTTGGAACAGCTGCAGGTCTCGGCGGCTGCCCCGACCCGGAAGGAGGTCCCTCGGTCACGTGAGCAGTTCGTGTCTGCTGCTATAAAATCAAGCAGCAGACGGCGCACTGCCGCCGTCGGCGCACGCTGCCTAAGCCGCGCGCTCCGTAAGGGGCGCGCGGCTTGGTCCGGCTTAGGCCGGCGAAGGCGAAGAAGGCGCCAAGAACGTTGCACCAGTGCAGTGGCTACCAGTCCTTACATCTGATTCCGATACTTGAGCATTAACAGAACTGTGAGTAGATCCCTAGCTCATTGAAAATATTACTTGAATACGATGCCTCATACGAAACGTAAGGGAAAGGTCAGGCAGGAGTCCTCAGTACCTGCCAGACCGAACCCCATACAAGCAATGATTACAGGGTTCTACTCACCGTCGGGAGTTATAACCCCGGAGAGGCCTATTATGGAGGTAGAAAAAGAGCTAATTTCTCCTTCATCGGGCGAAGTGACTCTTAGTCCCGGGGCACCAACAGTACCGATTCCCCCTCGGTCTACTGGCTATGCCACTGAACCAGACTTTTCAGACATACGGAAGTCGATGTTACTGGAAAGTCCTATTGAGGAGGCACAGGGTATAAAGCCAGTATGTGCGAGTGTGCTCGAAGGAGCAGCGGGTCCATCATCAGAGGGAGAATATATTGTCGGGGGAAATAAGAAACCCGACGGGAGAACAAAAATTGCCGGAGAACTTATTTCCTCTCCCGATAATGGGATCTTTGACAGACAAGGAACTATTGTTCAAAGTGTTATTTCCTCAACCCCTACTTATGTTGTGTCTCCTCCCAAACAGGTTTCCCTAGAAATGCTATGGCAAGCAATAACGGCTTTACAGTCTAATATTACAAATTTAAATGTAAATATTAAGGAGATGCAAAATGTGATATTAAATATAAACCCACTGGTTACTAGTAACAGCTCAACATTAATAAGAGTAGAAGAAGAATTAAATTCGGTAAAAAATGTGCAGGCCAGTATTATCAAAGGCGAAAACATCATAGCTAAAAAAGTGGAGTCTTTGGAAAATGAAATTCGATATTTAAATCTTAGGATAATTAATTTCCCTAAGTGTAAATTAATTTCAGCAAGAGAACAACTAAAAAATTATTTTGTGAATATCCTCTCATTATCATCTGAAGACTTACCTTCTATAGCTAAGGTTTATTTTATTACACAGAATAGCCAAAATGTAAATATAAATCAGGACCAACAGGAGTTAACTTTAAATGTCACAGAATTAATTGAGACATCTCTTAGTGCCCAAGTGGAGAATAGGGGTACCCTTGTGGTAAAATTTTCTCGGTCCGAGGACAGAGATAAAATTCTTAAGGTTTATATGTCTAATAGGACCTCGCTCTACTTGGGCCAGAGAATCTGGATTTATCCAGACATAGCAAGGGACACCCAAGTCAGGCGGAAAAAATTCATTACCTTAGCAAATATAGCTAAAACTTATGGGATACGAACTGTAATAAGATTTCCCTGTAAATGTCTGATGTGGGTGAGGGGGAAAAAATATATATACTATGAACCTTCTGATTTGGAAAAATTTTTAGAAGGCCAAAGGGCCCGAGGTGATGAGGAAAGTAATGTTAGCCAGCAATAACTGTTTGGTTTAGTAAATTGGCCTGACCAGTTTCTGTTACTATATGTTTGTAATTATATCTTCTTTTTCTTTTAGAATTATGCTCATTAGCAATTCCCCTATATTGTTTGGTAAATGGGAAGGGGAGATTTGTTTTATGTAATGCTAATTTGAACTGTTTGGAAGTAATTAGAAATATGTTAATCCCCTTTCCTTGAAAATAATTTCATGATATGGAATTATAATAGATGTTTTGATTTTTGTTTTATGAATTGAAATCAGAAATAAAGATTTAAAAAAAAAAAAAAAAAGATCTTGAGACAGAGGATTTGGTCAAACCAGAGGTTGTTTCAATGGACTCCCTTTGGGGAATGATGGCAGGTATGTCGAAACTAATAAAGGAAAAACCTTTCAAATAGTAGTTCTGGGCAAGAAATTAGACTCAGTAACTAAGGATAATCTCCTGACAGAACAAGAGCAAGTGCAAGCTACTGAGTCATTAAAGCTTGAAGTGAGGAAATTACAGGGCACATCTACAAGCCTGGTGCGGGACTCCTTAGTCTCTTCAAGGCATTTGGAAGCAGTTGAAATTACCTCAGACATTTGAACATCAGACTCTTAAATTTCCCCAAGATTATGGGTGAAATACCTATTGTGACTTTTAAAAGATACCTTCAAGAGACTCTAAAGATCCCGGCTGAACAGATACCCCCTGTGAAAAAAAATCAGTTTTTTGATTCAAAGAACTGGTAATGTTTCTTTAAATGAAGGGAATAGGCCTGATTTATCAAACCTCACCTAATATTTGGAGGACTCAGAGGTAGAAGTAATAGAGAGAGTTGTATTGTTCATTTCATTATTCTCGGAGCAAGATTTTAGCTTTATAATGAGAGCTTACTTTAAGAATATGAAAGAGTTGTATCAAGGTCAAATGGTCCGCATGTTTCCTGATTTATCTAGGCCGACGCAGTTGCGCCGGAAAGTTTTCTTATCTATGAGAGCAGAGGTGTTGGCACTGGGAGTGAGCTTTCATCTTCACTATGCTTGCAGATGTGTGGTAAAATTTTCCAATAATATATATGTTTTCTGTAACCCGGACCATTTGAGAGAATTCCTTGTTAGTAAAAGACAACCTCCTCACATTGATGAATAGGATTAGTTAAAGCTGTGCAGATTGTTCGCATATCTTTCTCTTCTGTATTAAAAGTTGATATCTTCTCAATTATAGTAAATATGCCCCCCAGTAAGTTACCTTTATAGATTTATTGAGATATTAAAGCATGATAAGGGCTATGTTGAAGATGTACCCAGAATCATATGATTATCTTTGTTTATTGTTTTTCTTGTTATTTTTTCTGTATCTCATGGAATATGTTTCATACAAAGTCATTCTTTGTGGATTTTGTGTAAAAAAAACAATGCATAAGATGATGGAAAATGGAAGAACCATGATACAATGTCTGGTCAAAAGAAAAAATAGATTTGCTGGTTATGTTCCTACAAAAATTATTCCCAACCCTGTCCTCAGCATCCTCACCAAAGCAGTCAGGTTTTCAGTATATACACAATAAATATGCATGAAACATATCTGAATAAAATGGAGGGAGCATATGCAAATATACCTCATGCAAAATCAATGTAGATATCTTGGAGGTCCCTGAAGACAGGTCTGGGAACTATTTACCTTGATGCTTTGGTGGCAAATTAACTTATTTAGAATTGTAGGGCATGATTGAGGGCAAAAGAAAGAGAGAGAGGAAAGAAAAGGCCATTCTGGGATGATTTTACAAAATGGTCAAGATCTGGAAACATGAGTGAAACAAAGGGAAAAGCTAAACATAGAGAACTTGATATTTCACCACTGATCGGCTTGCAAAATTATCTGGATAAACTTATACAGCCATCTTTGCTTGGATATTCACACAGACAAACCACTCTCCAGACTCAAGTTGTGCTCCAAATAATAAAGAGTTTACTGAAGAATCTTCTGAATCAAACACAACGACAGTTCAGGTAGATGCAGAACATAAACAGTTCCAGAAAATCTTTAACTCTTCTCCTTACATCTCCTCTCCTTAAGTATCAATTTCTTCTTACAGCAACACAGGGTCACTGGTTTACTTTGTTTCTTTTGTAACCCCACTCCAGGGAGCAACCTTGGCACAGGTGGATGCACAAACTTACTTCCTGGTCTTCGGCACTGGAACCTCTCACCGGCTAGGTCTTCCCAATGTGCTCCCTCTCCCAGGGCCCGATCCTTTGTCTGTGGGAGGGGGGAAGGTAAACTTCCAGGGCCCGATGTGACAGAGGTGACTTCTTTACACATTTACTTTGGGTTCTCCCCTGGAAAGACGATGTTTTTAATGTGTGTGCAAAAAGAAACACTCTGGAGTCATTTTGCTAGTGTCCAAAATAAAAGTTTTTACTGTTAACACTGGTGATGAATGAAATGAACTCAAACTGCAGCACCAAGGATTTCTCTCCTCAATTTGTTACAGTTTCTTTCCTCTATCTATGCAGGACTCACTTGTGTCAGGGCAAGGGAAAACATCCATTCTCTTGGATTAAGTGAAATGGAGCTCCTAAATGGACAGGGTCTTTTAAGCTGGGCAAAACCCCCTTCCAAACCAACAAACTGATAAAACGTCCATGGCACAGAGAGAAAATCCTCTCTTTCATCTCCCCAGGGTGGTGAACACAAGATGGGTGTTCCCAGTGATGTTGCTTTCTTTTATTCATGGTTAGGAGATTTCTGGATCCGAGATGGGGAGGATCCTCTTTGAAACAAGCAATTCACTTGCTTCTGGCAGGAAGGAAGGTGCAGCCAAACTTCCCCCTGGATCTTCTAACCAAACAGCAGGTCACCATCACTTTAGGGGCAGGTCTTCCCTCTCTCTGGGCATCCCACACTCAAGGTTCCCCAATCCCTGTGTGCAAGGAAAGGCCCAGGGGTCTAGTGAGGCTCTTTACAATAAAATCTCAAAATCCCTGAAAATAGACCCAGAGGAAAATTTTAATCAGCCAAGAATCCCCTCCCAGCCCTGGACAGGATACACAGGCTGGGCTAACCTGCTTTTACTGACTGGTCCTGCAAAAAACAAAAGACAAAACTCCTCTCTAGCGCTGAACTCTTTACAAACCTAAAGGAACTGCTTCCTGAGCTCACAATGGAGAGCTCCTAAATAGACTCTCAGGGGGAGCTCTCAAAGGGAGGGGCTGTATTTGAATGGTTCCTCCCTCTACTCTAACCTACATTCTCACTGACTAACCCAAGAGTTCACCTAGGCCTTACTGGTGACGAGACTGTGGTTTTCTCTCCTCAGACTTTTGCATCACCTAGCCTGGTCCTCTCATTGCTTTCCTTAGTTATCAAATAGCTACTCACAAGAATGTCCTGCTCAGCTCAAGGCAAAATCCTTCTGGTGCAGCATTAGGATCCTCCAAGCCCCAAAACAAATTCCCTCTGGCACATTTTGGCTTCCTGGCCCAGATGAGCTCCGGTCTCAGTTAAGCACAGGCTTAATCTTTTAAACTTCCAGGCTGCATTGGACCCTCTGCTTCTTCTCCGCTGGCCTCTGGAGATTTTTGGAGAAAAATCCCTGCCCATTCCTACTGCTCTCGTCTGTAATCCTGGGTGAGGATCACAGCTCCAACCACCAGTCTCTTTCCCTTGCAATCTAGAGCAGCCACAAACTCTGTAGAGTCAGGGGCTGTTCAATGGCCGAGCCCCTAAGGAATGTAACCCCCTTGTCTGTCAAGAAGGGTAAGTAAATCCTTCTGAGTCATAGCTGACCCAGAGCTCTGGAATATTCCTACTAGAGATGTGAATCGGAACCGGAATCAGTTCCGATTCCGGTTCCGATTCACATCGTGGTTTTTTTTTAAATGGCTGCGCCTGAGCCGATAAACAAAAAACCCATCCTGACATTTTAAAACTAATCCCTTAGCTTCCCCCCTCCCCCCAAGACCTTTTACAGGTACATGGTAGTTCAGTGGGGGTCCCGAGAGTGTCGGCTGCCACTAATAAAAATGGCGCCGATGGCTCTTTGCCCTTACCATGTGACAGGGTATCCATGCCATTGGCCGGCCCCTGTCACATGGTAGGAGCACTGGCTGGCCCGCACCATTTTTAAAGATGGTGCCAACAATCCAGTGCTCCCTCCATGTAACAGGGGCGGCCAATGGCACGGATACCCTGTCACATGGTAAGGGCAAAGGGCCATCGGCGCCATTTTGATTAGTGGCAGCCGACGGCCCGGGAGCGGGAGATCGCTCCTGGGACCCCCACTGGACCACCAGGTGCCTGTAAAAAAAATTTTTGGGGGGGTCGGGAGGGTGGGGGAAGCTAAGGGATTAGTTTTAAAGGGTCGGGGTGGATTTAGGGGTTATTTTTGTGTGCCATTTTTCCCACCCTCCACCAAAACCATAAGAGAACCCCCACGAACAATTTAGTGGGGTTTTCCTATCGGTTTCGGGGAGCCCCCGATTTCTGATTATTTTGAAAATATCGTACGATATTTTCAATCGTCAGAAGCACGATTCACATCCCTAATTCCTACACTGGCTCCAGATTAAGCTCTTGCCCCATGCACATCCTGTGCACTTCAAGCAGATGTTTATGCACTATTTAAAACCATTCAGGGCTTCCTTTAGAGGAAACTGTTACTTCATCCTGAAACCTGCTAGCACTGTTAACTCTTATACACTTCTGTTGCATAGGTGCCACACACAGTCTAACAATTTCTCTTGAAGGTAGCAGTACCCCAAAAGATGCATGTGGATAAAAATAACTACTGTCCCAAACATTACCAAATAATTGATTGACCATTGAAGACATGTCTCTATTCTTCATTAATGGGGTTCTGTCAGGCAGTAGCTAACAGTATTATAATATACTTATCTATTTCTATTTCTCCTCTGGAGAATATACAGCATACAGCTGAGGTCAATATCCATAGGGATCCATCTGGCTAAGAAAGGGCTTACCTAATTCAATTCACCGCTGGCAGTGATTTGCACATACACTCAATCAAATAGAACCCAAAAGTCCTATCACTGCTGTATTAAGTCAATAGTTAATTTTTTTTTAAACTCACCAGCAACCTTTGGCTCTGATATGCTTTGATACTGAAAAAGAATTGTAGCTATATTTGTGAAAAACATTTTTTAGAAGGGGTTGAAGGTTTCATATATTTATTAGTGCCCCAGCACTGCAATGCGTGTATAATCATTAACTTCCAACCACTTCCATATTTTTCTTAATATGCTGAAGTCCCAAATTCTTTCAAAACGAATGACATCCACTTTATATATATATGTATTTGTCTCTTTTTTAAAATAATTTTATAATATCACACATTTCAATGTAAAATATGAACCCTATTATAAATCCCGAATAGTTGTAAATAATCCCAACATGTACATGTTTCAAGCAAACCGTCCTTCCTCAGGGGATGTTAGTCTGCATAAATGTATAACGGGTCCTCTCCATACTTCTTATTTGTTCAAAGCGTCCTTTCTAGCCGCGCCTTTGTTCTTCAAATAGACGCCATTCGAAATTGTTTTGAAAGAATTTGGGACTTCAGCTATTAACGCCTGCTCCATTTGCATGTGATGAGCACTATTGTGATGAGTTTTGTTATCCAGGTTTTTATCTACCTTGTTAAATGTAAGACAAAACTTTGTCACTGTTTGTTTTTTTGCAAGTTATAATGTAAACCGAAGTGGTAATTAATCCTGTTAATTGAACCTCAGTATATAAAAGTTATAAATAAATAAATAAATAAATATTACATTCACTCTGCGTCCAACGCAGGTTAAATAGACGCTAATCGCCCTATAGCATTAGGGGGTGGGTTAGCGCCTATTGACCCCGCGTCTGACTGCTGCTTATTCAGTGCGCTCGGCTGAGTGCACTGGATTGCATCGGCCCCTGTGTGTGCAACTAACTTTAGCCCTTTAGCTAGCCAAATTCTGGGCAGTATTTGCAGTGGATTTAGGTCAGGGAAGAAAGTTAGGGGGATATTATGCTGATCTTTAGCACGAATCTTTTAATTTGTCAACCAAACATAGGGATTGCAAAATCAGGTCTAAATTTAGGGGGCTATTTTAACAGAAATTCCCTTTTGTGATCCCACTCTCTCTTTCCATCCCCCCCAAAGTCCCAACTGTCAGAAACAGCTTCTACAAGAAAAGCTGCTGCCCTCCCCCCCCCCCCCCCCTAAACCCTGGCTGACCTCCCGCGCTTCCCCAAAGTGCCGCCCAAGTAGTCCCTGCCCTTCCTCTCTCTCCCCCCAAATACTGATTGTGTGACTGCGTGACTGCCGCCCTCCCTTCCTGTCCTGACTGACCCTGACCTGAATCACTGATTAGTGACTGATGGCCTCCTTCCTCCCTGAAGGGTCGGCAGAAAAAGACAGTTCCCTTTGGATGGGCCTCTCTCCTTCCTAATTCCGACAGCAGGTAGGAGGGAGGGCAGCAGTCCTTGCAAAGGGACCAGAGATTTTCTGCCGGCACGTCGCGGGAGGGCCGGACGGCAGCAGCCACGCAGAGAAGGTTCACGATTGGGATGTCAGGAGAGGGAGGGAGGGTGACTCCAGCATGGGGGAGATGTGGTTTTCTCTGGGCAGCTCCTGGGGTGGGAGGGAGGGAGGCACCTGGCTCTGGGGCTTTAGCATCAGTCGGTTAAATTAGCACTGCTGAAAATAAACCTGCATTTAGGCACTTAAAAAATGGCCAGCTGATTCACTTCTGAGCGGCTTACTGAAGACTGACCTCTGTTTATGAGTATTTAAAATGATACATGGGAGACATGTGAGATTGATAAAAAAAAAACAAAAACGAAACAGCTGATTAAATGGTTAAATATAATTAGCAAATGATCATTCACAGGTAGGAGCCAAATAAGTACACACGGTTTTAATAGTAAAGGCACTCAGTAAACCAAAATATTGTTCAGATGTGCAAATACCGGTAAATCACATTAAGTGCTGGGATAACGGGGTAACTTTGAGTTAGCCAGAAGAATTGTTCTGATTACAGCAGAATATAAAGTTAGATTTTCACTGTGCCATCTAAAGGAGCAATTTTCAAGCTGTCCGCTCTGCTTGCAGAGTCCATAGGTGCTTCCTACCCATGAGCTTTGCCACAGATTTCAAAGGCCAAGAAAAGGCACACTGCCCCTTCAAAAACTGCAGCAAGTACTTTGTGCCCATTAACTCTTGCACCTGCTTTTTGCATGGGTTTTATGGAAAATAGCATGCATATGTTTGAAAATGCAATCTCTGATATTCAAAGGAGTTATATGCGCAAAAGTGCACGCATAAGTAGCTTGCATTTGCAGAATGATATTTTATAAGCATTCAAAAATACGTGCTTATTTTTGGTTTCCAGCGCACATTTACCGTGTTCCGGGAGGAGGCCAAGAGGAACACGCTTAAGTTGCTATTTTATAAGATATTTATGCAAATATCTTGGGCAACTGATTCACGCAGTTTTACATCTGCTAATTATCTAGTGCAGTTGATATCGGACTCGTCTGTTGCCCTCCATTGTTGGGTGGGAAGTCTGGATGAAGCAGGAAGCATTCAGGGTGAAGTACCGGTAATAGGAGGGTCTCATTGAACTGGAGATGGACTGGGTGAACTGCTGGAGGCATCGGCAAACTGGCGATTCCAATTAGTCGTGCATGCATGTTTTAAAATAAGTCGACTTCCGCATACAAAGTAGAGGTTTACAAGAGCAAGTTATATTTTTTCCACATGTAAGTTTATGCAACAGATAGGAAAAGTCCGCGTTTCAATGCATTGCGGGTATACGTGCACAACCAAACAGATGTGCATCTTATGAACGCGCATATGTGACTTGCTCAGGTTATAAAATACTGTAGTAGATTTCGTGTGGTCATATGCAAGCATATATGCGGCCAAATGTAGTTCTTTGGAAGTTATCCTCCCCATGTGTTATTTTCTGACCCTGTTCAAAACATGATCCTAGGAACAATCCCCCACCCCCTCCCCCAAACGCAGCTAAAAGTGCATTGTAGAGTCTCTCACTTAGGGGTGGATTTTCAGAGCCCTGCTCGCCTAAATCCGCCCCAATCCGGGCGGATTTAGGCGAGCAGGGCCCTGCGCGCCGGTGAGCCTATTTCACATAGGCCTACCGGCGCGCGCAGAGCCCCGGGACTCACGTAAGTCCCGGGGTTCTCCGAGGGGGGGATGTCAGGGGCGTGTTGGGGGGCGGGCCCAGTTGTCGCGGCGTTTAGGGGGCGTGTCGGCAGCGTTTTGGGGGCGGGTACGGGGGCGTGGCTACGGCCCGGGACGGTCCGGGGGCGTGGCCACGCCCTCCGTACCCGCTCCCAGGTCACGTCCCGGCGCGCAAGAGGGCCTCTGGTGCGCCGGGATTTACGCCTCCCTCTGGGAGGCGTAAATCCCCCGACAAAGGTAAAGGGGGGGCTTAGCCAGGGCCGGGTGGGTGGGTTAGGTAGGGGAAGGGAGGGGAAGGTGAGGGGAGTGGCCTCGGAGGGAACGGGGGTAGGCTGCGCAGCTCGGCGCGCGCCGGCTATACAAAATCAATAGCCTTGCGCGCGCCGATCCAGGTTTTTAGCAGATACGTGCGGCTCCGCGCGTATCTACTAAAATCCAGCTTACTTTTGCTTGCGCCTGATGCGCCAGCAAAAGTAGGCCAATTCGCGCTATTTGAAAATCTACCCCTTATTGTGAGGGCAGCTTTCAAACAGCTAATTTACACAGGAAAAATCACTGTTTATGCATCTAAATGACTTTAAAATTGCCTGCCCCATGTCTAATGCAGAAAAAAAATGTTTAACAGCACCATAATTTTTCAGCAGACACCAGAAAATACTCTGTCATGATCTTCCCTGTGTGCAGTCATTTGCAAGCGTGACAGGAACCCTTTTCTGTCACAAAGTAACCTTTGGAGAGGAGTCTGTGTAATGAAGGCTATCTGACCCCCATCTTGAAGTTTCACTTACTGTAGAGAAGGTCATTAGAGCATAAAAACACTGTAAGATAGTGGAATTTGTCTGCTGCTGCCAAGTGTGTGTGGAAGGTGTGGTATTATGGATGACTACTAGATGGCCTTCCTTGTGGTGAGAGTACATGATGTATTTGCACTGTGTTATTTGGAAGAATGGTTGATGCGCATTGCTTTATATGGGAAAGTTCCCTCTAAGGAGAAGGGGGAGCAAGGTCCCATAAAGGAAATGCTTCACCTGGTATAAAAGGAGTGGTTGAGGATTTTGGTGAGGGGTTGGAGAGAACAACCTTCTTGTTTCCTGATCCAGCCACTCCCCTCCCAGCCAGCATGCAGAGAACAGGACAGGAAGGGAAGTGAGCCTTCAGTAGACGGAGCAAAGGGGGATCATTTTGAGGCAGCTAAGAGGGGGCTGGCAGAGATCTTTGGAGGGTGAGAAGAAAGGCTGGGGGATGAGATGGGGGTCAACTTGGGAGCAGTGTTCATGTATGTAAGAGAGGAGGGATTGGTGTCAAGTGTCTGCTGTGAGGGGCCGCAAGGAGGAATAGGATCAGTCAGATCAAGTTAGGAGCTCCCTTCACCTGTCCTCTCTTCCCCACCCACTGCAATTCAGATTTTGACTCATTTGATCTTGGATTCTATCCCCCAGTTCATGAACCTCCCTTCCTTCCTAGATCATAGAACATACTCCCAACCCTTCCTACTCCCTCCTTCTCTCCCTCAATCTAAGAACCATCCTCTCTATCCTCTTCCCCACCTTAAATGTATAATTTCCCCCATCTCAAATCCTCTCCATCCCTAGTCCTCTTTCCTTATTGTACCCTTCATCCCTTCTCCTCACCCCATTCCTGATTCTCCTCCCTCTTTCTCCCCAGCCCTGAGATCTCCTCCCTCTACTGATACTTGAGATCCTTATTCATCCAATGTAAAGAAAATAATTTATACTAACTATGTAAATAATTGTGCTGGAAAACTACTTTAGTTTTATAATGTAAAATAAAAGATTGAAATGTTTGCCAATTTGCTTCACAATTTTTAAATTTTTGTCACAGATTCTGCCTCTGGGCTGCCACAGGAAACTAGGGGATATGCCTTAAGCAACTTTGATCCTCAAGTTCCATGCACCATTTGCATTTTCAGGATATCCACAGGGAATATGCATAAGATATATTTGCATGTAATGAAAGTAGAGCATGCAAATGCATCACATGAATATTCAGTGTGGATATCTTGAAAACCCAACTGGCTTGTGACAATCAAGAACAGGAGTTGCCTGCCCATGCCTTAAACTATCTGCTATCTACTGTCTAACCTTGGGGCAGGGAAGGAGGGAAGGGGGGAGGGAAGGAGGAAGGAACATGGGGCGACAGCACAAAGAGTGCCTAGAGGTGGAAAAATCCTAGATCTGTAAGAACATAAAAACATGCCATACTGGGTCCGACCAAGGGTCCATCAAGCCCAGCATCCTGTTTCCAACAGTGGCCAATCCAGGCCATAAGAACCTGGCAAGTACCCAAAATCTAAGTCTATCCCATGCTACTATAGCTAATGATAGCAGTGGCTATTTTCTAAGTCAACTTAATTAATAGCAGGTAATGGACTTCTTCTCCAAGAACTTATCCAATCCTTTTTTAAACACAGCTACACTAACTGTACTAACCACATCCTCTAGCAACAAATTCCAGAGTTTAATTGTGCGTTGAGTGAAAAAGAACTTTCTCCGATTAGTTTTAAATGTGCCCCATACTAACTTCATGGAATGCCCCCTAGTCTTTCTATTAACTGAAAGAGTAAATAACCGATTCACATCTACCTGTTCTAGACCTCTCATGATTTCAAATACCTCTATCATATCCCCCCTCAGCCGTCTCTTCTCCAAGCTGAAAAGTCCTAACCTCTTTAGTCTTTCCTCATTTGGTTACCCTTCTCTGTACCTTCTCCATCGCAAATATATCTTTTTTGAGATGCGCCAACCAGAATTGTACATAATATTCAAGGTGCAGTCTCACCATGGAGCAATACAGAGGCATTATGACATTTTCTGTTTTATTCACCATTCCCTTTCTAATAATTCCCAACATTCTGTTTACTTTTTTGACTGATGCAGCACACTGAACTGACGATGTCAATGTGTTATCCACTATGATGCCTAGATCTCTTTCTTGGGTGGTAACACCTAATATGGAACCTAACATTGTGTAACTATATCATGGGTCATTTTTCCTTATATGCATCACCTTGCACTTATCCACATTAAATTCCATCTGCTTGTATTTTAACTACTCTGAACAATTTTGTATCATCTGCAAATTTGATTACCTCACTCGTCATATTTCTTTCCAGATCATTTATAAATATATTGAAAAGTAAGGGTCCCAATACAGATCCCTCAGGCACTCCACTGCCCACTCCCTTCCACTGAGAAAATTGTCCATTTAATCCTACTCTCTGTTTCCTGTCTTTTAGCCAGATTGTAATCCACGAAAAGACATCGCCACCTATGCCATGACTTTTTACTTTTCCTAGAAGCCTCTCATGTGGAACTTTGTCAAACCCCTCCTGAAAATCCAAGTATACTACATCTACCGGTTCACCTTTATCCACATGTTTATTAACTCCTTCAAAAAAGTGAAGCAGATTTGTGAGGCAAGACTTGCCTTGGGTAAATCCATGCTGTCTTTGTTCCATTCAACCATTTCTTTCTATATGTTCTGTGATTTTGATATTTTTCCTGGCACTGAAGTCAGGCTAACTGGTCTGTAGTTTCCTGAATCGCCCCTGGAGCCCTTTTTAAATATTGGGGTTACATTAGCTATCCTCCAGTTTTCAGGTAGAATGGATGATTTTAATGATAGGTTACAAATTTTTACTAATAGGTCTGAAATTTCATTTTTTAGTTCCTTCAGAACTCTGAGGTATATATCCAGTCCAGGTGATTTACTACTCTTCAGTTTGTCAATCAGGCCTACCACATCTTCTAGGTTCACCGTGATTTGGCTCAGTCCATCTGAATCATTACCCATGAAAACCTTCCCAACATCCTCTTCAGTAAACACTGAGACAAAAAATCATTTAATCTTTCCACGATGGCCTTATCTTCTCTAAGTGCTCCTTTAACCCCTCAATCATCTAATGGTCCAACTGACTCCCTCATAGGCTTTCTGCTTTGGATATATTTTAAAATGCTTTTACTGTGAGTTTTTGCCTCTATGGCCAACTTCTTTTCAAATTCTCTCTTAGCCTGTCTTATCAATGTCTTACATTTAATTTGCCAATGTTTATGCCTTATCCTATTTTCTTCTGTTGGATCCTTCTTCCAATTTTTGAATGAAGATCTTTTGGCTAAAATAGCTTCTTTCACCTCCCCTTTTAACCATGCCGGTAATCGTTTTGCCTTCTTTCCACCTTTCTTAATGTGTGGAATACATCTGGACTGTGCTTCTAGGATGGTATTTTTTTTAACAATGACCACGCCTCTTGCACACTTTTTACCTTTGTAGCTGCTCCTTTCAGTTTTTTTCTAACTATTTTTCTCACTTTATCAAAGTTTCCCTTTTGAAAGTTTAGCAGGAGAGCCGTGGATTTGCTTACTGTCCCCCTTCCAGTCATTAATTCAAATTTGATCATATTATGATCACTATTGCCAAGTGGCCCCACCACCGTTACCTCTCTCACGAAATCCTGGGCTCCACCTAGAATTAGATCTAAAATTGCTCCCTCTCTTGTCGGTTCCTGAACCAATTGCTCCATAAAAATGTCATTTATTCCATCCAGGAACTTTATATCTCTAGCGTGACCCGATGATACATTTACCCAGTCAATATTGGGGTAATTGAAATATCCCATTATTACCGCACTACCAATTTGGTTTGCTTCCCTAATTTCTCTTAGCATTTCACTGTTCATCTCACCATCTTGACCAGGTGGACGGTAACTGAGGAAAATGCCAGTTTCCTCTCCAATAGCTTCTAAGTAATACTTTTTCAAGAGGTTTCCACATCTAGAGTTACATGTGACCATTATATGAAAAACATAATGCCTGATGTCCAAACCCTTCTAAGAACTGTCTGTAAAGCCTACCTGCCATTTCTCTTGCAGTGTTGCACTTGTCAGACAGGCCCTCGAATGCACCCAAGCTCAGACATTCCACCAGTCTCTCCTCCATGGGGCTCCACCTCCGGTCTCCTTGGCATGCCTTCTCCTCTTGGCTACTTTGTCTTTCAAACGGGCCTTTTCATCACAAAAACAGTGCACCACCTGCTAGCTACTCCTCCTCACACTGCTACATTTGAAGATATTGTCTTTGATCATCTGCCATATGTGTCTCATTGCTGCCTTGGAAGACTTGGCTGCCTAGCTCGCACATAGTATGCCATAATTAGCAGCACATCTTGGATAAGGAGTTCATTATTGTCAGTATTAAATGTGAATGCTCGCAGGTGCTGCCTGCCCTCTAATTGGCTGCCTCCACTTCTGAAGGAGTCAGCTCCCTCTCTTCCTCACTCTCACTCCCACTCCCTTTCCTTATATCCTCCTCTCCTCCCGTATCTGCTCTGTCCACTGTCCTCCTCTCTCTCTCTATTAGCCTCTCATGACTTTCTCCTCCTTCCTGACTCTTGTGCATCTCCCTCCTCCCACTGTCTCTCCCCTCTTCATTGACTCTATTCTTCTGCTGGTCCTCTCTGCCATCACCCTTCTACCACTTCTGCCCTCCTCCTCCCTCTTGCTTTCCTGGCCTTCCCTCCTCACCTGACCTACCTCTCTTCTCTCTCGCCATAATCTCACTTGCCCCATGCACACACCTCTCATGCCCATGCCCACTCCTGCTGCCCTTCATTCTCATACTGTCACGCACGCATACTCCTCTGTTTAACTGTCTAAACATAAAAGGACAGACAGACAAACACGACGGACAGCAAACATTCACAGATATCTTTCACACACAGGAAAAGACTCCAGAAAATGGGAAAGGTAAAGAGAGAGGGAGAGAGAGCCAAGACACACTTTTTCTGTGCCCAGGGCAGATATACAGAATTACGGCTCCTTCCCCTGCCTTCTAGAGTCTGCTCTTACACAGCGCTATCTCCAGCAGCTCCAGCAAAGCACCCCTCTTTCTCTCTCCCCCTCCTATTCAGAATCCCCCTCTTTCTCTTCCCCCATCCCATGCCCAGTACACCCTCTCTCATCCCTCCCCTCCTTCCCCTGTATCCTCCTCTCCCCTACTCCACTCTGTGCCCTATTTGTCCTCACTCCTGCATTCATCCTACCACTTGCCATAGGTCTTGCTCCTTCTCCATCCCCTCCCCCGTTTGTCTTGCATCCACCTTTCACCTTCATCCACCCTCTGCCCAGCAGCAGGAGTCCCCTCTCCCTCACCCATACCTGCCCAGCAGCTGCAGCCTCCTCTCTCTTTTTTCCACCCCCAATCTACTGCATAGCAGCAGTCCCTTCTTTGGCTTCCCTCTTTACCTCTAGCTTCCCTCTCGTTCTTTCTCTGTCTCCTCCTTCCTATGCTCCTCGAGCTGCAATGCTGTCGATCTTGCTGCACTGGCAGCAGCAATAACTGAAGAAACTTAAAATCAACCCAGGGCCAGTGAGCCATGAGGCTGCCCCGTACCTTTCTCCTACTCAAGCCTATTCATTGCAGTATCCTGAAAACATAAGAGGCTGGGAGTCCCCACAGAACAGATTCGGGTACCACTTCCCTAGATTTTTGGAAATAAACTGAAAAAAAAAATCCAAGAAATACCCCCTAAATTTATCAATTAAAAGATATTTATACTACATTGGTTGAAGATATCTCTGAATTGGCTAGCTGGGGAAAAATATTAAAATTATATTGTTACTTCAATTACAGTGTGAAGCAATGTGCGGAGAAAGACAAAGAAATAGCAGAAATATTAAACAAATGCTTCAGTTTGGGATTCACTAAAGAAGACCCTAGAGATGGACCATTGCTGGTTGACAAGACTATGGAAGGAAATGGGGTAGATGCTACCCAATTTACAAAAGAGAATATATGGGAGTAGCTAGGAAAACTGAAAGTAGGTAAGGCCACGGGACCGGATGACGTTCATCCCAGGATACTAAGGCAGTTCAGACAGAGATATGCTGGTGGGACCGCTGCAAGAATTGTCCAATAGATACCTGGAAATGGGAGTGATGCCACACGATTGAAGAAGAAAGATTGTGGTCCTGCTTTACAAGAGTGATAGCAGAGAGGAGGCTGGAAACTATAGGCCTGTCATCCTCACCTCAGTATTGGGAGAAATAATGGCATCTCTGCTGAAGGAAAGGATAGTGAACTATCTTCAGTCCAGTGGGTTGCTGGACCTGAGGCAGCATGGATTTCACCAGGGAAAGTTCCTGTCAGACAAATCTATCGATTTTTTTGATTGGGTGATAAGAGAACTGGATCAAGGAAGAGTGCTCGATGTAAATTTACTTGGCTTTTAGCAAAGCTTTTGATACAGTCCTGCATAGAAGGCTTGTGAGTAAAATAAGAAACTTGAGAGTGAGCACCAAGGAGGTGGAGTGGATTACAAACTGGTTGACTGACAGGAGACAGTGTGTAATGGTAAATGGAACCTGCTCTGAAGAGAGAATAGTATTATGTGGAGTGCCACAAGGATGGTGTTTGGCAGATAAAAACTGAATTGTTCTTTGTCCTATCCTCTGCAGTCCTGTCCCCCCCCCACAGACACACACCTTTTCTGTTCCCTGAAGATAGGAGGAAAGGGGGGAAACAAGAGAAGAGAAGGGGATGGATTTGGGATGATTTTTCTATGCTTTGCACTCTCTACTCCAGGCTCACAACCACCCCCATCCAGTTCTTTGCATGCTGCTTGGGAGGGGAGGGGCTGGAGTAGGAAGCAGAAGGCTGATTTCTGGTGCCTGAGATTTTGGGCACTGGCCACTAGAGACATCGGGGCAGTGCATTGTGTACTTATGCCCATAGGAAAAGCAGCCTTGCTGATGATACCCCTTTGGGCTTTACACCCAGATAGCTGCCCACCTCGTTCCTACCTAGTCCCAGCTCTGCACTAAGGAAACAACCAAAAGACAAGGTAATCTACTCAGGTAATCAATGAATAAAGCTCTCCTCTACTCTTCGTGACTCTCGCCTAACTCCTCTCTCCACTAAATGCCTGATATACATTCGAAGGAGCAGCTGCAGGAGTCTGACTTTTATAGTTCAAGAAAATAGCATTCGATGCAATAAAATAATGTGAGAAACGGTATAATATCGCACAATACGTTACTTTGACATTTTTTCACACTATGAGCGCTTTGGTTTATTTGCTTAAACATGCCCACTTTTTTTTATCACACAATTTGTTTCTTCAAATAACATACAATATATGGGTTGTTTTTTTTAATCGCAGCTAAGTAAATAGACTCCTAAGTTTGTACCTGAGGCAATGGAGGGTAAAGTGACCTGCCCAAGGTCACAAGGAGCTGCAGTGGGATTTGAACTCTGGCTTCTCTTGTTCACAGTCTGTAGTTCTTTTCCTTCTAATCTCAAAGTGGCTAATGTATTTTTGCACCTCAGATAAATGATTTTACATTTTTTAGCATTGAGGTTCATTTTCCAAACCCTTGACCATTCTTCCAGTCTTTATATGTCCCCTTCAATTTTTACACACTTTCTTGTGTGTCTACTCTGTAACAGCTTTTTGTATCACCTGCAAAATAAGCTCTGCAACATTGCCTCCAAGAAAGATATTGAAAAGAACTGGTCCTCATACTGAGCACTGGAGTCACTTATATTCACCAGAGTGGAGTCCATAAACTACCACTCTCTGCATCCTGGCTTTCAACCAGTTCTTTACCCAATTTTCAATATTCTTTCCTACTCTGATACCATCCAGCTTGCTTTCTAGTTTCTATGTGGGACAGTGTCAAAAGCCATACTAAAATCCAGAGAAGCGATTCCTGTTGTATCTCTCTTGATTCACCATTTTGGTCACTTGGAAAGACCCAATGATAAAGTGGCTTCTCTTGCGCACAATGGGAACAGCCGCATTTTTAAGCTGTTTACCCAAAATGAGGGGCCCAGGAAGCCCTGCAGATTGAGGTAAACATATGATTGCACCTATGGAATTCCATAATCTTGGAGCCAGTAGATGTCACAGTTCTGGCTAGCTAAAACAAGTCTGTTAACACTTCTAAAGCTATCTATAATGCTTATGACATTTAAAAAGAAACATGAGAAAGTCATTATTGTGAGACGAAATAAAGGTTAATCCACATCTATATCAAATTCCTTATGTACTTATTTGAAACAAAAGATGATTATATTTACCACTCCCTAAGACTTGGTCAGTGCTTGTCTGGGCTGCTCTGTGTGCTGGGGTGTGCAGGAATAGAAGGCTTTCCTCTAAATCTGTGGTATTGCAAGGGATATGGCTGTTACTTCCTCCAGAGTACCAACCCAGTGAGCAAAGATCTTGTTTGCAGGTGTTGTGGTTGGTTTATGAGTCTGCTAGTTGTTCAGATGGATCCCTCCTCTCTCTCATCAAGGCTTTCAGGGGCTCATTTGCACTGGTGATAATGGGATCTCAGTGGTCATAGGATAGTAGTCCCGAGGTTCCTTTTGCAAACCTCCTGGTTTATTGGGTAGAAGGTCCTTGCTGGTTTCTGGATTCCTTGTCCTTGTCCTTAATGTTTCTTCTGGTCAATGTCTGCTCCTTAGGGTGCTTCAGCTCCAAGGTTGTGTTGCTTTTCTTTGTAGTATAATTTAGAGTTGTCAATACTGTCTTTTTATCCTGCTTTTTAGGTTGCAATAATAGGTCTGTTATGGACCTTGCAAAAGCAGTTTTTTGCTTCTTGTCTTAGTTTCATGTGGTTCTTGCAGATTTTGGCTGAGCACTCCTTTAATTAGTGCACAAGGACTCCAGATCTTCTTCAGGTTTAGGGCAAGCCTAAGTAATACAGGATGACCAGGCCCTGGAACCCATCCTTCCATTCAGGTCTGATCTCAGATACATATAGGTCAGCATTTAATTGGTCCATATGCCTTATTGGTTGATCATCTACCTTTTCTGGTTCTTTGGTGACCTCACAGAAATGACTGAGAAAGGTACTTATATCCTTCTCAGTGATGTAGAGATCCTGGAGATTAGTGCTTATCCTTCTTTCTTCCCACAACAAAAAAAGTCCACCTTAAAGGATGAAAATGGGGTGTCAGACTTCCTGGCTTTTAGCATGGATCAGCACCTCCAACAGATTCCTTCTGAAATGAAGGTGATACAGAACAACATGCTCACTGGGGAGTTCTAAAGATAGAAAAACCGTCAATGAGGACACCGTCACATTTATTTTAAAATGTTTTACTGCTTGAGAAAAGTATTCCTCTGCAATACAGGTGGGATCCGTCAATCTCATTCATGAACTGTTGAAACATGCTCTTCAACCTGGGGCGCAGAATTGGGATTTTGCAATTCCAGTAGCAGCCTTGATCCTCAGTCAGAGATAGCAGATGAAGAAGTTGGAAAAGAAAAATCTTTCATATGCTGCAGGTGAGTCTTTGCAAAATCTTCTGACTATAACTTCACTTAAAAAGTCATCATATAATTCAGATCCAAAAGGTTCATAAGTGAGAGCATCTGAATTATCACTTCCCAGAAAAGAAGTGAGGATAGGATGCTAGGCATTTAGGAAAAGAGGTCTGGTTGTATAACTTTAATCCCAATATAGTTCTATCAGTGTTATAGTTTTTCATGTAATGAAATACACTGTTTGAGCAGTTTTTTGAATATTTAGGAAAAGAGAGCATGAAACTACTCTGATTAAAAGAGATACTACACTTTGGCTGCATATTCAAAGTGTATTTAGCGCTCGATAGCCAGATAAGTAGGACTTATGTGGGCAGGCAGTGGGTGGATCAGGGCAGCGCTACTAATCCAGTTAACATAACTGGATAAGTAGCAATATTCACTCTTATCCAGTTAAGTTAACTAGATAAGTTAGACCTGCCATAGAGCAAGTCTAACTTAGCTGGATATAACTTATCTGTTAAATAGTTTGGACAAAATCGCTAATCTCAGAAACCACTGAACCGATTGCTTTCAAATTTGGACACAACCTTCATTTCGCATACAGGAAGGTTCTTCTGTACTTACATTACAGATATGTCACACTTGTGACAGGTAAAATAGGTTTAAATTTTTTTTCGAGAAAACAGCAACATCTGCTGGACGTAAGCGCCATCTGTTACACCTTACACTAACACACGCTACACTAATCATTTCACCAGTCCAGGTCCACAATTCACTTCCATTTTAACACATTCGCGCACTTTTTCACCGGAAGATAACTATTTCCTTTACAGATAAAATACACCCAAAACCCTCCTCATGCCCCCCACACACATGCCAAATTGATTTACTTCCCACAGCCTCCCAACACACACAAAACCACCCTCCTCACACCCCCCACACACATGCCAAATTTATTTACTTCCCAGGCCCTCACAACACACACAAAACCTGACAGAAGTCTGGGAGGCTCCAGCGGGGGGCCAGAACCGGTCCGGGACACATCTCCTGCACTACGGCCATCGGCTGCCAGCACTCAACATGGCGCATACGGCCCTTTCCCTTACTATGCCACTCGGGGACACCAATGGCGGCAGTAGCCCATGTGACATAGTAAGGGCGAGGGCCCCTCGGCGCCATTTTCAGGACTGGCAGCTGGCGGACCTTTGCCCTTACTATGTCAGAGGACCTACCACTGCCATTGCTCCACCCCACTGACATAGTAAGGGCAAAGGGCCATCGGAGCCCTTTTCAGTGCTTGCAGCCGACGGACCAACGCCAATACATCGCTCCCGGACCGCTCCTGAACGCCCGCTCCACCGACAGACATTTTTATCAGGTCTCGGGGGGTCTGGAGGGTAGGGCGTGGTAATGAATTTATTGCAAACATCTTGGGGAGGGGTCACGAGGGGGGGGTAGGTTTCATTCATTCAGCAACTCTGGGGGGGGGAGCAGGGGGGTGGGCTACTGTTTTTCACAGGGCTGGGGGAGGGGGGCAGGAGAGTGTGGGGTGGTTAGTTTAAGAGAACTTTTCTCATACGGTTGTTTTTTGGGGGAAGGGGGAGGTTCACACACAAATACATACACTAAACTTGCACGATCTCAGGAACGCACCAAAATAGCCCTCCCCAGACCACAAAACAAATTTGGAAGTGCAAATTTGGTTAGGCACTCCCCTATTTGGCTACATAACACGCACAGACGCCCAGGGACAGACCACATGTAGCACCAACAATTTTAATTTCCCAGGTCTTGGGAGGGGGCAGGAGGGTGGGGGGTTATTATTTGATTTAAAGGGTTGGGATTGGGGGGAGGTTGGGGTGGGGGGGTTTCCCACAGAAATAGAAAGATAAAGGTTTTCTGATCTGAAGGGTAGGCAGTAGGCGGGGGGAGGTGACAGTGAGGGGAGGGAGAATGAGGGGAGAGGTGAGTGTGAGGGGAGCGAGTTGGAGTGGGGACAGGGGAGGGAAGGGGGGGGTGAGTGACCAAGGAGGTGGAGGATGAGTGACTGAGGTAAATGAGCAAGGGGAAGGTGGAGGGAGGGAAAAGAACCTGACTCTGCCACTGCAACACGTGGCCGGGTACCGCTAGTATATACATGAATATTCAGCGACATAGCCATGCCGTTGAATATCCCTTGTAATTTAGCCAGATAAGTTATATCCCATCTCGTGTACATCACTTCATACATCTGACGAAGTGTCCATTATCCTCGAAAGCTTATGCTTCAATAAATTGGTTAGTCTATATGGTGCCACCCGGCTTCTGTCATTTTTTGCTACACCAGACTAACATGGCTATGCCTCTTATTAGTGTAATCTAAATCCATTTGGTCACCTGATACATAAGAAGGAAATGAAGAGACATTTATTTTTTGCAAACCAGAGCATTCATGTTAGTCATTTTGTAAATAAAATGAGAGCCTGATTTTCCAAATGATAGACAGTTGGGGGATCACTTCTGAAAGGGATCTGGACAACTAACTAAAGCTTTAGCTGCTTAGATTCAAAAAAATGAAAATTTCTTCTGATAAGCGACTAAATCTACCAGCTTAAAAAATGGGCATTTTGAAGGGGCAGAGTTTGATAGGGGGAAGAACTTAACTAATTTTCAACACTAGCTGGATGTTTAGGTGCTGAACAATCTGGGAGATGATTCAAGCCACCGTACTGCTCTAATGTGGCTGGGGCAAGGTCAGGTAGGTGCCGTTTTGAAAAATGGCGCTGACCAGGCCAGGTACGAGGGGCCCTCTACTGATTCTAAAGGTTCTAGGGATGTGGGAGGGGATACAAAGAGGTGGGAGTCTGGACCCTGCTTTTTGGAAGTAAATGTTTCAGCTGGGATGGGGGGTGGGCTGTCGAGGCCGCCTCACTATTTCTACGGACCTTTGGGATGGAAAGATGGGCTTCTTGATTTAATGGACCTTTGGGGGGAAGGGTGACAGTACTGGTGCCACGTGGCTACATTTCCAATAATCTTTAATTTTGGAGAAGTTGGCACTCAAGGTGGCCCCGGGTTGAGACAGGGATCAGCTCTGACTTTTAAGGTGATGCGGTCCCTTGAGGTTGGGGTTGCTAACACGTTAAAGGGCCACTAGGCATGATCTTTTGCCCTACAGTGTTTTGCTGTGAGAAAAAAGAACATGCAATAGAACCATGAAGGCTTTTGGGGGGAGGGGGCCTCATTATCTCAGTGACCACCCCCCCGTGATAGAGGGACCCCTCCCACGATTAAACTTTGCAGTTTAGTGGTTCTAGACTAATAAGTGCCAAAAGTTAGGATAATTTCATCCGCAAACCTAGCTGGCTAAGGATGGCGGAAAATGAATTTAACTGGCTACAATTTAACCAGTTAAGGGCATCATTCACTAAGCTACGATAGGGCAATAATGCACAAAAATAATTGTGCCTCATGTGAAAAAATACTGCATTGCATTTTAAAAACCTTTTCTGCTAATTTTTATGTGAATATGAAAAACAGATGCAAAATAATCTGATGTAGGAGGATTACTACTTAATGTGGAATAATATTGCATGTTAAAGCAGGAAATATTACACAATTTGTGAAAAAATAACAACTCAAGAGATATTTGTATGAAGACATAAAGTATTGCAAGAAAATCACTTTAATCTCACAACATTTTTGGGCCCACACCCTTCTGACCCACCTACTATGGTCTAGAGATATAAGACCTTCCTTGCTGGTCTAGTTACTTTCTCACAAAATGTTTGGCTATAATGGTCTGCTTTTGGCTATCTTGCAGCCCCATTCCCCAACACATCTCCAGCAAAGTGCTCTCTTCTACCAGTAGCAGTGGCTCCAGCACATCACTCCCTTCTCTGGTGATATTGGTTCTGGCGCAGCACCCTTCTTGGCCTCATGCAGGTGTGATTTTGCCACCCCGAAAGCTCTAGGTGACTGGCCTAATTTGTCTAATGGAAGCGCACCGGCCCTGCTTGCAGCAGATGGCAGCAAACCAGAAGCAGCGAGATGCCAGGGAGGCCAAAATGCCACCCATGCTAGAGCCACGGCAGGAAGCAGACTTGCTAAGTTTCACACATTATGCATGAGACAAACACATCAGGAGGAGGTCTCTCACTCTTTTACACTGTGATCTCCTCCTCTCACTCATCCAAACTGTGGCAGTGTAGTGATATCATGCCGATGGGGGCTCCCATCCTTCATGGGCAAAAGAGGAACCACAGTGGGGATTTTTTTTACTGTATATATTTTAATTATGTGTATACATGCTTGTAATCTGCTTTAATCATGGTGTACAAATGTGGAATATAAATCATTTAAAATAAATAACTAAATAAAATAATGGCTCGTACCTTGTCACCCCCCCTCCATGCCCCCATCATCCCTCACTTTTCCCAATTACTTCCTTTCAATCATCCCCTTACACTCACATCCCTACTCAGCATTCCTGACCGCCTAACCATCCACATCCTCTTCCCTGTGTTCCCTCTCTCCCCTGCTCAATTCACTCTGTTTCCTTCCTCCCTGTCCCCTTCCCTGCCCAGCGACCCCTTGTAATGATTGGCATGGAACTGAGTCTTTGTGCTGTATAACCCAAAGTGAATCAACAGATATTCATAGTGTCAATCTCTGGTATTAAAAATGGTCTTCCATTTGTCTCCCTCATGGATCCTAATTGAGGTGTATGGCCCCCCCAGCAGGTCAAGCTTGGTACATATCTGTGTCTAGATTTGCTTTGATATATTTGGATATAGCCTCGGTTTTGGGCACAGAAAGTGGGTAGACTCTACCCCTAGGAATTACTTTTCCTGGAACCAAGACTATAGTATAGTCGCAGGAGTGATGTGGTGGGAGGATCTCCACCTGCTAAAGACATCAGCATAGTCAGAGTACTGCGGTGTAGGGATGTGCATAGTTTTTCTGACAGATGAAAATATCATCTGTCAGAAAATTTTCTAATCCGTCAAGTATCGGGGGCCCCCGAAAGTGATAGGAAAACCCCACAAAATTTTTGTGTGGTTTTCTTATCATTTGGGGGGGGGGGGGGGAGGAAGAAAGGGCACCCTGACTCTTTAAATCTAATTATTTAGAATCCCCCACCCTCCCAACCCCCCAAAAACTTTCCTAAAGTACCTGGTGGTCCAGCACGGGTCCCGGGAGTGATCTCCCGCTCTCGGGCCGTCAGCTGCCACTAATCAAAATGGCGCCAATGGCCCTTTGCCCTTACCATGTGACAGGGCTATCGGTGCCATTGGCCGGCCCCTATCACATGGTAGGAGCAATGGATGGCTCACGCCATTTTTCAAGATGAGCTGAGCCCTGAGTTGAGCTGAGCTGCGCCCTTGTCATTTACCCTTTCTTGGAACCTCAGGTTCAGACATATGGCTAAGCTGATTAAGCCCTCCAACATATCAGGCAGATACCGGGCAGCTAGCTCATTTTTAATGCACCCTGAGAACACTTTCCTGAAGATTTTGGTGTTATATTCTGTGTGTCTTGAACTAGTAGTGGGCCCTTGGGTCGTGGGGAGTGAAGACTCCACCCATAGGGAGGAGCCCTGTGGGTGGAGTCTTCCAACAGAACAGAACTGAGGACAATGCAGGAACTCACTGAAACAGAGAGAAAGAGAATGGCTCTCCGAGGAGTGCATAGCCCTGAGTGCGGCAAGGACCCCGAGGAGCGGGTAACTAGGTCACCCAGAATCAGTGAAGCGTAGTCCCAGAGAGGCGGAACTAGCAGGACGAGATTCCTTGCTAACTCATATTGCGAGAAGTCAACTGAGCTTAAGTATGGTAAGCGGATGATGTCATGCAGTGGGGAGGCCCCCGAGGTTCCCGTTATGAAGCGTGCAAGAAGGGGGCAGGCGCGCGTGTGCCTTAGATAACCCCCAGATGTAAGATGGCCACCGGGAGTGCCCGCACCGTCATGGGCACGCCATGAGAGTCGGCGTGTGGAAGCGGAGGCTGCCATTCTCCCCAGACTCGGAGCTGCATCTAGAAAGGAGATGAACAGCAGAGGTCGCAGCCGCCTGCGACCGACAGGTGCAACATTTGGTTAGTCTATCACTGCCTCACTGGAGTTCAGAGGCTAGGATGCAAAAGTATACCATGAACACCCCCACAGATCAAGAGCCTTATCTGATTTGCAGAAATTTGGATGCCATAAGTCAGCAAATTCATTAGTCAGCAAACCCAAGCAGATGAGCACATGGAAATCATGTGTCCAGGCTTGTCAAAAAGCAGATGGAATTCATGTAGGAAGCGATTCAAATCCCCTAGGAGTGGGTCATCTCTTTCCCAAAGGGGTGAAGCCCATGCCAGGGCCGAACCACCCAACAAAAAGAGAATGTAAGTTACTTTGACCCAGTCTGATGGAAACATGGGTGCCTGAAATTCAAATTGCATCTGGCATTGATTCAAGAAACCTCTACATTTACCTGGATCTCCATCATACCTCAGACTCAGAGGCAGGTGAAGTGTGGGGGTAGCATGCCATAACCAGAGGGGCTGGAGCAGGAGGAGTTGTACAGGCCGCCATGCTCTGAAGAAAACCAGCGGTGATATTCAATTGATCTTGCTGCTGTTTTAACTAGTTGGTTAACCTGGCAGTGGTGGAGGCCTGGGACGAGTCTACCAAGCTCATGGCCTCAGCAAACTGTAATGATTGGCATGGAAGGGAGCGCTTTGTGCTGCAGCGTAAATGATGCAGCCTCATAGGCAAACCTATGAGGCCTACACTGGCCTACATTGGCAGTTGGCAAATGTGCCCTTTAGCGGGACAGTCTGGATCTTCACCTTTACCAGTCACCTCCTCCTGCAGGTTGAGCTCTTGGGTTCTGGCAGCTGGTAGAACTTAGGCTGGTTCTAGGGTGGAGGAGAGAGAGAGAGAGTCCAAGGGCATGCTGGGGTCAGAACAGGCAGCAAGCTAGAGATACGGAGACGGGCCAAGGGTTGGGGCTGGCAACAGGCAAACTTGGTCAGGCCCAAGAAAAAGGTCAGGACCAGGCAGCAGGCAAACATGATTAGAGTTAAATAAGAGGTCAATACCATGAGTCCAAAGCAATACCCCTTGACCAAGGACTCCCACAAGGTTCCTCTCTGTCTTCTACCCTCTTTAACATTTACATCCCTAATAAATATAGTGGGGAAGATTGAGGTCGGATATTTATTAGGGATGTGAATCGTTTTTTGACGATTTAAAATATCGTCCGATATATTTTAAATCGTCAAAAATCGTTAGAGCCACGATACAATAACAATTCCTCTGATTTATCGTCAAAAAATCGTAAATCGGGGGAAGGGGGAAGGGGGAGGGCGAAAAAACCAGCACACTAAAAAAACCCTAAAACCCACCCCGACCCTTTAAAATAAATCCTCCACCCTCCCGAACCCCCCCAAAATGCCTTAAATTACCTGGGGTCCAGAGGAAGGGTCCCGCTGTGATCTTCCACTCTCGGACCTCCGGTGCTTGTAGAAATGGTGCCGGCGCTACCTTTGGTTTTTCCGTATGGAAAAACGATTCGCATGCAGGAAGTCGTTCCCGGACCCCCGCTGGACCCCCAGGGACTTTTGGCCAGCTTGGGGGGGGGCTTCCTGACCCCACAAGACTTGCCAAAAGTCCAGCGGGGGTCCGGAACGACCTCCTGCAGTCGAATCGTGTTGTCTATGGCCGAAGGTACTGGATGAGACAAGGAGAAGGGGATGAGACTGGACAAGATAGGCTGGATGAGACAAGCAGGAGAAGGCAAGGCTGGACAAGGCAAGCCTGAAGATGGCAAGGCTGGATGAGGCAAGAACATAGGTGTTATGGCTTTGCCTGCTATGTAGCCGCCTCATCACCAGAGGTCCTCCACGAGCATGTCCTTCTGGCTGGCCAACTCCTTCCTTCGTGTCTACTCTATACACCAGTCTTGTCTTTATAACCCTGTCTAGCAGTACCATCGGTGCTTCAGCATCGAGCTCGCCTGGGCTCCCTGCTCTAGCCTCCCATGCTTGGCCTTCTGTCCTGTTCTGTATTGCCTTGCTTGCTGTGTTTGGCCTACGGGCCTTCTAACCTGACTTGCCTTGCTCTGTGTATGTGTGGCCTACGGGCCCTCTGCCTTCTGTGTGTGTGTGTGTGTGGCCTACGGGCCTCGGCCTTCTTTGTGTGTGTGGCCTACGGGCCCTCTGCCTTCTGTGTGTGTGTGGCCTACGGGCCCTCTGCCTACCGTGTGTGTGTGGCCTACGGGCCCTCTGCCCCGCTCTGCTGCCTTCGGGCCTATGTGTTTCATGTTTATTGTCAGTGCTGTCCTGGTTTGTCTGTACCGTTCTCTGTCAGTCTTGTTTTCTCATCTCAGTCACTTATACCTCCAGCCATTATCACTCTTACCTGCATGCTTCCTGAATTCATCCTTACCAGCACCCAGTTCCAGTTTCCTGTACCTGCATTCACATTCACACATACCTCCATGCAGTACCAGTACTTAGGTTCACCCTTACCTACATGCATCTGATATTAGGTATCCCCAGTCAGTGTGAAACTCCATTTGCCTATTCCACCTTCCCACTTGCCCATAGGGTTCATTCATTCCTGCCTGCACCAGCCAGCATCTGGACTCTTCTGCAACCCTGCCTCTCTCCACCCAGAGACACCCCTGTTAGTGGTGTTCTCGACTCCTGACCGGAGCCCATCCATGACAGTATGCTGAAGCCATCCATTTCTGGTGAGAGAGAAAGGACTCTGTATGCAGACGGTGAGTCTCCACGGTTTTTTACCTGCACCCTCTGTCAAACCTTAAATTATCCATATTACCAGAACTGCTTAGCTTGTCAGCTTTCTGACCAGGAACATTGGGTTTGCAGTAATTGTTTGAAAAGAAATGTTTCTGTCTACCAGCAATGCTTAAATTGCTCTGCTCCTACACCAGGATGGTGGACTTGCCCTTGCCTTCTGTGTTTGTTGCCTCCAGGCAAACCCTGCCCCCGCTGCACAGCTAATGGGCCATCTGTTTTTCTCCATACCTCAGCCAGCTCGTTTACACTATGTTCTACTTCTGGCCCAACTAACAAGGTTTCCACTATTGGCACCTTGCAAACTCAGGTTTCCAACACATTACGTCATAAAACTTATAACCAAAAGGCGAGTCATTTTTCAGAAAAACCAAAAACTCACCTGATAAAAAAGACGTCTTTGTCTTCCACGCTAGAGCCTCAGAAGCAGGAGGAACTAATTAAGCGTAATAGAACTCTGCTTCCCACAGCTGCTCATCAGTCACGGCTAACAAGCACCTTCCCAAAACGGCCCAAACCACAGATTCAGGAAACCATGATATGGGGTTTGGACTCACTCCTGTGCATCAAAAAGGGTTTAAGCCTGATCTGCTGCTCTCGGAGGGGCTGGAACCCGCTCCACCACCCCAGGAGGGGTTTGGACTCACCACTGTGCCCCAGGAGGGGTTTAGAATTACCAGTGTGCCTCAAGAGGGGTTTGAGCCTGCTGCTGCCGCCCCCGGAGGGGCCCACACCGGTCCTGCTGCTGCCGCCCCAGGAGGGGTTTGGATTTACCACTGTACCACACCTGGGGTTCGAGACTGTTTCGCTACCTTGGGAGAGGTTTGACCCTGCCCTCCCGCCCCAAGTGCGGTTTGTACCTGCCAGGTTGCCTCGGGAGGGGTTTGAGCCTGCTCAACTGCCACAGGAAGGGCCTGGACTGATTGCGTCATCTCCGGAGGGGCCTGTGCCTGCCGCCCTGCTGCCGTCCCTGGAGGGGCCTGTGCCTGCCGCCCTGCTGCCGTCCCTGGAGGGGCCTGTGCCCGTCGTCCTGCCGCCGCCCCAGGAAGGGTTTGGATTTCCCACTGTGCCCCTGGAAGGGCTTGACCTTGCTGTGTTCCCCCAGGAGGGGTATGGACTTACCACTGAGCCCCAGGTGGGGTTCGAGACTGTTTCTCTACCCCAGGAGACATTTAACCCTGCCCTCCCGCCCCTCGAGAGCTTTGTACCTGCTGTGTTGCCTCGGAAGGGGTTTGGACCTGCACACCTGCCACAGGAAGGGTCTGGACTGGTTGCACCATATCCGGAGGGGCCTGTGTCTGCCGCCTTGCTGCCTCGACTGGGGTTATGGACTACCTTGCCACCCCTGGAGGGCTTTGAGACTTTTTCACGGTTCAAGGAGGAGTTTGGGGTTATTGCATTGCCTCAGGAGGACTTTGGATCTGCCATCCTGCGGTGTTCTCTGCAAAGTTGTGACCCCAGAGGGGGAGGAGGCCTTGAAGGGAGGGTACTGTTACGGCTTTGCCTGCTATGTAGCTGCCTCACCACCAGAGGTCCTCCACGAGCATGTCCTTCTGGCTGGCCCACTCCTTCCTTCCTGTCTACTCTATACACCAGTCTTGTCTTTATAACCCTGTCTAGCAGTACCATCGGCGCTTCAGCATCGAGCTCGCCTGGGCTCCCTGCTCTAGCCTCCCGTGCTTGCTGTGTTTGGCCTTCGAGCCTTCTGTCCTGTTCTGTATTGCCTTGCTTGCTGTGTTTGGCCTACGGGCCTTCTGACCTGACTCGCCTTGCTCTGTGTATGTGTGGCCTACGGGCCCTCTGCCTTCTGTGTGTGTGTGTGTGGCCTACGGGCCCTCTGCCTTCTGTGTGTGTGTGTGTGTGGCCTACGGGCCCTCTGCCCCGCTCTGCTGCCTTCGGGCCTATGTGTTTCATGTTCATTGTCAGTGCTGTCTTGGTTTGTCTGTACCGTTCTCTGTCAGTCTTGTTTTCTCATCTCAGTCACTTATACCTCCAGCCATTATCACGCTTACCTGCACGCTTCCTGAATTCATCCTTACCAGCACCCAGTTCTAGTTTCCTGTACACCTGTACCTGCATTCACATTCACACATACCTCCATGCAGTACCAGTACTTAGGTTCACCTTACCTACATGCATCTGATATTAGGTATCCCCAGTCAGTGTGAAACTCCATTTGCCTATTCCACCTTCCCACTTGCCCATAGGGTTCATTCATTCCTGCCTGCACCAGCCAGCATCTGGACTCTTCTGCAACCCTGCCTCTCTCCACCCAGAGACACCCCTGTTAGTGGTGTTCTCGACTCCTGACCGGAGCCCATCCATGACACATAGGAACCAGGAGCACAGGAATGCAGGAACAAACAGGATGCAAATGCTGGAGCAACATGCACTACAGGAATGCAGAAGAACAGTTGTGAGGCATCATAGAGCCGTTCTGTGCCAACATAAGTAGGGAGAGCAGTGATGACATCAGAGGACACCGTGAGGGCTTTTCCTACCATGGGCCCTTTAAGAGGTCGTCAATTGAGCATGCATGGACCTGAGAGAAGCCAGCCTAAAAGCAGTGTGGCAGTGTTCTCAGCCACTTATGGTGTTAGTCAGGGTTGGGTGGCACACAGTCACAAGTGGAGATGGCAGCATTGGAGATGAGAAACGCCGGTCACTGGCAGGTCACGCGACTGGCAAACAACACCCCTGACCTCCTGTTTTCTCACTTTATCCTGACCATCAGTCCCCATACTCCCTCTCTCTTTCATCTCTCCCTGCCCAGTATCCCTAACCTCCTTCCCCCCTCCCCCCAAAGAGTGAAGAGAGCATCAGCAGCATTTATTGATTTTGCTATTTCTTAGTCACTTGGTGCACAAGGTCTAAGTGACAATGAAAAACAGTTATAAAAATTACATAAATATGTAAAAGACGTATAAATCAAACACAAAAAATATCACTTCCAGGCCAGTGGAGGAAGATACATTTGATATCTTGTTGGTCCCAGAACAGCCATTGGCAATGCAATGTTTGGATCAAGGTGAAAGAGGAAACAATCTCCCACTGGACCAGAAAGAGGAGAAGGAAGCAAGAGTATCTTCCTATAGGCCTAATAAAGGAGAAGTCAACCAACCAAGGCTTTTGAGAGGAGAGAAGTCTTCATTTAGCCCTGCAACACACCTCCCAGAATCTAGCATCACACCAGTGTGTCCCAACACACCTGTTGAGCACCACTGGTTTAGTGAATACCATGGTAGGGATGCTTCCCATGGCTGGGAATGTGTGGATGTTACCAGTTGCAGTAAAGTCCATGCATTTTCAGTTGTGGAAAAGTGTAATTCTGGCTAGCCTGCATGGCAAATTTGAAAGCTGTCCTTTCTCCAATGCACAGGCCACCCAACAAAGGTAAACTCCCCCTGGAGAAGGTCTCCCAAGCACAATAACCATCCTGTAGGTCCCAACTCTGACAGCAAAATCCTACCTGAACATCCCTAAAATACAACATATCCCACTTAAGACCATACATAGTAACTCTCCAGATTTGGCTCAGAGACTCTACAGTTCTAAAGGACTTGCCAGGTCCCCAGGCCAACACCAGAAAACTCTGGGTACTGAAGCAGAAGCAGGTCAGTGTGGGCTCCAAAAGAATTCACCAGGGCTGTGCGGCCAGAAGCAGGAGGAGTGTTGGCTGGTGTGGTACAAGAGGAAATAGGGACAACATCTGCTAGTGTGACTGAAGAGGAAGCAGGGGCAGTGTTGTCCCAGGTGGCTGGAAGAAGGAGATGAGATCTGTCAACCATTTAGCCTGAAGAAGAAGACTTGGAAGGAGAGAAACTATTCTCTATAAAGGCTGCTGGTCTTGGTACCAATTGTGTTTCCAGGAGACTCCTAGCCCCAGAGGGAGTTCAGTAGTGTTACCCTTAAACTGGCAAGATTGGACATCACCAGAAACAGAGCCATCACAGTTGCTGGCCTGCATTTATGCAACAATTTTCCAGAGCAGTTACAAACTACCTCTACTTTGAAATTCTGTAAAAAAAAGACTTGAAGAACAATCATTTTTCAGTAGCCTTCAAGCCAAATGATGGGGTCCTAGCACAATGACTTACTCCAAGTCAACTGTCTTTTATTTCTTATGTTGTATATTTTTGTTTTTTGAAATTTTTATAATTGTGAAAGTATCCTTTGTAATACACCATGAACTACTAAGAAATGTGAAGAATATAAATTTGAATAAATAAATAAAAATAAATAAAATTCTATTGGTGCTGTAATTCAAAATGGTGCCACTTTACCAGTCGCTCTTTTCCCCACAAATTCCAGAATTGGATTTATCTTTGCCAGGAAAGGGGACCAATGCTTTATGTGTCTGGGTTTGGGGTGGAGTTGGGGGGGTTGCTGAACTCAGAATAGCAGCCACTTTTACATGTGCAGCTTGGTTTGGCTGGGGATGAGCTTCAGCCCCCATGTTAGTGTGCTGATGCTTAGCCAAAGAATCAGGCGAATACAGTAAGGTTGTGGGAAAACAGGGACAGTGTTGAGCACCCGCTTTCTTAACACATACCCAGCTACCTCTCCTGGGTGTGCGATACTGTATTTAAATGAGGGGTCGCGCTAAAAAGGAGGATCTAGGGACACTAGTGTGCCCCTAGCGCCTCCTTAGCAATGGAAGCCCAGATGAGGTGGCTGTCAGTGGGTTTTGAAAATGGACACTCAATTTTACGAGTGTCCATTTTCCTAATCTGACCTGCCAGCACACCTTTTTATTTTAATTTAAAAAATGTTTTTTAATTTTTTTTTTTAACCTTTTGGTCCCTCCGACTTAATATCGCCATAACATTAAGTTGGAAGTTGTACAGAAAAGCAGTATTTTCTTCTTTTCTATACAATTTTTCAGGCTGCTCAGAAATTAATGCCCGCTCTTGGGCAAGCACTAATTTATGAGTGTAAAATGTGTAGATCAGCTGCACATTTTTTTACTATATCCCAGGCAAATACCTAATAGCCTCATGCATTTCCATGTGATGAGTGCTATTAGTTTCAGGGGGGGAGGGGGGGATTGGACGGCCTTTTAGACATGCTAAAATCCTTATTGTATAAGAGGTTGTGGATGCATGTCCAAAATGTGCGTCCAACCCAGGTTAAACAGTGCACTCAGCTAAGCACACTTTACTGTATTGGCCTGAAAGTTAATTACAGAACTTGAACTATAGCTAACTTTCATTCATCTGCAACAGTAATTTGGCTTATGCAAGCTGCGTTAACATACCAATGAGCTCATTAATATCATTTTGTATGATAAGGAGCTCATTTACATTTTAGCGTAGGAAGTGGCACTTAAACCCCATTACTGATAATACTGTATTTACCACACAGGGCTAGTGCTTTTAAAGTGTGTTAATGAGAGGAGATTGGAGGAGGTGTGAGCTATGAATATAGGGTAAGTTAGGAGATCAGAGGTGGTGTGAGATGAATTAAAGGACTGGAGGAGATGTAGGGTGAGTGAGTGAAGGGATCAGATAGGGTGTGAAAGATGTGTATGAATGGGATGAGTGAACAGGACACAGGGGGTGTAGGATGAATTAATGTAAGGGGATCAGAGGGGGTGTAAGGGTTACTGAGTGATATAATCAGAAGGGATGTAGAGTGCATAACGCCTCCATGCTTTATTATGTTATGCGGGTATTCCTGGGACTGGGACAGCCTTGGGGGACTCACTACTACCTCATGATCAGCTACAGGTGACTGCCACCTCAATGGGGACCCAACATCACCTCCCAATTAGTTACTGGTGCCTGTGTCCTCCTGTGGGGACCCAACTTTGCCTCTGCATAATCAATGTCCTGCGGCTTTCTTTCTCAGTGAAATGGGTTTCCTTTACTTGGATTTAAGACTCAACTAGGCTCATGGCTTGCTTACTGTTTGGTGAGTTTTAGGAATATGCATTTGTTTAAAACAAAATAGACAATGTCAACAATATTGTCTATTTTGTTTCATTTCGTTGGAACCAAAAAACAAAAATAAAAAAATGCTGAAATGTTTTAGTTTTGTAATACTGCACACTGGGGCGGATTTTAAAAGCCCTGCTCGCGTAAATCCACCCGGATTTACGCGAGCAGGGCCTTGCGCGCCGGCACGCCTATTTTCCATAGGCCTGCCGGCGCGCGCAGAGCCCCGGGACTCGCGTAAGTCCCGGGGTTTTTTTTCGGGGGCATGTCGGGGGTGTGTCGGGGGCGGGGCCAATCGACACGGCATTTTGGGGGCGGGACGCGGCGTTTTGGGGCGGTCCGTGGGCATGGTTTCGGCCCGGGGCAGTCCGTGGGCGTGGCCGCGCCCTCCGGAACCGCTCCCGGGTTGCGTCTCGGCACGCCAGCGGCCCGCTGGCGCGCGGGGATTTACTTCTCCCTCCGGGAGGTGAAAATCCCCGGACAAAGGTAGGGGGGGGGTGGGTTAGGTAGAGGAAGGGAGAGGAAGGTGAGGGGAGGGCGAAAGAGAGTTCCCTCCGAGGCCGCTCCGATTTCGGAGCGGCCTCGGAGGGAACGGAGGCAGGCTGCGCGGCTCGGCGCGTGCCGGCTGCCCAAAATCGGCAGCCTTGCGCGCGCCGATCCTGGATTTTAGCAGATACGCGTGGCTACGCGCGTATCTGCTAAAATCCAGCATACTTTTGTTTGCGCCTGGAGCGCGAACAAAAGTACGCGAACGCGCCGTTTTTAAAAATCTACCCCACTATGTTCCGATAGTGCACACTAACTGGATTTATGGGGTCATTTTTCAAGTGGATCGCACGTGATAAGGGACTTTTTGCACGTGAAAAGTCCTTTATCGCGTGCAATACCAAGTTCGGCGTGGAGTCGGGGTGGCGTCAGCCCCGGAAGAGGAGGAGGAGTCGGGACAGCACCGGGGCTGACTCCGCCCCGATCTTGGGTACGTGTCTTTTTCGCTGCCAGTTTCGCACCGAATAACTTCACCTTTTATGGTGTAGTTATTTGGCGAGACACCGGCAGTGATCGCATCACGGAGGTGCGATCGCTGCCGGCTATCGCAAGACCACCCCCCGTTTTGCCCCCCTCCCCGCCCCCCGTTACCGCGGTATTCAAAGAGCCCGACGGAATTAGTAAATCCAGTCCTTAGTGTGTACTAATTGAAAATATTATAAATAATTATAAACCGCCACCCCTGTAGGGTTGAAGATTGCTGTCGTGGCCGAGGTTGGTGGTGTTCATAGTGTAGTCATGTAATATGAACAGGGCAGCAAGCCCACTGGGTCTCTCTTAAGAATGGGGTGCGTAGGGATTCTAGTTACTACCACCCACCCAGTTAAGTCTCTTGCCGGTAAAGAGGGGAGGCAAGGATCAATAGAACAAAATTATATTTTTATATTTTTATTTAAAAGCACTTCTTTAAATAAAGCATACTGTTTGCTAACATTCTTCTAAACATTTTAAACAATAATTTTTTTAATAAATCTTAACATATATTTCTTTCTTTTCCTATATCAGATTATTTATTTATTTATTTATTTATTGGTTTTTATATACCGAAGTTCCTGTATACAATACATATCACTCCGGTTCACATTTAACAGATATAGCTATCGCCGGGTAGGCGGTTTACATGGAACATATCAAATATAATATAATGAACAGAAGAACTATAATACAGTGTAATATATTATATTAAGAAACAAGATTATAAAGTATAACTAAACAAGAAATTACAAAAGAAAATATTCAAGTTGCTTCAATCTCGTCTATTTGTCAGATAAGTACTACAGTTAACTTTCTCTTTTTTTTTTTATTAACGTTAATGTTCTATGTATTGTTTCTTCTAATTAAAAGAAAATTGATGCTTTGTGTTTCCTTTTTTTTTAATTAGGTCCAATATTCCTTCTCCTCGTTGTATTCAGGTAAATAAGGTTTTATACCTTTGTTATAGTCTTTTCCTTTCTCTTTATCTCTTCTATTCTCTTTAGTCTCTCTGTCTTTCTGCTAGCTTTAATAATTTCACACTAGTAGATGTGTAAGCTCAGGCCTGGCTATAATATTTATATGTTCTATTATGAAATCTGTTTTTTTTCCTTCTGTCGGTGCTGGCCAGATGGTGGTCATCTCGTCTTCTGCTTTTCTTTTCTCTATCGCTGTGTTTTTGTTTCTTCTTTCTTGAACCTACTATCCTATATTTTAAATGAATCAATAAAAAAAACGATCTCCCTTTCACTGCTCCAGGTCTTCTGCAGGTCTTCTGTGTATACCCTGTGTATTCTGTCTTTGATAGCTAATTGTTACTATGTGACTAACTAAATCAAACAAAAGATAATTTATTTGCCCTATGTCTTTTTTTCTTCTTTTTTTATATTGAAAGAACAATTTCACCATAAAGTCTTTGCCCTTACCATGTGACAGGGGCTATTGGTGCCATTGGCCAGCCCCTGTCACATGGTAGGAGCAATGGATGGCCGGCGCCATCTTTAAAAATGGCACAGGCTGTCCAGTGCTCCTACCATGTGACAGGGGTCGGCCAATGGCACGGAAACCCTGTCACATGCTAATGGCAAAGGACCATCAGCGCCATTTTGTTTACTGGCAGCTGATGGCCCGAGAGCGGGAGAACGCTCCCGGTACCTCACTGGACCACCAGGTACTTATTTATTTATTTATTTATTTATTTAAAACTTTTTTATACCGGCATTCGTAGGACACATCATGTCGGTTTACAAATAACTGAGAAAGGAAAGGAAAGGAAATTACAATAAACAGGGGAGGGGTTAACTGGGTGATATACAAAGTAGAGGAGAGGAGAGTCAGACAGGCAGCGTTACAAAAAGAACCAATATACAAGGTTAGTTGGCATGTGCACTTGGGATATTTAGTATATGAAACTTATTTACAGTAGGACATGGGCAGGTGCACGTAGGAACGATTAAGGGGGGGGGTAGGGAGGGAGGGGGGGCGAGACGGGGGTGGTGGGAACCGGGTACAGATGGTACAGACGGTTTGGGGGGGTCCGGAGGGTGGGGGGATACTAAAGAACTAATTTTAAAGGGTCAGGCTGTGTTTTTGTGTTACTTTTAAGTTCCCTTTCTTCCTGCCCCCCCATAACGATAAGAGAACCCACAAAATTAATCGTGGGGTTTCCTATCGCTATCGGGTACCCCCCGATATCTGACGAGATTGAAAATATCGTCCGATATTTTCAATCATCAGATAAATGATTCACATCCCTACTGAACATGTCAGAGATTTGCTGTGCATTTCTTCTGAAGGTATTGCCTGTGAAAGAGAACATTATTTGAGCTCTCTCTGCATTCCAAGTTAACTTTTTCCAAAAACGTTTTTGCTGCTGTCCATTTTAGACTGCCACTTTGCCAGTCGCAAAATAGAGGAAAGCAGCAAGATAGCACTGTGTCAGAAGCTCTGAATCAAAGCAGATGTGTTGCTTGCTGTTCTTTTTTTTCTTTACGGAGATTGTAGGCAGGCTGGAGAGTTAATTGCAGAGCTGTAACTGATTTTGTCTCTACCTGGGCGGTAGGCAGTTGGCAGTGGGCTCAAGGTGAGCATTGAGGGCAGGGAAGAGACTGAAGTATATCAGACTGTGTCGTGGAGCCTTTCACTAAGCTCAGCAGTGTCAGAACTAGTGCACACAGTGTGATACTCACTAGTGCAGCATTGGCTCTGTGTTCCCCGCACACACATATTAGTGTGGCACAGTCAGTCAGCAGGCATACACCCCTCCAGAATCTCAACTTGGTTCTCCCACCCTGTTTGATGGTTGAATACACTGGGGTGGTTTGCCCAAAAAAGCTCTTATTCAGAGGAAAAAATATTGACACAAAACAAAAAATGCTGAAGAGAAACCATTTCATAAGAGATTACAGTAGTAAGAGGAAACTCATGCAAAACCACAAAATCAGGAAATGCAGCAGCCAGAGTTCAGGTAAATAATATGGGAATTATTTTTTTTTTAAAAAACAACCATCACAGCTTACTATAAATCCCCTATTATTGTGAAACCATTTCCATATACTAAATATGTTATCAATCTCATTTGGAAAGCCCATTTACACTCCGCACCTTGGTGGTCCTTGAGCCAATTAATCTTTCTTCCATGCCCAGACCTTAAACCTTGCAGTTCCCTTTGCCACTTTGCCTTGCTGTCATATTCCCAGACAGTACATCATGAGTTGCTCTTGCCAGTCTGGGGAGCTGCTCTGCACCCCTCATGACCGAGTAGAATGGCTGTACCTGTGTTGGGTTTTAGAGGGCTTTAAATTTGGGGCCTCCTTTTTGTCCTGGGTCAAACTGTGTATAATCAGCACTAGGTGCAGCTTTTGATAAATGGGACTCTCTCTGAGGCTTTGGTTCTGGATAGGGGTACGAGACAGGGGTGCCCCCTGTCCCCTTTGTCATTTGTTCTTGCCCTAGAGCTGCTAGTCATAAAATTGAGGGCTCTCCACTCTTTTTCCGGCATCAGGCTCACTCTGAAATGGGTAAAATTGAGTGACTTTGCAGATGACAGGCTACTATATTTGGCAACCAGGATAAATGCTTGCAGGATACCATTGCCACTGTCAATCAATTTGGGTCCTTCTCTGGTTTCTCAATCAATTATGGGAAATCAGTGGCGTTTCCTTTATTCCCTCTTTGCAAAACAACTGGGTTGGTCCCTTTCCCCTCTCCTGGGCTAGCTCTTCCTTTCGTTACTTGGGGATCTATGCTGTGAGATCTGTTGAAGAACTCTGTGTCTTAAACATAGACTCAGCCCTATGAAACATAAAGGATTTACTACAGAGTGGAAAGCACTTCCTCTTTCCATTTTGGGTCATTGTGCCTTGATCAAGATGGTTATTCTCCCCAAATTTTTGTATCCGCTACAAATGCTTCCGATATGGCTTAAATCACTAACTATACATGCTTTTTGGTCCTTGGTAGGGTCATTTATTTGTCGCAACAGGCCTACTCGAGTAAGCCATGATATACTTAGGCTGTCTTGTGAGTGGGGCGGGGTTGCCCTCCCTGACTTACTTATTTATATTGTAGATGTCTGCTCTGCTATATACAAGAGTGGGTATCTCACCGATCAAAATTTGACCTGGAGGGCCTGATGGCTGATTGGACTTTACCTTATTCTCCGATCAACTTGATTCATATCAGCTCCAGTAGATTGCACTCTTTGAAGGTTTCAGGGTTCTGGCTTACTGCCTTATGTAAGGCCTGGAGATGGTGGAGGGAGCTGATGGTCTGGAGCACAACGGTCTCAACGTTGTTGCAAATTTGTAGGCAATTTAGATTTTTTCCCCGGCCTGGAGTCCTCTATATATTTGGAATGGGCATGTAAGGGGATTCACTGTCTGGCTCACCTGGTGGAATCGGAATCTACTTGTCTCTACTCATTTGAGCAATTACGTGAGGAGTGGGAGATTCTGAGACAACACTTCTTTGCTTATGTCCAGGCCCAACATTATTGCCTTGCTATCTGCAAAAATGATCTCTCACTCGTCTCCTTCCCAGACTCTGACATCGCCTAGGTTTAATAAAATTGCTGTCTGGGGGAAACAGCTCCTTTCTGACTTATCTGCCCCACATGTGACACGTCTGGCCGCAAAATGGAGTGTGGATTGGGTTCTGAGGTCTCGCTGCAATTATTGGCATGCACTTTTAAGCTGATCTATCAGCACTACTTAGCAGCTTCCATGAGGGAAATTCATTTTAAGCTATTACATAGACACATATTACCAGGGCTCAGGGTGTTTTGATGAAATTATAGGACTCTGATATCTGTCTAAAATGCATGGCAGCCCCGGGAGATCTTTCTCACATGTTGTTCGCCTATTGTTCATGTTGATGTTAATGTTATTGCACCATTGTTTCTTGTGAACCGATATAATATGATTGGTATCATGAATGTCGGTATAAAAAAAGTACTAAATAAATAAATAAATAATGTTCGCTGGATGCCCTAAATTACAACCCTTTTGGCATCATGTCACTGCATATCTGGACAAACTGTTGGGATGTCATAGTTCTTAGTCCAGAGAATCCTTTTATCTATGTCTCTGGGACAAGTGGGATCCCACTCCACAGGGAGGTAGGAAATTTCTTGTGGTAGCTATTTTCTGACAAAAAAGGCTATCTTGGCTAATTGGAAGTCGGATGAGGCATCTTCTTTGCACAGTGGAAAACACTAGGGATGTGAATCGTGTCCTCGATCGTCTTAACGATCGATTTCGGCTGGGAGGGGGAGGGAATCGTATTGTTGCCGTTTGGGGGGGTAAAATATCGTGAAAAATCGTGAAAAATCGTGAAAAATCTAAAAATCTAAAAATCGCAAAACCGGCACATTAAAACCCCCTAAAACCCACCCCCGACCCTTTAAATTAAATCCCCCACCCTCCCGAACCCCCCCCAAATGACTTAAATAACCTGCGGGTCCAGCGGCGGTCCGGAACGGCAGCGGTCCGGAACGGGCTCCTGCTCCTGAATCTTGTTGTCTTCAGCCGGCGCCATTTTCCAAAATGGCGCCGAAAAATGGCGGCGGCCATAGACGAACACGATTGGACAGCAGGAGGTCCTTCCGGACCCCCGCTGGACTTTTGGCAAGTCTCGTGGGGGTCAGGAGGCCCCCCACAAGCTGGCCAAAAGTTCCTGGAGGTCCAGCGGGGGTCAGGGAGCGATTTCCCGCCGCGAATCGTTTCCGTACGGAAAATGGCGCCGGCAGGAGATCGACTGCAGGAGGTCGTTCAGCGAGGGTTCCGGCGCCTCGCTGAACAACCTCCTGCAGTCGATCTCCTGCCGGCGCCATTTTCCGTACGAAAACGATTCGCGGCGGGAAATCGCTCCCTGACCCCCGCTGGACCTCCAGGAACTTTTGGCCAGCTTGTGGGGGGCCTCCTGACCCCCACGAGACTTGCCAAAAGTCCAGCGGGGGTCCGGAAGGACCTCCTGCCGTCCAATCGTGTTCGTCTATGGCCGCCGCCATTTTTCGGCGCCATTTTGGAAAATGGCGCCGGCTGAAGACAACAAGATTCAGGAGCAGGAGCCCGTTCCGGACCGCTGCCGTTCCGGACCGCCGCTGGACCCGCAGGTTATTTAACTCATTTGGGGGGGGGGGTTCGGGAGGGTGGGGGATTTAATTTAAAGGGTCGGGGGTGGGTTTTAGGGGGTTTTAGTGTGCCGGCTCACGATTCTAACGATTTATAACGATAAATCGTTAGAATCTCTATTGTATTGTGTTCCATAACGGTTTAAGACGATATTAAAATTATCGGACGATAATTTTAATCGTCCTAAAACGATTCACATCCCTAGAAAACACTGATGTCTCATACTGCGTGACTGGAATCTTTTAGGAAGAGAGATCTGGCATCCCACAAGGCACTTCGAACCTTAAAAGGTTATTTTCTCTGTTGGCATAAAGTGCTTCAAGACTGCATATAGTGTTCACAATGTTTAGCTATTTACATTGGTGTTTGCTGTTCTCCATAGGTGTGCAATTGTGTGAGCGCATGGGGAGTGACTGAGTAATGATTGTTTGTTTCAAGCTAGGTTGCAACCTTTGCTAAGTTTGGGGTTAATGTAAAAAACATGGGTCATTGTATTAGATTGTTTAATTTTGTGTCTGTTTTGTAAATGACCCAATAATGACGAATTAAAAAAAACACAACAATGCGCTTATGCTGACTTGATGCTAATATTATTTGTTTGTAGGAATGTCCAGCAGAAAAAACATTTGTTACATTTTACAGTTCATTTCATGAGGACCCCAGTTTGTTTTTTTAGTTTCAAAACAAAAAAAAAAATCATTTTTTGGATTGATTCGTTTTTTTGTTTGTCATTAAAGGCAATGGCGGAAGTATTACAGCCTATACTGAGCTCTAGAATTGGGGTTTTCTAATCAATTGTCTAAAAGCTTGTGGGAACAAATCAAAAGAAGGGGAGAAGAACTCCAAAGCACCTAGAAAGAAGGATAGTGACATCAAAAGTGGTATGAATAGCCTAAGACTCTGTAAAAAGGGAAAGGGGTACCAGCATTGGCAGGATTTTACCAAGTTACTCTGAGAAGAGCAAAGAAGCAGAAACAAGTGAGAACAACACTCCAAGGCTCCAAAAGAGAGCAACAGTAACATGAACCCTTGATTGCAACTCAAGTGACAAACTGGCAGCCAAAGTGGCATTAGTAACCTAAGGCAGCATGAAGGGAGAATAAGCAGAAAAGGTGGTAGAAAACCCCCCCCAAGACTGGCACTGATAAAGGGGCCTGGTATGCTTCAGGCTTTGCCCTGCTCTCAGTGCTCACCTTGTGCCCACTGCCCAGGCAGAGACAAAATTAGTAGCAGCTCTGCCTGCAATTCTCCACACACTGCCCCCAACCTCTACAAAGGAAGAAAAGAACAGCAAGACAAGTCTGATATAGAGCTTTTGGTGGAGTGCCTACCTGGCTACTGTGTGAATGGCATCAGCATCCTAAGGCAGCATGAAGGGGGAATGAAGCAGAAAAGATGGCAGAAAAACCACCAAGACAGGCATTGATAAAAGGTAGGGGTGTTCATTCGTTCCCTACAAATTGGCAATCTGCAACATATAGGGACATATTCTTTGTATTCGTGGGGAAGCGAAACGTATCGCGATTCCCCATTAATACAACGAATCTTCGCCGAATTATTCAGCCGTCTAAAGGAGCCAATTTAAACAACCCCCCCCCACCCTGCTGACCCCCCCAAGACTTACCAAAACTCTCTGGTGGTCCAGCGGGGGGTCCGGGAGCCATCTCCTGCACTCACACCCTCGGCTGCTGGTATTCAAAATGGCGCCGATAGCCTTTGACCTACTATGTCACAGGGGCTACTGGTGCCATTGGTCAGCCCCAGTCACATGGTAGGAGCAATGGATGGCCAGCACCATCTTATGCTACCATTTTGAATACCGGCAGCCGACGGTCTGAGTGCAGGAGGTCCCTCCCGGACCCCCCGCTGGACCAATAGGGAGTTTTGGTAAGTCTTGGGGAGGTCAGGAGGGTGGGGGGTTTGTTTACATTGGCTCCTTTAGACGGCCGAATAATTCGGCGAAGATTCGTTGTATTAATGGGGAATCGCGATACGTTTCGCTTCCCCACGAATTCAAAGAATATGTCCCTATATGTTGCAGATTGCCAATTTGTAGGGAACGAATGCACACCCCTACCTGTTATCAATGCCTGTCTTGGTGGTTTTTCTGCCATCTTTTCTGCTTCATTCCCCCTTCATGCTGCCTTAGGATGCTGATGCCATTCACACAGTAGCCAGGAAGGCACTCCACCAAAAGCTCTATATCAGACTTGTCTTGCTGTTCTTTTCTTCCTTTGTAGAGGTTGGGGGCAGTGTGTGGAGAATTGCAGGCAGAGCTGCTACTAATTTTGTCTCTGCCTGGGCAGTGGGCACAAGGTGAGCACTGAGAGCAGGGCAAAGCCTGAAGCATACCAGGCCCCTTTATCAGTGCCAGTCTTGGGGGGTTTTTTCTACCACCTTTTCTGCTTATTCTCCCTTCATGCTGCCTTAGGTTACTAATGCCACTTTGGCTGCCAGTTTGTCACTTGAGTTGCAATCAAGGGTTCATGTTACTGTTGCTCTCTTTTGGAGCCTTGGAGTGTTGTTCTCACTTGTTTCTGCTTCTTTGCTCTTCTCACAGTAACTTGGTAAAATCCTGCCAATGCTGGTACCCCTTTCCCTTTTTACAGAGTCTTAGGCTATTCATACCACTTTTGATGTCACTATCCTTCTTTCTAGGTGCTTTGGAGTTCTTTTCCCCTTCTTTTGATTTGTTCCCACAAGCTTTTAGACAATTGATTAGAAAACCCCAATTCTAGAGCTCAGTATAGGCTGTAATACTTCCGCCATTGCCTTTAATGACAAACAAAAAAACGAATCAATCCAAAAAATGATTTTTTTTTTTGTTTTGAAACTAAAGAAACAAACTGGGGTCCTCATGAAATGAACTGTAAAATGTAACAAATGTTTTTTCTGCTGGACATTCCTACAAACAAATATTATTAGCATCAAGTCAGCATAAGCGCATTGTTGGTTTTTTTTAATTCGTCATTATTGGGTCATTTACAAAACAGACACAAAATTAAACAATCTAATACAATGACCCATGTTTTTTACATTAACCCCAAACTTAGCAAAGGTTGCAACCTAGCTTGAAACAAACAATCATTACTCAGTCACTCCCCACGCGCTCACACAATTGCACACCTATCGAGAACAGCAAACACCAATGTAAATAGCTAAACATTGTGAACACTATATCTTGAAGCACTTTATGCCAACAGAGAAAATAACCTTTTAAGGTTCGAAGTGCCTTGTGGGATGCCAGATCTCTCTTCCTAAAAGATTCCAGTCACGCAGTATGAGACATCAGTGTTTTCCACTGTGCAAAGAAGATGCCTCATCCGACTTCCAATTAGCCAAGATAGCCTTCTTTGTCAGAAAATAGCTACCACAAGAAATTTCCTACCTCCCTGTGGAGTGGGATCCCACTTGTCCCAGAGACATAGATAAAAGGATTCTCTGGACTAAGAACTATGACATCCCAACAGTTTGTCCAGATATGCAGTGACATGATGCCAAAAGGGTTGTAATATAGGGCATCCAGTGAACATGTGAGAAAGATCTCCCGGGGCTGCCATACATTTTAGACAGATATCAGAGTCCCATAATTTCATCAAAACACCCCGAGCCCTGGTAATATGTGTTCTATGTAATAGCTTAAAATGAATTTCCCTCATGGAAGCTGCTAAGTAGTACTGATAGATCAGCTTAAAAGTACATGCCAGTAATTGCAGCGAGATCTCAGAACCCAATCCACACTCCATTTTGTGGCCAGACGTGTCACATGTGGGGCAGATAAGTCAGAAAGGAGCTGTTTCCCCCAGACAGCAATTTTATTAAACCTAGGCGATGTCAGAGTCTGTGAGGGAGACAAGAGAGAGATCATTTTTGCAGATAGCAAGGCAATAATGTTGGGCCTGGACATAAGAAAAGAAGTGTTGTCTCAGAATCTCCCACTCCTCACGTAATTGCTCAAATAAATAGAGACAAGTAGATTCCGATTCCACCAGGTGAGCCAGACAGTGAATCCCCTTACGTGCCCAATCCAAATATATAGAGGACTCCAGGCTGGGAATAAAATCTAAATTGCCTACAAATTTGCAACAACATTGAGACCGCTGTGCTCCGGCCCATCAGCTCCCTCCACCATCTCCAGGCCTTACACAAGGCAGTGAGCCAGAACCCTTAAACCTTCAAAGAGTGCAATCTACTGGAGCTGATATGAATCAAGTTGATCGGAGAATAAGGTAAAGTCCAATCAGCCATCAGGCCCTCCAGGTCAAATTTTGATCGGTGAGATACCCACTCTTGTATATAGCAGAGCAGACATCTACAATATAAATAAGTAAGTCAGGGAGAGCAACACCGCCCCACTCACAAGAAAGCCTAAGTATATCATGGCTTACTCGAGTAGGCCTGTTGCGACAAATAAATGATCCTACCAAGGACCAAAAAGCATGTATAGTTAATGGTTTAAGCCATATCGGAAGCATTTGTAGCGGATATAAAAATTTGGGGAGAATAACCATCTTGATCAAGGCACAATGACCCAAAATGGAAAGAGGAAGTGCTTTCCACTCTGTAGTAAATCCTTTATGTTGCGTAGGGCTGAGTCTATGTTTAAGACACAGAGTTCCTCAACAGATTTCACAACATAGATCCCCAAGTAACGAAAGGAGGAGCTAACCCAGGATAGGGGAAAGGGACCAACCCAGTTGTTTTGCAAAGAGGGAATAAAGGAAACACCACTGATTTCCCATAATTGATTGAGAAACCAGAGAAGGACCCAAATTGATTGACAGTGGCAATGATATCCTGCAAGCATTTATCCTGGTTGCCAAATATAGTAGCCTGTCATCTGCAAAGACACTCAATTTTACCCATTTCAGAGTGAGCCTGATGCCAAAAAAAGAGTGGAGAGCCCGCAATTTTATGGCTAGTGGCTCTAGGGCAAGAACAAATAACAAGGGGACAAGGGGCACCCCTGTCTCGTACCCCTACCCAAAACCAAAGCCTCAGAGAGAGTCCCATTTATCAAAAGCTGCACCTGGGGCTGATTATACACAGTTTGACCCAGGGCAAAAAGGAGGCCCCAAAATTAAAGCCCTCTAAAACCCAACACAGGTACAGTCATTCCACTCGGTCAAACACCTTTTTGGCGACAAGGCTAACAAGAAGGTTATGGGTGTCAGCAACATCTGGAAAAAGGGCAGCCAGGAATGAATTTAATAGATTGGAGTTGGAAAGCCTCCCCTTGATGAACCCAGTTTGATCTGAGGCAATGACCTCCTGAATGACAGTGTTGACATCTTGTGCTAGTATAGCTGCAAGGAGTTTAATATATTTTCTTGATTAAAAAGGGAGATGGGTCTAAATGTAGAGACAAGTGTAGTGTCTTTCCCAGGTTTAGGGAGTAATATTATAGTGGCAAGACTGTGGTCTCTCTCAAATGCACTCCAGTCCCAGGCAACATGAAATATATCCCTCAAAGGGATAATGATGAGGTCATCCAGTAATTTATAAAATTCTGGCCCAAGGCCATCCGACCCTGGTATTTTCAAAAGCTTCATCTTGCGAATGGCACTACGGATCTCAGCCTCCTTTATAGGCATCTTGAGAACCCTCCGCGCCTGTTCACTCAGCTCCAGTAGTTGCAACCCCCGAAAAAGTGATTGATATTCACATTCATTCCCAGACCCTGCTACATAAAGCAATTTATAATATCGAACAAAAGCATCGAAAATAGAGGAAGTAGTAGTGAGATTCAATGATTCAGCCTGGGTATGGGAAATAAGTCCTTTAGGGCAATTGTTGGAGGTCACCAATCTGGCCAACAATTTGCCAGACTTACTACCTCATTGATATAACTTATACTTGAGAAATGAATGTTCAGACAGGCTTTGGAATCTAAGTGAAAGTTAAGTTTCACCGGGTCTCATCCTGTTGAGCCATGGTAGCTTGACTAAGATCTTGTATGTTAGCTCAGCACAAGAATATAATTCAAATGAGAATACACTTTATGCACATGTGAGTAGAAGGTATACTCCCGATCCTCTAAATGTAACGTACGCCACCCCCATATCGGCTTGGTTTTTCTTGGGAGTTTTGGCTGGATTACAGTCTAACAAAGGGTTATCAACCACATTAAAATCACTACCCAGGATCAAATTATATCCATCCCAGGCTGCAAGTTTGGCGAGAAGGATCAGAGTAGCATTTTTCTTTCTGAAATGAGATTGACTTGTGTATTAAGATTGCCACCCCTCTTTGCCATGATGAGAAGGAAGCATAGAAACAATGTCTGACCCACTTACACTGCAGCTTCTTGTGTTCTTCGTCATCCAAGTGGGTCTCCTGAAGAAATGCCACATGGGTTCCATGCTTAGCAAATCAGTATGAAGCTTTTTCCTTTGATCGGAGAATGAAGTCCAGCAATGTTTAGAGAGGAAATTACAAGATTAGACATAGCAATCAGCAATGATGTAGAGCCAAGACAATAGATTGTACAATGTGGACGGATGGATCCCCCAGCCTAGATCCATACCCCCCTCATTACAGCGCAAGTACATAGAAAAAACAGTGTTGCTTTGCTCGATTAGGCCAAAACATACACACTTCCATATATATCCATTCACATTCAAGCATTCACCACCCCAATTAAACCCCGGCATATATAAACCACAAACCCTGACTCAAGTGGGGGTGCTCTCCGTTTAATCCAGCAAGGTTGTTGACACTTCCTCCCTCACTGGTAGGGAACACCTACACCCAGCAGAGGTCTCCCAGACTCGGCGGGGTTCCTCACTGCCACTATCCAGCAGTACACTGGGTACCCAGAAGCATAGGTAAGAGGAAGAAAACAAAGTTCCTGGGGAGTCTCATGAGAGGGAGAGGTCCCACTTAGCTGCGGCAATATCCCTATACTAGACTCGATAGTCTAAGGAGATCCGGATTAAATGAGATGGACATAATAGTACCAAGCTCCCAAAATTCTGGTGTCAGGGGCGAATACAGGACTCTGATACAAAAAGTTCCCCAAAAAGCAGAAAAAAGGAAAATGAGACAGAAATCCTGGTATTATCCCAGCCAGTGTTGAGACAATCAGGAAGCAAAAAAATAGTCAAAAAGCTGCATTGAGCAGAGACCCCAGGAAGCTTGATGAGAAGAAAGTAGGCAGGGCAACAAAAGAAGGTCAAACAGCCCCAGTTCCATGCAACCCACCAGCTAGACAAGAAGGGCTTGTGAACTCATATGGTCCCTTGGCCTTACTGAGGTGTGAGATGAGAATGACCAAGCTGAAAGCTTCAGTGACCCGTATCAGGCCTGTATCTGATCCAAGAACTCCTTAGCTTCCTGGAGTGAAGAGAGCAGTCTAGGTGCACCCAGATGAAAAACTTTTAGTCGAGCTGGGAATTGGAGAGAGAACTTGTTTCTTCGTTGGTACAATTGAGTATAGGACGGCAAAAATTCCCACCGCACAGCTTGAACCTTGCTGGAAAAATCAGGGAAAAGCTAGAGCTTTGCCTTCTGAAATATCAACTCTTTTTTAGCCCCGTATGCCTGCAAAATCTTGGCTTTATCCAAGTAGTTTAGAAATCGCACAACCACTTGGCGGGGCCACTTCAAATCCGGGCCCCCAGGACCCAAGGCAATGCGCCCTTTCATTCAAAACTAGCTGTACCCTGCCACGCGTTGCTGTGGCTGAGCCTGGATAAGTTGAAAAAACAGAACAGAGCAGTAAAGGTTACAGTTTGTGTTTTGTTGGGTTTTTTTTACCCCAAATGAACAGCACCAGCAAAGAATAGTTTAAATATGCAAGCACACCTTCCTGGCCCCCCCCCCCCCCAACCCGGCGAAATAGAGCAACCCACACTACAGCCCCCCTCTCGGGAGATGTGGAGAATGAGTGGCCCCCCTCTGTGAAAAACGTGCGGCGGAAAATAAGAACGGTCCCCCACCGTGCTCCTCCCCGGCTACCTGTGTAAACTGCCAGCCGGTGGCGAGAGTGTGTGCTAGGGTTTGTTCCGCCGGCTGCCATGTCGCAAAACTTCACCAGTGAAAGTGGTGCGTCAGGATTCGTGACCTAGTAAGGGCAAATGTCCGCTGAGGATATGGCGCCGACGGGCTCTTGCCCTTACTATGTCACATGGTGTACTGACGTCATTGTTGTCTCCGTATAGCATAGTAAGGGCAAGGTCCGCCGGCGCCATTTTTGTTGCTGGCATCTGACGGCCCTATTGAATGCGATGTGTCCCGGACCGTTCCTGTGGTGCCGGCGGAGAAGCACGGACTTGTTTCAGGTGTAGTGTGTGATCAGAGTGCAGTGCGTGGGTGGGTGGAAGAGGCTACTTTAATTTAAATTCGGAGGGTGTGTGAAATCCGTGGCTTCCCAATGTAGCAGCCAGGAATTCATGTTTTGCTGTGTTTTGGGAGGGTGGGTGAAGTAAGTGACATTGGCAGACGTGTGGGTGGGGGTGTGTGATGTGATGAGTGTGGATTTCTGTGAGTTATGAGGGAGTGTGAATGAAAGACAATAGCCCTGTGTGGGGGTGGGGGGTGGTGTGTGAGTGTGTGTGAAAGGTGTAAGAGGAGTGCAAATTTGAACGCATTCGGTTAAGCGGTTGGCGAGATTAATACTTTTTCTGCTGCGGTGCTTTGTTATTAATCGGATAAAGTCTCCTCTCTGCTTTGTCCTTAGTGTGATATTTTAATTTTCTAGGTTTCTGTTTGTCCTTTGTCTTGTGGCCTGACCTCTGCCTTCTGGCCTGTGGCCCACTGACCTCAATGAGTGCTTTAGTTTATATTACTATCTGGTGGTGGGTGCACACAGCCACATACTGCACAGTGTCAGTTCTCAATTCTGATTTATAAATTTAAGTGCAGCACTTCTACATACACCAGATAGTGTAGCAGTGATGCACTTGTGGCACTGGGCAGGCAGGGGGTCAGTATTGAATATTAAATTTTCCTAGTGTATGATTGGCTGTGATTGATTATTGTAGGGCATATTGTAGGGCTATCTTTGTTAGCTAAAGTACATGTTTATCTTCTGTCATTAGGCCTAGTAAAAGAGAGAGAGACACTGGTGTGTGGGGTGACACTGGTGTGTGGGGTGACAGGTGAGAGAGAGACTAGTTGGGGAGGTGAGACACAAAAAGAGATTGGAGAAGAGAGTAGTAGGTGAGAGAGAGGGACCGGTGTGTGTGTGTGTGTGTGTGTGTGTGTGTGTGTGTGGGGTGAATTGTAAGAGAGTGAGAGATTGGTGTGAGGGGTGATTGTTGAGAGAGATACTGAGTGGGCTGACTGATAAGAGAGACAAAGAGAGACTGGAGTGGGATGACTAGTGAGAGAGAAAAAGAGAGACTGGAGTGCGCTGACTAGTGAGAGAGAGATACTGGGTGGGAGTGACTGATGAAAGTGAGAGAGACTGGTGTGAGGGGTGACTAGTGAGAGTGGGAGAGACTGAAGTGGAGGGTTACTGGTGAGAGAGAGGGACTGGTGTGCGGGGATGACTGGTAAGACAATGAGTGGTGTGAGAGGTGACTGGTGAGAGTGCGAGAGAGATTGGAATAGGGGGTGACTGGTGAGAGGGAGAGAGACGAGTGGGGGTGACTGTGAGAGAAAGGGACTGGTGTGGGGGAGTGATTGATGAGAGAGTGAGAGACTGGTGTGAGGGGTGATTAGTGAGAGTGGGAGAGACTGAAGTGGAGGATAACTGGTAAGAGAGAGGGACTGGGGTATGGGGGTGACTGGTGTGAGAGGTGACTGATGAGAGTGAGCGAGAGACTGAAATGGTGGGTGACTGGTTAGAGAAATACTGGTGGGACAATGAATTGACAGAGTGAGAGTTTGGTAGGTGAGAAAGGTGAGAGAAAAAGACTGGTTGGGGTGACTGGTGAAAGATAGATATTGGTGTGGTTTGGGCCTGGTGAAAGAGAGAGACTGATTGGGGAGTAACTGGTGAGACAGAAAGACATATAGGTTGGAGGTGACTGGTGAGTTAGAAACTGTACTGGTGGGTGACTGGTGAAAGAGAGAGACTGGTGTGGGGGGGAGTCACTGGAGAGAGAGAGACTGGTGTTAAGGCCATTAACTGCACTGGTGAGAAAGAAAGGTGTAGGGGTGACTGGTGGTGAGAGTGAGAGAGTGCTATGGAAGGGGAAGAAACTGGTGAGAGAGAAAGAGAGGCTGGTGACAGAGAGAGGGACTGCTATGGGGGAAGAAACTGGTGAGAAAGAGAGAGTCTGGTTTGAGGGGTAACAATGTAAAAAAAGGCTGAAGGGAGGCAGGTAGTGCTTCACTGCTTATTACTGGTACCAATGTACATAATCATAGTGGGCACTAACCACAAAATTAAGGGGAAAAAACCCAAACCAAGCAACCATTTTGAAAACAAAATAGAGCAAAATACATGAAACCCAAAAAAATGTTGCACACCCCTAGTGACTCTAATTCTTAACCATATTAGCTCAGCTAAACCCATGACCAGTTACTTGCTTTTACCCAGCAGGATTATGGAAAGCTATTTTGTCTTGCCTAACCATTTCCTCTCGGCTCGGAAAACCTGGAACCCAAGCCTTCGGACCCCCTTGTCATTCAGGGTGAGGATCTATCTGTTTCATAAAACTGCCTTTCAGTACATTTCTAACAAACATTTATGTTTTAGTCAAAGTTCTACAAGTTTAGGATTTTGCCATTATTTATTTTTGACATGATATTTCACTTTAAGTCAGCAGAAACAGTCAGGGGGTTGTCACATGTAAATCCCCTGACCTGAAACTCTGATTCATCTCTTCAGTATTCAGAACAAGCCTTAGGGCTTGATTCACTAAAGTTTTTTTTTTTTCCCAGGGACACAAAATGGGAGAAATCCTTTAGTATATAACCCCATTAGAGATTAAGGGTGGGGAGTGTACCATCTCATTTCTTCTCATTTGTTACAGTTGAGATATTGTTTTGCTCTAACTTTTGTCTAATCTGATAAGCCAACATTTTATCCGCCTTGTCCATTACATAAAAGGATTGTTTATTCTGAGAACATTTTCAGTTTCTTTCACTAACAGTATGGTAATCAGAGCTGACGGTTCTCTTAAGCATTTTTCCAGGAAATTTAGTTATGCTAAAAGTAAAGATGTATGTGCTTCAGCAGCTTTCTTTTTGGCAGAGGTTAATGCAAGTGAATTTCCTCTTTCATTGACCTATGAATTGTCCCATAGGATCTGTAATGATACCTATGTAGTGTGAAAAGGATTTAGACGCCACAGTGGAACCTTGGCAATGGGCTATTCTTTTGGAGTAAATTATTGCAGGTTTTGCTGTGTGCATCCCTCACAAAGACATTGCATTCAATTGCTCACAGGACAGGGTCAACACCAGTAAAAATATCCAAACTCAATGTAATCCACGGGCTCAAGTCTTCACTGAGGAATCCATGGGCCACCCTCAGTTCCATGGACTTAAGATACACTTCAAAAATCCCTCTACGAGTTCCAAGATTCCCTCTCTGGGGGGAGGGGCAGTGAAGAGACTTCTCTTCAAGGCCCTGAGCATTTGTTAAGAGAGTCTTTGTATACAGCAGTAATAATCATGCTGGATGCCAATTGTGGTTTCCACCTTAACCTTATTGACAATTGGTGGATTTGTGAAAATGACTATTTACAACTCCTCAAGCAATCCAATCCATTTATATGTTTGCCTCTTCAATAAATCTGTGACTTTGTAATACTTAATACTTCATTTAATCCATTCCTGATCCTTGGCCAATTGTAAAGGTACTTTTGAAATCCCCCCCCCACCAAATGTTAGGATTCAGGTTTTCTCTAATTTAATTCAGATGATCCACTGTAGAGTCCCATAAGGCATAATTGTGTCCAGATGAATGGAATGAACTCCATACTTCCCAGTTCAAACTCCTCTCTTCATTATCCAGGTGATGGTATAGTGGTTAACACCAGATGGATGCCACTGGTCTTTCTCCAAAGTCCAATTTCTCCTCCACCAAGGAAGAATGAGGATTCCTTCCTTCAGTGACCTTCCAGGGCCAGCGGAATCACTAGATAAGCTAGGCCTGGACCTAGGGCGCTGACCATTAGGAGGCACGAGCAGGGGCGAGTTCTATAATGAAGCAGGGCGAGGTAGCCGCTTCAGGTGGCAGAATTCGAAGGGTCAAAAAGTGCCCCTTCAAAATTCTGCCCAGCTCTTGCCTTACACTGCCTCCTCCCACCATTGCAACACACTCCCGACTCCCCCCCCCCCCAAGACTACCGGCCCCTGTCACACGGTAGGGACTAAAGGCCATCGGCGCCATTTTGGTTAGTGGCAGAAGGTGCCTAGAGCTGGCCCTGTTACCTTCAAACATTAATGGGTTTCTCAGGGTCAGAGTATCTTACTCTCCTTTCAGATGGCAGCACTGAGTCCCTAGACTCAGGTCGAGGGTAAAAATAAACCAGTCTCCAAAAGGAAACCCAAAATGAGGAAAGTAGGGCGGATAGAACTTCTTCTTCCAAACAAAAGGGTTAAACCTGGAATTTTGGAATTGGATATAGGCACCTTTTATATAAAACATAAGAACATAAGATATGTTTATGCCATGTAGAAATCCAATCTCCTAGTCTCACAAGATCCTTCTGCAGTTCCTCACAGTCTGTTGCCATTTTAACAATTCTAAACAATTTTGTGTCATCTGAAAATTTGGTCAACTCACTCATTGTTCCTTTCTCCAGATCTTTTATGAATATGCTAAATAGCACAGGTCCCAATAGTGAGCCCTTTCTCCATTCGGAAAACTGACCATTTAGTCCTACTCGCAGTTTCCTTTTATCCAGTTACCAATCCACAATAAGACACTATCTACAATCCTATGACTTCCCAATTTCCTCAGGAGGATTTATTGGAAATTGCTTTGAGTCTTTCATGTTGGACTTTGTCAAATGCCTTCTGAAAATCCAATGCATTATATCAACTGACTCACTTTTGTCTGCATATTTATATATATACCCTCAAAAAAATCTAGAAAATTGGTAAGGCAAGACTTCCCTTTGCAAAACCCAAGCTGACTCTCCCCCATTAAACCTTGTCTATCTATGTGCTCAGTAATTTTGTTTTTAAGAATAGCTTCTACCATTTTGCCCAACACCGATGTTAGGCTCATTGGTGTATAGTTTCCCAGATTACCCCTGAAGCTCTTAAAATTGGCGTCATATTTGCCACCCACCAGTCTTCTGGTACTGTAGCTATTTTAAATGACAGGTCTGCAGTTTCATTTTTTAGTTCCTTCAGAATTCTGGAGTGAATATTATTTGGTTCCAATGACTGATTATTCTTTAATCTGTCAATCTGAATTATAAGGCCTCCAATTTCACAGTGATTGCATCTAATTGCTCAGAGTCATTGCCATCAACAAATGTTTCCAATGCAAGTTAAATCTCTCAATTTGTCTAACACCCCAGAGTTGAAAATTCTCTTAAGCATTTTTCTAAGTAATTTAGTTATGCTAAAAATTTAAATATTTCTGTTTCTTCAGCAGCCTTTTTTTTTTTAGCAGATGTTATTGCTAATGAAGTTTCCTATCCACACATCCTTTAAATGTATCTCAAAGGATCAAAGATGTTACATATGTAGTGTTTTTAACTTCAGACAGATCTCTACTTGTGAAATCAATGTCCTCACAAAATACAATAACCTTTAATAATTTCCAAGAATTGGAAAGAACAAACCATTCTTTGAAAGGGCAAAGTCAACTGTGATTATGACATGATGGGACCAGACAATACTGCCTATATCAGGGACTGTAAAGTTTACTCTGCATGAGAGATTGGCCAAAAAAACAACTATCTCCTAGAATATCCATCAAAGAGAAAGCTTGACCAATACTTTATAAAATGAGATGAAATTCTATTAATGTTTGGATAACTTCAAACAAAGCAGAAATCAGCATATTCATACATGATTTATATTCAGCAAAGGCACTGATTTCTCACAATTTGTAATCATGACATAAGAACATAAATAAGAACATAAGAAATTGCCATACTGGGTCCATCAAGTCCAGCATCCTATTTCCAACAGAGGCCAATCCATGCTACAAGTACCTGGCAAGTACCCAATGTTGTGTTCCGCGCCCGTGGTCGTCCACGGGCGTGGCCCTCTACCTCCACCACGGCAGCGACCCGCCGTGGCAACTTCTGACACGCTCCCCGGGGCCGGTGCCCATCACCCCAGGGATGGTCAGCGGTCTGGCTGCCCGCTGGGGAGCCGTTCTGGCGCCTCCCTCGCGGAGTTCTGTTAGCTTTCCTCCTTGGAGGAAATCCAAGATGGCCACTACCATCTTTAGGCGTGAGGCCTCGCCCCTCTGCTGGATTTAAAGGGACCTGATCCATTTAACGATACTCACCTGCTTCCAATGATCCAAGCAGAGGAAGTATTTAAGGAGGCTTCCTCTGCTCACTCCTCGACTTGGCAACGTCCTCTGTTGGTCAGGTCTGCTTGCTTCGGTGAGTTCCAGTATCTTGATTCCTGGTTCCTGCTTCGTCTTGGTGTTTCTGATTCCTGACTTCTGATTGGCTTACGGTGATTCTCTGGTTCCTGACTTCTGCTTGGAAAGTAGTGATTCTCTGGCATATGACTTCGGACTGATGAGCGACGACCCCCTGGCACCCGACCTAGGACTCCTTCACGACTACCGTCTCCAAGGGCCCACCTAAGCCCCAGCGTCCCGGGTCCCTACGGGCTTCTCCCGGGGGGACCGTGGGCTTCCAGGGTGAAGCTCCAGTCAGCCCTTGTACCGTCTCCTGATCTCTCAAAGGTCCAACTAAGTCCCAGCGGTCTGGGTCCCTACAGGCTCCTCCTGGGGGGACCACAGACTTCCAGGGGTGAAGACTCAGTTCCTCTTCTTGTCTCTTCATCCGCTTCCGCAGTCACCTCGGTCTCCAGTGCCAGGGGTCAGCTGGTCTGGCCTCCTGTTCTGCCTCGCCACCCGACGAGAGAACCTACGGACCCTCCGAAAGGTATACCATCCTCCCGTCGGCCAAGGGTTCACAACCTGAGCATAACAGGTTGCCAAGTCCATGGACCCGGCAGAGGCATCCGCCCGCCAGGCCATTCCTGGAATGGCCCAGCGCCTGTTGGATCAGCAGAAAACTCTGGACGCCCTGGTCTCCTCAGTACAGAGTTTGAATCAGCGTTTCGATGCGTTAGGTCCAATGAATCCTACGCTACCTTCCCCGCCTATGGCTTCGGGGGGGTCGGCCGGTAGTTCGCATACCCACACCCCCACGGTTCTCCGGGGAACCTTGGGCCTGCAGGGGTTTTATGAACCAGTGCAATATGCACTTCCGCCTGCAGGCCGCTCTCTTCCCAGATGACTCCACCAAGACTACCTTTATCCTGGCTCTTCTTGAAGGGAAGGCCCTAGAATGGGCTTCCCCCCTATGGGAACGGGACGATCCTGTTCTAAGGAACCTCAGGGAGTTTTGGGAGTTGTTCCGAATAAACTTCGGGGACCCGGCTCAAGAAGTTTCGGCAGGGCGAGATTACTGCAGTTACGTCAAGGCTCAAGGACACTGGCGGAATACGCCATCAACTTTCGGGCCCTCTCCTCAGAGCTCGGTTGGGGCTCTGACTGCCACCACACTATTTTCTACGAGGCACTGAGCCCCCGAATCAAGGACGAGCTTGCGGGGCGAGAGATACCGAGGTCCTTAAACGCCTTGATCGACTTGGCAGGCCGCATAGATCAGTGCCACCAGGAGCGTCGCCAAGAGACCCAGAAGACACCTAAGACCGCAACTCCGTCCAGTCACCCTCACCCAAGGGTAGGTCGGAAACTCCCCGCTCTCTACCCGATGAGCCCATGGATGTGGGACGTGGGAAGCTGTCCTCCTGCGAACGCCATCGGCAAATAAAAAAGGACCTCTGTTTTTATTGCGGCACAGCAGGTCACCGGATAGCCACATGCCCTGAGCGGTCAGAAAACTCCCGTGCCTAGGACCAGGGAGAGGTCTCGTCCTAGGCTCAACTTCATCTGCACCTCCACTAACAGTTCCAGTGGCGCTAACGTCACCCGTGGGTGAGTTCCACACCTTAGCCCTGGTCGACTCAGGCTCCAGACCACAAGAATCTGGAATACTTGCATCGGGCTCAGCGACTCAACCCATGACAAGCCCGTTGGGCCCTGTTCTTTACCCGCTTCAATTTCATCCTCAGGTATAGACCGGCTGGGAAGAACGTTATCTGTGACTCGCTGTCACAGATGTTTGAGTCTACGGAAGAGTCCGAGGAGCCGCAGTTTATAATTGAGCCATCCCGTATCCTGTTGTCGGCCACCACGACCATCCCACCCGGGAAGACACTAGTTCTGCCGTGTTGGCGGAAACAAGCCTTGGCATGGGCTCACGACTCACGTTGTTCCAGCCACCCTGGACAATCCCGGACATTACAGACCTTGCGACGGTACTACTGGTAGGGGTGTGCATTCGTTTTGAACTTATAGGTAAAACGCAACTTTTTTTTTTTTTTAACTTAAAAAAGTGATGAGGCGAAAACGATCGGAATTCCAACTTATTCAACATAGCTATGTTGAATACGTTGGAAATCGCGATTGTTGATCCTAAATAAAAATTTAAACCCCTCACCCTCCTTAATCCCCCCCCAAGACTTACCAAACTCCCTGGTGGTCTAGCGGGGAGTCAGGACGCCATTTCTGTACTCCTTTGTGAGGAGCACGTGACGTCGGCATCACATCGGAGTGACGCGGACGTCACGTGATTCCCCGCGCATTCGCTCCGGGACCCTCGTTGGACCCAAAAGGAACTTTTGGCCAGCTTGGGGGGGCCTCCTGACCTTTTGGCCTCCTGACTTTTGGCCAGCTTGGGGGGGTCAGGAGGCCCCCCCAAGCTGGCCAAAAGTTGCTTTTGGGTCCAACGAGGGTCCCGGAGCGAACGCGCGGGGAATCACGAGACGTCCGCGTCACTCCGACGTGACGCCGACGTCACGTGCTCCTCGCAAAGGAGTACAGAAATGGCATCCTGACTCCCCGCTAGACCACCAGGGAGTTTTGGTAAGTCTTGGGGGGGGATTAAGGAGGGTGAGGGGTTTAAATTTTTATTTAGGGAATCGGTGCACGTATGGACATAGACTCAACTTATGGAATTCTCCATATGTCCATATTAACCGAAATTGACCCCCCCTTTCGACTTATGGACTTATGAACATAAACTTTTGGTCTGCACATCCCTAACTACTGGTGGCCGCGGATGAATAAAGACGTCCGGGCATACATGGAGTCCTGCCAGTCGTGTGCCCGCCACAAGAGGATCCCCGGTGCAGTTCCAGGCTTACTTCAACCCTTACCGCGCCCTCAGAACCCTGGACCCATGTGGCAACCGATTTCGTGGTGGACCTGCCTCGATCCAGCGGCAACACCGTGATCTGGGTAGTCGTCGACCGTTTTAGTAAAATGGCGCATTTTGTGCATTGCCAGGATTGCCATCTGCGCCACAGCTGGCCCAGCTGTTCGTCCAGCATATCTTTCGGCTACACGGCCTGCCTCAAAGTATTCTGTCGGACCGAGGCCCTCAATTCTCGGCCAAGTTCTGGAGGGCTCTCTGTCAAAAGTTTGACGTCACTCTTGATTATATGTCAGGCTATCACCCTCAGACCAATGGTCTCGCGCAGCGAACCAACCAGACGTTAAAGCAGTTCCTCCGCATCTACGTCAATGAAAAGCAAGATGACTGGGCTAGCTTGTTACCATGGGCTGAATTCGCTCTTAACTCCCATCTCTCCGTGGCTACGGGATCTTCCCCGTTCCAAATTGTGTATGGAAAACAGCCACGCCCGCCTCTGCCCGTGCCCATCACAGTGCCATCTCCGGTGGCCCAGCTCTCTGCGGAAGAGCTACATCGCCTGTGGGTATCTACACAACGCGCCCTGATCAAGGCCGGTCAGGTGGCAAAGAGGTATGCGGACCAACGGAGAAGACCTTATCCACCTTTTAAACTGGGCCAAAAGGTTTGGCTAAGTACACAGTTCATCTGGTTGAAGCTGCCATCATTGCGACTGGCCCCGCGATTCATCAGGCCGTTTCCCATTATCCGACAGGTAGGTTCTGTCTCATACCAACTCCATCTCCCTCCTTCTCTCAGGATACACAATACGTTCCACGTCTCCCTCTTAAAGCCTCTGGTATTGTCATGGCCCTCCAGCATGCCTCCTACTCCTCAACCTGTCGCCTCTGAGGATGACCTTACCTACCAGGTCCGGGAGGTTTTAGAGGTGAGGAAGCATCGAAAGAAGTGGGTGTACCTGCTAGCGTGGGAAGGCTTCGGCCCAGAGGAGAACTCCTGGGAACGATTGGCCAACATCCTGGATCGGGGATTGCTGGAGCATTTCCACCCCGATCATCCGGATAAACCCAGGCCTCCGGGAAGGTGCCCTAAAGGGGGGGTACTGTTGCGTTCCACGCCCGTGGCCGTCCACGGGCAATGCCCCCTACCTCCACCACGGCGGCGACCCGCCGTGGCAATTCCTGACACGCTCCCCGGGGCAGGTGCCCATCACCCCGGGGATGGTCTGCGGTCTGGCCGCCTGCTGGGGAGCCGTTCCAGTGCCTCCCTCGTGGAGTTCTGTTGGCTTTGATCCTCGGAGGAAATCCAAGATGTCCACCGCCATCTTTAGGCGTGAGGCCACACCCCTCTGCTGGATTTAAAGGGACCTGATCCCTTTAATGATACTCACCTGCTTCCAATGATCCAAGCAGAGGAAGTATTTAAGGAGGCTTCCTCTGCTCACTCCTCGACTTGGCAACGTCCTCTGTTGGTCAGGTCTGCTTGCTTCGATGAGTTCCAGCATCTTGATTCCTGGTTCCTGCTTTGTCTTGGAGTTTCTGATTCCTGACATCGGATTGGCTTACGGTGATTCTCTGGTTCCTGACTTTGGCTTGGCAAGTGGTGATTCTCTGGCATACGACTTCGGACTGGTGAGCGACGACCCCCTGGCACCCGACCTAGGACTCCTTCACGACTACCGTCTCCAAGGGCCCACCTAAGCCCCAACGGCCCGGATCCCTATGGGTTCCTCCCGGGGGGACCGCGGGCTTCCAGGGTGAAGCTCCAGTCAGCCCTTGCACCGTCTCCTGACCTCTTAAAGGTCCACCTAAGTCCCAGCGGTCTGGGTCCCTATGGGCTCCTCCTGGGGGGACCACAGGCTTCCAGGGGTGAAGACTCAGTTCCTCTTCTCGTCTCTTCATCCGCTTCCGCAGTCACCTCTGTCTCCAGTGCCAGGGGTCAGCTGGTCCGGCCTCCTGTTCTGCCTCGCCACCCGACGAGAGAACCTACGGACTCTCTGAAAGGTATACCATCCTCCCGTCAGCCAAGGGTTCACAACCTGAGCATAACACCCAAACACTATGGGCCAGATTTTAAAAATAGCGCGAGGGCGTAGATTTGTTTGCGCAACCCGGTGCGAACAAATCTACGCCCGATTTTATAACATGCACGCGGAGCCGCATGCATGTTATAAAATCCAGGGTCGGCGCATGCAAGGGGGTGCACACTCGTGCACCTTGCGCACGCTGAGTCCTAGGGGAGCCTCGATGGTTTTCCCCAGTCCCTCCGAGGCCGCTCTGAAATTGGAGCAGCCTTGGAGGGAACTTTCCTTCTGCCCCCCCACCTTCCCCTCCCTTCCCCTAACCCACCCCCCAGCCCTAACTAAAACCCCCTCCTGACCTTTATCTCGAAAGTTACGCCTGCCTCTGGGCCCACGTAACTTGCGCGTGCTGGTCGGCTGCCAGCGCGCCATCCCTTGGCATGGCAGCTGTGCCAGAGGCCTTAGTCCTGCCCCCAGCATGCCCCCAGGCCGGCGCCCCATCCATGGCCCCACCCTCGGAATGCCCCTTTTTGCAAGCCCCGGGACATTCGCGCGTCCTGAGGCTTGCACGCGCCACCGAGCCTATGCAAAATAGGCTCGGCTCGCACGGGCAGATTTTCTCGGGTTACACGCGTATGTTACGCACATAGTCTTTGAAAATCTGCCCCTAAGTATATCCCACGCTACTAATGCTAGTAATAGCAGTGGTTATTTTCTAAGTAAACTTCATCAATAGCAGGTAATGGATTTCTTCTCCAAGAACTTATCCAAATCTTTTTTAAAATCAGTCACACTAACTACATTAACCACATCCCCTGGCAACAGATTCCAGACCTTAATTGTGCATTGAGTGAAAAAGAATTTTCTCCGGTGTTAAAGTTGAAATGTAACAAAAAGAAATTTATACAATTTTAACCACTTAATGATTCAAAACTTGTGAGTATAAACAATTTGATGACTCCACTTGTCCCAAACAAAATATTTTTTACTTTTTGTTCAATAAAATATTTTGTTTGGAAGAAGTAGAGTTATCAATTTGTTTATAAATATGAGCTGTGTTTTGAATCATCGATTGGTTAAAATTACATTAAAAGGGTTTTTTTGTTACATTTTATTTTAAAATCAATAGTTTCCAATCTATTCAGTAACTTTAGTGCCCATACCAAGGGTATACAGTTTATTTATAACTGGCCTATGCGAAACCATGTCAAAGGCCTTACTGAAATCCAAGTACACCACATTTAGCACTCTCCTGTGGTCCAACTCTCTGGTTACCCAAAGAAACTGATCTGATTCATCTCACAAGACCTATTTCCAATAAAGCCATGCTGCCTCAGATCTTGTAATCCATTTGATTCTATAAAATTGCACTATCCTCTGTTTTAGCAGCAATTGCATTAATTTAGTCAGACTAACAAATTCATAGTTCACAGTCTCTTCCTTACTTCTACTTTTGAGAAGAGGAACTGCATCCACCTCTCTAAAGAAGTATTGAAAAGGTCAACAAACAGAGCAGACAGAAATTCTCTGAGTTCCCTTAATAACCTCTGATTGATTTTATTTATTTTATTTATATTCTGCTTTTCAGGCACTTCAGGTACTGTAGATATCCTGTCTGGTACTTTATAGCCTTTAGGTCTAGCTAGCTCCTCAGAAATACACTTTTCTGAAAATTGCTTAAATTTCACCTCACTTCAAATACTATATGTGTCCATTTTTTTGTGGGCCTACTCTGGGCCTTTCCTCAGCGAATACTGGGTAGAAATGTAATCCCCTCTACAGGATCATCTTGGAATGCAGGGTCACACAAAAGTCCCTGGAGCCACTTTTATACCCGGACCTGTAATGATCCTGGCTGTTAGGTAGCCCACCCTCCAACAGTGGGAGTCCTCTCTCCCACTCTAGCCACTTCCTTGATCCCTCCATGATGCAGCAAGGACAGCTCTGCCTCTCCTACAGCTTGGTACCTCTTCATGTAGTCCCCATGACTTCTTAAATTGGCCCAACTTGCCTTCCTACTGTGTGGACTCTGTGTCCTTTTTGCCTCACTTTTACTTGTTTTGTGATCTCCTTGGCCTTCTTGCCATGTCTTGTGGTCTCCTTGGCCTCCTTGCCTTGCCTCGTGGCCTTTGGGCCTTCTCATTTGACCTTGCTTTGCCTCATGACCTGCTTAGGCCTCCTTATCTATTGCTTGCTTGTCTTGTCTTGTATGTACCTTGTTCTGTATTAATTCCTGTTTCCCCAAGGCATCCCTAATCTGGATGTTTTGTCCCCAGAAAAAATATCTATAAAAAGAAAAAAATACAAGTTTTTCCTCCTACCTCACCTCTTTTCTAATTCTTTGTTTTGTTTTGTTTTATCCTTTACAATCCCAGCCTAGTTCTCCCACCTTTTTTGTTTGTTGGTTATACTGGGGTGCTTTGTCCCCAGAAAACAAATGTGAAAAAAGAAAAAAAAAGTGTATTTTCTCACCCCAATTCTTTTATGGCTTTCTGTTTTGCTGTCAAGGCCTGTTTAGGCCTTTGTTCTGTTTGCAGTTGTCTGCACTGTATGCCTTGGCAGTTTAGACACCTCTGTGCTGTTTGCAATTACCTGCATTGTACACCTTGAGAGTATAGGTACCTTTGTGCTATTTATGATTCCCCACACTGTACACTATGGGGATATAGACACCTGTATGCTATTTGTGATTCCCCACACTGTATGCTTTTGGGGCTTTGATGTCTAAATACTGTTTGTGATTACATGCATTATGTTTTGGGGATCAACGCTCTTCAGCATGTATTAGTTCTACAATCACCACAATTATACAAGTAACAGATGGAACCATAACTGATTTAATGAGCCATTTATAGTTTCACTGCACCAGCCTTGTATACATAACAAGTGCATGGCTCAGTTTTTACAGTTGGACAGAAGCATATGCTAGTCCACTGGTAGGATCGACCACATTCCTCTACTGAAACAGACATTCCCCATACTGGTTGTCTTTGAGCTTCTATCCAGATCTCCTTCCCTTATGCTACTTGCCAACTCTTCATCATGCCCTAGCCACCTGTATCTTTGTATGCCTCCTGCACCACTCCATAGGCTTTTGATACCATTTTCCTCTGCTTCAGTCCTCAAGGTACACCTTGGTGGTTTTATGACTACTATTCTCACCATATTGCTCTGTTCCTACTATTTCATTTTTTAATAATCATCTGTACCACTGCTATAACCACCTCTCCAAGCCAGTCTTGGTACTTTAGGGTGTTTCCTCTGCTGCTCTGGTTGTCTATGAGGGTCTTCCCAAATCCCCCTCCCCTAAGTTACTTGCTGACTCTTGCACTTGCCTTGGCCATCTGTTGCTTGGTACACCTGCTCAACCACTCCCGGACTGCTCAATCACAGTTTTATAGATTCAACCAGGTAGCCTTGGGGTAATCTGGCCAATCTTTAGGATGTTTTGCTCCTCTGACATTGCCTTAGAAAACTCCTGCTACAGCTGGCACTGGTTTGCTCCATTGTGGATCTTTGGGTTCTTCATTCCACTTTTGGTGCTACGTTGAAATAGTCTTGATGTGTTAACATGTCTTCACCTTCTGATGATGTCTACCCTCCAATTTCATTAGAAATGATTAGAAAATCCCAATTTGCAAGCCCAAAATAGGCTGCATTGCTTTCCCCATTGAATATAATGGCAAACGAATGAATGAATAAAATGAAAAAATTAAATATTTTTTTTTTGTTTAAAACTAATGGAATGAATAGAGGTGACCTATTAAATGAATGAACACTCCTATAGAAAAGTTTTCTTCTGTACACCCCTAATATAATCAGCATAAGCTAATTCTGAGCAAAATCTCACGTGTCTGGTTTAAGTAATCACTTCTAACATTCAGAGAAGTTATACAATTCATAAATATGCAATTACAATATTTGAAATTCAAAAGCCCTTAAAGCCCTTATAAAGGTATCATACAAAGGTGCTTGAATTGTCAATGACTGGCAACATATGCACACCCTGTTTAGTGCCAAGATTTGACAACAATAACACCATTATAATCATGTACTTTAACTATACTTACCTTTCACAAATTTTATAATGCATTACATATTTACAAAATGGAAGTAGTTCTTTAATAAAGGAACAGTACCTGATGCTGGTGATGTCATCTCTAGTCCTGAGGCAAGGAAAGAAATACCCCACAGTTGTCACAACAGGCCTCTGGTCCTTCCTAGTTGAAATCACATTATCATACTCCATGCAGCTCTTATGTCCCTCTTTTTTAACTTCTCCAAACACTGTACATTGCCCAGGACAATGACGGCACGTGATGATGGTCAGGATGTAAGGTTAGAAGACTGAGTTTTAATTTTGGCTGGTCCATTTGATGCCCTCCTACTCAATTTAAAAATGATTCAGTGTTTAAAGTTTTTGCATGTGACAGTTTTATATAGTAAGCAATACATTTATTAATTTATTAGCTTTTTTTTTTTGGCTACAAAATATGTATATTTATGGAGAGGGCTTGTTGGTTTCTCTTGTATTGTAAGGTTGGTTGATAATCTCCATAGGTCATGCACAGCATATTCTGTCATTAAATCATTCCATAGCCTAGCTGTAGCTATCATCTTAAAAAAAAAAGTCTGCTCTCTCTGCTAAATTATCATGGGCTTATTTAAAATCCAATCCCAGCAGAATAAAAAGGGCAGTAAAATTTGCTGAAAGAACAAAAAGATTTAAAAAAAATATTAAGGGGCATATGCGTTGGCAAAACACATGTGAATATCCCCAACATCTGTCTTTCCATAACAATCATTGTGTTGCGCTGGAGGTGGATCCTTGGGCTGAGGTGGGGTTGACGCAACCTGTGGCAAGGGTCCACGGATCCCCACCATCGGCAGGTGGAGTGGGTTGAAGCTAGAGGCCACTGCATCTTCATCCCTACCAGCCCATGTTCCCCTCGAGTTGAGCCTTTGGATGCCGGGGCTGGCAGGACTTAGGCAGGCCTCGTGATAGGAAGATGAAGATAGCTGGTTCAGCCCAGAGACAGCAGCCAGCAGGTGGCGTAATTCTATCCCTGATGGGTTGCGGAACTGAAACCCAAGCACCAAGGAACAGGGAGTGGCTGAAGGTGCTTGGGCAAAGAAAGACTGAAGCCTTGAAAGTCCACATCCAGAGGATAGAGGCAGAGGCGTCTCTGTCAAACTCAGATGGAGGCTGGCAGCCAATGGAAGCTGTGGTGAGCAACGTAGAACTATGGACAAGAAAGAGTCTATAGCAAGGTTATCCGTAGCAATGGTCAGGGTGCGGAGAAGACAGGTGTGGTCAGATGTAGCAGAAGTCAGGACACGGAGAAAACAGGAGTGGTCAGGCATAGGAGAAGGCAGGAGTGGTCAGGCATAGGAGAAGGCAGGCGAGGTCGGACATAGCAGAAGTCGGGCTTGGAGAAGGCAGGCGAGGTCGGATGTAGCAGAGGTCAGGCTTGGAGAAGGCAGGCGAGGTCGGACATAGCAGTGGTCAGGCTTGGAGAAAGTCGCAAAGCAGAGTCAGGCAAAACAAAGTTCAAATCCGTGTAGTCAGTCCGAAGCAGGGAACAAGGAAGAGCGAGGAAACTGGAACCAGGAACAAAGAGGAATCAGGAACACAAGGCAGAGATAAATCACTAGAAGCAACGAGCACTCATCAACAGGGAAGCAAGGAGACCTGCTGCAAAGGGAATGCTTAGGAGCACTGCCCGAGTTTAATTACGCTGAGGGTGGTGATGTCAGCATCCAGATCCGTGGCCAGGTTCCCGCCGCGGGCCCTTTGAAAGATCTAGAGTTGCGTGTGCAGGCACCTAGGAGGGGGTGTGGCACCGCTGGCAGCGTCTCTCCACGGAGCGAGCGGAGAGGCCTGCTTGGAAGAAGAATCCTGGCTGGAGGTCCTGGGCAACATGACAGAGGCAGGGACACTGGCAGGGGCCCATGGTCGAAACTGGCGGCTGACTGCCGCCAACGAAGGAGAGTTGAGCGCAGAAGTCCATCTTGGAAGGTGAGAAGGCCGCGCTGTAGGCCTCCTGCGGGCGGCAATCATAACAGTACCCCCCCCCCTTACACCCCCCTCCTGGAGGTCGGGGTTTGCCTGATGGGCACAATGGAAATTCCTGAGGAGGGCTTTGTCTAAGATGTTCTGGGCAGGCTCCAAAGAGTTTTTTTCAGGACTGTATCTCTCCAAGGAGAGGAGGTACCCTCATCGGCGGCCTCTACGTCGGACATCTAGGACGTCGTGGCCTTGGTAGGTTGTGTCCATTTCTGCTACCAGTGCGCGTGGCTCAGGAACATTTCAGGTAGACCAGGACAACACCACAGGTTTCAGTAATGAGATGAGGAAGGTATTATGTATATATAAGGAAGGAGGCAGTCGGAGCTGAGAAGTCACAGGTCCTATGCATCGAGTAATTGGAAATGGTCCATTGAAGCACGGAGCAAATCTTTGGGAAGGTATTCGAAGCCTGATATATTTAGTGCTTAACTTTACTTTCTGGCCAGGAAGGAATTCAGGAACTGCGCGGCGGCGACTGTCAGCAGTCTTCTTGGTCCGGGAGGTGGTCTGACGCAGGCGGAGATTCGTCTTTTCCCATATCGATTTAAGGGCATCCGCAGTAGCCTGTGCCGCCGGGGACGGCACGGAGAGTGATATGGGCAAAGGTGGTCGAGATTGTTTCCCATAGACAATTGTGAAAGGAGATATTCCAGTAGCTGTGGCAATGTGAAAGTTATGAGAGAACTCTGTCCAGGATAAGAGGTCGGACCAGTACTCCTGAAGAATGCCTTCAAAGAGCAGTTCATTCGCTCAGCTTGCCCATTGGCCTGAGGATGATAGGCAGTCATGAGGCTGACGTTGATACCAAATGTCCGGCAAAGAGAGTGCCAGTACCTGGCAGCGAATTGTGCATCTCAAACGGAAACTATATCCATTGGTAAGCCATGTAGCCTGAATATATGGTGGAAACACAGTTATTCCAATTTGGGTGCAGTTGATAGGCCCGGAAGTGGCACAAAATGAGCCATTTTCGAAAAATGGTCTATGGTAACCCATATTACGGTATTGCCCCTAGAGGGAGGCAGGTCCAAAATGAAATCCATTGACAAATGTGTCCACGGTTCTTTGGGTTCTGAAGCGGTTGAAGAAGTCCTCACAGTCGCCTGACTGGGGGTTTCTGTGCACAAACGATACAGGACTCAACATATGCCTTCGCATTGGAGACCAAAGTAGGCCACCAGAAATACCACTGGAGTAGTGCCATGGTTCGTGCTTGTCCTGGATGACCGGCGATCTTGGAATTGTGGGCCCAGCGTAGCATCCTTTCTCAGAGTCATTGAGGTACCACAGTTTTCCCCATAGGAACTGTGTGAGTAGCTGACAAGGAGACACAAGCTGGGTTGATAATGTGAGTTGGTTCGTCAGGAACATCCTCTGGTTCGAAGGATCGGGATAAGGCATCTTCTTGAAGGTTTTTCTCTGCAGGGCAGTAACGAAGCTCAAAATCGAACCGGGAGAAGAAAAGGGCCCTTTGGGCCTGGTGGGCATTAAGATATTGTGCTTAACTTAAATGCTCTAGGTTTTTGTGGTCCGTGAACATTGTGAATTTATGCTGTGCGCCCTCGAGCTAGGGATGCCATTCTTCTAGGGCCAACTTTATGGCAAGTAATTTGCAGTCCCCAATGCTATAATGTTGATCAGCTGGGGAAAATTCTATGGGACAATTAAATTCTCAAAGTGTCGGGAGAATATCAGTGTTTATTTTGTAAAATACATCCTTGAAGTCTGAATATGGAGCAGGCAGTCCAGGAAGGGTTGTAGTGTTGAGAACGGTCAGGGATGAAGACACTTGTCATAAACAGCAGTTCTGACATTGAGGGCCCCACTGAGTCAGTTATAGGAACTGCCAGTTGAAGTGGGGTGCATGTAACTGGAGCCAGGGAAGTCCAAGGACTACAGGGTGTGTGAACCACTTCAGGATAAGGAGAGAGATCTCTTCGTCATGGAGGGTTCCAACAGTGAGGCGAATGGTCGTGGTACAGTGAGTAATATGACTGGGGAGATGGTCCCCCTGGATCGAGGTGATACGGAGAGGTACTCCTAGTGGTTGGGTCTGTATGTGAAGATGTTTAACGATATCTTCCATGATAAAGTTTCCACTCGCCCCGGTGTCTATGAGGGTGGTGATAGCAAAGGAACAAGTCTCCCCTAGGATGCAGATAGGGAGCAATAGTTGAGGGCCAGAAACAGTAGCGCCCAAGCTCGGGACCCACGCCAGGTTCAGGCTCTGGAGTTTCCCGGCCACACAGGGCAGGTTTGAAGAAGGTGTTCAGAACCGCCACAATATAAGCAGAGGCCTGCTTTTCTGCGTCGGAGACATTCCTCTGGCGTCAAGCAACTGCGATTAATTTGCATGGGCTCCTCTGGTGGCTGAGGAGCTGGTAAAGCCTTCAATGGAGGACTCGCTGCACATGATGGTCGTGGAGTAGGAGCTCGGAGAGCCCTCACCTCCTGATGACGTTGTCAGAGATGTTAGTCGATTCTACCGAATAGTGAGATCAGTTCTTCCAGGAAGACAGGGATCTCGCGGGTGGCCAGTTCATCCTTAAGAGCCGGAGACAGTCCCTCGAGGTAGAGTGCCCTTAAGCAGTCTTCTTGCCAACCTAGTTCAGTAGCTAGTGTTTTGAACTCTACTGTTTATTCAGCAAGGAGGTGTGAGCCTTGACTGAGGAGGAGTAGGTGGTGGCCAGCGACTGCTTGTCGGCCTGGGTCCTCGAAAGTACATCGGAAGATGGAGATGAACTGAGGGAGCTGGAGAAGCATGGCGTCAGAACGCTCCCAAAGTGGGGAAGCCCATGCCAGGGCCTTCCCCTCCAGGCTTGAAAGGATGAAGGTGATCTAAGTTGTTTCATCAGGAAACAGCAAGGGTTGCAGTGAGAACTGCATATAGCATTGGTTTATGAACCCTCGACAAAGGCGCGAATCCCCATTTAAGCAGGGTGGAGCTGGATGGGCCAGTGCTTGAGAGGATAAGATTTGGTCAAGACCTCCTGAGTTGGCCATGACAGATTCTTCCAATTGTGTACGTATCTTCTCTGCAGAAGAACCCAGGACTTCCAGGATCCGTTGTTCTCGGGCACGATTAGCCAGACCAGGGATGGCCTGCAAGGCAGGAGACTCCACCAAGTCCATAGCCTTGGCAACCTGTTGCGCTGGAGGTGGACCCTTGGCCTGATGCAGGATTGGTACGGCCCTCTGGTCGGAACCAGAGATCACCTGCCACCAGGAGGCGGAGCACACTAGGAGACAGAGGCTAGCTGGAGCTTCATCAATAACAGTCTGGGGTTTCCACAGGTTGAGCCCTTGGGTACCTGGACCGCTTGGACTTAGGTGGGCCTCAGTTGGTCTCCCGGAGAGGTATCAGAGAGGTGTGCCTACCACGAGCAAGGGTGCATGGCTGATGCAGAATGGATGAGCTAGACCTGAACCGGAAGTTCCGGAGACCTCAGGGAGGCAAAAGTTCAAGGAGGTCTCCGGGTGAGGCAGGCAGTGCCTATAGGTCTAGCCAAGTGGAGGCTGCAGTTTATTTCCAAGCAGGTTGGCCCAAAGGTCAAGGAGGTCAGAAGAGAGTGTCCGAGTGAAGCGCAAGGGTCAGAGCCAGAGTATCAGTCCAAGAGAGGTCAGCCAAAGCAGGGTCAGTTCCAGGTGGCAAACAATAGAGTGGTCAGGCAGGCAGTGGTCAGTTCCAGGTGGCAAGCAAAAGAATTGTCAGGCAGGCAGAGGTCAGTACCAAAGGTCAGTCTGGATAGGTACTACCTGGGAAGGATACAGAAACATGGAGACGCTGGGACTGGAGATGCTGGAACAGGAGATACTGGAACAGGAGACACTGGAAACACAGAGGCAAACTATCACACCAATGGTGTCGACCCGATTGCCAAGGCAAGGCTCTGGGGGAAGAGCCTCGCCTTATATACCAGGGCTATGTGATGTCAACTCCGGGCGCCGTGGACCAAGTTCCCGTGCTGGGCCCTTTAAAGGGAAGCGTGGCCCGTGTGCGCCTGAGGCGGGGCCGACACCATGGAGGACTCCGAGCCCCGGCGTGAGGAGCACTGAGAGCTGGAAGGCCCCGACAGGCCTGGGGATGCCTGGGAGTGCTGTGGGCAATGGGAGCTGGCTGCGGACACTAATGAGGGGGAGCCGGAGCTGCTGGACGGAAGCGCGAGGTGAGCAGGACAGGCCGTGGTGCCGGCGCGGCTGGGAAGCATAACAGTATGGCAAATTCTTATGTTCTTAGGGAATGTCTCTGGGACTGGAAACATTTTTTGTGAGAATCTGTTTTTTGGAAGAGTTTTGGATTTGTCTGTAGAGCCTGATCCTGCCTCAGGAGGATTTCCCTCATGTCTAAAAGAATTTAGGAGAAAGAACTGTTATTCCCTGCCTGTCATATGAAAGGGGAACAGCAGTGACTTGCCAGTGGAAAAGTGAGTTGCAGTTTTTGAGAAGATCGTGTTCCAGTTTTATTTGGTAGGAATTTTTATCACCAGTTCCTGACCCTGAGAATAAGAGAGTTTGATTTTTTCATTTTGTGAGACTTTCTAACCTAGAGGTCCAAAAGAAACATCAGATAATTAGATAGGAGATCCCAGTCTCCACTAGGAGCCCACCTTCTATCATTCAGGAGTGTTGGGTTTGTTTCCTATTGCCTGCCATCTGAAGGGACACTAACTCAGCCAAGCAGGTTTAAGAAAAGAAGTATATTTTTGGAGTTTGTGAAGATCAATTGAAGATTTTTCTTGCTAATTGGATTGAAGACATTTTTGGTTACAGGAATTTTTTGTTGGAACACTCCTCTAGCATGTCCAATGCCTTTTGTGAGTATACAAGGTGCCCCTAAAGCTAGGTCATTCCAAGCATGAGCACAGGTACAAACAGAACGCAAGCTCTTTGGGGTCAGGGAAATACCTACCATTCCTGATTGTAATCCCTTTGAAGTGTCTGAAAGGCAGGCTATACATCAAATAAATAAATACATCTGAGAGAGAAAGAGGCAGAGAGACTGTGAGTTGTGCCACCTCTGTGTGTTTTTCCCCCATTGTTTGCCTTGGGTAGGTTTCCCCTACTGGTAAGGACCTTGGCTCCTGGGGTCTCTAGGCTTTTAGGAGAAAGAAAGGGAGTCGTGGCCCCAGGACAACCGTGCACCCCTATATTCAAGTCAACCACCGACAAGGAGGTTACATCTGCAAATTTGATCATGTTACTAATCTTTCCATTTTCCAGATCATTTATGAATTTGTTAAATAGCACAGGTTCCAGTACTAATCCAAATGGTACTCCATAGGAATCAGTACTGGGACCTGTGCCAGGAGACTAACCTATTGTAACCTGCGCATGAGATATTTTATTTATTTATATACACTTTTATTCCGCTGATTCACAAATCTTAGTAGAGAACAAATAATATCCAAAATAAAATCAGACAAACAATAACTTATTATTAAGCAGCACTAGCAATTAAGGAGTAAAAGCTACTGGCAACCTGAAAGGTAAGAGGCAGACGGGAATCACATCAGTCAGGAAAGGCCAGAGTAAACAAATAAGACTTTAGCAGATTCCAAAAAGGAAGCAGGTCCTTTTCTGCTCTGATTTCCAGTGGGACATTATTCCATAGGGCTGTGCCTGTAATAGAAAAAATGTGCTTGCAAGACTCTGATAGCCATGCTTGTTTGAGAGGGGGATTTATATTGAATGCTGGGAGGTAGAGCGGAAACTATGGGCTGGCTGGTATGTCTGAATAGAGGAAGATAAGCAAAGTAGGGCTAACCCATGATGAAGGGCCTTAAAGATCCAGGGAGAGTTTTGAATTGTAATCGCCATATGATGGGCAACCAGGGCAACCCAGCGAGAACAAGAGAAATGTGACTATGTGGAGAGGTGCCAGAAATAAGATGAGCCACAGAATTTTGGATTAATTAAAGGGCATGAGAATTGGGTAGACACAAAAACAGACCATTACAGTTATCTAGAGGTGACAAGATTAGGGACTGAGTGATGGTGAAAAAATCAGAATAACAGAGAAGTGATTTCAAAATTGCAGCAGGTGAAGCTTGTAATAAGAAGATTGAACCAGGGACCCAATATGAGGCCATAGAGACAAGGAGGAATCGATGAGAACCCCCAAGTTTTGTGCCTTCAATAGAATAGGGATAGTATAAGTATAGCCTTCAAATAAGAAGTTTGAGGTGAAATCTAAAAATGGGTAGTGGGAAGGGGAAAGGGAAATGAAGACACTGAAGCTACTTTTAAAAGAGTTAAGTGCCTAACTTTGGGAGTTAGGACTTAGCCTCACTGAAAATTTACTAGGGTTGGTTTCCTAAATTTAGGTGCGTAAAAAATGAGCGACTAAGGGGGTGGAGCTAGGGTGGGGAAACAAAATTAGGTGTTTGACACTGATTTCTAGGAAAATAAATAGGCTAAATTTAGGAATATAACCGGGTGATTCATCAAGCTGTGTTAGGGCTCTAACATGTGTTATATCATATATATTATATGATTTATATGATATTTTACATCTCCCAGTCCAGATACCCTCCCTTATTAAAATCACAATCTTTGCATGCGATTTACATGCATGAATAATGCAAATGCATGCAAAGAAGATCATTACTAGTCAATTTTATGTAAATATGTTGTCATGGCCGACCGAGAAGGTGATCAGCTGTGATAAAATATATACACCTATTTGAAATGCATTAGTTGTGTGGCGGGAAACTAATGCAGGTCCCAAGGCACTCATCACATATTTAAAGTGGCAGGAGAAAAAGAAAATTGCTGCAAACAAGGAGGTTGAGTGGGTGTCAATGCTGACCCCTGTCTCAATCCGGGACCACTAGTTGAGGTGGCCCTGACACCCACAAAATGTTTAAAAGTTAAAAAAAGGACTGTGTGCAATGGCCCTGGCTTCCTTTCCCCCTCTCCAAAGCTCACAAGTAAAATATGGCCCTGGACCTCCAATACCAATACCCCTTCCACCCCAAAATCTCAACCTCGACCGTAAGCTCCTCACTCCCCATGCCCCGCTCTCTACCTCTCTGGCCTCCCTAAGTCCATAGATCAAAGTCCACCCACTCCCCGAAGTCCAACAGCAAACCCCCTTACTCCCGAAATCTATAGATCAAAACCCACAGCCACCCACCACCATTCCTGCACCTTCTGCCAGCCTCACCCCCCCCCCCCCCCCACCACCACAACCCCTCCTTACCTTGAAAGGGATCTCGTATCTGGGCTGAGTGCATCCTTGCACTTGGCAAGGTTAGGTTGGTGCCATTTTGGAAAATTTTGCCGACTGGGTCAGGTGCAAGGGTGCACACAGCCCCAACATGGGATCCTTTTCTAGGTATGAGGGAGTTCTGGTGTAGGGTGGGTGTGGGGGGGTTTGGTGGTTGAGGTTCCAGTAACCTTTTTTGGAGGGGTCTATAGACTTTGGGGGATGTGAACAGGGGTTTGCTGTTGGGGCAAGGGGTTTGATCTATGGACTTTGGGGCGGCCAGGAGGGTGGGGGTTTTGCTGTATTCCCTTTGAGGTGATTCGGGATGGAGGATTGCTATATTGACTTCGGGGAGTGGGTGGGGAGGTGAGGGATTTGAATGTTGGTCTTTTATTTATTTATTTATTTGAAAACATTTCCATACCACTTTCTCCATGGATCGTTCAATGTGGTTTACAAGTAAAGCACCATATATAATTCTTCTAAAATAATTAATAATAAGCATTAGATAAGGGGGCTCAATCAGCATATGCTTTCCACCAGTACCAATATAATGACTAAATTCTAACTCTTTAATATTGAGAAAATCCTAATAAGGAGAATTCATACCTAATCATATACCTGCTTAAAAAGATACGTCTTCAAAGTTTTTTGAAATCTTTTAAATTAGTGATGTCTCTTAAGGCATCTGGGCTTTCATTCCAAATTTTGGGCCCAACAACTGAGAAAGCATGATGTCTGGTAATATCTAATCTTGCTATTTTAAAGGTTGGAATTTTAAGTAAATTTTTATTTTTGGAACAAAGTTGTCTGGTCAGTTTATAAATATGGAGAAATGTATTTAACCAAATGGAAGATTCTTTTTGAAAGAAATTAAAAATTAACATGAGTATTTTATTTTGGATTCTGCATGAGATTTGTAACCAATGTATACAACACTTTTGTAATGTAATACCTCAGTCTTGAATTGGTTAAAATTCTAACTGTGGTGTTTTGAATAACCTGAAGAGAACGGATTGAATATATAGGACTTCGGGAGGGATGGGATAGGGGACTTGATTGTTGAACTTTGGGGGGAGAATGAGTGGGGGGCCATCACCATGCACCTAAAATTTTCTATTTTTTACTCTTTAGGGGGAGTCGGGACCACTTCAACTGGCAGTCCCGCATTAAGACAGGGGTCAGCAGTGACGCCCCGCTCAACATCCCTGTTTGCCGCATCTTTAATTTTTCAGGCCAGTGACCCTTTAAGGCGATGGCAGTCCCATGAGGTTGGGGCTGCCACCGTGTTAAAGGGACACTCACTGCATTCTTTTGTGCCGTGGTGTTTGGCCATGATAGTAAATAATGTGTCATATAGCCATTATGCTTTTTCAGGGGAGGAGCCCCACTATTGCAGTGACAACCCCTGCGATAGTAGGATCCGCTCATGAGAGAAAACATCGTGGCTTAGTGCATAACATAAATATAGGGGCCTAAAATTTAGGTCCCTAAATACTAACCCCTATTCATTTGCTTAGATTTAGGCCCCTAAATGAAATGCTTATTTCTGATTTCAGGCTCTTCACTTTCTGATCATATTTTGCCAATCTTGCAAAATTTGCATTGGCTTCCAGTTGAGTTTCAGATACGGTTTAAGATTTTATGACTAGTTCATCAGGTGATGTATACAAAATCATACTTATTTGAAGCAGCTGGTAACCATATACTGTCTACAAAGGTCCTTACATTCCGAATCTCAACAGTTAAGAACATAAGGCTTGCCATAATGGGTCAGAGCAAAGGTCCATCAAGCCCAGTATCCTGTTTCCAACAGGGCCAAACCAGGTCATAATTACCTAGTAGGATCCCAAGGAGTGGATAGATTCCAAGCTGCTTATCCCAAGAAAAAGCAATGGATTTATGCAACTCGACCTTAATAATTGTTAATGAACTTGTCCAAACCTTTTTTAAATGCAGCTATACTAATAGATTTCACCTCATCCTCTGACAACAAATTCCATAACTTAATTGTACGTTGAGTAAAAAAATATTTTCTCTTATTTATTTAACATTTATTACTCAGTAACTTCATTGTGTGTCCCCTGGTCTTTGTACTTTTTGAAAGAGTAAACAGCTAATTAGCATTTACTTGTTCCATTCCACTCATTATTTTTTTAGACCTCTATCATATCTCCTCCTCAGTCTTCTCTTCTCCAAGCTGAGGAGTCTTAACCTCTTTAGCCTTTCATCATAGATGAATTGTTCCATCCCCTTTATCATCTTGGTCACCCTTCTCTGTAACTTTTTTAATTCTGCTATGTCTTTCTTGAGATGTGGTGACCAAAACTGAACACAATACTCAAGATGAAGTTGCACCATGGAGGCATTATGATATTCTCTGTTTTATTCTCCATTCCTTTCCTAATAATCCTTAGTATTCTTCTTTTTTTTTTTTTAGTTAATATTTTATTAGGATTTCATCAATTTTTACATCAATAAAATACATGAAATAAGGATTCCACAAGTATCAAGAAAAACATCCAACATAATTATGGATTGTCAATCCAAAACCTTTTCTCTAGCCCTCATTAAAAATGGAGAGTGCTACTAAACAAAGAAAAAACCCCTCCAAATATCAGTTTCATACAGAGGGACATATTATTTCTATTCTTTTCCCTCTATTCCTCAGCAGTCCTCTAGATCACTCAGTTTTCAACTCTTTATCAAGAAGAAAGGTTTCTAAATGTGTTGGATCATAGAAGATAAACTTATTTCCATTTAAAGTAATGCAACACTTGCAAGGAAATTTAAGTATAAACAATGCACCTAACGACAAAGCCCTCTCTTTTAATGCTAGAAATTGTTTTCTTTTCATCTGGGTGGGTCTAGCCACATCTGGAAAGACCTGGATTTTACTTCCACAGAAGAGAAAATCCTTGTTTTTAAAGTATTTTTGTAAAATTAAGTTTTTATCAATCTCACTATTGAAAGTTACTAAGAGGGTAGCTCTTGTAGGAATGTCATCCATTGAAGCTTCTAAAAAGGAAGTCAAATTCGGGCTACCTCCCTGTATCATATCTACTCCAACCTCAAGACCCAAAGGACTAATTTTAGATCTAGGGACATAAAATATCTTAGTTAACACTATTTCTCTACTTGTAGAAATTTGTAAAACCTCACCCAGATATTTCCATAGCAACTCTGTTGCTGACAATAATCTGGTAATTGGAAAGTTTAAAAAAATGAAGATTTTTAGATCTAATTACATTTTCTAAACTCTCTAGGGGGCGGATTTTCAGAGCCCTGCTCGCGTAAATCCGCCCAAAACCGGGCGGATTTACGCGAGCAGGGCCCTGCGCGCCGGGAAGCCTATTTTACATAGGCCTCCCGGCGCGCGCAGAGCCCCGGGACTCGCGTAAGTCCCGGGGTTCTCCGAGGGGGGCGTGTCGGGGGCGTGTCGGGGGTGGGCCTGGTCGTCGCGGCGTTTCGGGGGCGTGTCGGCAGCGTTTTGGGGGCGGGTACGGGGGCGTGGCTACGGCCTGGGGCGGTCCGGGGGCGTGGCCGCGCCCTCCGTACCCGCCCCCAGGTCACGGCCCGGCGCGCAGGAGGCCCGCTGGCGCGTGGGGATTTACGCCTCCCTCCGGGAGGCGTAAATCCCCCGACAAAGGTAAGGGGGGGGTTTAGACAGGGCCGGGCAGGTGGGTTAGGTAGGGGAAGGGAGGGGAAGGTGAGGGGAGGGCAAAGGAAAGTTCCCTCCGAGGCCGCTCCGATTTCGGAGCGGCCTTGGAGGGAATGGGGGTAGGCTGCGCGGCTCGGCGCGCGCCGGCTATACAAAATCCATAGCCTTGCGCGGGCCGATCCAGGATTTTAGTGGATACGCGCGGCTCCGCGCGTATCTACTAAAATCCAGCGTACTTTTGTTTGCGTCTGGAGCGCAAACAAAAGTAGGCTATTCGCGCGCCTTTTAAAATCCGCCCCTAGCTGTCTAGACATTACCAAACTATCCTTAACAAATGCTGTATTAGCAGCTTGTAGATTAGAAACTTGTAAATTTACAGCCATATGATTACTTTCCAAACTAGTTAATCGAGTTGCATGATCCTGAAGTGAATTTTTTGTTTCATTATTAAAAGAACCAAATTGAGTCATTGATCCTTAGTATTCTAATTGCTTTCTTTGCTGTGCTGCACATTGAGCAGCAGATTTCAATGTATTTTCAATGATGACACCTAGATCTTTTTTCTGAGTGGTGACTCCTAACTTTCAATATGAAGCCAAAGCCCTTTTTGCTTATGACTCAGACCTCATTAAAACACTACCCCCCCCCCCCCCCTTTTTTCAGAAAATGAAGCAAAAAGTAAGTGTGATGAATTACCTGTCTTCTTCCAGGACAAAATCTCCAAACTCCTGCTAAGGTTCACTCCCCCCCACCCCCTAACAACAATCTCAGCCTATCTGGACCCTCCTTTAATTCCTTCGAGCCCACCACCTCCCTCAAAATTGAAACCCTTCTAAAGAAACTGAAACATTCCTCACACCCTTCTGACCCTATCTCCACAAAATTACTATTGACTATTCCTAATTTAATTGCTAAACCCCTAGCCGAGATCATTAACTGCTCTCTCTCACTTGGACAGGACCCCAAAACCTTAAAGCAGGCAATCCTCAAAACCCTATTGAAGAAACCCAACCTGGACCCGGGAGACTCCGCTAACTTTCGCCTGATTTCAAACCTCCCTTTCATAGCAAAGCTCCTTGAAAGGGTAGTCAACATCCAATTGACCGAGTTTCTAGAAAAGCAAAATATCATCTACCCCTTCCAATTTGGCTTCCGTAAATTCTTTAACAGAGAAACACTCTTAATATTCCTCTCTGACACCATCATCAAGGGATTAGATAAGGGCCAATCATTCATCCTTGCATTATTAGACATCTCATCAGCATTCAACACCATCAATCACAACATTCTCTCAAACCGTCTCACAGAAATAGGTATCTCAGGAACCGTCCACCACTGGTTTCACTCATTCCTTAATGACAGACACTATAAGGTTAGAATTGGTAATAAGGAATCCACCCCCATCAACCTAACTCGGGGAGTCCCTCAAGGTTCCTCCCTCTCCCCCACACTCTTCAATATTTACCTTCTCCCCCTTTGCCACTCCTATCCAACCTAGGCCTTACCCACTTTGTCTATGCGGACGATGTCCAAATCCTCATTTCCATAATCGAATCTGTCTCTAAATCTCTCAAGACATGGGACAACTGCCTTAATTCAATTAACCTGCTGCTCACCAGCCTCAGCCTCACCCTCAATCCACCAAAAACGGAACTACTCATCATCTCCCCTGACGAAAACTACCCCTCCCCTCCTGATCCGAACACATCGACCACCTGCCATGTAAAAGACCTTGATGTCATGCTGGACAACCAGCTGAACCTAAAAAAATTTATCAACACCATAATAAAAGATGGCTTCTTTAAACTCCAAGTTTTAAAAAAATTAAAACCCCTGCTCCACTTCAAGTCCTCCAAGCCACACTATTCTCAAAAATCGATTACTGCAACTTTCTGCTCCTAGGCCTTCTGATGACTGCTATTAATTCCCTCCAAATGCTCCAAAGCTCCGTGGCCAGAATCCTCACTAACACCCACAAAAAAGAGCACATTACTCCCATATTCAAAGATCTCCACTGGCTCCCTATTCGCTTCAGAATAATACATAAGAGCCTTACTATCATCCACCAGTCTCTGCACAACCAACACACTCATTGGCTAAACAACTTTTTAAAATCTAACAGACCAGTCAGATCCGCTTATAAAGGAACCTTCCACACTCCATCTCCCAAACTGTCCCACCTTACCTCTACCAAAGAGCAGGCATTCTCCTTAGCAAGACCTACTCTATGGAACTCCATGCCCCCAGACCTACACCTGAAACACTGTACCCAAACCTTTAAAAAAAAACCTGGCTGTTTAAGTAAGCCTTCACTTAGCCACAACCTTCATTACGATGCCACCCTTTGCCAATTTCCGTCTCCCTTCATCCCTCCCCAGCTATTCCTCTCCCCTCTTTACATACTCAAGCACTGTACACCGTCCTAACTGCATATAAACCATTGTATCTAAGCCAAGGTATATAACCTTTTTGTATACAAACCAATGGCTTCCTTTTGCCTCCCAGTTTATCCAATTTGATTCTAGCTGGTCACCCTGTCCTCTCCCCACCTTGCATACCTAAGCACCTTTTGACTGTCTTAACTGCATATGAACTATTGTATATAACCCATTGTAGATAAACGGTTGTATATAATTTTGTACATAATTTTTCTTCTAGCTGGTCTCCCCTGACCTTCTAACTACATTAATCTCATTGTAATTCTGACCCTACCTCCAAGTTATTTCCCCTGTTCATTGTAACTTTGCCTCTTTGTTACTCGAGTTCCATATAAACCGATATGATATTCTATATGAACGTCGGTATAGAAAAGTTCTAAATAAATACATAGGGGCGGATTTTAAAAGGCGCGCAAATAGCCTACTTTTGTTTGCGCTCCAGGCGCAAACAAAAGTACGCTGGATTTTAGTAGATACGCGCGGAGCCGCGCGTATCTGCTAAAATCCTGGATCGGCGCGCGCAAGGCTATGGATTTTGTATAGCCGGCGCGCGCCGAGCCGCGCAGCCTACCCCCGTTCCCTCCAAGGCCGCTCCGAAATCGGAGCGGCCTCGGAGGGAACTTTCCTTTGCCCTCCCCTCACCTTCCCCTCCCTTCCCCTACCTAACCCACCCGCTCGGCCCTGTCTAAACCCCCCCCTTACTTTTGTCGGGGGATTTACGCCTCCCAGAGGGAGGCGTAAATCCCCGCGTGCCAGCGGGCCTCCTGCGCGCCGGGCCGCGACCTGGGGGCGGGTACGGAGGGTGCGGCCACGCCCCCGGGCCGTAGCCACGCCCCGTACCCGCCCCCAAAACGCTGCCGACACGCCCCCGAAACGCCGCGACGACCGGGCCCCGCCCCCGACACGCCCCCCCTCGGAGAACCCCGGGACTTACGCGAGTCCCGGGGCTCTGCGCGCGCCGGGAGGCCTATGTAAAATAGGCTTCCCGGCGCGCAGGGCCCTGCTCGCGTAAATCCGCCCGGTTTTGGGCGGATTTATGCGAGCAGGGCTCTGAAAATCCGCCCCATAATGTGGAGCCTTTCATTTTGTAGCTATAATTTGGGTTACTCTTCCCTTCTTGCATCACTTTGCACTTGTCTACATTAAATTTCATTTGCCATTTGCATGCCTAGTCCCCCTGTTTTGCAGGGTCCTCTTGCAATTTTTCACAAGCCTCTTGTGATTTCACATCTTTGAATAATTTTGTGTCATTGACAAATTTGATCATCTCACTTGTTATTCCCATTTCTAGGTCATTTATAAATATATTAAAAAAACATCTGTTCCAGAATAGATCCCTGGGGCATTCCACTATTTACCTTTTTCCATTGGGAAAATTTACCATTTATCCCTATTCTCTGTTTTCCATCTTTTAACCAGTTGGCAATCCACAATAGGACACTGCCACCCATCCCATGTCTTGCTAATTTCCTAAGAAGTCTGTCATGAGCGACTTTGTCAAATGCTTTCTGGAAGTCCAGGTACACTATATCAACTGGCTCACCTTTAACCATGTTTATTTATGTCCTCAAAGAAATGTAGCAAATTGGTGAGGCAAGACTTTCCTTGGCTAAATCCATATTGGCTTTGTCCCATTAAACTATGCTTATCTATATGTTCAGCAATTTTGTTCTTTATGATAGTTTCTACCATTTTGCCTGGCACAGGTGTCAGACTCACTGGTCTGTAATTTCCTTGATCCCTTTTTAAAAATTGGTGTTACATTGGTCATCAGATACCACAGATGAGGTTATTGATTGTTTACCAATTTCCAATAGTAGATCCGCAATTTCATTTCTCAATTCTTTCAGCAGTCTGGGATGTATACCATCTGGTCCAGATGATTTGCTACTCTTTAGTTTGTCAGTTTGCCCTGGTACATCTTCCAAGTTCACTGAGATTTGTTTCAGTTCCTCTGAAGCATCATCTTTGAATATAATTTCTGGTATGGGTATATATCCCTGAACAGGAGAAAGGGAACCAGCTAGCGTCTAATTGAGTTCTACTCAATAGCTAACTGCAAAAACTGCATAAGTTATCCTGTGTTGAAAAGTCTATTAAAAACAAACTTTATTAAACTTTATTGGAATTATGTCGCAAATAGTAATTTTTATGAAAGAGACAAAGACCTCAGAACTGGCAAAAAAAAGGTCTGTTGATCGTAGATTTTATGACCAGTGAGTTCAATCATAGGTCTATAATATGTCTCCCTATTTCTTTTTTTATAAAAACATGTCTGATTCTTTTTGAATAAGTAATTTTGTAATTCCCAAAACAATTGGTGTCATATATATTATTGCAACCAGTTGCAACAAACTGTATCAGTGTTGCAAGATATTTTATAACAGAATGTGTTGGCTATTATCTCAGCAATCATACATTTTTTTGACGCTGATTATTTTCGGCGGCTCACTTTTCTTCTCGCCACTATTTGCCACACTGACGGCATGAATATGTTTTGCCGTTGTTAACCACAATAACTTATGCATAGTAGAAGCCCATAATATTCCATATTTCTTTTCTAAGGCAAGATTAGTGTATTAATTCTTTGCCCAACATCGTAATGGAGCACTTATCTTAAAACTTATTGCAGTTTTCTTTCATGTTGAACAAGTTTGTGCTTCATATGAAGCCCGTATGCTGAAAGATTGAGAGAGCTCAAATCCGCCCTGAAGAAGCGTTAAGCGAAACGTTAATGATGGCGGTGGCGTGCAGCACAAACCAGTTCTACCAGAATGGAATCAGAAAAAAGTCTTAGGAAAGAGTTGGAAAAAAGTTTTGGAGTTGTTTCTTGCGGATTTTAAGAAGACAGTACCTTAATTGCCATAATACCTATGCCACTAGTGGTCTGAGAAGACCATTCGGATGAATGAGGGGTCTAAAATACTTCATGCTGTCTGCTTGCTGCTCAGTGCTAGCAAAATACCTTTACCAATGAAATTGGAAGCAAATGGTGATGAAGACTGTCGTCTTTTGTTTTGCATGTATTATAAGAAACTATGCATTTTTTTGAAACTTTTAATCCTCTGCTTTCAGTAAAGACCCAGATTAGGAACCTCAAATCCTATGTATGAATTCAGGGCAGAGGTCAAGCCCATGTAGGGACATAAGGCATGGACGAACAGGCACAGCAGTCGAGGACAGAGGTCAAACACTCTTAGGGTCATAAGACCTGAACGAACAGGCAAAGCAATTGAGGTCAAACCCTTATAGGGACATAAGGCCTGGACGGACAGGCACGGCGTTAGAGGTCAGGCCCTTGTAGGGATGTATGGCCTGGACAGTGGACAGACAGGCACAGCGTTAGAGATCAGGCCCTAGTAGGGACGTACGGCCTGGACAGTGGATGGACAGGCACAGCGTTTCAGATCAGGTACATGTGCTGCTGTGCTTACATTATCTGGAGCATAGGAGGCAGTTGGAGCTGCTGCAAGGCTTTTAAATGCTTTTATTCATCTTGCCATTCACAGGGAAAATCTGGAAACCCAAGCAAAGGCAGGTTTACTTTCAAAAACACTAGCATTTCCATCAACTCTGGTGCCAGCCTTGAGCAGTGAGGTTTCATGATATCCCCTGTCATTGAAAAAGACACATTCACTGGGCACAGTGGTTGGTGGACATGACAGATATCGCTGAGCCACTTTGGATAGGTGTGGCCAGACAGTGGAAGTGTGTGCCCAATATGCCAGCGGATCTGTCTGCATGTTCTCTGTCGGCTCTGAGAGATACCGTGTCACTGACAGCTGTGCTGGTGTCTCCTTTGCTTGGGGTGGACTGAGGGTCACTCATGCCAGCTGCTTTCTCTCTAGCCCGCAGTACAGATGAATCTTTATGGGCAACATGCCTTTGGTGTTCTGAAGTGGAGGAGGAGGAGGAGGTACTAGCTGTCACTGACAGAGTGCTGCTCCTGCTTGGGCTACCCCAACTCTCTGAAGTGCCCGCTGTTTCCACCTCAGCTTCACGCCTAATCTGTCTCTGCCTTTGGCGCTCCTGATCATGGACCTTTGATAATAGCAGGTCCTTCACCAATAAGAGACAATCGTACGGTAGGGCGAGTTTCCCTTTCACACAGGGATCACAGACTGTGGCGAGCATGTATGTGTTCTGTTCTGTTAAAGACCTTAATCTCTCTTCCACCTGCTGCTGCAAAATGTCCAGACAATGCAGCTCCTCAACTGTCATTCCCTCTTCCTGTTTAAAGGCCTCCAAATTTTCATCCAGGAAATTAACTATAGGGATGATGTCAGCCAAGGTGCTGCACACCTATGTCCATTATACCAGAAAGTTTAAGAAGGGGTTTCTGCAGCTCCACTAACCTCTCCAGCATCATAAAGGTGGAATTCCACTGGGTGGCAATATCTTGAATGAGAGGCTTGTGAAGCATCTCCAAATCAGTCTGCTTTTGTTGGAGAACCTGCCCCGCCTTCACACTTCTGTGGAAGTGCGCTGCTATGTTCCTGCACTTCTGTATTAACCTATGCATGTATTCATTCTCTTGGTCATTGGAATCCAACCCCAAAGCTGACTTCACTACCAGGTGCAGAGTGTGTGCAAAACCAGTGGAAACTATTCTCAAGAACAAAATTGTAAAGCATATAGAAAGACATGATTTAATGGAACATAGTCAACATGGATTACCCAAGGGAAGTCTTGCCTAACAAATCTGCTTCATTTTTTTGAAGGGGTTAATAAACATGTGGATAAAGGTGAACCGGTAGATGTAGTGTATTTGGATTTTCAGAAGGCATTTGACAAAGTCCCTCATGAGAGGCTTCTATGAAAACTAAAAAGTCATGGGATAGGAGGTGATGTCCTTTCGTGGATTACAAGCTGGTTAAAAGACAGGAAACAGAGAGTAGGATTAAATGGTCAATTTTCTCAGTGGAAAAGGGTAAACAGTGGAGTGCCTCAGGGATCTGAACTTGGACCGGTGCTTTTCAATATATATATAAATGATCTGGAAAGGAATACGACAAGTGAGGTAATCAAATTTGCAGATGATACAAAATTATTCAGAGTAGTTAAATCACAAGCAGACTGTGATACATTGCAGGAGGACCTTGCAAGACTTGAAGATTGGGCATCCAAATGGCAGATGAAATTTAATGTGGACAAGTGCAAGGTGTTGCATGTAGGGAAAAATAACCGTTGCTGTAGTTACACGATGTTAGGTTCCATATTAGGAGCTACCACCCAGGAAAAAGATCTAGGCATCATAGTGGATAATACTTTAAAATCATCAGCTCAGTGAGCTGCAGCAGTCAAAAAAGCAAATAGAATGTTAGGAATTATTAGGAAGGGAATGGTTAATAGAACAGAAAATGTAATAATGCCTCTATATCGCTCCATGGTGAGACCACACCTTGAATACTGTGTACAATTCTGGTCGCCGCATCTCAAAAAAGATATAGTTGCGATGGAGAAGGTACAGAGAAGGGCAACCAAAGTGATAAAGGGGATGGAACAGCTTCCCTATGAGGAAAGGCTGAAGAGGTTAGGGCTGTTCAGCTTGGAGAAGAGACGGCTGAGGGGGGATATGATAGAGGTCTTTAAGATCATGAGAAGTCTTGAACGAGTAGATGTGACTCGGTTATTTACACTTTCGAATAATAGAAGGACTAGGGGGCATTCCATGAAGTTAGCAAGTAGCACATTTAAGACTAATCGGAGAAAATTATTTTTCACTCAACGCACAATAAAGCTCTGGAATTTGTTGCCAGAGGATGTGGTTAGTGCAGTTAGTGTAGCTGGGTTCAAAAAAGGTTTGGATAAGTTCTTGGAGGAGAAGTCCATTAATGGCTGTTAATCAATTTTACTTAGGGAATAGCCACTGCTATTAAGTGCATCAGTAGCATGGGATCTTCTTAGTGTTTGGATAATTGCCAGGTTCTTGTGGCCTGGTTTTGGCCTCTGTTGGAAACAAGATGCTGGGCTTGATGGACCCTTGGTCTGACCCAGCATGGCAATTTCTTATGTTCTTAACATCAGATATTCTTAAAGTGCCCGTCGTTTATTGCCTTAACCATGTTTGCAACATTGCCTGTGACAAAGAACCCTGCATGAGGATTCCTGTCTCGCTAGTGTAGTTGCCATCCCTCCAGCATCTGTCTGATGCATGCTAGAATATTGGCTGCGGTGTGGGCTGTTGCGTTCGTGCCTATTCTCACCCTCGTTCCACCCTCTCTACCTTTGTGGCGACTCCCTTCAGCTCTGACGGACAGATGCTGCTGTGGCTTCTCCTCTCCACTTCTCCCCGGAATCCCCAGGCTGGCCTGACACTGCGGATCCGCCAAGTCCTGATGACGTAAGGGCGCGTGTGCTCCTGAGTTTGTACTGGCAAACTCAGTACAAACCCGTAGTGACGTCATCCGCTTCCAACTTAAAAGGTCTTCATTTGCTACTTCAAATTGAGTTAGCAAGGAGAAAACTTCTCTACTGCTCTGCCTCCACAAACTTACCTAGGGGTACCCGCTCCTCGGAGGCCCCGCTCTCTCTTCTTGATTTCAGACTACTAGACGGGATCCGGTACTCGCTCCTCGAGGGCCTACGTCCCTGAATGCTCAGAAGACTCCTTATTGTCTGAAGCGATTGCAGATGTGAACACTGTGAGTTCTATTACAGATAGGAACCGGTACTTGCTCCACGAGGGCCTATGTTCCTAATCTCTGAAGACTCCCTTATGTCTAAGACGTTATCGCAGGTACGGTGATCATGAGTTATTATTGAAGATTGCAGATAGGAACTGGTACTCGCTCCACGAGGGCCCATGTTCCTAAAACCCTTCATAGACTCTCTTCTATCTCAGAAGCTATCGCATACGTATATCTGGTAGGGGTGTGCATTCGTATTGACCGCATATGTAAAACGCTACGCATATTTTGTTTTTAACTTAAAAAAGTGATGTGACATAAACGATCGGATTTCCCACATATCCAACATAGCTATGTTGGATATGTTGGAAATCACGATTGTTGAGCCAAAATAAAAATTTAAACCCCCTCACCCTCCTTAATCCCCCCCCCCAGACTTACCACAACTCCCTGGTGATCGAGCGGGGAGTGAGGACGCCATTTCTGCAATCCTTGGCGAGAAGCATGTGACGTCGGCGCCACGTCGAGTGACGCGGCGTCACGTGATTCCCGGCGAGTTCGCGCCGGAAGGCTCGTTCGGCCCAAAAGGAACTTTTGGCCAGCTTGGGGGGGTCAGGAGGCTCCCCCAAGCTGGCCAAAAGTTCTTTTTGGGCCGAACGAGCCTTCCGGCGCGAACTCACCGGGATTCACGTGACGCCGCGTCACTCGACGTGGCGCCGACGTCACATGCTTCTAGCCAAGGATTGCAGAAATGGCGTCCTCACTCCTCGCTCGATCACCAGGGAGTTGTGGTAAGTCTGGGGGGGGGGGATTAAGGAGGGTGAGGGGGTTTAAATTTTTTTTTTTGCACATATGGTCATATACCCAACTCATTTAATTTTTTTTATGTCCATATTGACCGCAAATGGGACCCCCTTTGGACATATTGACATATGGACATAAACTTTTGCTCTGCACATCCCTAATATCTGGTACATTATTATTACAGATTGCAGATAGGAACCGGTACTCACTCCATGAGGGCCTATGTTCCTAAAACTCTCCAAAGACTTTCTTCTATTCCAGAAGGCATCTCATATACAGAGATTGTGAGTTCTTATTCCAATCTGCATATAGTAACCCGTACTCGCCTATGGCTCCTTTTCCTGAATATACTGAAGACTTTCTGTTGCATAGAAGCCATTACAGATATCTACAATTATGAGTGTATCATCTACCACTGGTTATGTATCCAGCATACCCTGTCTACTCACTACCTATAGTCTCTCTCTACAACTCAGCAACCCAGAGATCGCAGTTCCAGTATCTGAGGGACTTCAGCCCTGCCAGGCACATCAACTCACTACTGCCACCTCTGGTGGTTCTACTTCCTGTCTAATAAAGAACTATCTGTGTTTGTCTCCATGCTCTAGCTTAGCAGGTGGTCCCTCTCAGGATATCCTCCTGGGGGCGCTGTCATCTGCCATCGGCCCAAGGATTCACCAATTTCCACTGTGTCTATTCCTTACACTAATAGAGCAGTATCATATAGACTGCCACTCTGTGGGAGCCAACCCACAACAGATCATTGACCCCGCCTACAGAGTATTACAGACTATTTACTCCTCCCTTCTGGAGGAGGTGATCCATAACAGATTACCAGCTCCTTAGCAGATTCACAACAGATTGCTAACTCTGCCCCCCTGGCGGTGTGATCACTAACAGATTGCTAACTCCTCTCCCTCAGGTGAGCTGGTCAATAACAGATTGCTAACTCCTCCCCCTTGGGGGAGTTGGTCAATAACAGGGCCTGGTCAATCAGGTGGTAAAGCCCATCTTCACCCTGATACTTGTTCACTAATAGAGCTGCTGCCTGCCCCTGCCTCAGCCAGGTCCCACCAGTGTGCTGTCAGGGAGAGGTAAGAATGTGCAGCATTCATGGCGATCCAGATATCGCAGGTGAAATGCACACTCCCCTCTGCCTTAGCTAGCAGCGCTTGGATGCAACTATGACACTGCTTGTACAGGCTGGGGAGGACATTTCTGCTAAATGTGGTTCTGGAGGGGACTTTGTAATTTGGAACTATGACCTTCAGAAAACACTGGAAACCCACATTCTCCACTAACTGCAAGGGTTGGTTATCAAGGGCAATCATTTTCCCAATGCTCCTGGTTACAACTTTTGAGGCTGCCTGCCTCCTACCCTGGGATAGCGTTACCGCACTCCACCCCATTACCTCCATGGTGGGTTGTCGCTTCTGCCAAAAAAAAAAAAAAAGTGTTAAATAAATAAATAAAAATGTCAGTGGGTTGCTGGCCTGCCACCTGACTGCTAGAAGGTGATGAGGGTGTAGGCTGACTCTGCTGCTTTTCAACCACTTTACGCTGCTTGGAAGGGGTCCCATGACTGGTACTGCCACCATCCCCAGATAGCAGTAGTGTTGTTGGGTGTTGCCTCTTCATATGATGCTTCATGCCAAAATTAGATAGATGTCCCATTTGCTTGCCTCTGCTAATAGCCCTGTCACAGTAATTACACCGAGCAAAATGCGGGTCATCCATCACTTTAAAGTGGCTCCAGATCGCAGATGTCTTTCGTGATCCTCCCTTCTGAATAGCCTTGGGGGTGGATGCTGGCACTGGAGCTGAAGTAGTGGGTGCACCCTGAGAAGCAATTGCAGGGTTCTCTATCACCCTCTGTGCCTGCACTGACTGCTCTTCCTCCTTCTCATCAGTTTCATCTCTCCCCTGCTGCACTGAAGTGGAGGCTAAGACTGATCCTCCTAAAACTTTGTCATGCTCAGCTATTACTTCTTCTGTTTCTGATGAGAATCCCACACAAGATGATTGTTCATCTGAATCAGAAGCAAACAGTGCCTGTGCTACATTGTAAATGCTAAGTCGAGACTTCTGTCCCACTGCTGCTTTTGGGTGTCAACATTTTGTCTGGCATGACTCAGCCTCCCCTTCCCTCACCTCCAAAACTACAGGATCAGAAATAGGTGGTGGCGATGCATCATGTTTAGATTTCATTTTTTTCTGGATAGAACTGCCTGCCCCTCCAAAGAGTTTAGATTGCAACAGGTCCCTTTTTAACTTTAATGGGGGACTGGCACTAGTGCCTTTTGAAGTGCCTCCTCTGCCAGTCCCAATCACTTGACCACATCTAGCTTTCCCTGACATTATGGATTTAATGTCGCTGCCTAGTGCCTACTGGCTGCCCACTGGCACAGTGCCTTGATATGCACTAATGTAATGTGTGTGGTGTATACACACTAAGCTTGCTTGTAACTACAAAAAAGGCAGACTGGGGATTTCACTGCACAGACTGTCCCAATAATACACTTGAGTCTGCTAAACTACCCAGTGCCCACTGTCACAGTGCCTTGATATGCACTAATGTAATGTGTGTGGTGTGCACTGATGCCCAGTGCACAGAGAGACTGAGTGAGTTCAATTAAACAAATTCAGTTTAAAAAAGCTGGAATTGTTGGCACAGCAGGAAAATCAATGAAATATATTTTTCAATGGAAGTTCTAGCAAACTAGAGAATATATCTCTCCCACCCACAACACCCAAATGGTGCTTGCTTGCAGCCTAGCCCAGAGGGTGAATTAAACAAAATGATACTGCTAGCAGCTTCTCTCCCTGGCACAGAGAGACCATCTCAGATCACCTAAATAAACTGCTTAAAAAACAAACAGGGCTAGCTGGCACAGACACTGCAGCCAAATAAATAATAAATATCTTTTTCTCTTAAGTAACTAGCCTAGCTAGCAATTCAATACAGATTTCAGAACTCAGACTAGCTCTGAGTGCAACCACCTTCCCACATCACCCCTGCAAAGAAAGTGCATGGCACGCCATGTGCTTAAGTATATAAAGTGATGGTTCATCAGGAAAAGCGTCACTGAGCACTGAATGACAGCGTGATTGGCTGCATTCAGTGCATTTAAACAAATCTTATCGCTGATATGTTGTATTCTGGTATCCGTGCCAACCTGTCTGACCCACTCTGACAGGGCTGTGAGGTCACTGATGACTCACAGGAAAGGGCTGGTTTTTGGCTCTGGATACACCCAAATGGCATTCTCCGATTGCAAATGGCGGTGAAGAAAAGCACGCGACGTCAAACTTATGGAATGGATGATATGTTATATTCGTGGGGAGTTGCGATACGTTTCACTTCCCCATGAATACAACGAATAGGGACATATACGTTGCGGATTGCCAATACGTTGAAAACAAATGCACACTCCTAAGGCACAAGCATAAAGGGTGCCTACTGACAAATCCAGGGCTACATGGCAGTCTTTGCTGGGGTTGGAGGGGAGAGGGCAGGCTGATGGGGCTGAGCAGGCTGTGCTGGACCTAGAGGGGAGACAGGCAATAAATAGGAGCCTCTGGGAAATTTTTAGGGGTGGCTGTGCCTCTGCTGGGGCGACCAGGGCTGGAGCTGAATGGAGGAGGCAGGCTGAGCGGGGAGGGCAGATTTTGATGGGGATGAATAACTGTACTGGGGCTCAGAGTGGGAGGGCTGGGATTAGGGGACAAGGCTATTTATAGGGACATCTGGAGAATTCCCATGGGTGTTAACTAGTTAGAATATAATGCATGATGTTTACATTATTTCAGAAATCATGACAAAGAACAAACTGGTTCTATCTTTTCATTGATATCAAAGATGGTATCTAAATCAGCATTCTTGTCTTTAAGCATACAGTACTGTAATTACATGATTTACATTGTATTTATTTTATTTATTTTGAATGGAAAAGCTCAAAAAGCATGACCTTAAAAAAGACTATTAAACTATTAAATAAGGGAGCTCTGCCGCAGTTGATATGAGCTCTCAATGTTTATTATGTCATCGTGTCTCCCTGTTGATTCAGTCCATGGCCACCTCTTTAACAGTTTATAATGGAGATATTAGCAGCAATATTATGTATGCTTGTCCCCTAGTGCTTACTGTTTTTTTTATCTATTTTCCCATACATATCATATATACAGTGGATTATATTCTTTCATTTGAAAGAAACATCTTCGAGTTAGTATAATTGTAAAAGTATCTTTTCCTTTGTCATTTCATCTTTTCTTATGGGTGTTTCCTGTGCTAGTTTCTAGTACAAAAAGATTACTGGACAAGTAATGAAAACATTAATTCTCTGTTAGGGATTTTTTTTACATCAATTCCAGGAAAAATATTGGAGAAAATCAGCTGAGTACATAAAGCGGACCAACAGGCTAGGTGTAACCTATTGAACAGTAGTCAACTGACATTTACAAACAATTGTTTGTATTAAAGAAATGTAAGTGGATATTTTGATCATGTGATCCGGTATAATAATATTTATTATTTACAGAGTGCTTCAAGTACATCCAGTCCTTAGAAGAATATTACACAACATGCACTTCTATCATGTAGAAGAATTTAGATGCTTAAAACCTCAACAGGTGGAACCGTGACCTAATTACATCCTTATTAAAGGATATGTAGGTAAAGGGATTTTCTTGAGATGTCATTCACAGAAACAAAAAACCCTGTAGAGTCCATTGTTTCCTCTCAGCTGTGACTGTGTGTGAGTGCATACAGGTTGTGAATCCTGCGCTCAGAGCAAAATATAGCATGCACAAGAAATCCCAATATTATTTGCATTATACTGGCTCATAGTGCACAAATTTGAACTTGGCTTATAAAAAGTTGTACAAAAAGAAAATTTTTGCACACATAGTCTTTCAAAAGCTTGAGGTAACATTGTAGAGTCCTAGGAGTCCTTCTTGTTCTTTTCTCCCTTTTCTGATCACTAGACTGCCCCTTTTTCCAAACATTTGTATCTGAAATATTTCCAAGGAGAGTTAAGCTCCATATAAGGGTGTCACTAAAGTGTCCCTTAATTATAAACATCAGAATTTTCACAAATCCTAAATGTGTCAGATCAGAGCAAGTATAGGCATGTATAGTAGTGATGTACATTTATTCTTTCTTGTACCCTGAGAATTGCAATAGAATTGTTCAATCCAGCTTACAATAAAACATACATATTCAACATAAAAACAATAGAAACTAAAACATAATTATATTACAAAATATGTTTCAGTTTGAATGACAAAATGTGACAAATGAGTTTTTTTTCAATTCGGTTCAAGTCATCCAAACCCAATGAGTGTGATCACTAAAAAAAATCTGAATTCTTTTCGGGTCATTCAGTTTTGTCCCATTTTATTTTATTTTTATTTATTAATGCATTCTTCTAATCCGCAAATCTCCAATTAATTGTTCACTGCATGTTTCAATAAAAGAGTCATAAATTACTAAAACAGGACATAACATTAAAACAAATATAAAATCAACATCTAGAAAATATTCATGCTCGTATATGGTTAAAATAAGTAATAGTAGCGGACATGGGTTTAATATAGGACTGACTCAAACCCATAAGAACATAAGAAATTGCCATGCTGGGTCAGACCAAGGGTCCATCAAGCCCAGCATCCTGTTTCCAACAGAGGCCAAACCAGGCCACAAGAACCTGGCAATTACCCAAATACCTAGAAGATCCCATGCTACTGATGCAATTAATAGCAGTGGCTATTCCCTAAGTAAACTTGATTAATAGCCATTAATGGACATCTCTTCCAAGGACTTATCCAAACCTTTTTTGAACCCAGCTACACTAACTGCACTAACCACATCCTCTGGCAACAAATTCCAGAGCTTTATTGTGCGTTGAGTGAAAAAGAATTTTCTCCTATTAGTCTTAAATGTGCTACTTGCTAACTTCATGGAATGCCCCCTAGTCCTTCTATTATTCGAAAGTGTAAATAACTGAGTCACATCTACTCGTTCAAGACCTCTCATGATCTTAAAGACCTCTATTATATCCCCCCCTCAGCCATCTCTTCTCCAAGCTGAAAAGCCCTAACCTCTTCAGCCTTTCCTCATAGGGGAGCTGTTCCATCCCCTTTATCATTTTGGTTGCCCTTCTCTGTACCTTCTCCATTGCAACTATATCTTTTTTGAGATATGGCGACCAGAATTGTACACAGTATTCAAGGTGTGGTCTCACCATGGAGCGATATAGAGGCATTATGACATTTTCCATTTTATTAACCATTCCCTTCCTAATAATTCCTAACATTCTATTTGCTTTTTTGACTGCTGCAGCACACTGAGTCGACGATTTCAATGTATTATCTACTATGATGCCTAGATCTCTTTCTTGGGTGGTAGCTCCTAATATGGAACCTAACATAGTGTAACTACAGCAAGGGTTATTTTTCCCTATATGCAACACCTTGCACTTGTCCACATTAAATTTCATCTGCCATTTGGATGCCCAATCTTCCAGTCTTGCAAGGTTCTTTATAATACCTGTGGGCAATGTTATATCCAAGAAGTGACTAGGTGTGTGCAAATTTTATTTGTGTGAGCAACAATTTTTTTAAACCATTATGTTATGGGCATAGCCCTTTAGACCAAGGTAGGATTGATGCAACCTGCAGGGGGGAGTTCTGCAGGTCCCCACCATCAGCAGGCAAACCTGGATAAGGCATAGGCCCAGCTGAAGCTTTTCCTATACCAGCCCATGTTCCCCTTGGGTTGAGCCTTTGGGTTGAGCCTCTGCAGGTGGAAAGATCCATTAAGGTCACTGGGTTGGAGCAGGAATGGATGATGCAAATCTGGATGCAGACTATGGTCAGAGGCAGGAAGATCCAAGAGTCAGGTAGTGGTCGGTGGTAGCCATCAAGCAGAAAGATCTGAGAATCAGGCAGAGATCAATAGTGGGCAGTAAACAGAAAGGTCCAAGAGTCAGGCAGTGGTCAGTGGCAGGTGGCAAGGGCTGAGATTCCGGCCAAAGTCAATACAGGAAACAGAGAGTAGGATTAAATGGTCAATTTTCTCAGTGGAAAAGGGTAAACAGTGGAGTGCCTCAGGGATCTGTACTTGGACTGGTGCTTTTCAATATATATATATATATATATATATATATATATAAATGATCTGGAAAGGAATACGATGAGTGAGGTTATCAAATTTGCGGATGATACAAAATTATTCAGAGTAGTTAAATCACAAGCGGATTGTGATACATTACAGGAGGACCTTGCAAGACTGGAAGATTGGGCATCCAAATGGAAAATGAAATTTAATGTGGACAAGTGCAAGGTGTTGCATATAGGGAAAAATAACCCTTGCTGTAGTTACGCAATGTTAGGTTCCATATTAGGAGCTACCACCCAGGAAAAAGATCTAGGCATCATAGTGGATATTATTTTAAAATCGTCAGCTCAGTGTGCTGCAGCAGTCAAAAAGCAAACAGAATGTTAGGAATTATTAGGAAGGGATGGTCAATAAAACGGAAAATGTCATAATGCCTCTATATTGCTCCATGGTGAGACCACACCTTGAATACTGTGTACAATTCTGGTCACCGCTTCTCAAAAAAGATATAGTTGCGATGGAGAAGGTACAGAGAAGGGCAACCAAAATGATAAAGGGGATGGAAAAGCTCCCCTATGAGGAAAGGCTGAAGAGGTTAGGGCTGAAGAGGTTAGGGCTTGGAGACGAGTCAGCTGAGGGGGGATATGATAGAGGTCTTTAAGATCATGGGAGGTCTTGAATGAGTAGATATGAATTGGTTATTTACACTTTCGAATAATAGAAGGACTAGGGGGCATTCCATGAAGTTAGCAAGTAGCACATTTAAGACTAATCGAAGAAAATTCTTTTTCACTCAACACACAATAAAGCTCTGGAATTTGTTGACAGAGGATGTGGTTAGTGCAGTTAGTGTAGCTGGGTTCAAAAAAGGTTTGGATAAGTTCTAGGAGGAGAAGTCCATTAACGGCTATTAATCAAATTTACTTAGGGAATAGCCACTGCTATTAATTGCATCAGTAGCACGGGATCTTCTTAGTGTTTGGGTAATTGCCAGATTCTTGTAGCCTGGTTTAGCCTCTGTTGGAAACAGGATGCTGGGCTGGATGGACCCTTGGTCTGACCCAGCATGGTAATTTCTTATTTCTTATGGTCTTAGCCGACGGCGCGAGTGCAAGAGATCGCTCCAGGACCCCCGCTGGACCACCAGGGACTTTTGGCAAGTCTTGGGTGGGGGGTCAGAAGGGTGGGGGGGGGGTTGTAGTTAATTAAGACTTTCCAAAAGTCCCTGGTGGTCCAGTGAGGGTCCTGGAACCATATGATGGCGCCGGCTGTCTATTGCTCCTACCATGTGACAGGGGCCGACCAATGGCACCGATAGCCCCTGTGACATAGTGAGGGCAAAGTCTATCGGCACCATTTTGAACACCAGCAGCCGACAGCCCGAGTGCAGGAGATCACGCCATGACCCCCGTTGGACCACCAGGGACTCTTGGTAAGTCTTGGGGGGTCAGGAGAGTGGGGGTTTGTAGTTAATTAAGTTTAAAGGGTTGGGATGGGGGTTTTTTTGGGAAACGAATACATGCTTAACTATTGAACGGATCAGGGTCCCCCAAGAACGGATGCAATGGATTTGGCTCCCCACGAATACGAATACCGAATGGGACGAATCCGTCCCTGCTGCACATCCCTACCTTCTCTTCTGTCATTAACCCAAGCTGCAGCATCGAGAACACCCAAAAATCTAAAGAGGAGATCCTCCAAGGCATCAGAAGTGTGTTGTGTTTAGGGGAGGCTTATAGCCTGGGGATCCAGTCCTTTGCTCAAAGCAGCAGCAACCAGGGCAGAACAGTCACAGCAAAGGGAAAGTCTGCCTCCCAAGTTGATGCCCAGGCCTCTTTTCTCAATGAGGTGGCAATCTAGTAGCCCCACCACTTGCCACCATGGAGCAGGAATGATGTTCTATATTATTGTCCTGGGGCCAAAAGCAGGCAGCACTGAAAGTGATGGCAGGGACTATCAGCCAAATGATTGCCCTAGATGACAAGTCCATGTAAGTAGTTGATTTAAGTTGCTGCTGCATGTCTTAGCCCCCAATTACAAAGTTCTCTCCAAGGACAACAGTTTGTATGCAGGTGATCCATATTTTGCATTGTCAGTGCTTGTCTAGATTTAGGCACAACTAGCTAAGACAGAGGAGAGTACCATCTACTTTACCAGTGACATCTGCTATACATGTCTATTTTTTCCTGATGGCAGCTGGATGAGGCAAGGTCAGGCAGAAGCACTAGTGGAGGCACAACAGCAGGGTACAAGTGGGCTGTGCTGCACCCCTAGGTGATGGACCAGAGCTTTACCTCAGCCCATATCATAGCACCAATAAAGAGGATGTCAGAGGGCTGTCAGGCAAGAATCAAAGCTGTTTCTGTTTTTAAAGAAATTACAGATGGTGGCAGAAGCATAACCAATACAGTAAACAATGGGGGCTACCAGGGCATACAATACGTTGCATCCTTGCTGCATCTGGCAGTAAAGGACTCTGTCTGCTGGGAGCCAAGAAAGGTGGAAGCTTTGTCCTGCAGTACCTGCCAGAGAGATGCAGGAAAATAGCAGGACAGATAGCAGTTCTGTGAGAAGCAGAAATCAGCTAGGTTACCTGTGCACTAGCTTGTTTAGTAATACAGTAACATAGTGCATGATGGTAGAAAATTGCTTATGGTAATAAATGCCACTCCGTGTAGGTTACCTCGATGACTTCTGTTAAGGGTAGTTACCACCATTCCATGCAGGTTACCCACAATCCAGTGGGAGCACTGAGAGGAGAGGATCACCTTGCTGGTGGCTGAAAGGAATCAGTAAGTTTTTGCTTGGGACGTTGTCTTTTTTAAAAGTATTGGGGCAAAGTTAACTATTTGGGAATATTATTAATGTTTTTGTGTGTTTGTGCTTTTAATAGTCAGTAAGACAGTGAATAAACAGAAGTTAGACTGTTTGTATTTTTAAATAGTCAGTCAGTAAGGCAGCTAGTAAGCAGTAGTTAGTGTGTTTATTTTTAATAGTCTGTAAGGTAGCTAGTAAGCAGAAGTTAGAGTGTTTGTATATTAAAAAAAAAAAAGTAGCCAGAAGCTAGAAATAAGCTAGGAGCAGTGAATACCTAAGTGAAAAGGTTGAAAAGTTCAGTTCAGTTACCTTGGAAAGGTGTTCAGGTAGTGGGATTTGGTCTGATTAGGTACCAACCTTTGTTAATCAAGGGGCGGATTTTAAGAGCCCTGCTCGCGTAAATCCGCCCAGATTTACGCGAGCAGGGCTTGCGCGCCGGTGCGCCTATTTTACATAGGCCTGCCGGCACGCGCAGAGCCCCGGGACTCGCGTAAGTCCCGGGGTTTTCCGAGGGGGCGTGTCTGGGGCGGGGCCGAGCGACGCGCCGTTTTCGGGGCGGGACGCAGCATTTCAGGGGCGGGCCCGGGGGTGTGGTTTTGGCCCGGGGCGGTCTGGGGGCGTGGCCACGCCCTCCGGAACCACCCCTAGGTTGCGTCTAGGTGCGCCAGCAGCCCGCTGGCGCGCGGGGATTTACTTCTCCCTCTGGGAGGCGTAAATCCCCCAACAAAGGTAGGGGGGGGTTTAGACAGGGCCGGGGGGCTGGGTTAGGTAGAGGAAGGGAGGGGAAGGTGAGGGGAGGGCGTTAGCGAATTCCCTCTGAGGCCGCTCCGATTTCGGAGCGGCCTCGGAGGGAACGGAGGTAGGCTGCGCGGCTCGGCGCGCGCCGGCTACACGAAATCGGTAGCCTTGCGCGCGCTGATCCAGGATTTTAGCAGATACACGAGGCTCCGCGCGTATCTACTAAAATCCAGCGTACTTTTGTTTGCGCCTGATGCGCCTACAAAAGTACGCGAGGGCGCCCTGTATGAAAATCTACCCCCAAGAGAGCAGTGTGTCACTCTGGCTGACTAACTGAAGTTAGACTGTTTGTATTTCCTAAGCCTCCCACCCCTAGCTCATCCTTTAATTTATAGGCAGGTGCCACTTTCAAAACAAAAAAAAAAGCCATCCTTTGAACTTCACTTCACAGATTCCCCACACCTTATTGAGAGTTTGATCAATCCCTGTAGGCCACTACTAGACATATAGGGGCAGATTTTCAAAGGGGTATGCACGTAAGATACGTGTGTACCCCCAAAAACCTGCCCCAAGTTCCCTCTGCGCGCACCGAGCCTATGTTGAATAGGCTCGACAGTGCGCGCAAGCCGCGGGACGTGCGTAAATCCCGGGTATTTCCTGGGGGCGTGTCGCAGAGGCGTGCCATTTGGGGGCGTGGCCTCGGGCGTGGTTCTGGTCCGGGGGCATTTCAGGGGCGTGGCTGAGGCCTCCAAAACAGCTCCCAGGCCGGGGAATTGCACGTCGGCCATGGTACATGTGGGCAGCAACGACATAGGAAAATGTGGGAGGGAGGTTCTGGAAGCCAAATTTAGGCTCTAGGTAGAAAGCTTAAATCCAGAACCTCCAGGGTAGCATTCTCTGAAATGCTCCCTGTTCCACGCGCAGGTTACCAGAGGCAGGCAGAACTCTGGAGTCTCAATGCATGGATGAGATGATGGTGCAAGGATGAGGGATTCAGTTTTGTTAGGAACTAGGGAACCTTTTGGGGAAGGAGGAGTCTCTTCCGAAGGGATGGGCTCCACCTTAACCAGGGTGGAACCAGACTGCTGGTGTTAACCTTTAAAAAGGATATAGAGCAGCTTTTAAACTAGAACAAAGGGGAAAGCCGACAGTCGCTCAGCACCGCATGGTTTGGAGAGAGGTATCTTCAAAGGATACTAATGATGCATTAGAAGTAGGGCATCCCGACAGTGAGGTTCCAATAATAAGAAAAGTAGTCCAAGTGCCTGTAACTAAAAACTCACCTGAGCTAAAAAATTCCAACTTATCCCTATCAATTACAAACATAGAAACATAGAAACATAGAAATGACGGCAGAAGAAGACCAAACGGCCCATCCAGTCTGCCCAGCAAGCTTCACACTTTTTTCTTTTCTCATACTTATCTGTTTCTCTTGGCTCTTAGTAACCTTTGGTTCTATTTCCCTTCCACCCCCACCATTAATGTAGAGAGCAGTGATGGAGCTGCATCCAAGTGAACTATCATGCTTGATTAGTTAGGGGGGTAGTAACCGCTGCAATAAGCAAGCTACACCCATACTTATATGTTTACCCAGACTATGTTATTCAGCCCTTATTGGTTATTTTTCTTCTCCCCTGCCGTTGAAGCAGAGAGCTATGCTGGATATGCGTGAAGTATCAGTTTTTCTTCTCCCTTGCCGTTGAAGCAGAGATCTATGCTGGATAAGTGTGAAGTATTAGTTTTACTTCTCCCCTGCCGTTGAAGCAGAGAGCTATGCTGGATATGCATTCAAAGTGAATTATGCATTGAAAGTCACATTAACTATCATCAAATATTGAACAAGCCTAATAATTGGTAATACCTATAGCCTGTGGGGTAGATTTTAAGAAAGTGCGCCTTCGCGTACTTTTGTTGGCGCACCAGGCGCCAACAAAAGTACGCTTGATTTTAGTAGATACGCGCGTAGCCGCGCGTATCAGCTAAAATCCAGGATCGGCGCGCGCAAGGCTGCCGATGTCGTGTAGCCGGCGCGAGCCGAGCCGCGCAGCCTGCCGCCGTTCCCTCCAAGGTCGCTCCGAAATCGGAGCGGCCTCGGAGGGAACTCGCTTTCGCCCTCCCCTCACCTTCCCCTCCCTTCCTCTATCTAACCCACCCCCCCCCCCCCGGCCCTATCTAGACCCCCCCTACCTTTGTCGGGGGATTTACACCTCCCGGAGGGAGAAGTAAATCCCCACGCGCCAGCGGCCGCTAGCACGCCGAGACGTGACCTGGGGGCAGTTCCGGAGGGCGCGGCCACGCCCCCGGACCGCCCGGGCCGAAACCACGCCCCTGGGCCCGCCCCCGAAATGCCGCGTCCCGCCCCCAAAACGCTGCACCAATCCAACACGCCCCCGACACGCCCCCTCAAAAAAACCCCGGGACTTACGCGAGTCCCGGGGCTCTGCGCGCACCGGTAGCACTAGCGCACAAGGCCCTGCTCGCGTAAATCCGGGCGGATTTACGCGAGCAGGGCTTTTAAAATCCGCCCCTATGAACTCACCATTAATTTTACATACTCTTATCCACCCCTGTTTTTTTTTTTGTTTTGTTTTGTTTTTATAATTTGGAGATGGCAGCCCTCCATCCTTCCGCTCCGTGAAGGTGGAACACCAACCATTGGCCACTGGCATCCCGCTTTGTGAATGCCTCTGTGGCTACTGCCGCTCCGTGCAGTGTTTTGCTGCCTCCTCTTTATACATGTCCTCTAGACCTGATGGATCCACAGTGTTTATCCCATACCCCTTTGAAGTCCTTCACAGTTTTGGACTTCACCACTTCCTCCGGAAGGGCATTCCAGGCATCCACCACTCTCTCTGTGAAGAAATACTTCCTGACATTGGTTCTTAGTCTTCTTCCCTGGAGCCTCAGCTCGTGACCTCTGGTTCTGCTGATTTTTTTCTGACGGAAAAGGTTTGTCGTTGTCTTTGTATCATTAAAGTTTTTCAAGTATCTGAAAATGTTTAGAAAAACTAACAAAGCAGAATGAAAATACAAACAAAAAACAATCTTTGAAATATGTGTATGCTAATACCAGGAGGCTAAGAAGTAAGATGGGAGAATTAGAATGTATAGCAGTGAATGATGACATTACTCCATGCCAGTGACTTCCGCACTGTCATGGTGGAAAGAGTGCTATACCGGGGTACAAATTATATTACAATGACAGAGAGGAGCATTTTAGTGGCAGGGAGGTGCTTTATGTCCGGGATGGCATAGAGTCCAACAGGATAAAGATCCTGCAAGAGACTAAATGCACAGCATGGGCAAGCATGGACATTGTAGTGGACAAGCGTGGACATGTAGTGGACAAGCATGGACATTGTTAAAAAAATACCATCCTAGAAGTGCAGTCCAGATGTATTCCACACACTAAGAAAGTTGGAAGGAAAACAAAATGATTACTGGCATGGTTAAAAGTGAGGTGAACGAGGCTATTTTAGTCAAAAGATCTTCATTCAAAAATTGGATAGAGCTCCTTTGAGTGTTGGGGAAGTAATGATATGAGTATACTACTGTCTACCTGACCAAGATGGTGAGACAGACAGTGAAATGCTAAGAGAAATTAGGGAAGCTAATCAAATTGGTAGTGCGATAATAATGGGAGACTTCAATTACCAAAAGCACAAAGGGAGCAATGCTGCAATTGAAGCAATGTCACCAAACACAGAAAGTGCAGAATGAATGTTTAATCCTGAAGGATAACTCAAAAGACGTTCAAATGTCAAAAGTTTTTGGCGCCTTCTGCTGGGTTCAAATACCTGTCAATGTTTAGGGGAAGTGCGCTCCCTGCCAGTTCTAAGTATCTTCTTCAGTCAGGTATGTTGTGACCCGGTTTATACACTTTTGCTATTTGTAATGTTCGGTTGTAAGTCCTTCCCTTTATCCTGATCTGTATCTGTTTTTTACAGTTTTTGTTTTGAATCCCTGTTGGCATGCCCTCCCGATGCAGCCCGAGGCGAAACACGGGACAGTGTCGGGGGACGCCTATAAGATGTATGCTGTGTAAACCAGTGGAGTTGCCTTATTGAATTATTAAAACTTTTGACATTTGAACGTCTTTTGAGTTATCCTTCAGGATTAAACATTCATTCTGCACTTTCTGTGTTTGGAGACTTCAATTACCCCAATATTGACTGGGTAAATGTATCATTGGTACATGCTAGAGATATAAAGTTCCTGGATGGAATAAATGACATTTTTATGGAGCAATTGGTTCAGGAACTGACAAGACAGGGAGAAATTTTAGATCTAATTCTCAGTGGAGCACAGGATTTGTCAAAAATAGCCTCCCAGGAGTTGCCCCCCTCCATAGCCCACCCTATCCTACTCTCCTGACCCTTCCTACCGGACTCACCCAATTAGTGCCTGGTGGTCTAGTGGGGACAAGCCCATGCCTGTGTACAATTCTGGTCGCCGCATCTCAAAAAAGATATAATTGCGATGGAGAAGGTACAGAGAAGGGCGACCAAAATGATAAGGGGAATGGAACAGCTCCCCTATGAGGAAAGACTAAAGAGGTTAGGACTTTTCAGCTTGGAGAAGAGATGGTTGAGGTGGGATATGATAGAGGTGTTTAAAATCATGAGAGATCTAGAACGGGTAGATGTGAATCGGTTATTTAGTCTTTCAGATAATAGAAAGACTAAGGGCACTCCATGAAGTTAGCATGTGGCACATTTAAAACTAATCGGAGAAAGTTCTTTTTCACTCAACGCACATTTAAACTCTGGAATTTGTTGCCAGAGGATGTGGTTAGTGCAGTTAGTATAGCTGTGTTTAAAAAAGGATTGGATAAGTTCTTGGAGGAGAAGTTCATTACCTTCTATTAATTAAGTTGACTTAGAAACTAGATACTGCTATTACTAGCAACAGTAGCATGAAATAGACTTAGTTTTTGGGAACTTGCCAGGTTCTTATGGCCTGGATTGGCCACTGTTGGAAACAGGATGCTGGGCTTGATGGACTCTTGGTCTGACCCAGTATGGCATGTTCTTAAGTTCTTAGTGGTGGGGCCACTTGGCAATAATAATCATAATATGATCAAATTTGAATTAATGACTGGAAGAGGGACAGTAAGCAAATCCATGGCTCTCTTGCTAAACTTTCAAAAGGGAAAATTTGATAAAATGAGAAAATTTGTTAGAAAAAAACTGAAAGGAGCAGCTACAAAGATAAAAAGTGTGCAAGAGGTGTGGTCATTGTTAAAAAATACCATCCTAGAAGCACAGTCCAGATGTATTCCACACATTAAGAAAAAACGATTACCGGCATGGTTAAAAGGGGAGGTAAAAGAAGCTATTTTAGATAAAAGATCTTCATTTAAGAATTGGAAGAAGGATCCAACAGAGAAAAATAGGATAATGCATAAGCACTGGCAAGTTAAATGTAAGACATTAATAAGACAGGCTGAGAGAGAATTTGAAAAGAAGTTAGCCGTAGAAGCAAAAACTCACAGTAAAATCTTTTTAAAATATAGCCGAAGCAGAAAGCCTGTGAGGGAGTCAGTTGGACCATTAGATGATCCAGGGGTTAAAGGTGCAATTAGGGAAGATAAGGCCATTGCGGAAAGATTAAATGATTTCTTTGCTTCGATGTTTACTGAAGAGGATGTTGAGGAGGTACCCGTACTGGAGAAGTGTTGTGAGGCCCGATCGCGACCGCATGCGATCAGGCCCCCCTACCTCCTCCGGCGGGCTCGTCCCGGGTCTCCCTTCCGGCGGTCCACGGCGCACGGGCCGCAGCGCAGCAATGGCTTCCCCCCGAGGAGCAGCGTCAGCAGGATCGCGGCTGGCTCCGCCCCTTAAAGGGGTCGGGACGCGGAGTAGGGGCCGGCCCCGGAAGATGAAGTCAGCCAAAGAGGGAGATTTAAACGCCGCTCAGTGAAGGACGGGTTGCCTTCACAACAGTTCCCGTGCTTTGCTGTGTTCGTGCTGTGGCTTTCCGAATTGACTCCTGCTGTCCTGACCTTGCTTTGCCTGCCGCCTGCCTAGCACCCGGATTGGACTCTGACTTTGTTTGCCTGCTGCCTGCCTAGACCCGGATTGGACTCTGACCTTGCTTTGCCTGCCGCCTGCCTAGACCCGGATTGGACTCTGACCGCTTTGCTTGCTGCCTGCCTGGACCCGGATCGGACTCTGACCCCTGCCTGGAACCGGGACTGCGTGTCTGGTCATCCTTGGCCTGTACCCGTATCGCTGTGGGCCTTGCGAAGGGTACTGAGGGGTTGGCTTCTCCAGGATTTCCACCTTCCGGAGGCGAAGGGCACCAAGTTTCCTCAGGTAGGTGACCTCTCGCTCCGGGTCAAGGGTCCACTGCATAACAAGAAGGATTTCATGGGTAATGATTCAGATGGACTGAACCAAATCACGGTGAACCTAGATGTGGTAGACCTGATTGACAAACTGAAGAGAAGTAAATCACCTGGACTGGATGGTATACACCCCAGGGTTCTGAAGGAATTAAAAAATGAAATTTGAGAGCTATTAGTAAAAATTTGTAACTTATCATTAAAATCATCCATTGTACCTGAAAACTGGAGGATAGCTAATGTAACCCCAATATTTAAAAATGGCTCCAGGGGCGATCCAGGAAACTACAGACCAGTTAGCCTGACTTCAGTGCCAGGAAAAATAGTGGAAAGTGTTCTAAACATCAAGATCACAGAACATATAGAAAGACATGGTTTAATGGAACAAAGTCAGCTTGGCTTTACCCAAGGCAAGTCTTGCCTCACAAATCTGCTTCACTTTTTTGAAGGAGTTAATAAACATGTGGATAAAGGTGAACTGGTAGATGTAGTGTACTTGGATTTTCAGAAGTCATTTGACAAAGTTGCTCATGAGAGGCTTCTAGGAAAAGTAAAAAGTCATGGGATAGGTGGCGATGTCCTTTCGTGGATTGCAAACTGGCTAAAAGACAGGAAACAGAGAATAGGATTAAATGGACAATTTTCTCAGTGGAAGGGAGTGGGCAGTGGAGTGCCCCAGGGATCTGTATTGGGACCCTTACTTTTCAATATATTTATAAATGATCTGGAAAGAAATATGACAAGTGAGCTAATCAAATTTGCAGATGATACAAAATTGTTCAGAGTAGATTGTGATAAATTGCAGGAAGACCTTTTGAGACTGGAAAATTGGGTATCGAAATGGCAGATGTCCCCACTAATACCGATATTAGTGGGGACATCATATCGGTTTACAGCAGAACTAAAAGTATGGAAAATACAATGAACAGGAAGATGGGAAGGATTACATAGGAACAAAGAACTAGCAAGGAAAAGAGAGAGATCAAGACCAATACGAGCCCTTAACAATAAGAGCCCTTAAATCACAAAATTGTGAAGCAAAAATATATATGTATATATATATATATATATATATATATGTATGTATGTATAAGTATAACAAAACTATGTACAAGGATTCAGTTAAAAACTGGCTTGGAGCACATGTGGGACAGGGGAGAGCTGGAGGCAAGGGTTATTGAGGGTAAGCCTGTTTGAAGAGCCAAGTCTTTAGGTTAGCTCTGAATTTGGAGGTGCATGTTTCAAGCCGGAGGTTGGTGGGTAAGCAGTTCCAGTGTGAGGCCCAGCAATGGAGAGGGCTCGTTCTCTCGTGGAGGTAAGGTGTGCCTTCTTTAGGGAAGGCACATGAAGGGTCCCATTATTGGAGGCTCTAGTGGGTCGGTTGGAGCATATGGGGTGGAATGGCTCGTCTAGCCAGTTAGAGTTGTGCATGTACATGGCTTTATGGATCAGGGTGAGGGTTTTATATAGGATGCAGGAGGGGATCGAGAGCCAGTGCAAGTCTTTAAGGATAGGAGTGATGTGGTCATATTTGCAGGCTTTGGAAATGATTCTCGCTACTGCGTTTTTCAGCATTTGGAGAGGTTTTAGAGAAGAATAGGGGAGGCCTAGGAAAAGGGACTTACAGTAGTCAATTTTTGTTGATAGGGTGGCTTGAATGACAGTGCGGAAGTCACTGGCATGGAGTAATGGTTTTAACTTTTTCATCACATTCAGTTTGTAGAAGCCTTCCTTGAAGATTGATTTGATGTGTGTTTTTAGGTTCAGTTGCTGGTCGATCTGAACCCTGAGGTTTCATGCATAAGGCTGCATGGGAAAGGCGTTATAGGCTGGATCATTTGCAAGGGCGGATTTGGGGGGTATATGTTGAGAGATGAGAAGCAGTTCCATTTTGGAGGTGTTTAGAGCGAGGTGGAGACTAGAGAGGATGGTGTTAATGGCAGCAAGACAGTTCCTCCAGAATTCAATGGCTTTAGTTAAGGAATCCTGAACGGGTATGATGATTTACACATCATCAGCATTTAGGTAGAATTTGAGGCCGAGATCAGCTAGGAGCTGGCAGAGAGGGGTGAGGTATATGTTGAATAGGATAGATGAAAGGGAAGAGCCTTGGGGAACTCCTTGGGAGAGTGTGTGATGGGTGGATTCAGCATTGCCTATTTTGATGGAGAATTGTCTATTAGAAAGATAGGATGTGAACCATTGGAGTGCAGAGCCAGAGATGCCAATGTCAGCTACACAGGAGAGGAGTTGTTTGTGGCTTATCGTATCAAAAGAGGCAGAAATGTTTAATAGGGCAAGGATGTAGCAGTAGCCTTGGTCCATGGCTCTGATGAGGTAGTCAGAGAGGGAGAGAAGGAGGGTTTGGGTATTAAGATGCTTACAAAAGCAAAATTGAGAGGAGTGGAGTATCTTGTTGTCTTCAAGGTAGTCCGTTAGTTGGGTGTTGACTACCTTTTCCATGATTTTTGAGATGAAAGGGAGGTTGGAAATGGGACGAAAGTTGGATGAGTCCTTAGGGTCTAAAGAGGGTTTTTTGAGCAGGGGTTTGACTACTGCATGCTTGAGAGAGTCGGGGACTATGCCTGAGGAGAGGGAGCAGTTAATGATGTCTGCTAATGGTTTAGATGAAGTGTCAGGTATGGTAAGGAGGGCTTTGGTGGGGACAGTGTCTGAGGGGTGGGTTGCAGGTTTCATCTTTTTGAGGATGGAAGCAATTTTGATGGGTGAGGTGGGGTCGATGGAGTCGAGCATAGAGGCTATCGAGCGTGTGCCCAGGATGGGAGGGTGGGGATCAAGGGGGAGTCCGAAAAGGATGTTTGCTATTTTATTTTGAAAGAAGAGAGCCAATTCTTCACATTTGCTATTGGCTTCATTGTCAAGAATGACGGGAGGAGCAGACTTGGTAAGACTGGTGACATAGGAAAAGAGGGCTTTCAGGTTGTAAATGTAGTCATGAATTTTCTTGGAGTAGAATTTGCGTTTAGTATTGAGGGTGGAGACTCTGTAGCGATGAAGGGCAGATTTGAAAGAGTAAACTTTTAGTGGGGAGGGATCTTTACGCCAGGCTCTTTCCTTTTGTCTGAGATCATTTTTCATTTCTTTTTAAGTCATCAGTATACCAAGGGTTTGGTATTTTGGAAGCAGGGTTCAGATCGCGACTGATTATCGGGCATAGTTCGTTTACAATATTGAGGGTGAGGTTGTTCCAGGATTCGATCACAGCGTCTGGATTCGTACAATCAAGTTTTGACAGGGATCCAAAGAAGGCTGAGTTGAGATCCTCACTGAGGCAGGATTTTCTGAATGTAATGGAGGTGTTGGAGGCAGGAAGGTCCAGGGAGGGTGTCTTTATAGAGAGGATGGTTTTGATAAAGGAGTGTTCTGACCAGGGAACAGGAGTACATGAGGGCGTGTTAGTGGAGCGGAAATGTGAATTAATGAACAGGAGATCTAGAGTATGTCCGGCTTTATGAGTAGGGGATGAGATGATTTGATTGTATCCAATGGCATCTAGGGAGTTGAGGAATGCTTCGCATGACGATGACCGGGGAGAGGCGTCTACATGGAGATTAGTCTCCTAAAATGATGGCGGGGGCATCAATGTTGATGTTGTCCGTAATGAATTCAATGAGGGGGGACGGTTTGGATTCTAGAAGGCCGGGGGGGGGGGGGGGGAGAGAGTAGACAAGGCAAACCTGTAGCTCGTGGGATTTGTATAGCCCAATCTCCAATCTGGGAGGGGGTTCAGTGTTGACAGTTTTGAGTTTTATATGCTTTTTAACTGCTAGGAGGAGGCATCCGCCTCGTTTCTTGGGTCTTGGGATGGTGAAAATGTTGTAAGTTAGAATGGGGAGCAGGTTGAGGAGGACAATGTCGGAGTCCTTGAGCCAGGTCTCTGTGACGGTGCACATTTCTGGCTTACAATCAATCAAGAGGTCATTAAGGATTATGGTTTTTTTGGAGAGTGACTGGGCGTTGAAGAGAATTAAGGATAAGGTTGTGAGTCCCAAGAATTGTGTAAGTGGGGAAATGAGGATGGGGAGAAGGGACTTACGATGGGCAGGAAGGTTGTGAAGGGTAGGGCAGGAAACTCTGCGGGTAGGGTAGTGGATCAGTGGGATTGGGAAATTTGGGTAGCTAGCCATTGTTGGGTTTGAAAATTGGGGTTCGAATGGATACAGCCTACAGCCATAGGTCAGAGTGCTGGCTGTAGGTGCGTTGGCAGGAGAGGGCGGGGAAAGGGGGGAGAGAAGCGGCAAGAAGGGGGAGGAGGAGGGCTGTCAGTGGTGGCAGAGGTAAGCAGAGAAACTAGCGTGTAAAGGGACGTTGGATATAGGAGTGAGGTAAGGAAATACACATAAAGAGTGTGACGCCAGTTACAGGTGCAAGGAGATCAAAAACAAGTAGATAGGCTGTAGAATGTATTATTTATTTATTTAAAGTCTTTTATATGCTGATACTCATTAAGAAAACATCGCATTGGTTTCCATACAACGTGAATTCAGCCTACAGGGCTTTACAGTGTAACTGATAATAGAACTGGGGGGAGGGGGAGGGAAAGGAGGGGGGAGGGTAGGGTAGACAGGGGCTTTGATATACATTCAGTAAGCTTGAAACAAACTTAGATAAATATATACAAGTTATATACAATCAAAGTTCAAGGAGGAGTGGAAGGGGGAGGGGGATTTGGAGAGGCAGAGGATAGTGGAGTGGGAGGGAAGGGGTGTAGGAAGGGGGCAAGGGGGGGCAGGGGAGGGGAACTAGCAGGGGAGGGAAGTGGTGCATTGCGTACAGATATTAGAGATGTGAATCGTGTCCTCGATCGTCTTAACGATCGATTTCGGCTGGGAGGGGGAGGGAATCGTATTGTTGCCGTTTGGGTGTGTAAAGTATCGTGAAAATCGTTAAAATCGTGAGCCGGCACACTAAAACCCCCTAGAACCCCCCCCCCAAATAAATGCCTTAAATTACCTGGGGGTCCAGCGGCACACTAAAACCCCCTAAAACCCACCCCGACCCTTTAAATTAAATCCCCCACCCTCCCGAACCCCCCCCCCCCAAATGCCTTAAATTACCTGGGGGTCCGTAGTGGCGGTCCGTAGCTTAAATTACCTCCGTAGCCTTAAATTACCTCCGTAGCGGCGGTCCGTAGCTAAATCGGGGGAAGGGGGAGAGCAGGAAAACCGGCACACCAAATCGTGTAGTCTTCAGCCGGCGCCATTTTGCAAAATGGCCGCCGCAAAATGGCGGTGGCCATAGACCAAAACAATTCGACGCAGGAGGTCGTTCCGGACCCCCGCTGGACTTTTGGCAAGTCTTGTGGGGGTCAGGAGGCCCCCCCAAGCTGGCCAAAAGTTCCTGGGGGTCCAGCGGGGGTCTGGGAGCGATTTCCTGCCGCGAATCGTTTTCCGTACGGAAAATGGCGCCGGTAGGAGATCGACTGCAGGAGGTCGTTCAGCGGAGGTCCGGAACCCTCGCTGAACGACCTCCTGCAGTCGATCTCCTGCCGGCGCCATTTTCCATACGGAAAATGATTCGCGGCAGGAAATCGCTCCCGGACCCCCGCTGGACCCCCAGGAACTTTTGGCCAGCTTGGGGGGGCCTCCTGAGCTCCACAAGACTTGCCAAAAGTCCAGCGGGGGTCCGGAACGACCTCCTGCGTCGAATCGTTTTGGTCTATGGCCGCCGCCATTTTGCGGCGGCCATTTTGCAAAATGGCGCCGGCTGAAGACTACACGATTTGGTGTGCCGGTTTTCCTGCTCTCCCCCTTCCCCCGATTTAGCTACGGACCGCCGCTACGGAGGTAATTTAAGGCTACGGAGGTAATTTAAGCTACGGACCACCGCTACGGACCCCCAGGTAATTTAAGGCATTTGGGGGGGGGGGGGGTTCGGGAGGGTGGGGGATTTAATTTAAAGGGTCGGGGTGGGTTTTAGGGGGTTTTAGTGTGCCGTGTTTTAGTGTGCCGCTGGACCCCCAGGTAATTTAAGGCATTGGGGGGGGGGGTTCGGGAGGGTGGGGGATTTAATTTAAAGGGTCGGGGGTGGGTTTTAGGGTGTTTTAGTGTGCCGGTTTTCCTGCCCTCCCCCTTCCCCCGATTTACGATTTTTTGACGATAAATCGGGGGAATTGGTATTGTATCGTGGCCCTAACGATTTTTGACGATTTAAAATATATCGAAAGATATTTTAAATCGTCAAAAAACGATTCACATCCCTAACAGATATGAGGGAAGCGGACCTGGAGGGTAGAGGGGAGGTGGGGGGAGGAAGGGGAGGGTGTAGAAGGGGGATGTAGGCAGAGAGGGGATCATGTGTAGGCGTGTGTCAACAGCCAAGTCTTAAGTTTCTGTCTGAATTTCTTAGGGCAGGTCTCGAGGCGCAGTTGGGTAGGCATTGTGTTCCATAGAGAAGGACCAGCTAATGATAGGGCACGTTGTTTGGTAGCTGTTAGATGAAAGAGTTTGGGAGAGGGTGTGTGTATAGTTGCTATATATGGCATTCTGGTAGGTCTGGAGGTGGAATGAAGGTGTAGAGTATCTGTGAACCAGAGCATGTCCGGATTGTGGATGGCTTTGTGTATGAGGGTAAGGGTCTTAAATTATATTCTAGAGGTGATGGGGAGCCAGTGGAGTTGTTTGAGAATGGGTGTAATAATAAGTGATGATTTATCATGGGTAAGCATATGAGAGATTTTCAGTTCAAATTTTCAACTAAGTACCATATACACATATATACATACTAGGGATGTGAATCGTTTTAGGACGATTAAAATTATCGTCCGATAATTTTAATATCGTCTTAAACCGTTATGGAACACAATACAATACAGATTCTAACGATTTATCGTTATAAATCGTTAGAATCGTGAGCCGGCACACTAAAACCCCCTAAAACTCACCCCCGACCCTTTAAATTAAATCCCCCCCCCCCCCGAACCCCCCCCCCCAATAACTTAAATAACCTGCGGGTCCAGCGGCGGTCCGGAACGGCAGCGGTCCGGAACGGGCTCCTGCTCCTGAATCTTGTCGTCTTCAGCCGGCGCCATTTTCCAAAATGGCGCCGAAAAATGGCGGCGGCCATAGACGAAAAAGATTGGACGGCAGGAGGTCCTTCCGGACCCCCGCTGGACTTTTGGCAAGTCTCGTGGGGGTCAGGAGGCCCCCCACAAGCTGGCCAAAAGTTCCTGGAGGTCCAGCGGGGGTCAGGGAGCGATTTCCCGCCGCGAATCGTTTTCGTACGGAAAATGGCGCCGGCAGGAGATTGACTGCAGGAGGTCGTTCAGCGAGGGTTCCGGCGCCTCGCTGAACGACCTCCTGCAGTCGATCTCCTGCCGGCGCCATTTTCCGTACGAAAACGATTCGCGGCGGGAAATCGCTCCCTGACCCCCGCTGGACCTCCAGGAACTTTTGGCCAGCTTGTGGGGGGCCTCCTGACCCCCACGAGACTTGCCAAAAGTCCAGCGGGGGTCCGGAAGGACCTCCTGCCGTCCAATCTTTTTCGTCTATGGCCGCCGCCATTTTTCGGCGCCATTTTGGAAAATGGCGCCGGCTGAAGACGACAAGATTCAGGAGCAGGAGCCCGTTCCGGACCGCTGCCGTTCCGGACCGCCGCTGGACCCGCAGATTATTTAAGTTATTTGGGGGGGGGTTCGGGAGGGTGGGGGATTTAATTTAAAGGGTCGGGGGTGGGTTTTAGGGGGTTTTAATGTGCCGGTTTTTCGATTTTTTGATTTTTAACGATTTTTAATGATTTTTCACGATATTTTACCCCCCCAAACGGCAACAATACGATTCCCTCCCCCTCCCAGCCGAAATCGATCGTTAAGACGATCGAGGACACGATTCACATCCCTAATACATACAGTGATGAGGAATGATGGCAGCGAGAAGATTGATAATCTGAGCAAGATGCAGAAGAAGTGTCGAGACGCAGTTGTAATTCTAGACCAGGGAAAGAAACGGTACAGCCTTCCAGTGTAATGCAGGTGAGAGGAGAGATGCCAGATGATCAATCTTAACAATAGATTCTATATTACTTTTAATTTTAGCATCATGCTCAGTAACCATAGGTTGTAATGTTTTTACATCTTTTGAAATTCACTCAATTTTCAAAGCAAGGGAAATTTCAAGACTTTTAATTGCTGTCCACAGTGTTTCCAATGTGACCTGTGTTAGGAACCCTGCCCGCAGAGCTAATCCCCGTGAGCAGGTCCTGCTCACCTCATTTTGCTGCCCAATGTGGCACAGATGCCGCCGAGGTCGGGCCTTCCGGTATGGCCGGAGCCGCGGACTTTCCCGCTCCCTGCGGCCCGGAGGCCGCCCATCGTGTTCCTCCCTTGTCACGGTGGTGCCGTGGACTTCTGCCTCCCTTTGCGGCTGGAAGGTGCCGTCAACGCCATCTTCATCTTCGCGGCCAGAGGCCGCAAGCCCCAGGCTCGATTGGCAGCTGGAGCCGCCCTCGGGGCTTCCTGCAGCAGCTGGAGCCGCTGCCGTCATCGGGGCCTGCTTTCCAGACCCAGCCCTGCTGCTACGTATGACGTCAATGCAGGACCACTGTCCACGGTTCTGCACAGCCTTGCTTCCTACCTCTAGGCTCGCGGCCGCACCTCTCTGCTGAATTTAAAGGGCCCACGGCCGGATGTGCCCTGGGCCCCACCTATGGACTATTTCCTGCTGCAGCCCTATAAAAGGGCTGGTCTTGTCATTGTTCCTTGCCTTGCATCGGAGTTACTTCCCTCTGGAGGCTCCTGCCTGCCAGAGCTCCGTCAGGTCTTCTATCTTCTCCATGGAATTCCTCGTCTCGTCTGTTTCTCGTCATGCCATATCTTCGTGCCTGAGGTCCTGTCCAGGTGTCCTGGTGTTTCGTCTCCTGGTGTTTCATCTCCTGGTGTCCTGCCCTTCTTGGTGTTCGCTTCAGTGCTCCTGATCCTTCTGGTCCTGTCAGCCTTGGTCCCTCAGATGACGTCTTTCCCAAGCTTGGAGTGGCCTGCAGGTGGAATTCGTTCCTGTGCTCCTGAGCCGTCATGTCCTGCCAGCCTTTGTGGTGCTTCGGATGACATCTGGCTCTGTTGTCGGAGTCCCACCTCGACTGGATACTTCCCTGTGCTTGTCCCATTCTCTGAGTGGTCCGTGACCAGCCTCCTCACGCTGTGTAGGGCGTGCAGTGGGACAGGGTGGTCCACGACCAGCTCATTGGGTCCGCCCGTGAAGGTGGGATGAATAGGGCGCCCTGAGAGACAGTGCCAATGTCTACCTTCCAGCTTCTCGTCTCATCTGGACTTCAAGTTCCTCGTCTCTTTCGTGATGCCGTTGCATCAACCCTGGTGTCATGTCTTCAACTACCTTGGTGTCATGTCTTGTTCCAGGCCTCGTCTCTGATGCCATTGCATCAGCCCTGGTGTCATGTCTTCAACAGCCCTGGTATCATGTCTTCAACTGCCTCGTCTGTGATGTCTTCACAATAACCCTGGTGTCACGTCTTCGTGTCAAGGCCCGTCTGCCCTCGTCCTCAGGCCAGGCCTGCTGCTCCATGCCAATATAAGCGGCAGGTCCAAAAGGGCTCGGAATGGTCGGAGGACCATTCAACTTCCAACGTCATGTTGTTGGCCTTGGGAGCTTGCAGGCCTGGCAGAGGGTAAGACCGTCTGCCATGCTGGAACATGCCGTCAACCCTCGATTCGGTCCTGGATCCGTCTGGGGTCGGGCTGAGGCCCAAGGGCACACTAAAACATCCATTACGTAACAATCTGTCTTAGTATCTCAGGCAAGCTTGAAACAGTTTCTGACGGAACATTAACTACAGGATTGGTTAATGTTCCGTCAGAAACAATTGGTCAATGCCCAAGATCTTATATCTGCAGACTCCCCCATTAAAGATAAACCCAAGGGGACACCACTAATTTGTCCTGGGTTTACTTGCAGTCCTGCATTCAAGATTCATTCCAAAATTGGTGGAGTACGAACCTCGGAGCTTAGGGAGATGGAATTCCCTGAAGTAGAGGGTAAGGGTACTCTTCTACTTATTACATTATCCCCTATTGGTATGCTGGTCTCATTAGGTTGCAAAAAACCAACTATGGACTACTGGGACATCGAAAGAGGAGGTGCTGTGGGGATTGATGGGTATACTCTCACAGTTCCTTTTCTCTTCTTCCCCATAGACCAATCGGTTTTGCAGAAATAAAAAGAGAAGAGAGATGGTCACTTACGTCTAGGGAGTGGAAGATCTGTTGCTCCGAACCAGCTGTTATTTCGGGACAAAGCCTTGCGCCCCTTTGGCGCAGCTTCAATGACGTGCCGGCAGTGGCTGCGTGCCACAGCAAGGCCAATTTTATGGCCTTCCTGACTCACGGTGATGATGTCGGGATCTGGCCACTCCCGTTGCTGATCCATTGGAGGTCCGCCCAGGTGAGCACTCCCAGTAGGCACTAGGTCTCTCCTCTCTCCAGTCCCCTGCACTTCCCCTTTCATAGCAATTTTGTGAATATCTTCCATTAAATCTCTTTCCATCTCCTGTCTATGATTTTCTGTGTACCAGGTCTCCGTGACAGCCACTACATCTAAATTAGCTTCCTCAATGACTGCTTCTAGATCCGGGATTTTATTTCCCATACTATGAGCATTAGTGTACATAGCTTTCCAGATATTGCCCATTTTTCCCATTTTTATATAAGTATTTAATATTTTACTTACATTAGAGTTTTTCTCAACTATTCTTGATGATTCTAGTTTAAAGCCCTCCCCAGTAGGTTTGCCAGTCTGTATTGGATGACACTGCACCCCTTGTTCGACAGGTGGACCCCATCTGTAAGGAGTCCTTCAAACTTCCATCCCATTATCCAGGAAGCCAAAATGCTCGTCAACACCATCTATGCAGACATTCATTTATCTTCAGAATGTGAGCTTCTCTATCTGGGCCTTTATCCTTGACTAGGAGGATGGAGGAGAATACCAATTGTGTACCTATCTGCTCTACCCTCACTTCCAAAGCCATGAAGTTATTTTTGATGCAATCTGTGTGGTATCTAGAAGTATCATTTGTGCCAACATGAATGAGCAACATCAGATAGTAGTCAGTAAGCATGAAGATTTTTGGCAATCTCTCAATAATGTCTTAGATTTTGGCACCTAGCATAAAGAAGAGGGCCACCTGAACCATATAGCCTTTTATTGTTCTATGCATGGCCCCAGCTTCCAATGTATTCAAGATCACTTATTTTACACCATATTTTGAGCTATGTGTTGAAGTTATCTATGTGGCTTACCTTTCCCTTTCCATAAACAAACAATACTTTAAAAAAAGACAATAGTCTTTGGCATGTGTCTAATCTTCTTCCCTAGATTTTGGAAATCTTTCTATAGTGCTTGGATACCATTTCTAGCAAGGTCTTTGATCTCAGATGGATAATAACATTGATATCAGAGTCCCTTCTTTCTTCTGTAATTGCAGGGACAATCTGGTTTGAATTTCTAATAGCTGAGGATCCTGGAAGGCATTTAATTGTTGAGCCCTATGAAAATGAGTTCCCAAGTTAGTTCCTCTGATGACCGAATCTCCCAGCAGAAGAAGCTTTCTTTTATGATATTTGAACTTTTAATAGGTTTCGGGGTACATTGGGTGACTTGTTCCCTTTCAGACTTCACTTCATTTTCTATTGCTGGACCTCCTTCATTTTACAATGCAGAAAAAGCATTTTGTAAGGGGAGAGTGGGTGACTCTTTATCACAGGCCTTATTCTACCCACTGTAATCCATTTATTCCTGGGTGTCTGACTCCTCTGTGGGAGTGGGGGTGGATATCCTGCTTGCTGCACAGCTGGAGAAATTGGATGTCTCTTGGTCACAGGTCTTGCTCTTTCAGATCCACTGTAAACTGGATGTCTGAATCATCTGTGGGATTTGGGGGAGATGTTCTGGATGCTGCAAGGTAGGGAAGGTTTTTCTGAAACCTAGACAATTCCTCTTGCAGCTGAGTTAGTTCCTTTTTCATTGCATGCAACTGAATGCAAATTGAAATTAATTCTCTAAATGGTAAGCTTTGGGACATATCACCACAACTATGTTTTAACTTTGAATGTTTTTATATTGTAAACCGCTTCAGACAAATTTTTTGTAGACTGTGGTATATAAAACTGTTAAATAAAATAAAACCAATGGTTATATTGAATAAAAGACACTCTACTAATATACAAGATGTTAGATTGGTATTTGGGTCTTATATGTTTCTCTTAGCCTGGGTCCTGGGAAGAACTATTTAAGAAGAAAATGCCTTAGAGGTAGGTAGGGTAGGAGGCAAAGTGGGAGGAAATAAAAAAACTCCTTAAGATACAAGTCCCTTTTTTCTCCTTTAATAAACATAGGAATTTAAAATAAAGGTTAGCAAAAATTCTTAAGTTTATATAGCTAGGAAAAAAAAAGAGTTCAAGCCAAGCAAACACAAACTGTGCAGAAACTCTCAGCAGGAAATAAAAAGCAAGCTGTCTGATGCATGGTTAAAATAAAAGTCTAACAAAAGATTTTTAAATTATATATAGCTAAGAAACAAGATTTCAAGCCAAGCCAACACAAATTATGCAGAAACTCTCAGCAAGAAAAAAAGAAAGCTACATTCTGGCAAGGTTAAAATGAAATTAAACTCCAAAGACTTCTATGAGCAACAAGTTCAGGTAGGTCTGTGGGTCACAGCAGAGCCATATGCCAAAGACTAATGCCTTTTCTGAAATATTCCAGTCGACGAGTTATTATCATCATTATTATTATTATTATTGTCTATGTAATTTAAGTTGTATTATTTATATTTATATTTATATGTTATATGTTATATGTTACTCTTATGTTAAGAAAAGCTGTTTAATGTAACGCCTTTATTGCGACAGTTATTGTTCTATGTAAACCGACCTGATTCGATACTTGTATTGAGAATGTCGGTATATAAAAATCCGAAATAAATAAATAAATAAATATTACCAACTCATGGAAAAGGAAAGGGAAGGATACGTTATATAGATAATTTCAAAACAATGGCTCAAAACATGGTGTAAAAGTAGTTCACCAAGTTTTGAAATATATTTTGCATACATTGGACAGTTAAAAACTATATAGTAAAGATGGCCTATATTTGTCCATGGCAGGAAAAATAATCCTAAGTGAGAAATTCAGGTCATACTTTATCAGGTATTTAAACTAGAGGACAGGGGTGGCAGAAGGTGGCCTTCAAGGGGCTCTGCTCAAATAGTGATGGAACTTATGAGAGAAGGAGTGATACTCGACCTAATGCTCATACATTTTGATATTGTCTCTAATGTCTGAGTAGGTGCTCACCTGAACTGAGTAGGTGTTCATCTGAACTGATCTTCAGATGGTATGGTTCCCTATAGCAGTCAGGATGGAGAGAATTCACATGAATATCCATGTTTTGGATTAAAAAATACAGACTTTGGTAAAATGGGGACATACTTGAGAAGGAGCTAGAAGACTGGAACAAGATGGGAGGGGTGGAATAACAGTAGGTCACATTAAAAGAAAAGAAAACAAAATTTCAGAAAAGAAAACAAAAGTAAGAGAAAAAAAAAGAAACCAATCTAGTTCTCATAGGAGATGACTAAAAAAAATAAAGGCAAAAAGAACTGCATTCAAGAAGTACAAAAGTTCCCAAAAAGGGAAATATATGGAAGAATATCTGGTGAAGTTGAAGGAGATGAGGAAAAAAATCAGGAAAGCAAAAAGTCAAGTGGAAGAAAGGATTGCCAAAGAGGTCAACAAGGTGACAAAACATTTTTCAGATACATCACAGAAAGGAAGAAGGCCAGAAGTGGCATCGTAAAATTGAAGGGAGAAGAGAAACTTTATGTGGAGAAAGATGAGGAAAAAGCAAAAATATTAAATAAATGCTTCAATTTGATGTTCACTAAAGAAGACCATGGAGAAAGACAGATGTTGTTTGACAAGAGCATGGATGGGAATGGGGAAAATGCAATCTAATTTGCAGAAGAGAATATATAGGAAGAGCTAGGAAAACAGAAAGTTGACAAGGCCATGAAGCCAGATGAGGTACATCCCAGGGTGCTAAAGGAACTCAGAAATGAAAGACCTGTTGAATAGATCCTTGAAAACCGGAGCATGCTGAAAGCTTGGACAAGAGCAATAATTGTCCTGCTTCACAAAAGTGACAGCAGAGAGGAGGCTGGAACCTACAGGCTGGTTAGCCTCACCTCAGAGGTGGGAAAATTAATGGTGACCCTGCTGAAGGAACCTGATGCAATATGGTTCCACCAGAGCAAAGTCCTGTCAAATGAATCTGATTGGGTGACTAGAGAATTAGATAAAGGAAGAGCTACTTGGATTTCACAAAGCTTTGGATATTGTCCCTCATAGGAAGCTCATGTATTGGTGGAATGGATTACAAATTGATTGACTTACCAGAAACATGGTGTAATGGTAAATGGAACTTACTCTGAAAAGAACACAGTGCTAAATGGAGAACCTCAAGGATCAGTTTTGGGTCTGATTCTGTTCAATATCTTTCTGAGTGACAATGCAAATGGGATAGAAGGAAAAATTATCTTTTTGTGAATGACACTATGACCTGCAACAGAGTGGACATGCCTAAAGGAGTAGCCAGAATGAAAGGTGAGTAAAAAAAATCTTGGTCAAAAGTTTGGCAGTTGGGATTCAATGCCAAGTTCTGTAGAGTTGTTTATTTGGCATGCAGGAATCCAAAAGAATTGTATGAGATGGGGGGTGAAAGACTAATGTGCATGGACTGAGAGGGGAACCTTGGGGTGATAGTATCTAGTGATCTGAAGGTAATGAAACAACATGGAAATGTGGTGGAAAAGCCAGAGGGATGCTGAGCTGTATAGAAAGAAGAATAACCAGCAGGAAAAAAGGAGGTGATAATGATCTTGAAGAGGTCTTTGGTGAAGCCGCATTGGAGTACTATGTTGAATTCTGGAGACCTTGCTCAAAAAGGATAAGGACAGAATTGAAATAGTCAAGAGAAAGGTGACCACAATGATGTGGGGGTCTGCATCAAAAGCCATATGAGATGAGACTGAAGGATCTGAATATGCATATCCTGGAGAAGAGGAGGCAGAGGGGAGATATGATACAGCCCTTCAAATGCCTGAAATGAAGCACAAACATCAAACCTTTTCAGCTAGAATGGAAAATGCAGAACTAGGTATTATGATATGAAACTGGGGGGACACCTCAAAACAATCATCAGGAAATATTTCTTCACAGAGAGAGTGGCGAATGTATGGAATGCTCTCAAAACAAGAGGTGGTAAAGATGAGAATGGTGATAGAACTCAAACCAGCATGAGATAAACACTGTAAATCTTTGCAAGTTAGAGGATGGAAATGTAAAAATGGGGTACTAATGTTAAATTTATGTGTAACATTTTTGCATGGGGGTAACCTGCATGGGGCAATAGTTACTACCACCCTTAACTGATGACAAGGGGGTAACCTGCACAGAACAGCAGTCACTACCACTATTAACATAAGGCATAGGGTAACCTGCACTGAGTGGCAATTATTACCCTCAGCAATAAGCATGGGGGTAATTTGCACAGAGTAGCAATTACTACCCTTAACAGTAGGCATAGGAATAACCTACATCGAGCAGCAGTTACTTCCAAAAGCAACTTGCTGGGCAGACTGGATGGACATTTGTTTTTATCTACCATCATTTATTATGTTACTATGTCTAATCATCTTCCCTAGATTCTGGAAATCTTTCTGTACTACTTGGATAATGTTTCTAGCAAGGTCATTGGTCCCCAGATATTGATAGTAGAGTTCTGTAATTGCATTGATTGCTTGGTTTGCATTTTTACCAGCTGAAGATCCTGGAAGGCATTTAACTATTGTATCCCCCTCAAAATTATTTCCAAATTTGTTCTTCTGATGACTGAGCCTCCCAGCAGAAGGATATTCTTGTATGACATTTGATAATGTTAAAGGGTTTCTGAGTGCATTGGATGTCTTCTTCCCTTTTAGACACCATTTCATTTTCAATTGCTGGAGCATCTTCATTTTCCAATGCAGAAAAGGCATTATGTAAGGCATGGTGTCCAAACTCCAGTCCTCGAGGGCTGTAAGCTGATCTGATTTTCAGAGTAACCGTAATGAATACGCATGAGCTAAATTTGCATGCACCGCCTCAATTGTATGCAGATCTGTCTCTTGTATATTCATTAGATATATCCTAAAAAACCAGATCGGTTTGTGGCCCTCAAGGACCGGAGTTGGACAACCCTGATGTAAGGGTATCATCAGGGACAGTGGGTGTCTTTTCTTTACAGGTCTTATTCTACCAGAGTGCACAGTGTAATCCATTAATTACCAGATTTCTGACTCCTCTGTGGGAGTGTAGGGTGGATATCATGAATACTACACAATTGGGGAGATTGGGTGTTTCTGGGTCAAAGATCTTATTCTACCAGAACCCACCATAATCCATTTATTCCTGGGTGTGGCAATTGGAGGAGATATTCTGGATATTGAAAGTTAAGTTTAAATTCCTGTGCTTTTAAAGGGAAATATAATGGGACTTGTAATTGCAGGAGTTGTTTATTCCCCCCACCTGCCTCTCCTCCCCCACCCTAAGGGTGTTTTCTTCTTAAATAGTTCTTCCAATTACTTAGGTCTAATATTATTCAGTTAACCTAAGTACCATAACCAATCTAACAACTTATCGGGAATTAAGAAAACACAATACAAATCATCCTTACTAGCCTTGGGAAAATATTATTATATGGAAAAAGTCATTAAAGACTTTGACCCAATATTCAGTTAGCCAGCTAATGCTGACTTAGCTGGCGAACTTTAAATAGACAAAGAGGTGGAATATTCAAATATAAAAATTTGTCCAGTTTAGTTTAAATATCCTGCTGTAAGGGCCTGATTTTAAAAAAGCATTTACTCGAGTAAAAACCAGGTTTACTGGAGTAAATTCACTTTACTTGAGTAAGTGGGTTTTTGAAAATTGCTACAATATATGCCATTGACTTGTCTATAGGATTTACTCACATAAGTGCACTTTACTTGAGTAAATGGCTTTTGAAAATTGCTACAATAGTAGCTACATTTACGCATGTAACTCCTTTTGAAAATTACCCCCTAAGTGAATAGCATTACAAATGGCTAACCTTGATTTTGAATATCACTATATAGCCAGAAAACTGAGATATCCAACAAAAGTATAAATGTTGCCAGATAGCCAGATAGGGAGTTCTCTGTCTATGTTTGAATATCACCACTTTGCCAGATAACTCAGTTAACTGACTATAGTTTGAATATCGCCACATAGCTGCATGTGACTCCAGTGTAGTAGAAGGATCCTGTGTGCCCATTTCAATTGTGTTCTTCTCCAAGGAGATCAGCTAAAGGTTTTGACTTTAAAGTTAATAACATTTATTTCTAATTGTGATGATTTCTGCTGTCATGCTATCTAGTACTAAAATTCTAGGGGATGGTTCCTGCTATCTCAAATCCCACAATAAGTAAAGATTTAAGGAGGTGTTGAAGTGTTGCTAAGTATGATTATTTATATGTTTGATCTTCCTCTAGGGGTTCAATAATCATTAAATAGTCTGTGTATTATATGGTATTGTGAATTTATGAAGTATTTTCTAATGTTCTTATGTTGGTCATAGTTATTGAGTCCTTGGTTTCGCACACCCCAAGGGTCTAGGAAATTATAACATTTCATTGTGATTTGTCTCATGTTATCTGAGTACCGTATTTTCCGGCGTATAAGACGACTGGGCGTATAAGATGACCCCCCCTTTTTTATACATATTTTTAAGAAAAAAAATAATTTTACACTCAAACAGGAGCAACCCTATCTATGAAAAGGCAACACTACAAATACCGTATATCAGGCCCTAAAAACCAAAACAGCTATGAACAGAATAACATCCAACAATTAAAAACTCATAAAAACTATTAAACATTCTCCAAACACCAATAAAATATTTCAAAAAAGCAGACACATCACATAATATTAAATAATTAAAATGGCAGTCAATCAAGAAAAATAAACTTAAAAAGCCACCTTTACTTACCCCCTCCAGCAGCTCCGTAGCACACATCAGAAGCAGCAGTAGTGGCTAAGCTCTATACTCATGGTCCTCTTCCTTAAGGCCCATGTCTCTCTCACACACACACACACACCATACAGTCATGCCCCCATGACCAGTTTCTGTCTCTCACACACCAATCATCTCCCAAACAGTCTTTGACACACACACCAGACACCTTCCTGAACAGTTTGTCTCATGTCATACACACACACAGGCTTCCCACTCCCGTGTTCTGCTTACCGTACATATACGGGCTTCTCACTCTCATAATCACTTTCTCTGTCTCACACACACACACCAGTCTCTCTCTCATTTCCATGCTCGCTCTCCACGTGCACAGGCTTCTCATTCCCCGAATCACATTCTTTCTCTCACATTCACACACACCAGTCTCTTTCTCTCACACACACCGTCACCTTATCAACCAGTCTCTCTCTCATGCATGCGCGCACACACACAGGCCTCCCACCCCATGCTCTCTCTCACATAATCAGGCTTCTTACTCCCATGCTTTCTCACATACCCAGATTTCTCACTTCCATGCTTTTTCTCTCTCTCACACTCACATACACATCAGTCATCTCTCTGAGCAGTCACTTTCATTGTCTCTCACATATACACACACATGAGCTCTCTGACCAGTTTCTCTCACTCACACACATGCTCTCAATCAAATGCATTCTCTCACTTACACACAGGCAGGCTGGCTGCTTCTCTCTCTCTCACTCACTTTCTCTCCCCTCCCCCGCCCCCCAAGAACAAATAGTAGCTGCGGCAGTCTCCTCCTCCTCCAGCCCCCGCAGGCCAAGAAAGAAGAATCCCATCGGCCGCGGGAGGCTCACGCTGCTGTCTCATTTCCCTATTATCAGCTGCTTCGATTGCTCGGGGGCCGATGCTGCTGTCGCCGCTGCAATTTTTTCATGCGGCACGGCTCTTTCTCCTTCCCGCGCACCGCACTGTTTATCCTTTCCTGTTCCGGGTCGGGGGCGGGAAGAAGAAAAGGCCCAGCCGTGGATGCCACAGCTTTTTTTTTTTTTGCACCGCTGCCGTTCCCGCTGGGCTTGAACGTGCTGATAGCCCGGCGGCAACGGCAGCAGGAAAGGAAGAGCAGCGGGAGAAACCGGGAGCACGCGACAGGGGGCGGGAAGAAGAAAAGGCCAGCCGCGGGTGCCACAGCTGCCCTATAAGGCGATACCCGGCGTATAAGACTACCCCCGACTTTTAAGAAGATTTTCAGGGGTTAAAAAGTCGTCTTATACGCCGGAAAATACGGTATATCTATTACAATGTTAAGGTATTGTTTATTTATTTATTTTTTATTTAAAAACTTTTCTATACCATCGCTAAGTTATATACCATCGCAACGGTTTACAAATAGGCACATAGACTAAGGTAAGTAAATGTAGGATATCTTACATTCTAACAGGTGCCAATAAGCTTCGGTTACAATTTCATAAATAAAATCATTATTTGAGTAATGTTGGTCAAGTCCAGGTATATTATTGAGTTACTATCGCTTTGAAATATTACTTCTTAAAAGTAGGATTGATTAAATTCATTCTCATCTGCATTACCTTGTACTTTCATTCTCTATTGTTAGGAAAAGAACTGAACCAGTATCCAGCTTCCAATTCTTTTTTTTTTAGACAGGAAGGACTGTGACCCGGCTTTGCCAGTCACTATTTTCCTCCTAACTTTTCCATCATAGGCAGTGGAAGGGTTTTTTTTTTTCATTTTTTTGAATCCTCTCCTTGCTTTAATCTCATCTTTTTGTGGAATGCTTGAAGAGATTATAAAAATTCTCCAGAGCATATGATTTTGGTCATTGCCTCTCCCTAAGAGGAGTGATCAATAAATGGGCTTTGCCATGTCCCCAGGAGATGGGTTTTCTCTGCTTTGCAGTAGAGATGACCTAAGAAATGGATTTGAAGATTTTTGCTACTTTTGGATTTTGAATTCTAATTCCTGAATGAAGGGAAACACCCAATATCTGGAAGGGCTGTGTTCTGTTGCGCTGGAGGTGGACCCTCGGCCTGGTGCAGGATGGTACGGCCCTCTGGTCGGACCCAGAGAGCGCCTGCCACCAGGAGGCAGAGCACACAAGGAGACAGAGGTTAACTGGAGCTTCACCAATAACAGTCCGGGGTTTCCGCAAGTTGAGCCCTTGGGTATCCGGACCGCCTGGACTTAGGTGGGCCTCAGGTGGTCTCCCGGAGAGGTAGCGGAGGGGTGTGCCCTGCCCACCATGAGCAAGGGTGCGTGGCTGATGCAGAGTGGATGGACTAGACCCGAACTGGACGGAGACTTCAGGGAGGTAACAGTTCAGGAAGGTTCTCCGGACGAGGCAGGCAGCACCTGCGGATCTAGTCAGGTAGATGAACATAAGAACATAAGAAATTGCCATACTGGGTCAGACCAAGGGTCCATCAAGCCCAGCATCCTGTTTCCAACAGAGGCCAAACCAGGGCACAAGAACCTGGCAATTACCCAAACACTAAGAAGATCCCATGCTGCTGATGCAATTAATAGCAGTGGCTATTCCCTAAGTAAACTTGATTAATAGCCATTAATGGACTTCTCCTCCAAGAACTTATCAGGGAAGCTAAAAAAGTAGCCCCCTCTCCATCCTCATTTGGTGACTCAATCACTCTAATGATGTGATTGTCCAGTAGGGATGTGAATCGTTTTTTGACGATTTAAAATATCGTCCGATATATTTTAAATCGTCAAAAATCGTTAGAGCCGCGATACAATAACAATTCCCCCGATTTATCGTCAAAAAATCGTAAATCGGGGGAAGGGGGAGGGGGAGGGCGGGAAAACCGGCACACTAAAACAACCCAAAAACCCACCCCGACCCTTTAAAATAAATCCCCCACCCTCCCGAACCCCCCCAAAATGCCTTAAATTACCTGGGGTCCAGAGGAAGGGGCCCGGTGTGATCTTTTACTCTCGGACCTCCGGTGCTTGTAGAAATGGCGCCGGCGCTACCTTTGTTTTTTCTGTACGGAAAAACGATTCGCGGCAGGAGATCGCTCCCGGACCCCCGCTGGACCCCCAGGGACTTTTGGCCAGCTTGGGGGGGCCTCCTGACCCCCACAAGACTTGCCAAAAGTCCAGCGGGGGTCCGGAACGACCTCCTGCAGTCGAATCGTGTTGTCTACGGCCGGCGCCATTTTGCGCAAAATGGCGGCGTAAAATGGCGCCAGCCGTAGACAACACGATTCGACTGCAGGAGGTCATTCCGGACCCCCGCTGGACTTTTGGCAAGTCTTGTGGGGGTCAGGAGGCCCCCCCAAGCTGGCCAAAAGTCCCTGGGGGTCCAGCGGGGGTCCGGGAGCGATCTCCTACGCTCCTGACCTCGGGGGACAAAAAACAAAATGGCGCCGGCGCTACCTTTGACCCGTCATATGACAAGGCAAAGGTAGCGCCGGCACCATTTCTACAAGCACCGGAGGTCCGAGAGTAAAAGATCACACCGGGACCCTTCCTCTGGACCCCAGGTAATTTAAGGCATTTTGGGGGGGTTCGGGAGGGTGGGGGATTTATTTTAAAGGGTCGGGGTGGGTTTTAGGGTTGTTTTAGTGTGCCGGTTTTTCCCGCCCTCCCCCCCACTGGACCCCAGGTAATTTAAGGCATTTGGGGGGGGGGTTCGGGAGGGTGGGGGATTTATTTTAAAGGGTCGGGTGGGTTTTAGGGATGTTTTAGTGTGCCAGTTTTCGATTTACACGATTTTCACGATATTTAAAAAACCCAAACAGCGACGATCCAATTCCCTCCCCCTCCCAGCCGAAATCGATCGTTAAGACGATCGATCACACGATTCACATCTCTATTGTCCAGTGGGCCTCTTAGATTGTGTATGATAGGAGAGGAAGTTGTAAATTTTGCCTTCCTTTTATTCCCCATTTAGAGGAAAAAAGAATAGGCAATCTAGCTCAGTCCGTCAGTCTCACCCGGACGAAGCTAGACAAAGCTGCGCGCCCCTTTGGCACATGCGGCTTAAGTGGCGTGCTGCACTGCCGTGTGTTTTAAGGCCACCAGTCGCCTCCCAGTGACATCACCCGCCGCACTTCCTGTTGGCAATCACCAGCTCCAGCTGGTTCAGGCGTCGAGGCAAGTCCCACTAGTTGACAACTTCTCCCTGCCGAAACCGGGAGGCAGGAAGACAGGGCGACCCAACTCCTCTCATCTCCAACTTCTTTTATAAGTATGACTCAAGTACCTAAAATCAACCACACCCAAAGTGGTTGGTGAAGAGACACTGTTCTTTGTGGGCTTGAAGAACCTCTGACTGTGAATATTGACTGTCCAAGTGCTGGAACTTGTTATTCCTAACTAGCACCTCCTTATTTAGCCCACATTTGAAGCACTGCCACATTATAGAGCCAAAGACAAGCCAGCATGTTTCTGAGAGGGTGCTCTAAATTGAGAACCCTTGGGATCTGGCACTCCTTTGTACTTCCAATTTGTCCCAATAACATCATATATGCTACGTGATAGAGGCATGTATATAGCCATAACAAGTGGCCTAAAGTCAGCAGGGACTTGCTTTTAAATCTGTACTTTCACACATGGCATGTACATAGTTATTGGTAGGATGGGCCAACCTACTTAGTAGAAAACATGGTGTCCTAGTAAAAATGTTTAGCATGAAAGAATAACAGAAACTGCTATACAAGAACTACATTGGCAGCTAGAGCTACAAACAGACCTGCAAAAGGCACTAGGAAAGCCAATACCAATTTGACACTGATCTGAAGGCTTCTGGTTGAGAGAGGCTATTAAGTTTGCAAGGCTTTCTGTTTGAGCAGCATATGCCATTGCTTCCTGAAAAGTTGATGCAAACACCTACACCTGAACTCATTAAATATAGTTGTGCACAACTCTTCATAAGAAGAAGCCCTGTGGTATTGCAGTTCTAATTGCATGTGTAGTCTCAATCAAGGGACAGAGACATACAGAGTTCATACTTTGTCTCATATATTTCAGCCTCTACAGTACACTGGCATGCCTACTAAAGCCTCTGCATTGAGCGACTGTAGAATGTTGCAAGAAATTGTGTACACTAAGCAGTTCTGATCCTTTAACAAATGATTCATTTCTTTAGGGTCCATGTGAAATATTTGCATATGCAGGCTGCTCAGGGCTGTTAAACAGGTTTTGATTTGTGTATACATCACTCAACAATAAAAGCATTTGTGTCAAACCAATTGCCTGTCAAAAACTAGCACCTGAAAAGCTAGATCACATGCCAAATAAATTAAACCCTGAAAAGCTTTACACCCATATTGCTCCAATAAGGGGAAGATAGTTTTACTCTGTAAACTTACTAGTCACTCAAGGATTTAGCTGAAAGGACTTTTACAGTTTCTTTACCAGCACATCTGTTATCCGATATTTATAAAAACCCATTCAATATACTTGTCTGGATAGGTTTTCAATATAACCAGCTAAGTGCCTTAACCATCTAGGACAGTGGTTCCCAACCCTGTCCTGAGGACCCCCCAGTCAGTCAGATTTTCAGGATATCCACAAGGAATATGCATGAGAGAAAATGTGCATGTTATGGAGGCAGTGTATACAAATTTTCTCTCTTGCATATTCATTGTGGATATCCTGAAAATCCGACTGGCTGGGGGGTCCCCAGGACAGGGTTGGGAACCACTGATCTAGGAGCTCTTTATCTGTATAAACTGTACTCACATTTTCAGTTTCTACCTTGCTAAAATATTTACGGCTATGTAGCAACTATTTTTCTGTCTATCATCTCATTAAAAGGGAGATAGCCATCCTTTTCCAAAAATTAGCTAACGTATACCTACTTGCTTCACAAAGGTTGGCAACTTGGTAGTAAGGGCTGGAAATGAGCTTAGGAAAATATTTTCCAAATTTACAGCCTGCTGATGATTAAAATCAACAGCTGTAACACACTAAGAACCACATGTGGAATAGTAGGGGGGAAAACCATAGTTATATTCAGTAGGGATGTGCATTCGTTTCATCCGTTTCCTATACAAGCATGTAATATGAAACGTATGAAACATATGAAACAAATGCACATCTAATTGACATGTAATGGGAAATGTATGAAACGAATTAAACAAATGCACATCCCTAATATTCAGAGCACCGTTCCTGTCTGTGTACCTTTTACATTGTCTTACACTAAAATTATGGAGTTCATATTTATCTAGAAATATTCCTCAATCAAGCTTTTAGATTATTGCCAGCAGCTGGTGTCTGATTTAGTATGTCTGGTACATCAGGTTCTGAGTTAGCATCAGAGTCAGGATGTTCTCCATTCTCTTTCTATGGTGCTGGGATCCCTCATTGGGTTGCAATATTGTGGAGAATACAGCAGGCCACAAAGATCTGGCACACCTTATAAGATTCCTCCCGTCTCATCTAGACATCTGAAGCATGTCTTCAAAATACCTTTCTTTTGCTGGAGTCTATGACTTTCTAATGGTAGTGAACAGTCACGTTTTTTTGTGGGTAGTCTCTATCACCTGTGCAGAAGAAAAAATAGAGAGGTAAACTCTAGAGAGCATCTAGTCTTAATGGATACAAGCATGATATGGTGTAAAGTATTAGTAACATGGCTGACAGGAGTGCCCCCAGTATCATGCAGGTATCTCTGTATTATGTGATGCACTGTTATATATAACAGGAAGCTCTTGCATAGATCAGAGGTGAGTATGTGCCTGACACAAACAGTGTTCAAGGTTACATCTTGGTTGTGCACAAAGGAAAAGAAGTTCCTGGGAATCAGTGATTGTTGCGTCCGTCGGTCTTCGATGGCTTCACCCCGCCTACCTCTCTCCACTTATGGCTCCTCCCGCTCACCTTGGACTGATGGCCACCTCGGCATCTGCTTGCCGTTCTCTCCAGCGTCCCTGGACCGGCTTTGGTGCTGCCTCCCACCATTCTCCTTCAAGGTACCTCTAGGGCGCGCACGCACACTGCTCTCATCTTTAACTTCATGTTGGCGTGAACCTCAAGGGCGTCCCCCTGTTCTGACGTCATGACTCCAGGGTATATCTGCCTACAGTATTTGCTAGCTCGTTGAGTTAGCAACAGGATTCTTACGGATGGGATTAACTCTCCGTTTCTAAGCTACTCTGCCACTCCAGCTCTATCTGGAACTCTTACTACCCTTCGGGGTCACTAACGGAGTACCCGCTCCTCGGGGGCCTCTCTGATTCTTTCAGGTGCTATCAGGAAACCGGTACTCATTTCTCGAGGGCTCATGTTCCCTGTGTCGCTGCCTGCAACTTCTACCCTTCTACTTGGAAGAATAACTTATTTATTTATTTATTTAGAACTTTTTTATACCTACATTCATGTGCAAAAGAACATATCAGATCGGTTTACAGCGAAACGAGAAACAGCATAAAACGAATGCATGACATCGAACAGGGGATACAAATAACTGGGATCCAAATGGGGTAAGAATAAATACTGATCTGCTCCCAAGAGTGAGAAACCGTTATAATACACCAAACAGACTTATATTCATGATATCTAACATGGGAACCAGGGCTAATTTCACCTTTGCTAGACAGTGGAGGCGGGAAGAAACACAACCTATGGGAGCTGGGTTAAAGTGGGCTGAAGGGAAGAAATACAATAAGATGAAATTCAGGGGGAAGGGAAGAGGAGTGGAGACAATAACCAAAGGTAGAGGCCAACTGAAAGTTACAATTTAAAACTTAAGAAAATGAGATTAAAATTGAGAATAAGATTAAGATAAAAACTTAACCTGACTGTGACACTATGTCTGGTTCCGAGAATTAACGTGACTGGAAGGAAGGATGGGTCATCTGAGTTTAACTTATAGTCAACATCAGTGAGTAAAGAAAACATCTCTCTCTACAGTACTGCTTCGCCGGAATCAGGAACTCGCTCCTCAAGGGCCTGCTCTCTGCTCCAGTGCCAGACCTCTCGTCTAGTGGAATCTCTGCTACTGCTAGTGAGTACAATGCCACTGAGTCTCCCTGCTCTAAGGGATCAGGTACTCGCTCCTCGAGGGCCTGCTCTCCCTGTCTCAGAGCTCTCCTATTTCTATTTCTATTTTCTCCTATTTCTATTTCTATTGCTATTCTTATGTGTGCTCATAACTCTCAGTCTCTTTCCACTACAGCACTGCTCTACAGAGGATCCGCTGTTCCAGCGTTTTGTGAGAGACGCGCCCAGCGGGGCTCTACAACCACTACTCACTACTGCCACCTCTGGTGGTTCCATAAACTGTTTAATAAAAGATTCAAATCTGTGTTTGTCTGACCGGAGTTTAGCCTGACACTGTGGTCCCTCATGGGACTGCCCCCTGTCGGCTTGGTCAGCTGCCACAGTGTCCAAGGATCCACCCATGGTTACTTCCCAGACAATTAAAAGCTAAGTCATATGATAACCTTGAAAGAAAGTTATTTTGGGAGCTCTGACTTGCCTAAGGAGCCAAGCCAAATCCTCTGCCAGTCCAGACTTTGCGAGAATAAAGTATCATGTCAGGATTCTGGATACTAGGCTAGGGTGTCTGTGATTATGCCCTTGAGATTACACGCCACCTGCATATTGACTGAGTGAAAACCTTTCCTGTTCCTATATGCTCTTTCATACTATATTGGAGCCTTAAAGGCACATGTGTGCAATCATTGATGGAAAATCCACTATGTCAAAGACACCTTGCATAGATTCTTCTCTCTTGTAAGTGGAAAGTATATATCATCATTGATTCTTTGTCTCAGAGCATTAATAAAGTGTTGTATACAATGAGAAGTGGCTGACTGAGTGATGCCAGTAGTGTCAGCTACAGTGGTTTAAAAACTGCTCATGGCTAAAATGACCAAGGCAGTGATGACTTATATGTGTACTGGCAAAGCATGACTTCTCTGTGTGGCATTCCCTAGATCCCCTTTAAGCAAACTACAAAGATCCAATATAGTTTGCTTATTAAAATAATACCTAGTGAACACTTGTTCATCTAAGATGTCAAAACAGTTTATTTGGGTCCTATTACCCTTTGTGGCTTATATCTTCTTCTTGTGTACTACCTCTGCTGCTGTCTCCTTCACTGTCATCAGCGCCATCACCACAAAATGGGAAGCATGTCACGAATTTATAAAACTACAACTAGATATTATAGCTGTTTAAAATGCTATCCAGATAAAGTTATTTGGGTACTTTAAAAAGCCAGCGGCTGGAGATGTATAAAAAGTTGTCCTAAGTTTAGCTAGACACACATCAGAGATAAGAACCTTTTAGAAGCTTAATGATGGAGGCTGAAACCTCGGCCTTTCATAGGGCTAGGCTGTGGTAGGTTGCCACAACCTTGGCCTACGTCCTATGCAAGGCCCAGGCTTTAAGGCCTGAATCCAGCACCTGAGCCTCAGCCTAGGCCAGGGCCTGAGCCTAGGTCTGATGCTGCGACCTGGTCTGCAGATTGGGTCCCTGTAGTGAATAGGAAAATTGGTGATTATTTTGTCATAGAATGTACAACATGCATTTATAAGTATAGAAGTTTTACTTAGAAGTCTGAGAATAAGCAATAAAAGCATACAAGATTAGAACTTTCATTAAAGAATATATACAAATATACTTCTCCTCACAGTTTCCAATGTTAATCTTATATATCTTTGGAAAAATGGAAACACAACATTGGAAAACCAGAACAATTTATCAGGCACATCATTAACCACAGTAATGTTCAAAAGCTTTTCCTCTGATCTGTTCTTTCTCTAATTTCAAACAGTTATCTTGAAGTAGGTCTTTTTATGTTTATTCTGCTGAACTTTGTCCTAGTTTCAGTTTTTCTCTGGTCTACTCCTATGTGTTCTTGAGGCCCCAACTGTCTGTCCTTAACACATCAGCAAACAATTAGATGTGGCCAAGTGGCTACTGTCCTGCTTTCCCTGATATCTACACAGTTAGCCTCCTGAGTAACTGCTCCTTAATATATCTGATCTAATGACTTGCTTCTTGTTATAAGCAGGCTAAGAAAAATGGCATATTTATTCTCAGAACTTATAGGCCTTATATCAAATAGTTTCACTAGTAATATTAGTGATTCTCTGCTCCACTAATTTCTATCATGATACAAAGTTCTTCACGTAAACTAAATAACTGCTTAAAATAATTTCCCACAGTGCCAATGCCAGGACTTGGGCCTAGGCATGAGCATGGGATTAGGACCAAATCCTGGGCTTTGGCCTAGGCATGGTCACAGACCCAAGCCCGATGCCATGACCCAGTCCAGAGGCTGGGTCCAGACTGCTGGGCCTCGGCTCATAGTCAGGCCCAGGCCTTGGTGCACAAGCATCAGAGCACTACTCTTCTGTCGTATTTTCTTTGGTTCTTGAAGCCAACTGATGCCATCCTCTGGGGTCACAGTGGAGTAAATTAACTCCGGCTCATTCATCTCAGCAGACAGCACCATTTTGATGTATGGCGCAATCACAGCAGAAGGTGTCATTTGGGTTTCAAGCAGCCAAAGAAAGAAGACAACCAAAGAAAAGCTCCTAGGCATGGGCTACAAAACCTGGGCCTGACCCTGGGCCAAGGCCCAGGCATTGGGACCTGGCCTCCTGGCTGAGGCCCCAGGGTTGTGCCTGAGACCAGGCAGACCTCAGCATTGGGACCCGGCCACTGGGTTGAGTTGCAGTGTTGAGCCTGGGCCTGGGGTGAGGACCTGGCATCAGGACCATGCCTTTGGGTTGGGTCATGGCATCGGGCCTGGGTCCGGGCCACAACTTAAGCCATGGCCCAGCAAAAGGGCTCTCTGAGTCGGGTTGCGGCATTGAGCATTCCAGGGACAAAGTTGGATGGAGTTGTGACTTAAGCTCATACGTTTTGATTTTATAAAGTATGTGCATGTTACCCCACACAAGTTACACCCTGCTTCGAGGAGGCGTAACTTTGTGCAAAGTGATTTGTGTGCATACTTAGTCAATTATTTGAGAATGTTCAGAGTGAATTTATAAATACAAGTTCAGTTTGAAAATACTCAGTAAAGTCTGCATGCACAATGTACCCTTTATGGGGACCTTAGAATATGGATTTGGAAAACATGCTGATTGAGAGATTCCCGTGTAAATTCAAAAATCAAATTCAAGACTCAAAATAGCTTAGGAATAATAAATAGCAAAATTATAAAGATCCTGCTATACAATGGTGTGAAAGAGTTAATTTTAAATTTATAAATTTATAGTGACCTCATATAGCATGCCCCAAAGGCTTTTAGCTTTCTTATGTCAAGCTGTGAAAAATGCTAGGTCTTTTTAATCATTGGTCACTATAAACGCGGTAAAGATTCTTCAATGTGAAGGTAGCAGGGAGACCTTTTCACCACGCTTCATCTTTAATGTTTTGGTCTCAATAATTCATTGACCACATCGCATAAACTAAATAAGTGCATTTGGATAGAACAGAATATTTCATTATTAAGCCCGGCCCGACCTGGTTGTGGACTATGTGTAGACTGCTAATTCCAGAAAACTGAACTGAGAAGTGGACTTCAACCTATTTTGCAGATAAGTGCATTTGATAGCTTCACATTGAAGAATCTTTACCGCGTTTATAGTGACCAATGATTAAAAAGGCCTAGCATTTTTCACAGCTTGACATAAGAAAGCTAAAAGCCTTCAGGGCATGCTATATGAGGTCACTATAAATTTATAAATTTAAAATTAACCCTTTCACCCCATTGTATAGCAGGATCTTTATAAGTTTGAGAGATTCCATCAGCATCACAGTGAAGGTATGCCTGTGACAAGGTCTATGTTAATGGTTAACTTCATAAGTTGAAGAATCGCAATGGGATTCATTACCTGAGAACTGCTGATGAAAATCGCTCTGCATGGGGCTGCAGAAAAGTATGTGGAAATTTTGTTCAGCTATTGTATGGAAATAACATAAGTGCAGAACAAGTCTACAGTGTAAATGATACAGGATTGCTCTGGAGATGCTTGCCATGCAACACCCTTGTCTACAGCAATGACAGATTGGCATGTAGGATGTAGAAATGCAAGGAGAGGCTGACTATCTTGACATGTTGCAGTGCAGTTAGCACACACAAGTGCAAAATACTAGTTACTGGTAAAAGTGCTTGTCCACAAGCTTTCAAGAATGTGAAAGTGTTCCCTGTTATTTACTGGTCCAACAAGTGGGTATATATCATACAAGAAATCACCAGTGACTGGTTTCCTAACCATTTTCTGCCTAAAGCCAGAGACCTTTCCAGACAAGTCAATCTACATGAAAATTGAAAACCTGTGTTGCTGCAGGACAGCTGTTAGGAGTGTACATAGAAAATACTTTCATATTGTTTTTAATTTCACTCGCTATATTTTTTTGGTTTGGTTTTTATTTCTGTAACAAATGTTCTTATCTATCTGCCAGAACATTGGTGGTGCACAACATTTTTGCCACATAGCTGATTCATCAAAAACTTATCTGGAACGGCAAATGCCAATACAGCAGAGAACTCATGAAGAAGCTTGTGAGTTCCGAAGTACCCAATGGATATGAAAACTTCAGAAGATATTTCACCATCCAGGATACTGTTTATTTAATGCATTGCCAGTGTCTGAGATGCTATGATGATGACTAACTCCAAAAAATGTACAGCACAATATGTGGCCTTCTATCATGTTCTTTAAGGAGGAAGAAGATGATATTGCTTTTTGAAGGGTTCAAATCTGCAGAGGGAAGAGCAGACATAAATCCAGACCTCAGTATTACAGAAATTTAGAGTTGGACTGATTGTGACAATAGTGTTCCAGTTTTTCAAAGTCTCACTGAATCAGAAAATCATGCAGATGTTTGGGCTACTGGAAAAGCTTATTAAAAAAATAAAAATAAAAAAAAAGCTTAGTTGTATGTGTGGCATGGGTTCCACTATATGGTACTATGTTACTTATTTCTAGAGTTTATGCAATAGATTGTTTTCATATTAAAATGTTTATCCCTATACTTACAACATAAACAAAGAGCCACACTGCGAACCTGTGTTCCTATAATATCTATCGGACCGCAAATGATAGAAAAGACCGGACGGCTTAGACTTCTACTAAGCACGTTGTCAGGCTTGCTGATGCGGTTCCGATATACACAGTAAAAATTTCTAGTTGGTGAAGAGCATTTTTTGGACTTATATTGGATGATACCTTTTGTTTTTGTTTGGCTTTATCCCTTTACTTAGCCATAGGAATGTTCTAGGCATCAGGAGTCTTTCTGAAGCTACAAATGGGAATGCTATTAGAGGGAGGACCCTGGGTAGCTCATCTAATAAGAGGTAGTAGTTTGACGTTTTTTCTAACAAAAGTTAAAAGTTTATTCTATGTTTAATACTGGGAAGGTTCCAGAGAAATGTATAAGATGGCCAGTGGAAATATATGTATTGTGAGTGCATGGCAAGCCTGAAATTGGACCAATCGAGGAAGCTGGATGCCTGGTATAAAAATAGTGTGTGGCCTCAAAAAGGGGCCAGTCACTGAGGAAGGAACTTGAGTGGTGTGAGTGTCTGGAGGAGGCAGGCCACAAGAGGAAGACAGGAGAACAACTGGTGCTTCACCCATGAGCACTGCAGGGAGTATGCAAGTGAGAAAAAAAGGGAACAAGTGGAGTGTGAAAGAACATCTGCTCTTTTGAATGTTGGAAAGTTCTGCAGAAGTCAAAGATTACTAGAAGAGTGAGAAGAGGTTTTGTGCTTGGAGATTTTTCTGAGGAACTGTTTTGGCGGGGTTGTCTGGTCCTAGGAGAGAGGCATCAGCTGGCTATTTCTTCACAGAGCTCGAGACTAGCCCTGGCTCCAAGGTACCGTGGGGTGCATTGTCTTCATAGCTGCTCCAGAAGTGAAGTGTCTAAAAACCTAACAGCTTCTAAAGAGTGAGTAGAAATTTGGGACTTCTGTATCAGAAGGAGATAATTATTCAGGGCTCACCTAGTGTTCTCAAATGTGAGATAAAGAGACTAAGAGGTAAAATGAGTGAGGAGTGTAAAGTGGATTTGAGTAGGTCCTCAGTGGGAAAAAAAGAGTTAAACACCAGAAGTTGTGTAAAGGTGAACTGGGCCTTGTCTGAGTTGGGAGTAACTTATACAAATTCTGACCACAGGGAAGGTGAACCAGGGTTTTTAAGACTCAGAGAGTAACTTACAGTCCAAAGGATACTTTTGAGAAAGAGTGAGAGTTGGGGACTGATTTTTGTGACCTGAACAAGATGGCAAGTGATGTGATTATAATAAGTTACTATGGTCTAACTAAAGAAATGTTTTGGCTACCAACTTTTCGTGTTCAAATAAATGTATTTATTTTTGGAGCACAAGAAACTTATGGACATTGGAATTTTTATGGAGGAATCTTCAGTCAGTTTGGACTAACAGGATGCTCTGTCCCCAGCCCATGCCCTGTAAGAGACTGTTCCTCACCCTGGGATTGCCAGCCAAATGCTACCCAGGGCTAGGAAGGTGGTCCCTTGGCACAGGGGCTGCATATGAAACAAATAATACTAATGGAGTTATTCTGGAAGGCATCAAGTGACTGTGTGCCATAGTTTACTATAGCACCAACCCCACCAGTCACTAGTAATCAGCCTGATGTTCTGGTTACCACCTTTGAAGATATATCTGCCACATACCCTGATTCAATAACTTCTACTCTAGATGATGCTTAAAACAGATAAACAGTGCTGCCCCTGATGGTAGTATGTGTCAGCAAATAATATTAAGATAAGTAGAACTGGTAAGATTACTCAGGCCTTGTTAATGAAGGAGAAGCAGCCAGACCAGTGAGGTTCCCCTGAACCTGCTGGCAAAGAGCAGTAGAAGAAACATGACTAGCTGTCAGGGCCCCAATGATTTATGGGGAGGAAGCAATTTGCACTGTGGAGCTCACATAAGTTCCAGGAGCTATTAGATAAGAATATGAGATATGCCATACTGGATCAGACTAAGGGTCCATCAAGTCCAATAGTGGCCAACCAAGTCATAGGTACCTGGCAAATACCCAAACATTAAATGAATAGATCCCACGCTACTAATCCTTATTGATTAATAGCAATGCATTGGTGTGGTGCAACTGGTAAAGTTCATTTTCCTGTTCACCAGAGATCAGCAAGACACTGCTGGTAAGAGGCATTGGGAAGAAAGAAGACAGAATAATGGGAAAGATGGGGCAGTGCGGGAAGAGACAGAAAGGGGAGTTAAAGGGATAGGTGATGGAATGGTGTGAAAGAAGGGCAACAGAGAGACAAAAGACAGAGAAGATAAAGAAGTAAAGGATACAAGGGAAACAAGGCATAAGAGAGAGAAGGGGCAATGGAGGTACAAAACATGGGAGGGGTGCAAGTTGCAGAGACCAGGAAAAATTGGGAAAGGAGAAGAATGCATAAGTAGGGAGTGAGACAAAAAAAGTGTTAGATGATAGAAGAAGGTGTTATGGTGGGATAAAAGATGGAAAAGGGGAGATGGAGGTAGAAGGAGAAAACCGAGTGAGATTGAAGGGGAGAGTCACAGGAGAGGTGGAGCGGAAGATTACAAATATTTCACTCACTGATTACTCATTGCATTACTGTTCATCTAGTGGTTTACTTTGTGCTCACTTGATATTTTAATTCTCAGTTGTATTAAGGCACCCTGGGCACGGAGCCATGTAAAAACAATTAATAAATTAAAAAAACATGACTCAGTACTATGAGTGCATTCTTTCTTTCCCTTTTTTATTTATTTTACTTACATAGCACCTCACCCAGGGCGCTTTGTAAAATAAAGCTCACAATGAGTCAGGATGAGCAAACATATTAGTCAGGAGTACAAAAAAATTCACTCTGCATTTGGTGATCAATTAGGACAACTGTTGGGAGAGTCATTAAAAAAAAAAAATAGATCTTTGCTCAGGAATTAAATGCAGGTAGAAAGAGAGAGTCTTGAACCTCAGGAGGAAGATTTGTTTGAAAAATGAGGGTCAAAAACTGAGAAAACAGATTGAGCGTGGGTTTAAATTTTTGGGAATTTTTATATCTCGGTCTTATGCTGATTTATGCAAATTAAACTATAGTGTGCTGCTTACGAAGATTTAGGAGGCTATTAATGATTGGATCTGTTGATTTTCTGGATGGGAAGATGGATTCTGTTAAAAATGAATATATTACCTAGATTATTATATCTATTTCAACATCTTCCATGTACAGTCACAACTGTGGTGTTTAACGAGCTTTATAAGATAATGGCTACATTTCTTTGAAATAATAAACAATCTAGGATTAAACTATGACAACATTAGATGCCTAAGTGCCAAGGCAGGTTGGGTTTTCCTAATTTGATGATAAACTACTTGACAGCTAGGTTAGTGTGTCTTAAAGCCTGGTTTAGTAATAAAGGAGCTGCTTGGCTGTCACTTGATAGTGAGGCTGGTGCAGTTGAATTATCAACTTTATTAATGTTGCCCATTAGTAATTGTTTGAACCTACTGGCTTGTAGGACAAGCCCAATTACTGCTTATACTGTGGGGATCTGAAAATAGCTGTGTTTGTTTTTGGGTCTTGGAACTGAGAGTTTTCCCCCCTTAGCACCTATTTATAAAAATCCAGGTATAGCTCCATAAACTTTTTCACCAATTTTTGATACTTGGAGAGATAAGGAACTTTTTGCCTCAAATTTCTCATCATCCCAAAGATGTGTTAAGTCATTTTCCATGCTTCAGGAGGAATATGAACTGGATGAACAATCTTGGGCGGCAAATAGAAGGCTGAGGGAGGTATTGGGTGCTTTTTTAAAATTTACATAGACCTCTCTGACTACTTAATGTTATGGTTTGTAGGCTTCGTGGGCCCTTGGCCCAAGGTAGGAGATGTTACCACCTATGGGGAGGAGCCCCACAGGTCCACACTGCCAGGAGATGAGGTCTGGTACAGCAGGAGCTCTAGGAGAGAATCTGTGGGGTGTCCCGGGGTGAGAGACACAGCAATGAGCATTCCACAGTAAGCAGGTAGGCTGGAGAACAGTACCTGGGCGGAGACCTCCAAGAGGGTGGTGCTAGGCAGGCCCGAGGAGCTGGAAACACGAGGCAAGGAGCGCAGGAGGTATACTGCAGAGGCAACCCCGGGAGGCGGAGCTGCATGGCGAAGGAGGTACTAATACAATGACGTAGACTACCTCGCAGAGCGGGGAAGCCCAAGTTGGGTCTCCAAGTAATGCCGTAGATAACCCCGAGAAGTGGGGGAGTGCCAGCTATCACCGGCATTGAACGTAGGCACTGCCCTGAGGAGCGGGGAAGCAGAGGAATAGGTCTCCCAAGTGGTGAGGTCATCTCAGAGACAACCCTGAGGAGCGGGGAGCTGGCAGGTAGAGTTCCTGGAAGGCACAGGGCTAGCGCGAGGAGTGGGAAAGCCAGGAGATCGAGACTCTGGAGAGAGCGCACACAGACCCCCGAGGGTCCAGAGTCCAAGAAGGGTCCGAGACAGCCACCACAGGTCCGAGGAGACAGGAGCTAGTAGAATAGCGATGGAATTCATTGCCAAGTTGGCTAGCTGGGAGTGAAGGTGGAGCTTAAGAACCCAGATACCATGACATCATCAATGAGAGACACCTCCGAGGTTCCCAGCGTAGCAGCTTCAAAAGAGGGCCTGGTGGCTCGTGCGCACCTAGGAAGGCCTGGAATCGGCATGGGTGGCAGCGGCATCCTGACCGCCACAAGGAACCATGGGGTATGCGGCGGCAGAGGCTAGCCCCCACTGCAAGCAGACCCGGAGAGGAAAGCAGAATGGTGCAGGACATGAGTAGACGCGGTCAGCCGTCTGCAACCGTCGGTCATAACACTTAATGGTATGGAGGGATTCCTCAGTAATATAGATGTTATAAAAAAGGGTATTTCCTTTATCCATTGGGGTATCCTTCAACATAGAAACATAGAAATGATGGCAGAAAAGGACCAAAATCCATCCAGTTTGCCCAGCAAGCCTTATGGTTGTATCTAGTGCTCTATACAAGTCACTAGACACAATACCCACCAAACATCTTCTCGCAATACCTAACCTGATTGCTAAACCCTTAACAAATATCATCAACCTGTCCATTAACTCAGGAAAGGTACCTGTCCCCCTTAAATAGGCAATCGTCAAACCTACTCTAAAAAAACCTAAACTAGACCCCTCTGATCTAGCCAATTACCGCCCCATCTCCAATCTGCCTTTCATATCCAAACTCCTTGAAAAAACCGTTAACAAACAACTCACTGAATATCTCGATGAAAACCACATTCTTGCACCTTCTCAGTATGGTTTTCGGAAATCCCACAGCACCGAGACTCTTTTACTCTCTCTTTCAGATCATATTCTCAAAGGCTTCGAGAAAGGGCAATCTTATATCCTTGCCTTTCTTGATATCTCCTCTGCATTTGATACCATCAGCCACTCCATTCTCCTACAGCGATTATCTGAAATTGGCATCACAGGTGTTGCCCTTAATTGGTTCAACTCCTACCTCAGTAATAGAGAGTTCAAAATTCAGCTAGGAAACCATGTCTCCAAGGCCATACCCCTCAAGCAAGGTGTCCCACAAGGTTCATCCCTCTCCTCAACCCTTTTCAACATCTACCTCTTACCCCTCTGTTACCTCCTTTCTAGCCTCAACCTCCCTCATTATATATACGCTGACGATGTTCAGTTGCTCATCCCCATTACCGACTCTCTTTCAAAAACCATGGATATTTGGAAAGATACCCTCCAATCCATAAACAACCTCCTTTCTTCCATCCACCTAGCCCTTAACACCACTAAAACCGAAATTATGCTTATCTCACCTCAAAACCAACTGAACCCCTCCCCACTTTCACACATCCCATTTGCTCAACAAGTCCGAGATCTGGGTATTATTCTCGATGGTCACTTCTCACTGAAGAAATTCATCAGTAATATAATAAAGGATGGATTCTTTAAACTTCACACCCTTAAGAAACTTAAACCTCTACTTCATCCCCCTGACTTCCGTACGGTTCTACAAACTATTATCTTTGCCAAAACAGACTATTGTAATTCCCTTCTCCTCGGACTCCCCAACAATGCCATCCACCCCCTTCAAATACTACAAAATACAACAGCACGGATTTTGACCAACACACACAGACACGATCACATCACACCGGTACTAAAAGATCTACATTGGCTTCCCATAGCCTCCCGTATACAATATAAGGCTCTCTCACTCGTTCATAAGGCCTTGTACAACCCCGAAATGAATTGGTTCAATGACTCCCTCCGATTTCACCAAGCCAATAAACCCACTAGACACATTCATCTCGCCACCATGCCCACCACTTCACCTAAACTCTACAAATTAACCTCCACGAGAACACGTGCATTATCAATCGCAGGGCCCATTCTCTGGAATACAATGCCAGTTGAACTTCGCCAAGAAGAATGCCCAAAAACTTTCAAGCGCAAGCTTAAGACCTGGCTCTTCACCAAAGCATACACTTAAATTCTCATTTCTCTCATCTATGCCCTCCCATCTCTGTCCCCCTTGACCCAGATTTTCACTAAATGCGGATGAGTCCCCCTCGAACTGGTTTCTCCCTAAGCATACATCATTCCTCCTCTCACTCCCTTCTGTGTTACCCTACCCCCTCCCTACCCCTTCTTCTCCCCCCCTCTCCTCACCCCTTCCCTTCACATTTGTTATTTCATGTTATTCCCTATAATTGTACATTTTGTATATACCTGCAATCTTTGCCTACACTAATTTATTAATCTAATTTCATTCTTCTGTCACTTTTCCTCCTTTTTTCTCTTTTTACCCTCTTGTATTCATGTTATTTTAATTTTAGATTAATGCTTTATTTCCACTACCTTTCCTTACTCTCTAATTATTATGTTTCAATATGTTCTAATTGTATTATGTTAAACTTGTTCGATGTAAAGCGCCGCCACAGGCACTAGTTTCTTGTTTCGCTGTGAACCGATGTGATATCATTGATGAATGTCGGTATATAAAACTGTTAAATAAATAAATAAAATAAATAAATCTCTATAATTATCAGTTTCCCAGACTATCAAAGTCAGGGCCCTTGTTGGTTGCTGTTTGAGTCCTATTCTCCGTTACCTCTTACCATTGAAGCAGAGAGCAATTTTGGAGTTGCATCAAAAGTATCAGGCTTATTGGTTAAGGGTAGTAACCACCGCATCAGCAAGTTACCCCCATGCTTATTTGCTTTCCCAGACTGTACAATTCAATGTCCTTCTTGGTTGCTGTCTGAATCTAATTTCCCTTTCCCCCTGCCATTGAAGCAGAGAGTAATGATTGAGTTGCATCAACAGTATGAAGGCTCATTGGTTAAGGCTAGTAATTTCACACCTTGTCTGGGGCTACTTGGGAGATGAGAGGAATCATTGATTCAATCCAGATATAAATTAATAAGGGTCGGATTTTAAGAGCCCTGCTCGCCTAAATCCGCCCAAATCCGGGCGGATTTAGGCGAGCAGGGCCCTGCGAGCCGGTGAGCCTATTTTACATAGGCTCACCGGCGCGCGCAGACCCCGGGACTCGCGTAAGTCCCGGGGTTCTCCGAGGGGGGCGTGTCGGGGGGGGCGGGCCCGAACCGCGCAGCGTTTAGGGGGTGTGCCGGGAGCATTTCGGGGGCGGACCCGAAGGCGTGGTTACAGCCCGGGGCGGCCCGGGGGCGTGGCCGCGCCCTCCGGACCCGCCCCAGGACGCGTCCCGGCGCGCAGGAGGCCCGCTGACGCGCGGGGATTTACGCCTCCCTCTGGGAGGCGTAAATCCCCCGACAAAGGTAAGGGGGGGCTTAGACAGGGCCGGGTGGGTGGGTTAGGTAGGGGAAGGGAGGGGAAGGTGAGGGGAGGGCAAAAGGAAGTTCCCTCCGAGGCCGCTCCGATTTCGGAGCGGCCTCGGAGGGAACGGGGGTAGGCTGCGCGGCTCGGCGCGCGCCGGCTATACAAAATCGATAGCCTTGCGCGCGCCGATCCAGGTTTTTAGCAGATATGCGCGGCTCCGCGCGTATCCACTAAAATCCAGCGAACTTTTGTTTGCGCCTGGAGCGCAAACAAAAGTAGGCCTATTCGCGGAGTCTGAAAATCCGCCCCTAATTGTACAACTCTGGTCCAGTGTTGGGACAAGTTCTGTTCAATATCTTCAGAGTGGACAAGCTGGAAGGAGTAGAGAGAATGAGACATGATTTAAGGATGCTTGAACAGTGGACAAAGATATGGCAACTGGGATTCAATGCCAAGAAGTGCAGAGTCATGCATCTGGGGTGTGGTGATCCAAAATACTCCAGTATTGCTCTCTGCTTTAATGGTAGGGGGCAAAGAAAAAAGGGAATCAGATTCAGACAACAACCAACTAGTACACTAGATTTTAAGATCTGGGAAAATAAATAAGAATGGAGGTAACTTGCTGATGCAGCTTTTACTCCCCTTAACCAATAAGCCTGATATTTTTGATGTTACCATAAGCTTGCTGAGCAGATTGGATGGACTATTTGGTCCTCTTCTGCCATCATTTTTATGTTTCTATATATCTATGTATGTTTCTTGCAGCAAGGTTTATTATTGCTACCTTTTGGAAATTCTCTCTGCTTTGACTACTGGAAAAAAAAACAGTTTCATATTGTTTCTGATCTTGAACAACTCTGTTAAGCCCTGAAAGGTGAGATGTTTAAGTTTGATAACATCTGGGATTGTTATAGACTGGATGATAATTATGATTCTTTGTGCACATATTTCCTGATTAGTTGCCTGTCTAGTTAGGATACCTGTATTTAATCCTGTCTTATAATGGATTTTGTGGACCAGTCTATGTAGTTTAAAGTTACATTTTTGTACTTACTCTGTTGTTGTAATTGTCTTTGTGGATGCTTTTTATCATGTGCTACATTGTCTTTTCTTTTGTGTTATATAAATTAATATTTAAAAAAATAGAGGAAGCATAGAACTGTGAAAAGTCTCCCTAGTGTGAGGATAGAGAATGTGAGAAGACTTGTCTAGTGAGGATGGAGAAAGATTGAGTAAAAGGAAGGCTGGTAGTATTCTGGGAAACCTGGGCAGAGAGATAAAAATAGAGCCATGCAAAGTATGTATTTGAATTTATATTCTAAAAGCTTGAATTAGCAATGATATTGGAAAGGCCGGCAATGCAGAGAGATGAAAAAAGGGAAGGCAAAAGAGAAAAAGGATATCTGAAAGCGCAGATAAGTAGAATTTTGGAGATGTTGAAAGAGACATAATGAAGAAACAGGGAGTCTGGCCAGTAGAGGCAAGAGAACAAAGGATTTTGAAGGATGATTTGTGTAGCACTGATTGAAAAGAGGTGTTGGGGTGCCAGTAAACAATGAATACCAACAGCCAGTAAGAGAAAAATCTTTAGTCTTTTATTATAAGATATCTTATAGAAGGAGCAGTATTTTCAAAACAATGAAGAGTAAATTCCAGCTCAGCTCTTCTGAGCTGTTACACTTAGTTAAATACGTCACTGCCTATAAATTACACACTAATGAGTTTGTTTGTTTGTTTGCATAACAGTTTCCTAATTGGTTGGCATTATAATTTTATTTCATATATGCTAATAAGACTGGATTATTGTAAATCATATGATTTCTTGCAAATTGAGCCCAGCAGGCAGAAACAAAACTCAGGGCTGATCCTTAACATACTTTTTGATCTTTAACATACTTTTCAGCAGCCTTGTATTATGGAGTCTCAATTTAGTGGATCCTTGGGCCGACCTGCAGGAGACTGGGAAAGATGTTCAATGTCTCTAATATGTGGCAGGCCAGGAGGCAGATGTTCAGGCAGGACGTAGAGGTGATCTTTACCCTGAAAGCTGGTGCTGCCCCGGGAGGAGCCTGTAGGAGCCCAACCGCTGGGACTTAGGCGACTTCACCCTTGGAAGCCGAAGCCCCCTGGGAGAAGCCCATAGGGGCCCGGCCGCTGGGACTTAGGTGGGTAGGCGATCAGGACTGGGAACTGGAACCAGACTAGAACAGTAGACAGGAACTGTAGCAAGACTCAGATACTGGAACCAGGCAGGAACTGTAGCAAGACTCAGGTACTGGAACCAGACAGGAACTGTAGCAGGACTCGGGTACTGGAACCAGGCAGGAACTGTAGCAGGCAAGCAGGAACCAAGCAGGTACTGTAGCAGGCAAGCAGGAACGGAGCGAGAGCCAAGGCGACTCACTCCGGGGCACGAAGCAACAGGGAACCAGGCGGTAAACCCGTTGCAAGGCAAAGGCTGAATATCCACGGCCGGCTTATCAAGGCCGCAGCGTCTGACGTTAGGAACTGGGCGGAGTCACCACTGGTGGGAAACGGCCTAGAAAAGCACCCAAGTGGCGCGCTCGCACGCGCTCCTAGAAGCAGGGCGTCCATGAAAGGCCTCCTGGCAGCACGGCCCCCGCGGGGACACCACTGAACAAACCACAAACCAGGTCTCCAGAAGCGGGAACAGGTCCAGGAGCATGGAGGTAAGGTTCTGGTCGCAGCGGTCGCGGCCAGAACCATAACACCTTGGATAGTTTTACAAGTTTGATCAGTGCAATCTCTATTCCTATGAAACTGATCAGTGCGATCTCATTGCTGTAATTATCTTTCTTTCTTCACTGCCTCCAAACTTGTCTGATTTTATAGCAAAATCTTCTCAAAGCACTCTTACAAAGGAGGTGGATTTTTCAGATGCTATAAAAAAGAAAGCCCAGAAAGGTACAGTATATAAACTTGTGTTTGAGAATTACCATAAGATCATTTGCAGAATTAGAAAAGTTAAATGGAGTAGAATCCATAGAAAGAAATTCATGGGAAGAATTTGGCACGTGGTTGGCAGCTGGAAAGAGGAGCAGTTCTGTTTTAATGTAAGATGGGAAGAATACTTTAAAAAAAAATGCTACAGTAGTGTGGCAAGAGGAGACAATGGATTTTAGAGTCATCTGAAAACACAGAAACATGATGGCAGAAAAAGACCATACAGCCTGTCTAGTCTGCCCATCCACACCAGCTATTCAATTCTAAAATCCATACTTCTCCTGACAGAGATCCCCTATGCTTGAATTCAGATACTGACTTTGTCTCCATCACCTCCATTGGAAGGCTGTTCCATGCATCTATCACCCTCTCTGTAAAGAAATACAGTACTTTCTAAGATTACTCCTGAGTTTATTCCCTTTCACCCTTATCTAAATACCCCTTGTTCCAGAGCTCCTTTCTATTGAAAGAGGCCCATTTCCTATGCATTAATACATTGGATGTATTTAAATGTCTCTATCATATCTCCCATATCCTACCTATCCTCTAGGACAGTGCTTCTCAACCAGTGTGTCGCTAAACACCGGCAGATGTGTCGCGTCTCCCCGTGTCCCAATGCCCTTTTGTACTTTCCTTCTCCCTTTTTCCAGCCCCCACGGGCCAATTGGAAGCCTCCTTTCTTCCTACCCCCACTGCCCAATGGGAAGCCTCCTTCATTCTGCCTTCCCCCGCGCAGGCCAATCGGAAGCCTCCTCCCTTCTACCTGCCAGTGGGAGTAGGAAGAAGGGAGGAAGCCTTTGATTGGTTGGTGAGGCAGGCATCACGTAGCCTGGGGGTGGGGTGTGAGGAATAGCAGTGTTGAACTCCGATGAAGCAAGGCCACCATGAGAGCCCATTCCCGTGGCAGCGAAGAGGAAAACCCAACCGTGATGAAGCAAGGCCACCATGGGATCGTGGCGGCAAAGAGGAAACCCAACCCCGACCAAGCAAGGCTGCCACACCCCGTGGCGGCGAAGAGGAAACCCGACTGAGGCTACTAAGGGAGCCCATCCCCATGGCAGAGAAGAGGAAACCCGACCCCGACTGAGGCCACCACGGGAGCCCATTCCCATGGCAGTGAAAAGGAAGGCCCGCCGGAGTAAAGCCACGGCTGAACTGGAGCCCATCCCTGCAGTGAAGGAAGATGTTTTTGGTGAGAGCTTGTGTGTATGGGTGTGAATGGGTGCCTGGGTGAGAGCTAGTGTGAATGGGTGCTTGGGTGAGAGCTTGTATGTGTGGGTGTGAATGGAAGCCTGAGTGTTACGACTATGGCTGCTGGCAGCCTTCTTAACACCAGAGGTCCCTCACGAGCACGCTCTCTTGGCTGGCCCAGTCTGGCCTACTTATCTGCTCCATGAACTGGACTTCCTATATAACCTCACCTAGCCAATGCCTTAGTGCTTCGGCATCAAGTTCTTTTGGGCTCCCTGCGCTAGCCTCCCATTTCCCTCTGTGTGCCTTCGGGCCTTCTGTTCTGCCTTCGGGCTCTGTGTCCTGGCTCCTTGCCTTGCTGCCTTCGGGTTCTGTGTCCTGGCTCCTTGCCTTGCTGCCTTCGGGTTCTGTGTCCTGGCTCCTCACCTTGCTGCCTTCGGGCTTCCTGTCCTGGTTCCCTGTCTTGCTGCCTTCAGGCTCCCTGTCCTGCCTCTTTGCCTTGCTGCCTTCGGGCGTTTGTGTTTTCTGTTCGGTGTAAGTCTTGTCTTGGTTTTGTCTAGTCCAGTCTGTCCTGCTGTCTTGGTTACCTCAGTCCAGTTCACACATACCTACAGTCAGTCTCACACTTACCTGCACGCCATCCTGAGTCCACCCTTACTGCACTCAGTTCCACTGTTCAGACCATGCTTACTGGCACTCACATCCACACATACCTCCATGCTGTTCCAGTGTTTCCCAAAGCTCACCCTTACCCCCACGCACCTTGTTCCAGAGACTCATTCCAGCCAGCATCCGGTACCTGAGACTAGAGATGTGCTTCGTTTATCACGAATTAAGCAATTTCAACGAAATCCATCCATTGCTCCTACCATGTGACAGGGGCTGACCAATGGCAGAGGTAGCCCCTATGACATAGTAGGTCAAAGGCTATCAGTGCCATTTTGATGCGAGGAGGCCGGAAAGCCCGACGGCATGGAGGGAGAAATCGCTTGCGGGACCCCGCTGGACCACCAGGGATGTTAGTAAGTCTTGGGGAGGGATCGGGATGGTGGTGGTGGTGGTGGTGGTGGTGGTGGGGGGGGGGTTGTATTACAGACTCCACACAGCCAGCACTAGAGATTCCTCTCCAGCCATTGTCAGAGACTATACTGTGACTCCTGTTCTCTCTATTCTAAGTCACTCCTTCAGGTGGTGTTTACCACACCTGGCGATCACCCAATCATAACAGCATGCCGAAGCCATCCACCTCCAGAGAGAGAGACAGGACTTTGTACCCATCCGGTGAGCCAACTTTTGTTTCTCACCGGATGTCTCAGTCTCAACGGTTTTATATCTGTGCTTGTTGCCAAACCCTGAATTATCCAAGTTATCAAAACTGTCTAGCCTGTCAGCTCTCAGATCAGGAACACTGGGCATGCAGTAACTGTCAAAGGAAGAATGTTTCAGTTTACCAAAAATGTTTAAATTGCAACACTCCTAGACCAGGATCGTGGAAATGTCCCTGTATACCTAGCCTATTACCCCCAGGCAAACCTTGTCCCCTTTGCACAGCTACCAGACCAGCTGTTTCACAAAAAACAACAGCCTGTTCAATTAGCCTTCCCCAATGATCCATTTTTATAGTCCTCTTCAGTAGTTTTTCCAGTCTGTTCTGGAAGATGCTGTGCCCTTCCTTCTGCAAGTGATCCCATCTCTGCTCAGCAGTCTTTGAAATATCATCCCATGGTCCAGAAAGTCAAAACGCTTTCATTGACACCATCTGAGAGAGCTAGAGATAATCTGGAAGCTACACCTGCATTATTGTATAACTCACCAGGAACTGTGAATCAGACACATACAATTCTTAGTTCAGTTCATAACACTGAGAGAGCTGGAGATAATCTGCAAACTGTACCAGAATCACTGTATAAAACAAAGATATGTCAGTCAATCACAGAAATCTCTCAGTTCAGTTTTAAGAAGTAACCAGGAAACCGTACCAGCATCACTATATTGCTCACCAGCATCTGTGAATGAGACACAGAAACCTCTGATTTCAGTTCATAACACTGAAAGAGCTAGAAATAACCTGCAAACTATGCCACTATCACTACATAATGCATCAGTATCTGTGAATCAGACAACAAAATCCCTCAGTTCAAGACAATCAAGATTAGTGGGGGCTATGATGATCAACCTCAATAATGTTGTTCATGTACACTATTATAAATTGAAAAAGGTGGAAAAATAAAACAGCCACATTAGCAGTCAGGATTTAACCTTTTCTTTGTAAAAGTTGTAGATACAAATTAAACCAACATTTATATTAACAAGCTTAACAGCTAATTTGTATTTATCACATTTGTGTCCTTAAATACTAAATTTCTGGTACCCTCCTGTGTTTACTTTATCTCCTGATTAGATGTTGATTGTGGCTTTCCGCACCTTCTTTCAGCACCAGCTAAGTTAATTTATATTTTCTTACATACCCTTTCAGTTTGCATGGTTTTTTGTAATTTTCTATAGATATACAACAGCCACTGATGGGACGTATGTGAGGGTAAGCTGGCACTACATACTGCCCAGTGCTGGTGACACTGGACAGTGAATTCTCCTCCATGACCGTCCCAGCAATGATCCTTGAAGTGCATCTAGTGCAAGAGGCAACAAAATAAAATACTGTTTCAGCTGTTCTGTGAAAGACTTATGCACATCTCTCTCCAGATTCATTTGTCTGAAACCTCCAAGTATTAAAATGGAATAATGGAATAAACAGAAGCAAAACCTGGCATTATGTGATAGAGCACCCTGTCCCTGCCATCATGTGGTAACATTCCATTCATATAGGAATTGAGAGGTTCATTATACTACTGTCTTAGGCCTGGATTTATCAAAATGCGGTAAGTACCGCATGCGATAGCAAAAGGGGTGTGTTTTATGCTAATATAGCATTTATTGCAATTTGCAATTTGTGCTAATTACCTGTGCGAAGAGCTAAGTTAGTGCAAATTGCAATACCATTTTCAGATTCTGCAATAAGTGCCAGACCTGTTGTATTTCCTGCATTCAACCACTGGGGGACCATTGTTAATGGTCCCAGACACACGGGGGGGAGGGGAAGAGAGAGAAAGAGAAAGAGAGAGAGAGAGAGAGAGAGAGAGAGAGAGAGAGAGAGAGAGAGACTGGCCATAATATCATGGCCCATAGGTAGGTATTTGTATCCCTATAGTAAGCCCACCTAGTAACTCGAGGTGGGGTTTAGGTAAGAGTGTAGGGGGTTGGGGGCCACTTTGACCCCCTACACTCTTACCTAAACCCCACATCGAGTTACTAGGTGGGCTTACTATAGGGATACAAATACCTACCTATGGGCCATGATATTATGGCCAGGCTCTCTCTCTCTCCCCCGAAATAGGCCTTACAGGAGACATCACAAATGGCGAGGAAACCTGATCGCAGCTATCACATAGCCTAACGCAATCCAAAGAGGTGTTGTTAAAATCGGCATTATGGCTGTGTGATAGCTCTTCGCAGACAGGCTAACCCAGCCCACTCTCCTCCTATTTTCTCAATTTGCATCACACCATACGATATGATGCTATCGCATACGTTAAACATGTTCATGCATGCGTTAAGAGCCTATCGCATGCGTTAACGGGGTTTTTCGCATGCGATAAGCCCTTAACGCATGCGAAAACACCTTATCGCATTTTGATAAATGACCCCCTCAGTTTGGTTTACTGTTTGATTATATGATTTTATTATGTATGTTCTTTTGTAATCTGTTGAGATTTGTGGAACAGTGGAATATAAAATAAACAAATAAAATCTATGTAGTCATTCATTCATCTACAGAATGTGAGCTTTTCTGCCTGGGCTTTTATCAACTAGTGCGCTAGGTAATCAAAATAAACACTTAGGGCCGGATTTTAAATGCCCTGCACGCGTAAATCCGGCCGGATTTACGCGCGCAGGGCCTCGCATGCCGGCCCGCCTATTTTGCATAGGCCGCCGGCGCGCACACAGCCCCGGGACGCGCGTAAGTCCCGGGGCTTCATAAAAGGGGCGGGGAGGGGGCATGCCCGGGGTCAGGGAGCGGTTCAGGGTGGGACCGGGGGCATGGTGCTGGCCCGGGGGTGTGGTCAAGGCCTCCGGACCAGCCCCCGGGTCGGGTGATGGCGCGCCAGCAGCCCGCTGGTGCATGCAGATTTACGACTGCTTTCAGCAGGTGTAAATCTGCCAACAAAAGGTAGGGGGGGTTTAGATAGGGCCGGGGGGGTGGGTTAGGTAGGGGAAGGGAGGGGGGGTGGAAAGAAAGTTCCCTCCGAGGCTGCTCCGATTTTGGAGCGACCTCGGAGGGAACAGGCAGTGCGTGCCGGGCTCGGTGCGCGCAGGTTGCACAAATGTGCACCCCCTTGCGCGCGCCAACCCTGGATTTTATAAGATACGCGCGGCTATGCACGTATCTTATAAAATCCAGCGTACCTTTGTTCGCGCCTGGTACGCGAACAAAAGTACGCGCTCGCGCAAATTTATAAAATCTGCCTCTTAATATCAGTAACTTAAGAATGATCTTTATTTAGATAAAGTATGGAATATTTCAGGAGAGTGCAAGTCAATTCAGAATCAGTCTCTCAGAACATTGTTGACACACAAAATTAACAGATTAACACTTCCAATTTACATACCAATCAGCTAGTTTGTTTATTTGCATAACATTGTCCTAATTGGTTGGCATTATAATTTTTTCTTATATATGTTAATGAGCTGAAATTCTTGAAAGTCATGGGATTTCTTGTAAATTGAACCCAGAAGGCAGGAACAAAACTAAAGCTTAATTTTGACATCTTTTTTACTTCTGGCCTACATTCTAGCAATTCAGTATATTTTGGTATTTTAGTAACCTTGATAGTTTTACAAATCTGATTAGTGTTATTTCACAGTGCAGTAATAATAGATTCATAGGAAAACTTTTTCAAAGCACCCTAACATTTTCCCCTTTTTGTCATATTTAGTATGACAACATAATAACTTTGATTCAAATGAGAGAGATAAGTCAATCTACTGAGACTAAGTTCTAAATCTTGGATCATAGGTAATATTGACATTAAGAATCATTTAAACATTTGACTTGAAAGTGCTCCCCCCTAGAAAGGAGAGGCAGGAAATGGTCAATTGTATTTTGTCTATAGTAACTGTATAATCAACAATTAATAAAGTTAAAATTAGTTAGATTAATGTAAATGTTGTGGGGAGTAGATAGACTTCCAAAACTTAACTGTTTTCTGAAGGTCACTACTGGTCAGAGCAAATGCAAGGCACTAATATAATATTCTTAGTAGATCTAGTTCATGAATTCCTCTTACAATCCTACTTGTGGGATAGGCCCACAAGCAGTCCCTTACCTCCTCGTTTCCATCTCTCTGCTCGTTGCAGCCTGGAGACCACCCCCCGTCTGTCATTGCGGCCTGGAGGCCGCCGCTGCTCTCTGCCATTTGCTGCCCGGAACTGCATTGACCAGCATGCACCGAGTGCCGCCTCTGCCTGCTTCTCACGGCCTGGAGGCCACCGCCGAAGTCTCCACTCTTCACGGCTCAAACCGCTGCCATCCATGCCTTCTATGCGGCCTGGGAGCTGCCACCGTTCAGGCCTTCAACGCAGCCTGGGAGCCGCTATCATCCTCTTCATGCAGCCTGGAGGCTGCCGCCAAACACCGCGTGTCTTCGCAGTTAGGCTGCTGCCAGCTTTCCTCTTCAGTGGCCTGGAGGCTGCCCTGAAGCTCTTTTTCACATAGCCAGGAGGCCACCGTCATCTGGGTCCTCTTCCACAGCCAGGAGGGCTGCTCCGGAGCTCCTCTTCATGCGGCAGGATGCCACCATTTTCCTTTGCGGCAGGGAGCTGCCGTCATCAGGGACTGCTACTTCCTGTGCAGCAGGATGCCACTCTCCAAGGTCCTGCCCTCTTTCTTAGGCATGCGGCCACACTTCCTCTCTTCTCTTAAAGGGCCAGTGGTGGGCAATCCTTCTGAGCTTCTCCTGCTGACATTCCAAGGCATTTCCTCTTCAGCTCTATAAAGATGGCCTTCCTTCACTTAGTCTTTGCCTTTGCAAGGAGTTGGTCATGGAGTTGGACCTCTCCTGGATCTTCAATTCCAGCATTTCAGGAGTCCTCCATGATCCTTCTTCACTTCTTCAAGGCGCTCTGTTCCTCATTGGTATTCCTTGTCTTTATCTGTGGTTCTTGAACCTTCGTCTTGATCTTCATTCCATGTCCTGGTCTCTTGACGGATCCCATCCTCTTGTCTTCAGATGTCCTGATGTCTTCCTGTCTCCAGATGTCCTGATGTCTCCATGACTTCAGATGTCCTGTTGTTTTCGTGTCTCCTGATGTCCAGACGTCTCCCTATCTCCTGATGTCCAGACGTTTTCCTATCTCCGGATGTCCTGACATCTCCCTATCTCCGGATGTCCTGACGTCCCCTTGTCTTCGTATGTCCAGGCATCTCTGTCCTCTGATGTCTTCATCCATTATGTTCCAGATGTCCTTAAGATCCTCCTCTCTAGAGGTCCCTGATGTTCAGATGCCATAGATGTCCTGATGCCTAGATGTCCTGATGTCCCGAGATACCAGTGTCCTTTTGTATCCGATGTCCTATGTTCCAACCCTGATGTTCCGAGTTCCAAGTCCTGACCCTGATATTCCAAGCCTCGCTCCTGATGTCCTTTGTCCAGTTCTGATCCTGAAGTACCCTTAGTTCCTAGCTCTGGGTTCAGCTTCGCTTTCTTCCCGGACCTCGTCTCCAGCTGACCTTCCCTGGGAGTAAATCCATTTGTATCCGGTGTCCATTTCCGGTGGCTGGAGCCCTCTTCCAGTTGGATCATTCCTCGAGCATTCCCTGGATGACTGCTCCTGTCCTCAATCCAGATCCTGAGCCTTTGTCATCATCTGAGTATCCTCAGTTCTTATCCTTGTCTGAGTCTTCCCCAGATCCAAGTCCTCATTGGAGTATCTGGAATCCTCTCCTGACTTTCTAGAATTTATCTCTGATCTTCATCCATGTCTGAGCATCTTGCATCTGAGTTCCAAGCCACATCATGACCTTGTCTCATCTAAGTTCCAAGTGTCTTTGTCTTGTCTGAACTCCCAAATACCAAGCTTCCTCGTCTCGTCTGAGCCCCTAAGTGCCAAGCGTCCTTGTCTTGTCTGAGTCCCAAGCTCCACATGTCTTCATCTCATCTGAGCCTCCGAGCTTCCTCGTCTTGTCCAATTCATCAGCATAGTCCGAGGCCGAGGTTCCATATTGTTACGAGTTCCAGTACCATTGCTTATCCTTGACCTCTGTCTGTCCTGCTGCATCTGCCGCTTCCCAGTGGCAGGTCCAAAAGGGCTATCGAGTGGCCGGAGGGCTACACCAGAGACCAGCATTGCGTTGTTGGGTCTCTACCAGTGCGTGCAGGTTCAGCAGAGGTTAGGCTCAGGGGCCAGCCTGCTCCTCCCATGCTTGGACACGTCTTGCCTGCTGCGGTGCTTCCACAGAGCTCCTCTCTGCAGTTGCGTTGTGGTCCAAGGGCACACAGCTCCCTGGAACCGGGAGTGCTCCCTCAACAACTCCAAGGTTAGGAAATAAGTAATGCATACGTTTTTATCAACTGGATGGATCTGATGGAGTTAGTTGTCTTCTTTTCACTTGATGAGGACAGATAGCTGGGTAATAACTGGAAGTGGATGTAATCATAGAAGAGTCAACATAATCAAATAATACTAACCATACCCTCTTTTTCAATAGTCAATCTAAGACACATATCACTTTAAGAAAATTTAAATGACCATCATACTGGGCTTCATCGTTAACATACCACTTTAGGACTCAACTTCTTTATAATCATCAGTCATTCTTTAACTGTGTAACCAATCCCAATGAACTCTCTTGTATCTAACAACTTGTAATTTTAAAATAAAAAAAATTGTCCTTATTTTTTACAATTTTTTTTTAAATGCTGTGATTAACAACACATGATCCAAAACACTTATCTGAAAATGCATTAGTCATTTCAATGTTGAAGCCGCCGTTGAAATTCAATCATCTCCATAACAGAGGTGCATTTCGATTAGATTTTCCTACATTGCCAAAGCCCACATTTTGACAAAAATTTCTTCTTAGCCTACGCCCGACATGGTACCATGTTTTGGAACAATGTCCTTTATCAAGGGCTGAAATGTTTGCATCGCGCGACGTGTCGCGTCGAAGAAGGAGCGCGACAAAGGAGCTCCTTTGTGCACCCCTTCGTGCACGATGAGTGTAGATGAGCTGCAATTTATGATGTTTCTCAGGCTGTTATTCATTCTATCCCTGTTATTTATGGAAGAGGGATTTACGGAAATCTTGTCAACTCTATTCGTACTAAATCTTCCTGCTTAGTGAGTATTCCAACCACTTTATCAGCTTCTGCTTTGAAGTCTGTAAATTTGAAAATCTTGTTGATACATGCCCAGTCTGTCAGAAAGAAATTTCAAATTGTATATGACTTAATAGTCTTTGAAAAACCTGATATTTTTTGCATTGTGGAGAGTTGGCTTCAAGGCTCTGATAATGTTATTCTTAACCAGCTATGTGCTACTGGTTATTCATGTGTTTCTCAACCACGCGTTAAGGGACAGGGAGAGGGGTTGCTCATTATTTTCAAAGAATTGTTGAACTTGAAATTTCAAAATCTTAGTGGGGCATGTTATAAAATACAGGGTTGGTGCACGCAAGGCTGCGCAAAATCGGCAGCTTGCATGCACCGAGCCGCGCAGCCATCCTCCATTCCCTCTGAGGAACAGAGCGGCCTTGTAGGGAACTTTCCTTCCAGCCCCCCCACCTTCCCCTATCTAACCCATCCCCCAGCCCTAACTAATTCCCTCCCTATCTTTATTTTACGCCTGCCCGAGGCTGGCATAACTTGCGTGCGCCAGCCAGCTGCCGGTGCACCATGTTCCGGTCCAGGGGCTGGTCAGGAGGCTGCGGCCATTGCTCTGGAATGCTTTTGGGCCAGAATTATGCCTGCAGCCCCGCCCCGGAACACCCCCGATGATGCGCCGGCCGCGACACGCCCCCTGACATGCCTCCCCAGGAAAGCCCCGGGACTTATGCACATCCCGGGGCTTGTGCACGCCACCGAGCCTATGCAAGATAGGCTCGGCGCGTGCAGGGGGTAGAAGGAGCAGCTTTTCGGGGGTTACGCACGTATCTTATGTGCGTAACCTTTTGAAAATCTGCCACTTACTGTACAATCATGATTTCCTTACTGTTGTTCAGTCAATAATATTTCCTCACATAGACTACAGACCTTGAAGTTGCAAGCACCAATTGTGTCACATTGTATACAGTTCAATCATTCTTTTCAGGATCTCAGATGGCGGGTGATCAATCAAGTTAAGCCCAGTCCTTGGGGGGGGGGGGGGGGGGCGGGAATCCTACAACATCTCTCAATTTAAGAGAACAGCAATGGACACATCGCCTTAATAGCACACAACCACAGGGGTTAAATGTGTCAGTGGAATTGTATTCTCTTATTTAACAGTATTTAATATAGAGACATTGTTGATGAATTTTGATAGACCCTAAGGGGCGGATTTTAAAAGGCGCGCGAATTGCCTACTTTTGTTTGTGCTCCAGGCGCAAACAAAAGTACGCTGGATTTTAGTAGATACGCGCGGAGCCGCGCGTATCCACTAAAATCCTGGATCGGCGCGCGCAAGGCTATGGATTTTGTATAGCCGGCGCGCCGAGCCGCGCAGCCTACCCCCGTTCCCTCCAAGGCCGCTCCGAAATCGGAGCGGCCTCGGAGGGAACTTTCCTTTGCCCTCCCCTCACCTTCCCCTCCCTTCCCCTACCTAACCCACCCGCCCGGCCCTGTCTAAACCCCCCCTTACCTTTGTCGGGGGATTTACGCCTCCCGGAGGGAGGTGTAAATCCCCGCGCGCCAGCGGGCCTCCTGCGCGCCGGGCCGCGACCTGGGGGCGGGTACGGAGGGCGCGGCCACGCCCCCGGGCCGTAGCCACGCCCCCGTACCCGCCCCCAAAGCGCTGCCGACACGCCCCCGAAACGCCGCGACGACCGGGCCCGCCCCCCGACATGCCCCCGACACGCCCCCCTCGGAGAACCCCGGGACTTACGCGAGTCCCGGGGCTCTGCGCGCGCCGGGAGGCCTATGTAAAATAGGCTTCCCGGTGCGCAGGGCCCTGCTCGTGTAAATCCGCCCGGTTTTGTGCGGATTTACGCGAGCAGGGCTCTGAAAATCCGCCCCTAAGTGATGTGGACAGTTAAATATTTTTCATCACCAGTGAGGTGTCAATCACCTGCGCCCATGTGACCACAGATGATTGACAGTTTTGCTCTTTAAATATCAGTCAGCGGCCAGTTTCTGGTTTGAATGTTGGAAAAGAACGCCATTTGAAAGACTATTGGAGTATAGATCTTACACTAAGTACCTGTTTCTTTATAAACACATTTGAGTACAAAACTTACTATGTCAAGTGGATGCCCAATAAAAGAGAATCTCTGTATCTTCAGATTTTTGTTTTCATATTTCTATACTCACAGATGCATCATTCAGCCCTTGATAAAGGATGTTGTTCCGAAACATGGTCCCGTGTCGGCATAGGCAACACGCAGATCGCAGGAAGAGAGGAGACCTGTTGCCAAGACATCGAATGAAGGCAGGGACTATCCTTATAGTCCCTGGAAGATGATGTCATCAATGGAACCCACGTGGCTTTTCCTGCTGTGGGCCCTTTAAATCCAGCATGAAAATGCGTGTTTGCCCAGGGGGTCGTAAGCGAAGCTGAGCATTGGTGGCGTTCCAGCCACAAGAAAGCAGGGATGGCATCGGCTGATGACTCAGAGCCATGGAGGACTGTGATGGCATCGGCAGCAGGGAGCTCAGGCCTGCTTCTGCAGTGGTGGTGCATTGAAGGGTGAGAGAGGCCGGTCACGGGGCCGGTCATGGGTCTCCACGTCCGGCAAGCATAACATGTAGCAATAATTATAACACATTTTGATAAATAACCTTGTTAGTCAGCTGGCAATATGAATATTTGGGCATTTATTTGACTAAATTCTAGTCTGATAAATTAGGAACATTCCAGGGGCAAAACTGAAAGGAGCTAACCAGCTAATTCCAGTATTCAGAGTTAGCCAGTTAACTTAGCCAGGTAAGTCTGGTGGGCCAGTAAACCTGTCCTAAAGCTATTTATTTATTTATTTATTTAATTGTTTATTTTAAGTTATCTGATTAAAGAGACAGTTACCTTTAATAGTGTGGCTGCATTATTGCAGCTAAGGCCTAGAATAATCAAAATGCTATAAATGGGGGGTGGGGGGGGGGGGGAGCAAGAATGCTGCCTGCATACAGATTTAGGACGCTGACCTCTCTTCATGCTTCTTTTTTGTTTCTTGACTATGGCTCCTAAGCAAAAAGGATAGGTGAGGACGTTCCCTGCTGAGTCTACTCACCTTCCTGGTCAGCAAACTATCACCTCTTTTATATCTGGCATGCCTGGTTGTTCTGAGGAGTTGCTACTGAGGCAGGGGAGAAGCTTTCCCTCAGCTCTTGGGAGCAGGATCTACCACGGGTTCAGCAGTCTAGCATCTCAGACGAAGTGGCGCCAATGCTGGATGATGATGAGCTTCTAGTACCTGCACAGGAGGGGGTCGAGGAGTTTGCTGTGCCATGCCTTATCAATGTGGCAGGCTTGGGTCTACTCGGTTTGCCAGTGAATATCAGTGGAGAAGCAGCTTTGATCTCTCCATTTTCTCTGCCTGGTGTTTCATCTATATCAACCGCCTCTGGCTCTTCAGCTGACTTTGTGCTGGGTGAGTTGATAACCATGTTTTAAAAACCTGCAGCAGTTACATTGGACGCTGTTTGGGAACTAATGGAGCACTTTGCTAAAATTCTAATGGGTAGCCGACACTCAGCTTTGCCTTCGACCTCCTAGGCACGCCTGTGCATTTCCGTGCTGGATTTAAAGGGCCCATGTTGGGAAAAGCCCTGCGGGTCCCATTGATGACATCATCTTCCAGGGACTATATAAGGCTAGTCCTTGCCTTCATTCAATGCCTTGGCAACAGGTCTCCTCGCTTCCTGCGTGTTGTCTCTGAGTTCCTTTCCTTTTTGTTGCTTCTGTTTATCTTTGGCTTTGACTTCGGACCGGACTCGACCATGAGCTACATTGCCTGGCTCTCTTCTGCACTTCCATCTTTGCAGAGGCCCCACATTTGTCCAGCCAGCCCCGGTACTCAAGGGCTCAACCTGAAGGGAATGCGGGCTGGTAGTGGTGAAGCTCCAGCAGGGTCTCTGCTTGTCATAAGCCTCACCTACCAATGGAGGGGACCTGTGAGGCTCTTCCCCACAGGTGGCATCAACTCCCCTCAGTCCAAGGATCCACCAGCTCAACACAATGTGCAGCGCAAATGTAAATTTTACAAATTTATTCAAAGGGGTGGGATTAATGAAAAAGAGGGTCATTACCACACATGTTTAATGCCAGAAATAACTACACCTTTGTTCCTGGCATTAAGCTGTGCGATATATATCACAAATTCTGTTGAGAGAGAGAGAGAACCTCTGGAGTATCACACATAGTAGTCAACTATTTATACCGCTATAGGAGGGCTAGCTAGTAACTTGAAGTAAGGATTTGGTGGTGGCCTATGGTTTTGAGGTCAGTTTTACATGCAGAGTGAGACATATGAACAGCACAGTAGACCTTGGCGAAGATTTGAAATGATTTGGAGTGAAGATGAGATTTCTACAATGTTCTCTTGCCCTAGCTTGATGGACTCTCTACCAGGGTGCTATCAAGCTAGGGTGAGAGAACATTGAAGTAATCTGATCTTAGTCTGACTTTCCTCACTTCAAATCACATCAAATCTTCACCGAGGTCTACTGTGCTGTTTGTATGTCTCACTTTACATGTAAAACTGGCCCCAAAACCCTAGACTACCACCAAAACCTCATCTCAAATTACTAGCTGGCCCTCCTATAGTGGTATAATAGTTGACTACTATGAAAGCCTTATAAAGAGTCTCTCTCTCTCCCTCTTTCCCCCCAAACATGAGAAATGACTGTCTGGGGTCTTCACAACTTATAAAGTACAAATATTGCAGGGTGCAATAACTTTAATACATGGCATGATAAAGTACCTATAGGTAGTGCATGCTGTGGTAACTCTAAAATTATCATAGCCACACCCCTTTTCCTTATCACGGGCATATCCATGCAATAATTATCACATTTTGAAGAATCTAGGACTAAATGCTTCAGAATATGAACCTCCTTATTCTAATATATTCACGGATATTAAAATGTATTCTACAAATAATAAAGTGCTGTGTGAATGAGAATGAAAGATAAAACCTTAGTCATTGTGGTTAGTTTCTTCATATCCTACAAATTATTTCTTGACCTGTATTTCTACATATGTGAGTAGAATAACATAACCTACAATATTGTATATTTAGTTGACTTCCTGCATGTTAAATTATGAGATTTTGAAACACTCATTAGTGGTTGCTTATCTATTTCAGAAAATACCATAATATTTAAATTACACCCTAAAATAATGGAGGGGACCTGTGAGGCTCTTCCCCACATGTGGCATCAACTCCACCTGTGGGGAAGAGCCTCACAGGTGGAGCCACTATGATATTGTAAGACAAAGAAGATAAATAAAGTGATGCCAAGTTAGAAAGTCAGATTGTAGACATTGGAAGAGTAAGGCATATGCAGTAAAATAGATTCCATAACCGCAGAAGATTACCACAGGTAGTTAGACAACAGTGCTTGTAAATTAAAAGCATGTTCAATCTATCTGCTCTCAGAATCCCCTGTTCAAACTAGGAGTATCTCTAGATCTTGAAACTTGACTCTTCCTGATCACAGCTGTGTTGATTTTACTGTAATAAATACATTTCCTGGACTCTATTTGTCTTGACTAGACTGTAAGCTCCACAGAGCAGGGAGTATCTTTTATGTGTACTTGTTCAGAGCTGCACATATCTAATAGTACTATAGAAATAAGTAGTAGTAATAGTATATCTGAGATTGAGTGCCATATTTCCTCAAAGAAAATATGAAATAACCATTTGGGGCACATAGATTGCAAAAATAAAGGTTTTCTTAAAGTGTTCCAGTTACTATAAGAAATGTGCCTCTGTATTCTGAATTTACTTATTGTGATGAAATAGTAGCAATATATGAATTAACATTGCTAGTCCTCACTTCCTAAAAGGAAAAGAGGAGTAAAACTTGTCCGACTTGGTTCTTTTTTTCACTTAGAGACCAGTGTACTAACCCGCAATATTTTCCGCTGGTTAGCAGTCATTTTATGAAAGTTTGTTACAGATGCAAATGAGCTCAGGTTTGTGTGAAATGTTCTGTGCTTGCCAGGCAATGGCAATGCACGAAACATTTCTCCTGCTGGTGGCCCCTTTGGAGGATGCTATGTTTTAAAGCGTCTGCATGACGTGTCATCTCTCTCTGTCTCCATAGCAACTACTCTCTGAAGGTGCTGGTGGCTCCACCACCCCCACACCGGAGCCCCTCATGGACCATAAAAAGTGAAGGCCAGAAAGGGAGGAAGGAGCTGCAGCGATCAAGTTCTTCTAATAAGAAAAATATTTTGTCATCTTTGGGAGCTTTAGGGGGGAATGGAGCATCAAATCATCAGCAGGCCTATATTTACAACACTTGGGTGGGGGTGGGCCACTAGGCCCACTTGAATCTTGCTTGCTTTTTTTTTTTTTAATTTATTTCAGTTTGGTTGGTTAAAGTTAAAGTTATCTGGCTACAAGAAGCCGGATAAATGAACCCTGCTCTCACCACATCTAAAGTCAGCTGAATAACTTATTCCGCTAACTTCAAAACTCCCCTTACTTATTTGGCTAAATTTTAGCTGAATAAGTGCCAGAGATATTGAAAACTTTGCATTTAGCTGGATAACTTGCACGTTATCTGGTTAAATGCCTTTGAATATTTGCTTCTACATAAGTACAGCCCTATGTTCTCATATCATAGAAATCTCATTATAGAGACATTATAACTTGCAAAATTGCCATAACTTTCAAACTGAGTTTAAACATGATTGCAAATTGTGACACAACTGTAATATAGTTTTTACTGTTTTACTGTAATCTGTCTTGACATTATCTTAGGAAAAAGTGGAATATCAGTGTTTGTGAATAAATGACTCTGGAATTTGTTGCCAGAGGATGTGATTAGTGCAGTTAGTGTAGCTGGGTTTAAAAAAGGATTGGATAAGTTCTTGGAGGAGAAGTCCATTACCTGCTATTAATCAAGTTTACTTAGAAAATAGGTACTGCTATTACTAGCAATGGTAACATGGAATAGACTTAGTTTTTGGGTACTTGCCAGGTTCTTATGGCCTGGATTGGCCACTGTTGGAAACAGGATGCTGAGCTTGATGGACCCTTGGTCTGACCCAGTATGGCATGTTCTTATGTTTTCTTCCTGTTTATAATTAATGGGATATTTTTGTATTGCTACGGCAGGCACAAGACTGCATCTAGAATGCGTTAAAGTTGGGGACAGATTTAGGATTTTTGCAGCTTCTAAGCACTGTTGGTGCTGTTGGATCCCCCCAACCCTGTCAGATCAGACAATACAGAACAGAATGTCTCGGGCACAGACCCACAGTTTCGTGCAGCGGGATATTGGTAGATTCTGTGACAAAAATGAAACAATTCTGAAGCACATTGCCAAACATTTTTATCTTTCATTTTGCGTTATATAAATAAAGTACTTTTCCAACCCTTTGCAATTTTTTCTTTTTAAGGGTGAGGAAAATGGATTTCAAATATCAGAATAGGGGTGAGATCTAGGAGCTCTCAGGTACGGGGAAAGGGAAAGGAGAGGAGAGGAGAAGGATCAGGGATGGGGAGAGGAAGGGAAGAGGGCCAAGAATGGAGTGAAGAGAAGATGAGATGACTGGAATCTGGGGAGGAGCATGATAAGGAAAGAGGACTGGGGATGGGGAGGATGGAAGATGGGGAAGATCACGAATCTGGGATGGGGAAGAAGACGGAGATGGAGGGAGTTCTGGGATTAAAGAAGGGGAGGAAAGAGTATGAGGGATTTGGGGTGGTTTCCAGGATCCGGGAAGAAGGAAGAGGTCCGAAGGAAGGGAGGTTCCAGGATCTGGGCGATAGAATACAAGATCAAGGGTAAAGGCAAGGTTCCCTCTACTGTGCTCTGATCCTGTTCCCCCATGCATTCCCTGTCTAACCTCTCACATAATCTAGCATGCATAAACATAAACACACACACATCCCTTCTCTTTCACACATACAAACCCTCTGCCCCTGTCCCCCCCCCCCCCGCTCTCTCATACAGAGAGCCATGCCCCACTAGCCAATCCCCTCTAATCTCTCTCCTCACTGATTCCCATTCAGTCTCTCCAAACCTCCACCAAATGATCTCTCTTTGCTCTGTCTGCTGCAGGCACATCCACTCCCCTTCAGTCCCTGAATAGCAGAAGAGGAGGGGCTGTTCCTTGCTCTGCTCTGTCTGTTCCAGGCTCAACCCCTTCTCTCCAGCTCCCTGCAAGCTGTCTGGGAAGGGATTGGTTGGATCAGGAAGTAGGGGGCTGTTCTTTGCTTATCGAGATTCAGCACAGCTGGAAGGCAGCAAAGCTTCCGCCAGCCCCCTGCACCTAGATTTTTGTCATTTTAGGTACAGGCCGAATTGCCTATTGATAAATCTAGACCTGTATGAAGTTCAGCCACAACTCACAATGACATTTTTTAAATTTTATGCAACAACAACACATAAGATATTATATTACAGTATTTGCCTGACAATATTTAATTCATATAACATTGTGATGGAGTCTACACTCTACACAAGAGGAGATCAAAAGATACAGATAGCTGAGCAATTAGAGGGAATTCCCAGGGGAGAAAGCGATGCATTAGAGAGCAAGTTCATTTTAAGGAAGAGAAGGGCCCTGGGAGAAGGGCCCAGAGAAAAGGAATGGCCCAGACTCCAAACCACATCCCAAGGCTTTTAGAGGGAAGAAAGGAATGGTTAAGTGAAGTAGCCAGAGGACATTTGGATTTTGTTTCTGACTGAAAGTTAATAATGCTCTTTTCTGAGATTGGTCTAATAATACTTGGTGTATAAGGACACAGAGACTGTGAGTGTTACATTTTCCCAAGCAGGAGGAGGGAGATGAGGACAGATCCAGGTCGGGCCCTTCTACACTTAGAAATATGAAATCCTCTGGCAGTATTAATTGGACTCTTTATTATATTTTCTAGTCAGTGACTTCCAGAAAACGTTTACCCTCAGAAATCAATGACAGTTTAGGTCTGTGCTCCTTGTAGGTTTTTTTTTCAGCATAGGGAAATGTATACTGCACATTCCACTAGTGACTTAGTCCTGCAGTGCTGAAGACAAAAATGGTATCTGAATTCAAGAAAGCATGGGATAAACCCAGGGATATCGGAAGGATAACGGGAATTGTAAAATGAAATTAGTTGGATGGATGGGCAGACTTAGATAGGCCATATGCTTTTTTTCTGCTATCACGTTTCTATGTTTCTGAAACAGAAGTCTATGACTAGCACAATCAATCTTTAGGATTTTCTTGAAACCTTGCAGTATTTGAGTTTTATCAGCACAATTTAAAACCCTCATTTCTACTGGTCTGGGTTTTTTACTGTCCATTTCACTGCTACAAGGTGGTGCAATATTTCAAAGATTGTTAACTGTTGCTTTTTAGCTTAACAGATGTTTTATTAGTCAACTCCCACACATTAGAGCAAAATCCTTGCAAGCAATGATTTCAGTCAGGCTAATAACCCTTACATTAGTTTCTGTTTTTTGGCATCTTCAGTTCCTTCCCCTGGCAACATGGTTTGTTTCTCTGGCTTTGTAACTCAATATTTTAATTCACATCCATTGTGTCCCACGCAGAGATTATGTCCTCTGTTTCCTCTGCCTTTGCTATATGCTCATGCCGCGACCGGGCCTGCTCACCTGGCATTACCGTCCACCAGTGCAGGCTTACCCGCTGCCGCTAACCCCCGGCATCCCTGTCGCTCACTGCGGCCTCCCTCGGCGTCTCCATCCCTACAGGCCTCACAGCGGAGCTCCCATCGGGGCTCCGCATCATCAGCCTTTCATATATAAGGCAGGGCTCAAACCCCTGATCCATGCCTTCGTGTTCCAAGTGTCTCCTGTTCCAGCATCTCCCGCTTCCATGTCCTTCTCAGGTAGTACCTATCCGGACTGACTTCTTGGTACTGACCTCTACCTGCCTGACCATTTTTCTGTCTGCCGCCTGGAACTGACCTCTGCCTGCCTGACCATTCTTCTGCCTGCTGCCTGGAACTGACCTCTGCCTGCCTGGCCATTCTTCTGTCTGCCGCCTGGAACTGACCACTGCCTGCCTGACCACTCTTCTGCCTGCTGTCTGGAACTGACCCTCGCTTGCCACGACTACACACAGACTGACTCTGGTATTGACCCCCACTTTGGCTGACCTCTCTTGGACTGATATTCTGGCATTGTCCCTTGTGCTTCACTCGGACATTCTCTTCCTGCCCCCAGTGACCTTCGGGCCTACACACTTGTATAATAACCACGGCATCCACATGGCTGGACCTGCAGGCGCTGCCTGCCTCATCCAGAGGACCTCTCTGAACTGTTGCCTTCCCGAGGTCTCCGGAGCTTCAGGTTCTGGTCTAGTCCACTCGCTCTGCATCAGCCGCGCACCTTTGCTAGGGGTGGGCACACCTCTCCGATACCTCTCCAAGAGACCACCGGAGACCCATCTAAGTCCAGGTGGTCTGGGTACCCAAGGGCTCAACCTGCGGAAACCCCGGACTGTTATTGGTGAAGCTCCAGCTAGCCTCTGTCTCCTTGTGTGCGCCGCCTCCTGGTGGCAGGCGCTCTCTGGGTCGGACCAGAGGGCCGTACCAATCCTGCACCAGGCCAAGGGTTCACCTCCAGTGCAACAATTTGATTTGATTTTTTCATAATAAGATAGTAAAATGATGGCAGATAAAAAACAAGTAGCCCATTGGTCTGCCTAGTAGAAAAATTTCCTTTCTGGTTCTCTACCACTTTGCGTAGATAAACATGTACATTTTCACACTTAAGCAAACACTAACTTGCCCCATTTTTTTTTTTTTTTTTTACCATCTGCTGAATAGTGAGGACACTCATGTGCCCTTAGAGCTGACACCTATTTATTTTATTTATTTAAAAGTTCTTATTTTCCACATCTTCCACAATGTTCAGTGCAGAGTACAAGTTAAACATACATAGTAATTCAATCAGACAGTACTTATAACATTAGTAAGAACAAAAACATCTATGTCCTCCCATGTCTCACCACCAAGTTTTGTAATAATCCACAGCTAACAAAACTAGAGAAGCTGATCTCTGAAACACCCAGTCATTTTGTGCTCATGGATATAAAGATTATAATCAAGGCCCCAATGTAGGTTATCTGAGCATTTTTGGAAGCTTGATGCAACCATACTGACATTGTTAGTGTTGTGTACCCTACTACTGACAAAAGCTGACAACCTCTTGTAATAATACTGGTGAATATTTGACTGTGAAAAAGGGATGTAAATGTGTTTAAAAATCAACAATTTAAACTGTAGAAAAAAGAACATAAGAAGTTGCCATACTGGATCAGAACAGGGGTCCATCAAGCCCATTATCCGGTTTCCAACAGTGGCCAATCCAGGACACAAGTACCTGGCAAGTACCCAAAACAATAATTATCTGAATGATATACACCTGGAAGAGTACAGCTGTGAGGCAGGGGGAGGGAACACATCCTGCAATGTGCCATGTGTTCTCTACCCTCTACCCACTGCAGATGTTCTCAGATGTCCCCCGCTCCTGCACTGATGTGCCCACATACACCCTGCACCAACCAATAGTGGCTCTGCCTTTGGATACCCCAGAAAAACAAAACAAAACAGAAGTCAGCTATAGGCCAACTTCAGTGGTTCCCTGGATCCTGGCAGAAATATAAATGTTTGACTTAAGGTTTAACTTATCATTTAATTGATTAAATGGTTAATATTTAACATGTTCAGCTCAAACAATACTAGCAGTAATCCAAATTTCAACCCTTCAGACACATTTTCTGAAAAGGCTTGATCAGGTTCGATGAGAAACTCATGAGCAAGTCACAGGCATCTATAGCTGTATACTGAATACTGCTTGCATGAGCTGACTGGTAGCCTTATAATTTTGAAAGCACAGAAAAGGACACAAGGTTTCAGCTTATGACTCCTGACCCATATGTACCCCGATGGTAAACATAATTACAATCTTCAGATGCTGACTCCTGAAAGACGGATGAACTGCATCTTCCTCCTAGGGACATATAGCAAGCTTAGATTATGCTGAAAAGCTGGAATCTTCTATAACTCTAACTCAAGTTACATCACTGAGTTAAGGGGTTCACACTCAGTGCTGAAGTAACTCTTGGCCTTCCTCTATCTGCATTACATGCATGCCCTCAACTTGGAGAAAGAATAAAACAAGTTTACTTACCTACCTGTAAACAGGGTTCTCTTTAGACAGCATAACATGTGAATAAGTCATCCAATAGCACCAGCAGAGACTCAGCTCTCAGAACTCAGTAAAGACTTTATTGAGCATGCTCCCACATGCATTTATTGCCTTGTGAGCCCCTCAGTCTCTTCCAGAGCTTCAATTTTAGTGAGGTAGTTAACTCTCTAAGGAGGCAGACGGGTATTAAATATTGTTAGTCATGTTGCTGTCTATGGAGAACTCTATATGTAAGCAAACTTGCTTTCTATGTCAACAAACAGGCATGAATTAACCATTATGTGTGGGGAGGTCCAAGTTCAGGATTGCATAGTGGACTAGCCACTTAAGTCAACTGGTCCCAGGGTAGAGTGGACTACTGGGAAACCAAACTGTGCAAAACTGCCTGTCTGAAGTTATTGTCTCCTCAGGACATGCTGCCCAGACAGTAGTGGGACTTGAAGGTGTGAACAGATGATGCAAATGCCCTCAATAAAAGTAACCCTGAAATGAGCCACTGAAGTCTTCATGGTTCTCAATGACTCATCATGACAGAGTTTGTAATCTGCAAGTCAGCCAGCGCATAACAGTGTGTAACACAGTCCAGTAGCCAACTGGTCAGAGTTTGTTTGGCAATTCCCTTCCTAATCTATAGGGATCAAAGGACACAAAGGGATGGATTTTCAAAGGGTTACGCACGTATATTATGCGCGTAACCCCGAAAACCCGCTCCTGCTCGCTCTTAGCCTATTTTGCATAGGCTTGGAGACATGCACCAGCCCCAGGACATGCGTATGTCCCGGGCCTTTATTTATTTTTATTTTTTATTTAAATTCTTTTAATATACCGATGCTGAAGACAAATGCCTTATCGTACCGGTTTACAGCAAAACCAGGGGTAACCAATTAAATAGAACGTTACAATGAACAGGGTGCAGAATTCTGGACAATTAAGAGAAAAGAATTAGCTTAACATGGTGCTACTAAAGCGTAAAGTAAATAACAAGTAATGTATAATGGTAACTAAGCCTATAATCTAATTCGAACAGAACAGTTCTTCAGGTAAGGGGAAGAAGGCCTTGAAAAAGGAGGTGGGGCGGGGTGGGGCTGGAGCCTCCAGGCACAGTGGCCATTTTCCACAGTGACCGGGATCGCGGGCCGGCCGTTGGCCGGCGCGCGCAACCTACGCCTGCCCGGAGGCAGGCAGAACTTAAAAGTTAAAGGTAAGGGGGGGGGGGGTTTAGGTAGGGCTGGGGGATGGGTTAGGAAAGGGAAGGGAGGAGAAGGTGGGGGGGGGGGGCAGAAGGAAAGTTCCCTCCGAGGCCGCTCCGATTTTGGAGCGGCCTTGGAGGGAACGGAGGAAGGCTGTGCGCCGTCCCTGGATTTTTTAACATGCGCGAGGCTGCGCGTGCATGTTATAAAATCGGGCATAGATTTGTGCATGCCGGGTTGCGCCACAAATCTACGCCCACGCATAATTCTTAAAATCCGGCCCAAACAGTTGAAAAGCTTGATGGTGATGTTGAGTCCTCTTTAAGTAATATGTCAGGGCTCTCTTAAAGTCCAAGGAATAAAGAGCCTGTTCTTCTTTGTGTGCATGTCATCTTGATAAAAATGTAGGTTGCACAATAGATTGATTAATGTGGAACATAGACACTACTTTTGGAAGGAATTAGAGGTAAGTTTGTCAAACCACTTGATTATGAAAAAACTGAAGGTATGGTGAAAATGAAACCAGAGCCTGTAATTTTCATTGACTTTTTGTGCCAAAGTGATGGCCACAAGAATCAACACTTTCCAAGTGAGAAACTTTAAATCCGCTGACTCAAGAGGTTCAGAATGTTTCATTAGTTGAGTTAGGATAACACTGAGGTGCCAAGACACTGGAGGTTTACTGGCCAGAGGTTTTAAAAGCCTCAGACCTTTCATGAATTTTGATACCAAGGGGTGGAGAAAGAGTGGAGCCTCTTCCACCTGCTGGTAATATGCTACAATTGCACTAAGATGAAGTGCTAAAGATTCAGGATAAGAGGCAGAATAGATACTGAGACAAGGCCCTCAGGCTACAGGAGAAAGGATCCAGCTGGCAGTTCCTATACCAAGATGAGGACGTCTTCCATGTGAAATCATAGGATCTTCTAACTGAAGGATTCCTGGAGGAAATCAGGATATCCTTCACTTCTTCTGGAAGGAATAAGGAGGAAACTGCACATTCAACATCTTCCTTGTGAGGGGCAGTGATAGAGGTTCAGATGGCAGAGTCTGCCTTCCTCCTGTGCAATGAGAGTCAGAAAAGTTGGCAATGGATATAGAAACTGAATTGAAAAACAGATGAGATGAAACACTTACTAAGGCCAGGCTGATGCTACAAAGTTTATCCTTGCCTTCTTTCAAAAATACTTTCTGGACAGTTATGCTGATTTACAGGAATCAATGGGTATGCACAGAGTAGACCAACACTTCAGTCTAGCTCAAATGTGTTGGGAGCTGATCTGTAGCTCCTCAGATGCATGAAGCAGAACTTGTAAACCTTTCTGTTGTCCTCTGAGGTGAAAAGATTGATCACTGGCCTTCCCCAGAAACTGAAGAAATCATCAGCCATTCCTTGATCCATGGTCCACTTGTGCAGTTTTAGCACTCTACTGAGCCAGTCTGCCAATGAATTCTTGATCCCCTAAAAGTAGGTTGCCTGGAGATAGGAAGGAAATCACATTGTCATTCAAGCCTCACATCAGATTTTGAGAGCTTGGCAGAGGGTGTAAGAGCCCATTCCTCCCTGATTGTTTATGTAGAACATGGCCACTTGGTTGTCTGTCTGGATCAAGATTCACTTTCCTGAAAGAAGGTAAAGGAGAACCCTTAGAGCCTAGCAGATGGTTTCCAGCTCAGGGTGGATGATTTGTAGATAACTCACTACTAGGGACCTTGAACCTTGGGTCCACACCTTACTGATGAATGTCATCCACCCCCTTGGTGGTAGCATTGATAGATGCAGTTTCACTTAATGCAGTGGAATGTGCAATGAGAAGCCCACATTTAGAGCCTCCAGATTCATCCACCGCTGAAGAGTTGCTTTCAACTGAAATTTGTTGGGATAATGCCTGATAGAGCTGAACCCATTAATTTTGGAGGCCCCCTTGAAGGACACATATGTACAGATGAGTCAGAGGAATCACAGGAACTGCATCAGTCATGTGTCAGAGTAGAACCTAGACTAATATTGCTGACACTTGGTCCTGTTGAAGGAGAGACCTTATCAGGCATATCAGTAATATTGCATTTTTATTTATTTATTTATTTATAACTTTTTTATATACCGAGGTTCAATTAACAAGATTAATTATCACTTCGGTTTACATTTCAACCAGCAAAAAATAACAGAGACAAAGTCTTGTTTTACAATGAACAGGGTAGAAGTAACCTGGATTAAAACAATGAACAGGGTAGAAGTAACCTGGATAAACATAAAATGGGTGAAGCAAGAATAGAGAATTGGGTCTGTATAACTTGGGCGAAAAGCAGGGAAATTAAATAGGGGAGGACTATGAAGGCCTCAAGTTGGATAGTGTACTCATGATGCGGATAAGAACCAAGGCTGAAGTGAGTAGTTATGGGAAGGCTTGTTCGAATAACAAAGTCTTAAGTCTCTTCTTAAAGGTGATTGGACATCGTTCCAGCCTCAGTTCAGGAGGGAGCAGGTTCCATTGCTTGGGGCCCGAGGCGGATATAGCTCTCTTACTGAGGGAGGTCTTGATGGAGGGTGCTTGAAGAGTGCCTCTCTGGGCCAGTCTAATTGGATGGACCGAGGTGTGGAGTTGCAAAGGTATTGTAAGATCCAGAGGAGTAATGTTGTGTATGGCTCTGTGAGTGACTGTTAAAAGTTTATGAAGGATTCTAAACTTAATTGGTAGCCAATGTAGATTCTTTAAAATTAGAGTTATATGGTCCCTCTTGTTGGATTTTGTGAGGATCCTGGCCGTAGCATTCTGTAGTAGCTGGAGAGGATTGAGTGAAATATCAGGCAGGCCATGAAGGAGTGAATTACAATAGTCAATTTTGGAGAATATGATGGCTTGTAAGACTGACCTAAAATCGTGGAAATGGAGGAGGGGTCTTAGGTGTTTTAGAACTTGGAGTTTAAAATAACATTCCTTTACTGTGTTGTTGATGAAGCCTATGAAGGTCATTTGGCTGTCTATGATTACCCCGAGGTTTCTTACCTTGAGTGAGAAAGTAGGGGACATTGACTGTTGAACGTTATTTAGTGGTACGCTGCCATCTTGTGTGATTAGGATGTATTCTGTTTTGTCGGTGTTGAGTAGCAAATTAAGCTTTGAGAGGAGGTTGTTGATGTGGATGAGACAAGCATTCCAATGGAGAAGGGTTTTTTGTAGTGAGTCGGTGATCGGTATCAGAATTTGGACATCGTCTGCATAAAGGTAACATGTAAGTTTCAGATCGGAGAGTAGATTGCAAAGGGGGAGAAGATAGATATTGAATAGTGTTGGGGATAAAGATGAACCTTGAGGAACTCCTAGGGAAGAGATGAAAGGGGGGGATTCTTTGCTGTTAATCTTGACTTTGTATTGCCTATTTTGAAGGAAGGACTTGAACCAGTTTAGTGCGGTATTTTTTATTCCAATCTCCACTAGCCTGTCCATGAGACACTGATGGTTCACTGTGTCGAATGCAGCCGATAAATCTAGGAGGATGAGAAGACAGGGCTGTTTCTTTTCCAGGTTCATGAGGATGATATCTGACAGAGAAATAAGGAGAGATTCTGTATTTCTAGCTTTACGAAATCCTAGTTGGGCTGGGGAGAGGATATTGTTATTGTCCAGAAACTCGGAGAGTTGTTTGTTGACAATTCTTTCTAGGATCTTGGTGATGATAGGAAGGTTTGCAATAGGAGAAAGTTTGCTGGGTTGTCTGTGGAGAGGTTAGTTTTTTTTTAGAAGGGGTTTTAAGATAGCCAGTTTAAGAGGGTCGGGGATATGACCTTGTGCTAAGGAGGCATGGATGATAAGCGAGATGGGCTTAGAAACTTCTGTGGCGCTTGAGATGAGAAGATTGGCAGGAATCGCATCGAAAGGGTGGGAGGCTGGTTTTAGTTTCCTCAGTAGTGATTCTATTTCTAGTGAGGAAGTTGATTCGAATTCCTCCAGGAATGCTGTCTGAGGCAATGAGGCTTTGAAAGGTTGATTAGTCATAGAGATGAGAGGGGGTGCCGTGAGAAGAGGACATGATTGGCCCGGGGATGTTAGTGTTGTTCGGGCAGCCAGTAAGTTAGTTATTTTGTCTTTGAAGTAGTTGGCAAGTTCTATGGATTTGAGAGCTGCTTTGTCATCTGGGATAGCCGGAACTGGAGGTTTAGTAAGAGAAGAAACCAGTGAGAAAAGGGCTTTTGGATCAAAGATGAAATTGTGGATTTTCTGGGAGTAGAAATCTTTTTTTGTCTGAAGCATTTTGATCCTGTAATGGTGCATGAATGATTTGAAAGATGCTAGGTTTGAGGAGGAAAGATTCCTGCGCCAGCTCTGTTCCCTTTTTCTAAGTTCGCATTTAATGGATTTTAATTCTGGAGAGAACCAAGGTTTTTTCATGTCCTTGTTAGAGGGGATAACCTTAGTTTTTAGGGGGCAGGTCAAGTCTGCCACTTTACTCGTTATTTTAGACCATGAGGATAAGACAGTGTCTACGTCTGTGAGGTCCAAAAGATTAAGCTCTGGAGAGAGGTGAGAACATAAGAACATAAGAACATAAGAACATAAGAAAATGCCATACTGGGTCAGACCAAGGGTCCATCAAGCCCAGCATCCTGTTTCCAACAGTGGCCAATCCAGGCCATAAGAACCTGGCAAGTACCCAAAAACTAAGTCTATTCCATGTAACCATTGTTAATGGCAGTGGCTATTCTCTAAGTGAACTTAATAGCAGGTAATGGACTTCTCCTCCAAGAACTTATCCAATCCTTTTTTAAACACAGCTATACTAACTGCACAAACCAAATTCTCTGGCAACAAATTCCAGAGTTTAATTGTGCGTTGAGTAAAAAAGAACTTTCTCCGATTAGTTTTAAATGTGCCCCATGCTAACTTCATGGAGTGTCCCCTAGTCCTTCTACTATCCGAAAGAGTAAATAACCGATTCACATCTACCCGTTCTAGACCTCTCATGATTTTAAACACCTCTATCATATCCCCCCTCAGTCGTCTCTTCTCCAAGCTGAAAAGTCCTAACCTCTTTAGTCTTTCCTCATAGGGGAGTTGTTCCATTCCCCTTATCATTTTGGTAGCCCTTCTCTGTACCTTCTCCATCGCAATTATATCTTTTTTGAGATGCGGCGACCAGAATTGTACACAGTATTCAAGGTGCGGTCTCACCATGGAGCGATACAGAGGCATTATGACATTTTCCGTTTTATTCATCATTCCTTTTCTAATAATTCCCAACATTCTGTTTGCTTTTTTGACTGCTGCAGCACACTGAACCGACGATTTCAATGTGTTATCCACTATGACACCTAGATCTCTTTCTTGGGTTGTAGCACCTAATATGGAACCCAACATCGTGTAATTATAGCATGGGTTATTTTTCCCTATATGCATCACCTTGCACTTATCCACATTAAATTTCATCTGCCATTTGGATGCCCAATTTTCCAGTCTCACAAGGTCTTCCTGCAATTTATCACAATCTGCTTGTGATTTAACTACTCTGCACAATTTTGTGTCATCTGCAAATTTGATTATCTCACTCGTCGTATTTCTTTCCAGATCATTTATAAATATATTGAACAGTAAGGGTCCCAATACAGATCCCTGAGGCACTCCACTGTCCACTCCCTTCCACTGAGAAAATTGCCCATTTAATCCTACTCTCTGTTTCCTGTCTTTTAGCCAGTTTGCAATCCACGAAAGGACATCACCACCTATCCCATGACTTTTTACTTTTCCTAGAAGCCTCTCATGAGGAACTTTGTCAAACGCCTTCTGAAAATCCAAGTATACTATATCTACCGGTTCACCTTTATCCACATGTTTATTAACTCCTTCAAAAAAGTGAAGCAGATTTGTGAGGCAAGACTTGCCCTGGGTAAAGCCATGCTGACTTTGTTCCATTAAACCATGTCTTTCTATATGTTCTGTGATTTTGATGTTTAGAACACTTTCCACTATTTTTCCTGGCACTGAAGTCAGGCTAACCGGTCTGTAGTTTCCCGGATCGCCCCTGGAGCCCTTTTTAAATATTGGGGTTACATTTGCTATCCTCCAGTCTTCAGGTACAATGGATGATTTTAATGATAAGTTACAAATTTTTACTAATAGGTCTGAAATTTCATTTTTTAGTTCCTTCAGAACTCTGGGGTATATACCATCCGGTCCAGGTGATTTACTACTCTTCAGTTTGTCAATCAGGCCTACCACATCTTCTAGGTTCACCGTGATTTGATTCAGTCCATTTGAATCATTACCCATGAAAACCTTCTCCATTACGGGTACCTCCCCAACATCCTCTTCAGTAAACACCGAAGCAAAGAAATCATTTAATCTTTCCGCGATGGCCTTATCTTCTCTAAGTGCCCCTTTAACCCCTCGATCATCTAACGGTCCAACTGACTCCCTCACAGGCTTTCTGCTTCGGATATATTTAAAAAAGTTTTTACTGTGAGTTTTTGCCTCTACAGCCAACTTCTTTTCAAATTCTCTCTTAGCCTGTCTTATCAATGTCTTACATTTAACTTGCCAATGTTTATGCTTTATCCTATTTTCTTCTGTTGGATCCTTCTTCCAATTTTTGAATAAAGATCTTTTGGCTAAAATAGCTTCTTTCACCTCCCCTTTTAACCATGCCGGTAATCGTTTTGCCTTCTTTCCACCTTTCTTAATGTGTGGAATACATCTGGACTGTGCTTCTAGAATGGTATTTTTTAACAATGACCACGCCTCTTGGACATTTTTTACTTTTGTAGCTGCTCCTTTCAGTTTTTTTCTAACAATTTTTCTCATTTTATCAAAGTTTCCCTTTTGAAAGTTTAGCACGAGAGCCTTGGATTTGCACACTGTTCCTTTTCCAGTCATTAAGGTTTCCTGCTTGCATAATTTTCTGAGTTGAATTGTGGCTTTCTGTGAAGAGTAGAGCATAGAGAATTGGTTGAGGAGTGATGTGGAGATAAGTTTGTGGTCAGACCAGGGAATTGGCTGACAGACAATGTGGGATGCTTGGGCTAGGCTTTGATTGATAAAAATTAAATCCAAGGTGTGCCCTGCTTTGTGAGTGGGCTCCTTTATAAGTTGTTTGAAGCCCATGCAGGAAAGAGTATTAAGGAAGGATTCGCAGTTAGAGGGAAGCGGAGTGGCGTCCACATGGAGATTGAAGTCGCCTAACAAGATGGCCGGGGCGTCAGAGTTGATGTGTTTAGCTATAATTTCTATCAGGGGAGATGGGTCAGAATCTAGGCATCCAGGTGGGGCATAAGTGAGACCTATTTGAAGTTGAGCCGATTTGAATACTGCAAATTCAAGGGAGCTGGACGAGGTAGTTGATTGAAGTGTTAGCCCCAGATTTTTTTTTTGCAGCAAGGAACAGACCACCTCCTCTTTTCTTCTTTCTGGGAATGGAGAATATGTCGTATATGTGGATAGGTAATTGGTTCAGCAGAACCGTATCTTCTGGTTTGAGCCAGGTTTCTGTAACTGCACATAGGTCTGGCGATTCATCCAAAAGGTGGTCATATAGAAGATGGGTTTTTTTTGTGAGTGATTGGGCATTTAAAAGAGTTAGGGAGAAAAGGGTAAGACCTAGTACTTGGTTAAATGGTGAAAGCATGATGGGGATGATTCTTTTTTGTTGTTGTTGATGTTTGGTGATTGTTTGGCATGTAATAGTTGCTGCTGGTCTTCTGTGATAAGGAATGATCGGAATGGTGGGAAAGGGCATGGTGGAGGGAAGGAGTTTGGGCAGGATGGGAGGCAGGGAAGAGCAGAATGCACTTAGCTATAGAAGGAGGCTGTCGGTGAGAGCTAAGAATGCTGGAGAAGAACAAATTTTGCAAAACAGCCAGTTAGGACTGCAGGGTATGTGTCTCGGTCAGTGTTGCATGTAGAACTGCTGTGGTGGGGTAGTGTAGCGAAAGGAGGGCCTTTCGTCTGAATCCTCACAAAGACTCACAAAGGGGCGCACTAAGGGGCAGGACCCTTAGGTCACGCTCCTTCGGGCGCGAGACGCCCGGTGGCGATGCCCCGGGGAGCATCTGTAATTTAAGGGCCTGAAAGCAGTGTTGGGCTAGACCGGCTGGGTTGGGGGTGGGAGCAGTATCACTCACCACGTGGTCCTGCTGCTTCTCTTTATTTTGCAGGTTTCTGAGCCCTCATCTCCCTTTTTTTCTCTTAATTTCCCGGTTCACTGTTCACTGCTGGCTCACAGAAGGGAGGGGTGAGCGGGCTCTTGCCCTGACTGAGCTGTGCCGACTGCACGAGCCCCTGCAGTGGAGGAGGAGAGAGACTGAGAAAGGATCGCAGCAGAAAGAGCGACGCCCAGGGAAGCGTCTGTAATTTAAACGCCTGAAAGGAAGAAATTCTTTTTAACAGGAAGAAATGCTTTCTCCTGAAGTAAGTCTATCTAGGCTTTTCTGAACTGAATTCTTTGAATTGGAATCAGGTTTGATTTGGTAAAGTTGACCAGGAAACCCAGAGGCTGGAGGAGCCATATGGTTTTCTCGAGGGATTCCAGAACTCCTGACAGAGCTGAATCCATTATCAGCCAATCATCTAGGTACGGGAATACACAGACTCCCTTTCCAATGAAGTTATGCCACCACTACTTCAAGGCATTTTGTGAACACCCTTGAGGCTGCAGAGAGTCCAATGGAAGAACCTTGTATTGGTAGGCTATGTCCTTCATCCCAAATCTGAAGAACTTTTGATGGATGGAGTGAATGGGTGTGTGTGTGCATAACCATCCTTCAGATCCTGAACATATATCTAATCCTTTGATTGAATGAAAGAAGAATCATCTGGAAGGAGTTCATCTTAAACTTCTCCCAAACTAACAACTTGTTCAGTCTCTGCAAATCTAGAATTGGCTTCATAGTAACATAGTAATTGGCAACAGATAAAGACTAAAATAATCCATCCAGTCTGCCCAGCATTGGATGCCCAGCATCTGGATGTCATTGTCCAGGTTACTGTAAGAGTAAGGAAGCCCCATCTGAGTCATACAAACAGGTGAAGCCAGACTCTGCCCCCCCCCCCCCCACCCCTTGTATATTCATTCCTTCTAGCAGTGAACAGAGGACCGGTCCCTGCCATAGCAGCATAAGAGCGAACTGCCCCTTCCCTATCGCCATCATGAGTAAATTTCAAACTTCACTGAACTAATGTAAATAGCTAGATATGTAAGCTATACGTTAATTGTAAGATATGTCCAGATGGATCTCTTGAATATACCACTAGCTGTTTGTAACTGCTGTTCTGTGCAGGTTACCCCATGCAGTAATGTTACTCCAAAAATTACATGGGAAGAGTGGAGTAAGTGGCTCACACATATAGAGGAAACACAACATAAATAATGTGTGGCAAACAATGTACATTGGTCAATACTTATTAGCAGCAGGCTTTTTAATTGTGAATGTACACACAAGTGAAAATCACACTACATTTGACTATTTTGCCTTTAAATATGTACCACTCCAAAAATTACCACAGGTTACCTCGGTTCTTTATTTCCATCCTTTAGCAAACAGGGAACCTCTATATTTATCCCATTCCCTTTGAATTCTGCTATCATTCATTTCTTCACAACCTCTTCTGGAAGAGCATTACAGATATCTACCACTCTTTCTGTGAAAAAATATTTCCTGGTGTTGTTCATGAGTCTACCCCTCTTGGATCTTCATATCATGACAGCTTCCATTCTGTTGGAAAAGGTTTGATTTTTGTCCATTATTATTACTTTTAAGGAATTTAAAAGTCTTTATCATATCTCCCCTATCTCTCCTCTCCTCTAGGATATATATATATATATATATATATATATACACATTTAGGCCCTTCAGTCTCATCTTGTATGGCTTTTTTAACCCCAAGTATTTTCTAATCCCCTAACTTCTTGGGGATTAGGAAATACTTGGAATATAATCCCTGGCCATACTTCTGAAAAGGGACATGATTAACCACCAAGGAATGACTCCACCTTCCAGCTGCAGATGGACAGATTGAGAAGGGTCTGAGCTGGAGACTGAAATCCATTGGGTTGGAGAAGGACGAGAGAAGCAAACATGAAAGCCATATTCCACAATTTTCAAGACCCATTCCAGGAGGTAATTACTGAACCTTCCTTCATCAGAAAAAGGGGAGAGACAGGTCTCAAAATCATCAAAATCTGTCCCAGACTTAGGCTGCATCTGCTGCTGACGCATTTCTTCTGTTGATTACTACTGCTGATGAGTGGTAGGAGCTCAATGACACTGAAGAGAGCAGAAGGGACAGTTTTCTGTTGGTAAAATACTGGCATCAAACAGTAGCTAGTTGGTCCCCAGCCACAGTGGATAATGATTGTAGGATGGATTGACACTCCTTAATCAGAACCATTAATTGCCACCCAATAAATTATCCCCTGTGCCAGGAACATGTGTGAGATGATCTTGCCCATTCTCTCACTTCCTTGTAATCACACAAGCTTTTGAGCTTCAATAGAAGTGGCCGAAATCCTGGCCACAGTGTCAAAAGCTTCTTAAATGGAACAGATGAGGTGATTCTCATGTGGTAGGCTCGCCTAAATGGGTGTCTCCACCCTCCGCCTCCCCCCAATGAGCTTACCTGATTCTGGGACCAAGCAGTCTAACCAGGGATATTTGATAAGTGTTTGATTGTAGCAACTGTGTTCCAGATATTGCAACAAAATGACTGCTGGGAAGTTTCACTTCCCCATTTCGAGCAGAGAGATGCCAGAAGGAAGCTGTTTCAATTTAAATCCAGGAATTTCACATGACTGTGGGAAAATTGTGTTTATAAAGAAAACCAGCAGCTGCAGGTTTAACACCACCAGGAAAACAAGGAAGGAATAACTCATCCTGAGTCAGGCTGTTGAGATTGCCTGAGGAGGTTGCATAACAAGTTGAATCAATGAAAATCCAGCAGAACAAAGGGAATAATGTCAGTGTGTCTCCCAGCCAATGAGAGGAAGAAGAAAATAAATTGTGTCTAGTTTATTTCTTGGAAGCCGGCAGCCATTAGTTCTGAGGGAGACTGGCCAGAGAAAAGTAGTGCTTACTGCTGAGCACCTTGAGATCTGGGCTGCCAGCAGCAGCTTAGAGAAGCAAGGCTGCAGTTTAGTTTACTTACTTTATCTAATATTTGATGAATTGCAAATCATATTTAAGTAAATCAATGTGATGTACAATAAAATTAAATTAACATAGTATATAATAAAAGAACAAAATATAATAAAATGAATATCACAAGATAAAATAATAAAACTAATACATAATAATAATAATAATAATAATAATAATAAACATTTAATGTAAAAATTAGAGACAACAAGCACCAGAACATAATAACATTTATAGAAACCTAAAATGAAAATAGTGAGGTTCAATTATAGAAAACACTTGAATACAAATAAAAAAACTAAAACCAAAATGTTATAAAAACATTAAAAGAATATACAGTGTCTTGAGTTTTAAGTAGTTCTGCCCAAGTAAAATCGAATCTAAAGGAAAGGTTAATAAGAATAGATGTGTCTTCATAATAGATGTGTCTTCAAGGCTTTCCTGAACTTGGTATAATCTTTCTCCGTTGTAATACTAATGGAAAAGGGTTCCAAAGGGTGTGGGCTAGATATGAGAAGCAAACCTCTCAAGAGTCTGCTCTAGTGTAATATACCTCAAGGAGGGGAGAACCAATAGTTCTTGCTGGGATGAATGGATTGCAAAACCTTACCAGTATAATATTTAGTTCTCATTTTTCTGGTTGTCTAATTGTTTTTCTGGAACTTTAGAGGCTCTTTCTTGGTTGGAAGATTTACTCCCATCACTGGAAGCACTTGAGTAGAAGTACTCACTGGTGTGAAAACATTTCTTGGACAGAAGATGCTCTCATCTCCTTCTCTAGTCTTCATGGCTTAATGGAACAAAGACATTCTTTCTAGCTCTGATAGCTTGGCTCCATTGACTGAAGGACCCTCTGTATCAGAGTGAGAGGAGAGACATCCTCTTCAGAGCATCAACTAATTCTCATTGAGAGCTGCAAGTAAAACTGAGGAGGAACCTGGCATCTTGCTAGCAGCTGGCTCTGAGGAACTCTGGGAGTCTGGGCCATTCCTTTTCTCTGGACTCCAACTCCCAGGGCCCTTCTCTTCCTTAAAGTGAACTTGCTCTCTAATGCATCGCTTTCTCCCCTGGGAATTCCCTCTAATTGCTCAGCTATCTGTATCTTTTGGTCTCCTCTTGTGTAGAGTGTAGACTCCATCACAATGTTATATGAATTAAATATTGTCAGGCAAATACTGTAATATAATATCTTATGTGTTGTTGTTGCATAAAATTTAAAAAATGTCATTGTGAGTTGTGGCTGAACTTCATACAGGTCTAGATTTATCAATAGGCAATTCGGCCTGTACCTAAATTGACAAAAATCTAGGTGTAGGGGGCTGGCGGAAGCTTTGCTGCCTTCCAGCTGTGCTGAATCTCGATAAGCAAAGAACAGCCCCCTACTTCCTGATCCAACCAATCCCTTCCCAGAGAGCTTGCAGGGAGCTGGAGAGAAGGGGTTGAGCCTGGAACAGACAGAGCAGAGCAAGGAACAGCCCCTCCTCTTCTGCTATTCAGGGACTGAAGGGGAGTGATTGTGCCTGCAGCAGACAGAGCAAAGAGAGATCATTTGGTGGAGGTTTGGAGAGACTGAATGGGGATCAGTGAGGAGAGAGATTAGAGGGGATTGGCTAGTGGGGCATGGCTCTCTGTATGAGAGAGCGGAGGGACAGGGGCAGAGGGTTTGTATGTGTGAAAGAGAAGGGATGTGTGTGTGTTTATGTTTATGCATGCTAGATTATGTGAGAGGTTAGACAAGGAATGCATGGGGGAACAGGATCAGAGCACAGTAGAGGGAACTTGCCTTTACCCTTGTATTCTATCACCCAAATCCTGGAACCTCCCTTCCTTCGGACCTCTTCCTTCTTCCCGGATCCTGGAAACCACCCCAAATCCCTCATACTCTTTCCTCCCCTTCTTTAATCCTAGAACTCCCTCCATCTCAGTCTTCTTCCCTATCCCAGATTCGTGATCTTCCCCATCTTCCATCCTCCCCATCCCCAGTCCTCTTTCTGGACAATTAAGAGAAAGAATTAGCTTAACATGGTGCTACTAAAGCGAAAAGTAAATATCAAGTAACGTATAATGGTAACTAAGCCTATAATCTAATTCGAACAGAACAGTTCTTCAGGTAAGGGGAAGAAGGCCTTGAAAAAGGAGGCGGGGAGGGGTGGGGCTGGAGCCTCCAGGCACAGTGGCCATTTTCCACAGTGACCAGGATCGCAAGCCGGCCGTTGGCCGGTGCGCGCAACCTATGCCTGCCTGGAGGCAGGCAGAACTTAAAAGTTAAAGGTAAGGGGGGGGGTTTAGGTAGGGCTGGGGGGTGGGTTAGGAAAGGGAAGGGAGGAGAAGGTGGGGGGGAGGGTGGAAGGAAAGTTCCCTCCGAGGCCGCTCCGATTTTGGAGCGGCCTCGGAGGGAACGGAGGAAGGCTGTGCGCCGTCCCTGGATTTTTTAACATGCGCGAGGCTGCACGTCCATGTTATAAAACGGGCGTAGATTTGTGCATGCCTGGTTGCACCACAAATCTACGCCCACGCATAATTCTTAAAATCCAGCCCAAACAGTTGAAAAGCTTGATGGTGATGTTGAGTCCTCTTTAAGTAATATGTCAGGGCTCTCTTAAAGTCCAAGGAGTAAAGAGCCTGTTCTTCTTTGTGTGCATGTCATCTTGATAAAAATGTAGGTTGCACAATAGATTGATTAATGTGGAACATAGACACTACTTTTGGAAGGAATTAGAGGTAAGTTTGTCAACCCACTTGATTATGAAAAAACTGAAGGTATGGTGAAAATGAAACCAGAGCCTGTAATTTCCATTGACTTTTTGTGCCAAAGTGATGGCCACAAGAATCAACACTTTCCAAGTGAGAAACTTTAAATCCGCTGACTCAAGAGGTTCAGAATGTTTCATTAGTTGAGTTAGGATAACACTGAGGTGCCAAGACACTGGAGGTTTACTGGCCAGAGGTTTTAAAAGCCTTAGACCTTTCATGAATTTTCATACCAGGGGGTGGACAAAGAGTGCAGCCTCTTCCACCTGCTGGTAATATGCTACAATTGCACTAAGATGAAGTGCTAAGGATTCAGGATAAGAGGCAGAATAGATACTGAGACAGGGCCCTCAGGCTACAGGAGAAAGGATCCAGCTGGCAGTTCCTATACCAAGATGAGGACGTCTTCCATGTAAAATCATAGGATCTTCTAGTTGAAGGATTCCTGGAGGAAATCAGGATATCCTTCACTTCTTTGGGAAGGAATAAGGAGGAAACTGCACATTCAACATCTTCCTTGTGAGGGGCAGTGATAGAGGTTCAGATGGCAGAGTCTGCCTTCCTCCTGTGCAATGAGAGTCAGAAAAGTTGGCAATGGATATAGAAACTGAATTGAAAAACAGACGAGACGAAACACTTACTAAGGCCAGGCTGATGCTACAAAGTTTATCCTTGCCTTCTTTCAAAAATACTTTCTGGACAGTTATGCTGATTTACAGGAATCAATGGGTATGCACAGAGTAGACCAACACTTCAGTCTAGCTCAAATGTGTTGGGAGCTGATCTGTAGCTCCTCAGATGCATGAAGCAGAACTTGTAATCCTTTCTGTTGTCCTCTGAGGTGAAAAGATTGATCACTGGCCTTCCCCAGAAACTGAAGAAATCATCAGCCATTCCTTGATCCATGGTCCACTTGTGCAGTTTTAGCACTCTACTGAGCCAGTCTGCCAATGAATTCTTGATCCCCTAAAAGTAGGTTGCCTGGAGATAGGAAGGAAATCACATTGTCATTCAAGCCTAACATCAGATTTTGAGAGCTTGGCAGAGGGTGTAAGAGCCCATTCCTCCCTGATTGTTTATGTAGAACATGGCCACTTGGTTGTCTGTCTGGATCAAGATTCACTTTCCTGAAAGAAGGTAAAGGAGAACCCTTAGAGCCTAGCAGATGTTTTCCAGCTCAGGGTGGATGATTTGTAGATAACTCACTACTAGGGACCTTGAACCTTGGGTCCACACCTTACTGATGAATGTCATCCACCCCCTTGGTGGTAGCATTGATAGATGCAGTTTCACTTAATGCAGTGGAATGTGCAATGAGAAGCCCACATTTAGAGCCTCCAGATTCATCCACCGCTGAAGAGTTGCTTTCAACTGAAATTTGTTGGGATAATGCCTGATAGAGCTGAACCCATTAATTTTGGAGGCCCCCTTGAAGGACACATATGTACAGATGAGTCAGAGGAATCACAGGAACTGCATCAGCCATGTGTCAGAGGAGAACCAAGACTAATATTGCTGACATTTGGTCCTGTTGAAGGAGAGACCTTATCAAGCATATCAGTAATATTGCATTTTTAGCAGGATGAAATGCTTTCTCCTGAAGTAATTCTATCTAGGCTTTTCTGAACTGAATTCTTTGAATTGGAATCAGGTTTGATTTGGTAAAGTTGACCAGGAAACCCAGAGGCTGGAGGAGCCATATGGTTTTCTCGAGGGATTCCAGAACTCCTGACAGAGCTGAATCCATTATCAGCCAATCATCTAGGTACGGGAATACACAGACTCCCTTTCCAATGAAGTTATGCCACCACTACTTCAAGGCATTTTGTGAACACCCTTGAGGCTGCAAAGAGTCCAATGGAAGAACCTTGTATTGGTAGGCTATGTCCTTCATCCCAAATCTGAAGAACTTTTGATGGATGGAGTGAATGGGTGTGTGTGTGCATCACCATCCTTCAGATCCTGAACATATATCTAATCCTTTGATTGAATGAAAGAAGAATCATCTGGAAGGAGTTCATCTTAAACTTCTCCCAAACTAACAACTTGTTCAGTCTCTGCAAATCTAGAATTGGCTTCATAGTAACATAGTAATTGGCAACAGATAAAGACTAAAATAATCCATCCAGTCTGCCCAGCATTGGATGCCCAGCATCTGGATGCTATTGTCCAGGTTACTGTAAGAGTAAGGAAGCCCCATCTGAGTCATACAAACAGGTGAAGCCAGACTCTAACCCCCCCCCTTGTATATTCACTCCTTCTAGCAGTGAACAGAGGACCTGTCCCTGCCATAGCAGCATAAGAACGAACTGCCCCTTCCCTATCGCCATCATGAGTAAATTTCAAAATTCACTGAACTAATGTAAACAGCTAGATATGTAAGCTATATGTTAATTGTAAGATATGTCCAGATGGATCTCTTGAATACACCACTAGCTGTTTGTAACTGCTGTTCTGTGCAGGTTACCCCATGCAGTAATGTTACTCCAAAAATTACATGGGAAGAGTGGAGTAAGTGGCTCACACATATAGAGGAAACACAACATAAATAATGTGTGGCAAACAATGTACATTGGTCAATACTTATTAGCAGCAGGCTTTTTAATTGTGAATGTACACACAAGTGAAAATCACACTACATTTGACTATTTTGCCTTTAAATATGTACCACTCCAAAAATTACCACAGGTTACCTCGGTTCTTTATTTCCATCCTTTAGCAACCAGGGAACCTCTATATTTATCCCATTCCCTTTGAATTCTGCTATCATTCATGTCTTCACAACCTCTTCTGGAAGAGCATTACAGACATCTACCACTCTTTCTGTGAAAACATATTTCCTGGTGTTGTTCATGAGTCTGCCCCTCTTGGATCTTCATATCATGACAGCTTCCATTCTGTTGGAAAAGGTTTGATTTTTGTCCATTATTATTACTTTTAAGGAATTTAAAAGTCTTTATCATATCTCCCCTATCTCTCCTCTCCTCTAGGATATATATATATATATATATATATATATATATATATATACACACATTTAGGCCCTTCAGTCTCATCGCATATGGCTTTTTTAACCCCAAGTATTTTCTAATCCCCTAACTTCTTGGGGATTAGGAAATACTTGGAATATAATCCCTGGCCATACTTCTGAAAAGGGACATAATTAACCACCAAGGAATGACTCCACCTTCCAGTTGCAGATGGACAGATTTAGAAGGGTCTGAGCTGGAGACTGAAATCCACTGGGTTGGAGAAGGACGAGAGAAGCAAACATGAAAGCCATATTCCACAATTTTCAAGACCCGTTCCAGGAGGTAATTACTGAACCTTCCTTCATCAGAAAAAGGGGAGAGACAGGTCTCAAAATCACCAAAATCTGTCCCAGACTTAGGCTGCATCTGCTGCTGATGCCTTTCTTCTGTTGATTACTACTGCTGATGAGTGGTAGGAGCTCAATGACACTGAAAAGAGCAGAAGGGAAAGTTTTTTGTTGGTAAAATACTGGCATCAAACAGTAGCTAGTTGATCCCCAGCCACAGTGGATAATGATTGTAGGATGGATTGACACTCCTTAATCAGAACCATTAATTGCCACCCAATAAATTATCCCCTGTGCCAGGAACATGTGTGAGATGATCCTGCCCATTCTCTCACTTCCTTGTAATCACACAAGCTTTTGAGCTTCAATAGAAGTGGCCGAAATCCTGGCCACAGTGTCAAAAGCTTCTTAAATGGAACAGATGAGGTGATTCTCATGTGGTAGGCTCGCCTAAATGGGTGTCTCCACCCTCCGCCTCCCCCCAATGAGCTTACCTGATTCTGGGACCAAGCAGTCTAACCAGGGATATTTGATAAGTGTTTGATTGTAGCAACTGTGTTCCAGATATTGCAACAAAATGACTGCTGGGAAGTTTCACTTCCCCATTTCCAGCAGAGAGATGCCAGAAGGAAGCTGTTTCAATTTAAATCCAGGAATTTGACATGACTGTGGGAAAATTGTGTTTATAAAGAAAACCAGCAGGAAAAACAAGGAAGGAATAACTCATCCTGAGTCAGGCTGTTGAGATTGCCTGAGGAGGTTGCATAACAAGTTGAATCAATGAAAATCCAGCAGAACAAAGGGAATAATGTCAGTGTGTCTCCCAGCCAATGAGAGGAAGAAGAAAATAAATTGTGTCTAGTTTATTTCTTGGATGCTGGCAGCCATTAGCTCTGAGGGAGACTGGCCAGAGAAAAGTAGTGCTGAGCACCTTGAGATCTGGGCTGCCAGCAGCAGCTTAGAGAAGCAAGGCTGCAGTTTAGTTTACTTACTTTATCTAATAGTTGGTGAATTGCAAATCATAGTGAAGTAAATCAATGTGATGTACAATAAAATTAAATTAACATAGTATATAATAAAAGAACAAAAAATAATAAAATGAATATCACAAGATAAAATAATAAAACTAGTACATAATAATAATAATAATAATAATAATAATAATAATAAACATTTAATGTAAAAATTAGAGACAACAAGCACCAGAACATAATAACATTTACAGAATCCTAAAATGAAAATAGTGAGGTTCAATTATAGAAAACACTTGAATACAAATAAAAAACAAACCAAAATGTTATAAAAACATTAGAATATACAGTGTCTTGAGTTTTAAGTAGTTCTGCCCAAGTAAAATCGAATCTAAAGGAAAGGTTAATAAGAATAGATGTGTCTTCATAATAGATGTGTCTTCAAGGCTTTCCTGAACTTGGTATAATCTTTCTCCGTTGTAATACTAATGGAAAAGGGTTCCAAAGGGTGTGGGCTAGATATGAGAAGCAAACCTCTCAAGAGTCTGCTCTAGTGTAATATACCTCAAGGAGGGGAGAACCAATAGTTCTTGCTGGGATGAATGGATTGGAAAACCTTTCCAGTATAATATTTAGTTCTCATTTTTCTGGTTGTCTAATTGTTTTTCTGAAACTTTAGAGGCTCTTTCTTGGTTGGAAGATTTACTCCCATCACTGGAAGCACTTGAGTAGAAGTACTCACTGGTGTGAAAACATTTCTTGGACAGAAGATGCTCTAATGTCCTTCTCAAGCCTTCAGGGCTTAAGGGAACAAAGAAATTCTTTCTAGCTCTGATAGCTTGGCTCCATTGACTGAAGGACCCTCTGTATCAGAGTGAGAGGAGAGACATCCTCTTCAGAGCATCAACTAATTCTCATTGAGAGCAGCAAGTAAAGCTGAGGAGGAACCTGGCATCTTGCTAGCAGCTGGCTCTGAGGAACTGTGCACCAGCTGCATTGATAAGTTCTCTTGAATGGTGCCTTGGTCTCTTCTGCACCTGTCAGGTTGGCAGCCCCTGCAGTTCAAACCAGGCTGGGAATGGTGACTCACTGCAGGTTTATTGAAAAAAGGCAACTGTTATGTTTGGTGGCTCACATGACAGTCCCGGAAGCTGTTGCACTCACCCCTGCCTCTGTCTATTATGAAGACACATCTATTCTTATTAACCTTTCCTTTAGATTCGATTTTACTTGGGCAGAACTACTTAAAACTCAAGACACTGTATAGTCTTTTAATGTTTTTATAACATTTTGGTTTTAGTTTTTTATTTGTATTCAAGTGTTTTCTATAATTGAACCTCACTATTTTCATTTTAGGGTTCTATAAATGTTATTATGTTCTGGTGCTTGTTTTCTCTAATTTTTACATTAAATGTTTATTATTATTATTATGTACTAGTTTTATTATTTTATCTTGTGATATTCATTTTATTATATTTTGTTCTTTTATTATATACTACGTTAATTTAATTTTACTATGAGCCAGGAGACCAAGGTTCAAGTCCCGCTGTCGCTCCTTGTGACCTTGGGCAAGTCACTTTACCCTACATTGCCTCAGGTACAAAAACTTAGATTGTAAGCCCGCTGGGGATAGAGAAATACCTACAGTACCTGAATGTAAACCGGTGTGATATCTCAATTGAGATGAATGTCGGAATAAATAAATAAATATAGAAATATAGAATTTTATTGTACATCCCATTGCAGCGGCAGCCACTATCATCAAATACCACCAACCATCATTGATATCACCATCCCAGCTAGACTGCTGCCTTCCTATAGATGCGTGTCTATGCATGTGCATACATAATATGCTGCATGGCGGGAAACCCTGAGCCATGCCTCCAGATGACATTAGCCTCCTGGCTAAGGCCCCACAGCAGTTCCTCATCTAAGCAATGGGTCTTCTACTCTTGAAGTAGCTTGTGTTGCTCCTGCATGTTGGTTCCTAATTCCTGTCTGTATTCCTGGTTCCTATGCCTTGACTTCCAGCCCTGTCTTGTCCAAACTTGTCTTCTCCAGTTTACTTGTCTAGCCTCACTTTGTAAAACTCTTCTTGTCCAGTGTCTTCATTGTGTACAGGGCCAGCGTGACTGGGTGTGCATACCGTGCATTTGCACTGTGTGGCACACCCAGTGGGGTGGCATCGGGAGCAGGGAGTGGCCCGTGTTGCCACCAGTGGACCTATCCCCACTGGCAGTGGAAAAAGTGGAGGCCCGTGGTACCGCTGGTGAGATTGGGTCCACTGACAGCAAAAGAAAGTCACATCCAGGTGCTCCTCCTCTTTCCTACCTGCATGGCCCCAGAAGAAAAACATTGCCGGAGCCACACAGGCAAGAATAAGGAGGAGCATCAGCCGCATACTGAAGAGGAACAGCATTTGTGTCAGGGCCGCTGCAAGGTGGGATCCCACCTGCGGCATCTTGAGAAGAGGAGGCCTGGCAACAAGGTCACTGTGGATCCCACCTCACAGTGGCCCGAGAAAATCAGAGCCACTGCGGAGCCCACCCCATGAAGTGGCAGCCCAGAGGTGAGAGAGAGAGGCTAAGGCCTTGTAGAATGTATGTGTGTGTGTGGGGGGTGGGGGGGGGGGGGGAGCGTGAGTTAAGAGATTGAGTGTGGGTGAAAGAGAGTGAGTTGAGAGATTGTGTGTGGGAGTGAGAGCCTGTATGATTGGAGAGAGTATGTGAGAGCTTGTTTGTATATGTGTTTGTGAGAGACAGCATTTGAGAGTGAGAGCCTGTGTGTTTGTGTGAGACTGCATGTGAATGTAAGAGCCTGTGCCTGTGTATGTGTGTGTATATGAGAGAGAGAGAGAGAGAGAGAGAGAGTGTGAGAATGAGAATCTGAGTATGTGTTTGGGGGAAGGATGGAAGAAGGGAAGAAGGAAAGAAGACAGGTGGATAGAGAAGAAATAAAAAGAAAGACCCTGTAAAAGAAATTGGCAAAAGACCAAGAAAGGGAAGGTGGGGAAAACAAGCCTATGACTAACCAATTAGAAAACTAAAATCAGACAGCAAAGGTAAAAAAAAAATAATAATAATTTTTGAATTTTTAGTGATTGGCATATGTTATCTGGTTTAGGTTGCTAGCAAAGCAGAAGTGTATGCTTTTTGTATTTGATAACAACTAATTTAAAAGTTTGCATTATTTTAATTGTGCAGCTATTGTTTTAGCAAAACGTTTCATAAAGCAGGAAGAGAAGATAGAGGTAGTAATCTGTCTCATAAGCTTTTTTCTCTCCTCCCTTCCTTCTTGCATGAAAGGATTGTAAACTGTTCCGGTTCTTGTGCTTAAGCAATCAAAATCACGTAGTTAGACGAGAATGAAATGTTTTTTTATTGTATAAGTTAATCAAAGTAGTAGTTTTCTACTTTAATTTGTAGCTCAGTTGCTTATAGCTATTCTTACTTTGTGATGTGATTTAAAAGAATTAATTAACCTCTCTTCGTATGTGATATTTTCTTTTTTTTTTTTTTTTTTTTTATAGATTGACAAGAATGAAGACTGCTCTGCTTGATAAAGGGCAAAATCTGACAAGGTTTTTTTTCTCTCTTTCCCAGTTTTTTAACTGATCTGTTTTAAAAATTCTTATTTTTTTGCTTAAAAATGATCCCAATATTTTTTTCCCTTTAAAAGGCCTACTTTCTGAGCTCTAATGTAGATAATTGTTTACTGTTTGTGGTTTGTCATTATGTGTTCTGTTTGTGTATCATTATATGTTGTACATGTTACATTCTGTACAGATGTTTACTGACTATACAAAAGTGCAATGAATAAACAATAGCTTCTGACATCATTTAAGTGAAACAGACATCATGCTGAAGTTTTCTGGGCAAAATGTTTTAAATAATGTGTTCTAGAGTATAATATGCTAAGGGATGATAATTGATTTTTTTTTTCCTTTTCTCTTGTTAACTTTTGTTTTAATTCAGGAACTTGCAGGTAATGAGATACTGTGGGGTTTTGTTTTATTTTTTGCTACTGGGTTGTTTTTTATTTTTACAAGTACTTGTGAATTTATTTTCCCCTTTCCCGCCTTCCACTTTTTGTGGTTTACATTATGTGTTATGATCTTATATGTACAGTTTGAATGAATGAGGACCTAGGTTCTTTTTGTCTGAATATTGTGTGTTATCTTATAGAAAAGTAGGAAAGCAAAAAAGGGATTGGACATTACGTAGCTGCTTCTTTGAACCACGACAAAACAATATTGGATATCCATATGAATAGTGTATGTAGGGATTATTACATACAAGAAGTTATTGATGTTTATTGTAGAGTTTCTTATTTACTTATTTTCAGTTTTTATTCATCTCATATTAGGTATTAATCCATAAACACAGAGATAAGAATTAATGGTGAGAATGCAGCGGCTATACTTCCAGGATTGCTTCCAGAGTGCTATGCTAAGAGATTTGTACCCACAAATGTTGGTACCTATTCAAACCAAATCACACTACCTCAACACCTTTCCAAGGTGAGTAACTGACTAACTGAACTGAAATTTTCAACCTTTTTACTTAGGTATACACTGCTCCTAGCTTATTTCTAGCTTCTGGCTACTTTTTTTGTTTGTTTGTTTGTTTGTTTTTAAATTCAAATACTGAGAGATCCAAGATGGCTGCTGCGATGTGAGCACGGACGCGACTGAGCTCCGCGTCTCTCAAAGATTTGCCTAAGTTTTCTTCTTGAATATTTTTCCATGCCACATACGAAACGGAAAGCAAGGATCCGTGAGGTCCTTGCTTCTACACCACAGATATCTTACCGCCAGACGCGAATTGAGGAAGCGTTCCAAGCAGTGCAGTCTGTGCCGGAGAGCGGGGCTGCTGGTGAAGTAAGCAGAGAGCAGCTGTCCTTCACACTGGCCGAGGAAATATCACTTAGCCCCAGTGAGCCAACAACTCCTATGCCCGGCAGACCCCCGAATGAAGGGGGGGTGGAACATCAGATGCAGGAGATGCCGATACTGCCGGTAGAAAAATCAGAAGACTCCCAGAGAAGAGGTATGGAATCCAGGCCTACTTCAGTGAGTTCTGTTAATTCAGACTCTAGGGAGGGAGCGGCAGAATCTGGGCTGGCTGAACCGGGCATTAAAGGCTTGCTAGACAAAGGAGATAAGGGGAAAAGTATACAAGTAACGTTGAACTATCCCTTAAGAGTGCCTGAAAAAATAACGATTGAAGAAATTTGGAAAGCCCTGACCACAATGAATATGGCTATAATTGACTTGACAAATGTTGTTAAAGAAAACATGGGAAAGACTAATTCTTTGGAGGAAAAAATATCCACTGTTGAAAAATCCCTGGTAGAAAATGAAAAAGAAATTAAACAGATTAAAGAAGTACAAACTAATCTTATAAAATCAGAATCCTTTGTTGAAAGGAAGATGGATGCAATGGAAAATTTAATGGGAAGAAACAATCTTAGAATATTAAACTTTCCGAGAACAAAATGGATGCCATTGAAAGAACTGATAAAGAGTTACTTTATTAATATATTGGCTTATTCAGAAAATATGGTACCTGTTTTTTCTAAACTATACTATCTACCAGGTAGACAGGAAAAAGAAAGAAAAAATACAGCAACGTGATGAATCTATGGGAAATAATACTCCTAAAGATAATCTAACAGAATTTTTGGAAAAGTCTTTTGAAGCAATAATTGAAGACAGAGCAACAGTTTTTATTACTTTTCTCCAAACATCTGAAAGAGATGATGTCCTAAGAAGAGCTTTCAAAAAGCAAACAGAGCTTTTTTATGGTTATCAAATACGTGTCTTCCCAGACATAATAAAGAAGGTCCAAGAGAAAAGAAAAGATTTCCTGAAAATGAGAAATGAGATTGTGTCCAGGGGAGCCAAATACTATCTTAGATATCCTTGCCGCTGTGTGCTGATTTATTAAGACAACAGGTATATTTTCACAGAGACGGAACAACTACGTATATACTTGGACTCTCACTCCATATAGTTCTAGTAGAATAGGCTAAACGTGAATGTTAACTGCACTCTCACAATGTGCTAGCATAATTTAATTTTTGAAATTTATACCTATTAATCCGTTATGAACTGGGTCTCCCTTTTTCTTATAATGGTTGGAATGTGTTATACTGATATTGTTTCCTGATTTGTAAGATTTGAAAATTGGAGTTCTGTATAACAACCAAAATTTTCTTATATATGTTTCAATGTAATTTGAAAATTTGAAAATTTAATAAATAAAAAATTAAAAAAAAAATACAAACACTAAGTTCTGCTTACTAGCTGTCTTACTGACTGACGGACTATTTAAAAATAAAGTCTAACTTGTTTATTCGCTACCTTACTATTAAAAACACAAACACACTAAATAATATTCCCAAATAGTTAACTTTGCCCCAATACTTTAAAAAAAGACAATGTCCCAAGCAAAAACTTACTGATTCCTTTCAGCCACCAGCAAGGTGATCCTCTCCTCTCAGTGCTCCCACTGGAATGTTTATAACTTCCAGATGTATAGGCTGTTCCAGTAAATCCTTCCTGAGTAACTTCTCTGCTAATGAGGATGGTAAAGAATCTTCACTTATAACAAGTGATATTGAGAAGGTTGAAATTGGTGATGCTGTTTCTGTCTGGGAAACTTCTCCTGATGAGAAACCAGTTGGACTTGGCGGTGTATGCCTTCATGGTTTGTTCTATATATTCCCAGTAAATGGTGGGTTCCCAGGCGTAAATATTCACTTCTGGTGGAACAACTGAAAATCTTTCTCTGGCAACCACTGTGCTGATTGCTACATTCCAGTTTTTTGAGTCGACGCTCCAGTCCGCATGTTGGAAGGATGTTGAGCTAGCATAGCTGGAATGTGATGATAAAGAGTCAGGAGATCTTTCATATCCCCTTCTTGGAGACCCAAAAAAATGATATGCAATGCCCCTTCTTGGCCTAACTCCAGTTAGAGACCTCTGAAGCACTGGTCTGCCCTGGTCACTTGCACTATCTGCCTCCTGTTGTATAGGTTGGTGAGGCTCCTCAACTCTCTCCACTTGCATTTTTTCTTTAACGAAGAATTCCTGTTCCTCCGCATCCATTACATCGCCCCAGGAGGAGGTTGATATTTCTACTGGCATGACTTTATCTGGCCCTTGGAGGCTGGATTCCTCAAACTCTGTCTCCTTTCCTAAGGACTGCACTTCCTTCTGCGCTCCCAGACCCACTGGAGGCTTGGTTGGCAGCACCTCCAGCAATTCATGGAATGAGATATTTGTGTCTCCTGTGATAGGAAAAATGGGTATTTCTTTTGCCACGCTGGTCACCAACTTTGCGTTTTTATCCCTACTCCCTTCCAATCCTTATGAGGGGAACACAAATCATTCATGCCAAGTCACTTGACCCAAGGCCTCCACTAGCTGGTGGCTGGAGATGGGGACTGGGTGTGTGCTGTATAGTTTAGCTTCTATGTACAGCAAACTGGAGCAACTACAGCAAGAGAGGCTTACTGGTTGCGGGTATTGCAAGGTAAAGCACCTGGCACACTCCAGGGCTCCCATTGTTTGGCATCCGTGGTGAAGGAATTTAATCCTTCCTTTCAGAATGAAAGAGTTTGTGGTCTCACAGCCGTAGGGACCCTGAAGATGATCCGGCTCTTTTTCCTTCCGGGCGCAGCAGCGGAGGGCTGCCTCCTCCTCCAGACTTAAAGGATTCAGCCATGATGGTTATAATCTCTTTCCCCGTAGTGAGTGAAGAAATAAGATGAAAATGCTGTTCTCTTCCGATCACGGTCTTGCGGTTAGCTTGACTTGTGCTTGCTCCTTGTAGGCCGCTCCATGTGCGCGGTTTATAAGCTCATGGAGATGCTGGAGATGCTGCACTGCTTGATGACATCATGAGACAACATTCTCCCTTCCCCCTTACAAACATTTGGCAGGCTTTCACTTCTTGCTCGTGGTTTTGGCAGGAATGATAGCCATGTTTTGGAAGTGGTTTTTCGTCTCAATGCCACACAAGTTGTTACAATGCCACACAAGTTGTTACAATTGTAAAATAGCAGTACTCATATCCAATTCATCTCAGTTCACTCCCTGCACATCTCCTAGCCCCATGTTCCTGGGTACTATTTTATGTAATCCCACCCCAGTGTGCCTGTCCTGCTGGGTGAGTGCACAGACTTATTAATTACTCTTCGGGGCTGGAACCTCTCCCTGGCTGGCTGTTTCACAAGGGCTCCTTCTCCCAAAGCTGGATCCTTTGTAGTTGGGGGGGGGGGGGGGAGTAAAATTCCAGGGCCTGATGTGACAGGGATGGTTGCTTTACACATTTACTTTGTTTCTCCTGGGAGGATGTTTGTCCTTGATATGGGTACAGTGAGTGCAAAAAGAAATACTTCGGAGTCACTTTGTTAGTGTCCGAAAGAAAAGTCTTTACTGTTAAACTGGTGATAAATGTCGCAAAACTCAATCTGCAGCATGACAGAATTCTCTTCTCAATTTCTTTACAGTATCTTTCCCTATCTGTGCAGGACTCACTTGTGTCAGGAACAGGGAAACTTCCAAGCTCTTGGATTAAGTTGAGTGGAGCTCCCAGATGTGCAGATTCTTTTAAGATGGGCAAAACCCCTTCCAAACTGATACACTGGCAAAAAGTCTGAGGCACAAATGAGTAGGGATGTGAATTATTTTTCTAACAAATTGAAATATCGTACAATATTTCTAAATTCATTAATATATCGGGTAAAAAAAGAAATGATCACTTTTCCCCCCCTGAATTTTCGTAAAAATCATTTTTCGGGTAAGCGCGCACTAACGGGAGTTAATGCCAGCTAACAGGAGCTAGCGAGCACTAACAAAAAAATGTTTATATTTGTTATTTTTTGTTACTTTTAGCTATTTTTGTTAGTGCGCGCTAACTCCTGTTAGCGCGCACTAACCCGAAAAACGCATTAACTCCATTATTGATGTGGCATTTATGTTCTGTTAGCCATGTTCTTAATTTTTGTTGGTACGGCCAACATACATTTTTGGACATGGGCACTGTAGTGCATAAACAACGTGATCAGTATTACAGTCGACGTCATTAAAGAATTTTACCTTATATCCGGTGTTTAGATCTTGCCAAACCCTTGACAGACGGAGGAATCCCCCTTTAAAAATGGTACGAGTCCAGCATTTTTTTTGGTCAGTTAAGGGTATAGCACCCGCACCGCGCCAGTAGCTTGCAGCACCGTAACAGTAAGTATGGAAAACACATAGGAATTACTCGCTACCCATTTTTATTTTTTCTTTTAAGTCCGCTCTTTAAATTTAAAATTCTTCTTTTGCCATAGCATTCATCATTAGCGCTATTTGACCACTGTCAGTTAAATCAGAAGTCTGATGGCAAAACTGATAGCATAGCGACCAATAAGTATGTGTCACAGAGGAGTCCAAGATGGCCGCTGCTGAAGGACGCTGAGTCTTGCAGTTCTGAGCGTTCTCTTGAAATAAGTTCCTTTTTCCTGGTAAAATCTTATTTGGTTTCAATTATGCCACATAAGAGAAAGGGCAAGGTGAGGATATATCCTCCGGACTCACCTTGCATCTCAGGACAGCGAATAATCACAGATTTCGCGATCCCAGGAACTAGATCGGGGGAACCAAGCGCCGCTGTGGCAATCTCAGGAGGAGCGAGATTATCACCTGGCGAAATCACACTGAGTCCTCCGGATCCCCGAGGCCCGCTGTGTAGCTCTCCACTTCTAGACGCTGGAGGTATTGGACACACTGACCCAAGTTTGGTCAGAGGAGTTCAAGGTGGAGGAACACCCAGCGTTGTAGGAGCAGAGGTGGGAGCCTCAGCCCAACCTATATCGCGTCAGGAGTGGGAGACCCAAGGAGGGAGAAATCTCGGCGTGGGAAGCATACCACCAGGAACATCAGACCAGAGGTCTAGACGGGAGGAGGTAGGAACTGTGGCTCCAATGCCTTGGGAGTTTGTGAAACCGGCGGAGATAACTTTGGAGTCCCTCTGGGACTTAATGATGGTTAATGCCTATACTTTAAGAGACCAGTCTCAGCAGATGGGAACAATGGTGAAAAGACTGGAGTTGGTAGAGAAAGACCAGAGAGAGAATACCAATCATAATAATGTGGCTATCCAAGAAATAAATGTGAAAATGAAACAGGTTCAAGATTTAAATATGACTTTAATGAAAGATCGATTATCATCGCAAAGAAGATTAGAGTCTATTGAGAATTACCTAAGACATTTGAATGTTAGATTGGTGAATTTTCCCAGAGTAATGGGTGAACCAGTATTATTAACGTTTAAAAGATATATGACTGAGGTTCTAAAAATCCCTGTGGAATTGCATCCCTCTACAAAGAAAGTTATGTTTTTGCCAGTTAAAAGTGTTATAACACAATTACCTGTGGGTGAAAACAGGGTAGATTTAGAAAACCTCACGGAATATCTAGAAAATTCAGCCTTGGAAGTGACTGAGAGAGCAGTTTTGTTTGTGTCTTTCTTTTCTGATCCAGAGAGAGCAGCTGTTATGAAAGCTTATTTTCAAAACATTAATACTCCCTTTATGGGGGCCACAGTTAGGGTCTATCCAGACCTTTCTAGGGCAACCCAGCAACGGAGGAAAATGTTTATAGATATGCGGCCTGAGGTTTTAGCCAAAGGCGCAACTTTCCTCTTACGATTTCCCTGCAAATGCGTTATAAAATATGTAGGAAATACCTATATCTTTTTCCTACCCGAACAGTTGAGACAGTTTCTAGAAGGAAGGACATAACCAGGTATTATTGGGGGTAATAATAGGGTTCCTGTCAACAGCAATGTTATAGTTATTTCCGTTTATCTCCTTGTATTTTCTGTTTTCCTCCCCCCATAATTTCCAATGTAATACAGCAAATGTTTTTCCCTACCATATAATTGGATTATATATGGGAGAAGTGATATGTTGATATCTTTTTCTTTGAATTTGCTTTCTGTATTTCCTTACAAAGTGTTCTTTGTTAATAATTTGAAAAACAATAAACAAATAAATGAAAAAAAAAAAAAGTATGTCACAACCTTTCACTACTAGCCTTCTTAGTAAATTGCATTTGCAAGACTTAAGAACTCTTTGATCTCTTTATGCACAGATCAGTTTACAACCACGTCCACATCTATTCACACCGAGTCACCCTGAAGAAGGAGCCGCAGAGCTCCAAAACATTGCGATGTCGGCTTGATCTTCAGAAGAATAGTGGACATTTACAGATAAGTGTGACTCTTATGATGAAAGCTCTCACAAGAATCATTCATAATACTAATATAAGTGATCTAATGATTGAAAAAACCCAAAGGTTTATAGGGTTCATCTTCACGATAGCCACATAATAAATAGTGGCTACTTATGAAGGTCACTTGTCACTCAATGAGTTTCTTTATGTAGCAAGTCGAGATTCATATTGTATTTGCTTATCCATGCTACCACGTGGGTTTTCTTCATTATATCATTGTATCCTCAGCATTTCTGCTACCTCCTTAGAAATATATTGTTTCCTTATGCAGAGATTTGTTGCTATCTCTATAGTCTTTTTTTGGTGCTGATAAATTTATCTATGAAAGATCCTGGATTCCTCACAGGGCTTTCTCTACACTATCCATCATCTTGAAATCAGCCCTCTTGAAGTTTGGAGAGTCTTGACTTGGTGTAGTTTACATTAGATCAAAGGCTAATATTGAACTACACAATGCAGAGAACATTCGTCCCCTTTTTATCCCTACCATGAGGCCAATGATAAAAAGGTCATTAGTTAATACTAGGACTTAATAAAGCCTTCCCACAAGTGGGCTCTTCAGTTACTTGGCCACTTTGTATTTTATTGACTACTATTGATCTGGGGGGGGGTCAGAGATGGGGGGGGGGTCAGATATACTGGCAACCCAGGGCAAAAACTAAGGAGCAGGTCCAGCCAGTTCCAGAGACAACGAAGTTCTACCTCAGTGACATCATTCACCTTTGCCAAAGGGGCCCCTTTTGGTATGCCCCAGGCATTGCCTAGCTTGCCTCCCCCTAAAACCAGCCTTGTATTTCCCTAATGTCAAGAGCTCCTCCTCCCCCTTTACCCCTAAACTGTCTCTTCTAAAGAAATTCTACCTTTTATGACAATATCACAATCCTGATTTCCATTAGATTCAGTAATTGCAACCACAATCAAATCTGCCTCTGCCATGGTAGCCTCTCAGACAATGATTTTATTAATAAAACTTTGAAAATTTTCACACATGACTTCTGATTTTCTTTTGATCCTGATCTATTTCTCCCCAAGAACTATGCCACTAGCTATCCCTCCTCCATTTGTGAATTTCTCTTCTCCCCGATACTGCATAGTTGATTTGAGGGTTTTATCCCTTCAGAGCTTACCTTCTTTACCTCAAAATGAAGGCAAAAAGGGAATTTTTTGCCAAAATGTTGCAATGATAAAAGTATTACTTTTTTTTTTGCTTTCAGTCTTGATGCAACATTTTTCACACCCCTCTAACTGCTACCTAAAGGCTTCAAAGAAGATTGTATATCTGAAAAATGAAAACAAGTGTGGTCAGTGATTCTTGTATTTAAATGTTCTACTCAATTTACTAATTTGATCAACCGGACAAGATGGGTCTCAGGACTGTCACCAGCCATCCTGGAAAGGACCATTCTTTCTAACCAGGGGAGGAGATCTTTAAGGTGGGTGTTAAGGCTAGAATTTTATCAGTATACTAGGCATAATATGAAGCTTTGACTATCTCTCTCTCTTCCTTCATTGTACCCTGAAATAATCCAATTCAGAAACAGTGAGATAATTTTTCAGGTATATGGAGTGAAAGGGGGGGGGGAGGGAAAGCCCCCAAAAGATTTTCATAATGCCTCTTCTGAAAGACAGCAGTATAACACATGGCCAAGGAGCCAAGACCATCACAGATTCAGAGGAAGTTTACAAGAGAATAAGGATTATAGGTAAACATCACAGTCTTCTTTTCTTCACTAGACCTTTTCTTACATCCTTGAAATCTCAAATTTAGCTATTACAATGAAGTCCTGTTGCAGACAGAGCTGGTTTTTGTTATCACCACTTAAAATCTAATTAATCCATATCGAAGCACAATGATTTCTGTTGTGTTTTAGGGTGAGGGGTCATAGAGCCTTCTTTGTTCATCCCTAGGCTTGTAATCATCAGGCATTGGGATATAATTTTACTTAGCAAATTGAAAGGTAACAGATCAAATCCTTATCACAAACTTAACTCATGGTTCTGGCAGAATCCCTAGCCCCCACACGAAACTCTATATTCATTGAAGAACAAAAACGTATTTCAGAGCTTTCAAGGGGTTAAAACCAAAAGCTTATATTCAGTGCAACAAAGAACGAAGATCAACATCGCAACATCAGCCACAATAGATTGCAGCTGTTACTGAGGAAAATATCTTAGCTGTTTTAAAAAGTATATTGCTGTAATGGCTTTCATGAACAGGACTAATACACAGCTAAGTGGACTTTTATTAACTTTGTGTGGATGGGTTTTATCCTGTGTCACTACCTATGTACCTCTGTGGAAGAACCTCAACTTGGATTTAAATGAATTAGAGATCTGGACCATGGGACTTTGGCAAGTTTGTGTAGTCCAGGATGAAGGAGGAATACAATGTAAGGACTACGATTCCTTTTTGGCTCTTCCTTCAGAACTCAGGATTTCCCGGATTTTGATGTTTCTAGCCAACGGATTAGGGGCTCTTGGCCTTCTGTTCTTAAGTTTAGGGTTGGACTGTTTAAAGTTTGGAGAAGGAAAACAGGAGCTAAAGAAACGACTGCTTTTTCTTGGAGGGATATTCTCCTGGGCATCGGGACTAACAACTCTAGCCCCAGTTTCTTGGGTTGCATACATTACAGTACAGGAATTTTGGGATGAGACCATTCCAGAGATTGTTCCCAGGTGGGAGTTTGGGGAAGCGTTATTCATGGGATGGTTTGGAGGATTTTTCCTTATATGTGGTGGCACATTACTTATTTGCACAGCCTGTTCTACTGACATCCAACAACCATCATCTGTGCATTATAAACCCACTGATATTCAAGATCATTGTCTAAACTTGGAACCAAAATATCCTGACCTGAAAATCTAAGACTCTGAAAAGGACAGAAAATTATATGTCTGTTGGCTTTAAACTGTAATACAAATACAGGAAGCTGATTCCAGCAGTGATGTGTAGGATTATTTGCTACTTAGTTCATTCATTTCACACATTAAGCTTTTATGTCTCAAATTCTTTCTGCATGTACATGTAAGATTATATTTTCTGGCAGAACTGGTAATGCTACGTTGGTCATGATGCAAGACATTAAAGTTGCCAATATTTAAACAATGTTAACATTCTTATTCTGTTGGTTACTTTTTTATTTTTAAGAATTGTAGCAGTTTCATACATAGCAGCTGATATATATAAAATGAATCTCCTCATTATTATAGGTGTTAGATAAAGCAAATCCTTCACCGAAACCTCATACCTGTTGGATTGGCTCTTGTCTAGCAAGCTGCCTTCTATAACTCAGTAACATAATATTTCTTTTCTTTTTTTTTTCTTCCATTAAATAGCCTTTGAATTTCTCAGACAGATTAAAATACAGATTAAAATGATAAAGAAGGTACTCTCTGTGCTTTGTGGCTCATCCTAGCAAAGTCTTGCAACCCATCTTGAAAAGGGAGCAGTGCTTTAGTTAGAATCAGAATTACTGTGCTCTCAGCAGCCTTGCAGGCACTTCATCCTGTGCTGTACTCCCCTACTAAGGATAGTTAGTTGTCACTGCACTTTGAGCTGTTGTCTTAGTTAATATTCTTTCCTGTCTTCAGTTAACACAGTGTTTGCAGACATTCCCGCTGCTTTGTCCTGCAAGTTGCATGAAAATAGTGAGGGGAGGAAGGGGGGGGGGGTGGGAGATTGTGTGAAGTAGAAATGATTTTGTTAAATAAAGTTATTAATATCACATAAGCACTTAGAAAGTGAAGAAACAATCTTTAGTCTTTTTTTGCTGAGTGTTTGAAGCAAAGGCAAAATCAGATCAGAAATCTAATCATAAACATTCTAATAAAGTATTTAGTCCCATCTATGAATGTTTGATCCTTATTGTAGTGCTATCAGCAATAGTAAAATTTTAGAAACATAGAATCTTATTTGTATACATAATTTTTTTTTGAACAATGCATTTTTTACTTTTTATTTCTGCATAGTAAGTCAGCATAATAGATATCTCAATACACCAAATATATTCTCATAGAACATTAAACATCCAGTTCAGCTTTTTACTACATAAAACATAATTGAAACTCTAAGCTGATATGTTTTAAATCTCCAAAGATCAAACATTTTGTCACAATGCATGCCTTTCATCGTTCTTTTTATAGTATTGCCAAAACCTCCCCATATCTGTTCATGCAAGGTATCATCATTTCTCAACAAGTTATTGCAATATATATAGAATTATGTGACATCACTGGGTTATGTACCTGCTATTGATATATAATATGCTTTACTTTCTCTACTTTTGATAGGTGCATTAATATAGTTAAGCATTCACACACAGGTATAATAGCAGTCAATCAAATTGTGATTTTAGATAGCTGCTTTCAAAAGCCAAAATGAGAACTTCTGATTCTAGGTGTTTAGAAATTGCGAATTTATGCTTATTTTTCAATCAATTAGGTATTTATGGTGAATTCTAAAAACAAGTGTTTACTGGTATTTTCATGATGCAAAATAAAATTTTTAGTGCATTTTTAGGTTGATTCAATTTAGTAAGCTGTAAACAAATTTATCTTCAAATTATTGCATGTCTATTATTTAAGTTAAAATTGCAAATTCAACTTCACAATCCTGTGATGTGGGCTAAATGTATATGGCTAGGAGGAGTTACAGAATGCATATGTCTGGGCGGGGGGAAGCACTGGCAGTAGCGTGGGTGCATGTGGTGGAGGTGTGTGGCTAGAGCAGTGATTCTCAACCCTTTTTTTTTTTTTGGTCAGGACACAGCTTACAGATGATGCTGACATGCATGACACACTGAACGCATGTCCATCACAGGGCTAAATGTAAACATATATTCTGCATCCACAGGAATCTACTACCTCCCAACAATGGGTACAGGGCAGAATTAGGACAACTCACTATACAAAAAAGATAATCCAATTATATGGTCATCTCAGCAACAGAAACACAAATTCCCTCTGCTACCAGGCGCATCGTAAAATAATACAAAAACATGAAAAAGAAAAAAACTCTGCATAAGTTTAGCAAACTGCCCATGCTACAGCAGCACTAACTCCAAGGACTCAAACAGCAATAGCCCTATCCATGAAAAGGCAGCAGTGCACCACCAATGCATATCCTGTGGAGAAAACACAACAAATAAGATTGATACAAATCCCTACATCAGAGTGCTAACTCTGGTCCTCAAGAGCCACAAAAAGGTCAGGGTTTCAGGATGTCCAAAATGGATATTCATGAGATATATTTAATAAAATGGAGGCAGTCCATGCAAATCATTTATAAATATATTGAAAAGCATGTTTGCCAGTACAGATCCACTCCCCTCCAATGAGAAAATTGTCCATTTAATCCTAGTCTCTATTTCCTGTATTTTAACCAGTTTCTAATCCACAAGAGGACATCACCACCTATTCCATGAATTTTACTTTTCTTAGAAGCCTATCATGAAACACTTTGTCAAATGCCTTCTGAAAATCCAAATACACTACATCTACTGGTTCACCTTTATCTACATGTTTATTAACCCCTTCAAAAAAGTGAAGCAGATTTGTGAGGCAAGACTTGCCCTGGGTAAAGCCATGCTGACTTTGTTCCATTAAACCAAGTCTTTCTATATGTTCAGTGATTTTGATCTTTAGAACACTTTCCACTATTTTTCCTGGCACTCAAGTCAGGCTAACTGGTCTGTAGTTTCCTGGATCGACCCTGGAGCCTTTTTTAAATATTAAGGTTATATTAGCCACCCTCCAGTCTTCAGGTGCAAGAGATGATTTTAATGATAGGTATAATTTACACTAATAGATCTGAAATTTCATTTTTTAGTTCCTTTAGGACCCAGGGGTATATACCATCTGGTCCAGGTGATTTACTACTCTTCAGTTTGTCAATCAGGCCTACCACATCTTCTAGGTTCACTGTGATTTGGTTCAGTCCATAAAACCTTCTCCGGAATGGGTATCATCCCAAAATCATCTTCAGTAAACACCAAAGCAAATAAATTATTTAATCTTTCCATGATGGCTTTATCTTCTCTAAGTGCCCCTTTAACCCCTTAATCATCTAACGGTCCAACTGACTCCCTCACAGGCTTTCTGCTTTGGATATATTTTTAAAAGTTTTTACTGTGAGTATTTGCCTCTACGGCCAACTTCTTTTCAAATTCTCTCTTAGCCTGTCTTATCAATATCTTACATTTAACTTGCCAATGCTTATACTTTATCCTATTTTCTTCTGTTGGATCCTTCTTCCAATTTTTGAGTGAAGATCTTTTGGCTAAAATAGCCTCTTTCACTTCACCTTTTAACCATGCTGGGAATCACTTTGCCTTCCTTCCACATCTGGACTGTGCTTCTAGGATGGTATTTTTTAACAATGTCCTTGCCTCTTGAACATTTTTTACCTTTGTAGCTGCTCCTTTCAGTTTTTTCTAACTATTTTTCTCATTTTATCAAAGTTTCCCTTTTGAAAGTTTAGCACTAGAGCCATGGATTTGCTTCTAGTCATTAATTCAAATTTGATCATATTATAATCACTATTGCCAAGCAGCCCCACCACCGTTATCTCTCTCACCAAATCCTGTGCTCCACTGAGAATTAGATCTAAAATTGCTACCTCTCTTGTTGGTTCCTGAACCAATTGCTCCATAAAACTGTCATTTATTCCATCCAGGAATTTTATCTTTCTAGCATGTCCTGATGTTACATTTATCCAGTCAATATTGGCATAATTGAAATCTCCCATTATTACTACACTACCAACTTGGTTAGGTTTCCTAATTTCCCTTAGCATTTACTGTCCATCTCATCATCTTGGCCAGCTGGATGGTGGTATACTCCTATCACTATACACTTCCCCAACAGACAAGGGATTTCTACCCATAAATATTTGATTGTGCATTTAGTTTCATGCAGGATCTTTATCCTGTTAGACTCTAGGCCATAAACAGACATAAAGTACCACCCCGCCTCCCAAATGCTCCTCTCTATCATTGCAATATAATTTGTACCCCGGTATAGCACTATCCCATTGTTTATCCTCCTTCCACCATGTCTCTGAGATGCCAATTAAGTCTATATTATCATTCACTGCTATACATTCTAATTCTCCCATATTACTTCTTAAACTTCTGGCATTAGCATAGAAACACACCTCTTTGCCACATATTCCCTCTGTCCTTCAGCCCCACACTTTCTCTCCAATACACTTGTCCTTGCCCAGCAGTCCTGACCCCTGACTCTTCATGCCTTCTTGACCAACAGACTCCTGAACCCTTATCTCCCCACATTTCCCTGCCTAGTATCTCCGTCTTCCCCCATCCCTCACTAAAAACACCCACCACCATTTCACTCTACCCCTCCATCTTCAGCAGCTTGCCTAGACCTGCTTTCTCCCCCACCCCACTCAGCAATCTCCTAATCCCCTTTCTCTCCCCCACATCTCCCTGTCTAGCAGCATTCACACCTGTTCTCTCCTCCACTCCTCCCTGATAGCAGCACCATTTCCCCTTCTACCTGGCTCCCAGCCAGCAGAAAAGCTTTCAGTCCAGTCCCAGAGTTTCCCTCTCTCCTTAACAGCAGCAGATGAGGTCAAGAAGCATTGGGAAGAGGAAGAGGTAGTAGCAGCAGAATTCAGCAGTGGATTTGTGCATGTAAATCATGCATCTCTCTCCCTTGTGCTCCAGCTGTCTGCCACTTCTGGGCCCTGCAGCTGAAAACAGCATCAGCAGTTTCACTGCCAGATCTGACAGAGGAAGATAAAGTTGGTGTCCTGCTGGGTGCAGAAGAGCAAGAATTGGTGATGTCTTGCTGAAATCTTGGTGAAAGAGAAGGAAACAATCTCCCAGTGGGCCAGGAAGAGGATAAGAAAGCAAGAGCAGCCTCCGATCATACCAGATAAAGGAGAAGTGGTCTGATAAAGAGATAACAGTCTACTGCTAGCCCCATGATACACCTCCCAGAACCTCGCAACACACCAGTGTGTGCCGAAACACCTGAGGAGAACCACTGCTTTATTGTGAATAAAATAGTGATCATTACTATAGATTCTCTTGACTTTAGTTGATTTTGCAATCTCATGCAAGCACTTTTGGTTGTTTGCTGCAACAATATAAGGCGGCATGTATAATTCATACCATTATTTATGGAGACAGAACAGAATGGCTTAACGCCGCTTTACAACTGCATGTACCACAAAGAGACCTCAGATCCGCTAATAAAGGTATATTATCAATTCCATCCATTAAAACAGCACACCTTAGCCAGATTCGAGAAAGGGCACTATCCATGTTGCGGCCCCGGTTGCGAGTGCCGCGACCGGGACCTTACCTTCGCTGCATTAGCCCCTCCTCCCTGTGTGTGCACGCGCGCGGAAAGGCCAGGAGTTAAAGGGCCTTTCCTGCCTTGGGCGCCCTGCCTCCCTTTCTGATGTCAGATGCCCCACCTCCCTTTCTGAAGTCAGACCCTGGCAAATACTTAAGGCTGGTGCCTGCCTCAGCTTACTGCCTTGCAACAAGTTTGCTTATCATTACAGTGTGCCTCTGGAATTCCTGCTTGTAATTATTCCAGTTGCCTGCTTCAGTTCCAGCCTTAATCCTGGTTCCTGTTCCAGTTGCCTGCTTCAGTTCCAGCCTTGATCCCGGTTCCTGTTCCAGTTGCCTGCTTCAGTTCCAGTCCTGGTTCGTATCCGCCTTCAGTGCCAGCCTTGGTCCTGTTCCTGACTTGCCTGCCTTGACCTCGGATCTTCTCATCGGATTCTCCTTTCGCCCTAAGTCCCAGTGGCCCGGCTCCTACGGGCTCCTCCGGGGGAGCGTGGGCTTCCAGGGTGAAGATCCTTCTCTTCAATCTGTCCAGTATCTGCCTCCCGGCCTGTTCCACTAGTCCGGAGACTATTTCCATCTTCTCCGTCAGGCCGGCCTAAGAGTCCACTAAACCGCTTTAACAGTTGCAAGGCCATGGACTCGGCGGATTTATCAGGTCTTCAGGCAATCCCTGGAATTGCCCAGCGTGTGCAGCAACAGCAGCATTGCATGGATGTTCTTGCAGGTGACTGTTAGAACGACTTGCTAATCGTCCTGGACGCCATGCCAGATCCAGTGCCTGCTCTGCCACCAGCTTCAGCGGTAAAACATTGGTTCAATTACTCAGCTACCGCACCGGCACGTTACGCTGGAGAGGCTAAGACTTGCCGAGGTTTTCTGAACCAATGTTTATACGATTCACGCTGCTTCCTCAACAGTTTCCTACTGATGCCGTAAAGGTGGCGTATATTCTGTCGTTGCTTGATGGGAAGGCTCTAATTTGGGCATCTCCACTCTGGGAGCGGAATGATCCCTTGCTCAGTAATTTCTTGCAGTTCATCTCTAATTTCAAGTTAGCCTTTGATGACCCGGCTCGCTTAACCACCGCCACCTCAGAACTACTGCAGTTACGCCAGGGTTCCCGCCCTTAGCAGATTATGACAGCCTCCGGGCTGTGTTTATGGAGGGCCTGTCCGGGCATATCAAGGATGAGTTGGCCGCCCGCGATCTTCCAGAGGATCTCAACGGCCTCATAGATTTGGCTGGTCATATGATCGTCGCCTCTAAAAAGGGCAAGAGAACTAAGACCCACTCGATGTACCCCGTCTCTAGCTCCTGTATTCTCCAGACCACTATCTTCAGTCCCCTCTCCAGGAGCAACACGTCCTGATTCTGCTTCTGAAGAACCCATGCAGTTGGAGCGTACTCCGCTTACCGCAGAGGAGAGACAGCGCCGCCGTACTCTAGGCTTGTGCCTCTACTGCGGTCAAAAAGGCCATTTCCTTGCTCGTTGTAAAAGAGCGTTCGGAAAACGCCAGAACCTAGGAGGTTTGTGAGGAGCTCCTCCTAGGTTGTGCTGGTACCGCTCCTCAATATACTGTACCCATCACACTCGAATACCCAGGGGGATCATTGGAGACCCTCGCCTTTTTGGATTCTGGAGCAGGGGGCAACTTCATCCTGGAGGATTGGTACACCAGTTACAGATCCCCACTCGGCCTCTAGAGGTACTGCTGCGGATTACCGGGGAACACTTCTTTCAGGGAGAATCTCTGCTTCCACGATACCCTTGACTTTACGCACCGGGGCGATCCACTCGGTGGAGATTGCCTTCCTTGCTCTGGAAAAGGCCGTCCACCCCGTGGTGTTAGGCCTACCATGGTTACAGAAGCACTCTCCGATTATCCAATGGGACACATTACAGATCGTGAAATGGAGCCCCTTCTGCTTCGCTAACTGCCTGAAGGTTCCGAGAGTGTCTGTTCTCCCTCTCTTGCACACCACCATCGCTCTACCTGCACCATATGCCGACTTCTCCGACGTATTTTCCAAGACGAAGGCGGAGATCCTGCCTCAACATCGGCCGTTTGATTGTGCCATTGAGCTTTTACCAGGAACGACACCTCCTCGGGAAGAGTATACCCCTTATCACTACCAGAGACTCGGGCAATGTCCGAATACATCTCGGAGAACCTGGCAAAAGGATTTATCCGACCTTCAAAATCTCCAGCAGGGGCGGGCTTCTTTTTTGTAGGTAAAAAGGACGGGTCGCTAAGACCATGCATTGACTATCGGGGTCTCAATGCCATCACCAAGCGAGATCGTTATCCACTCCCACTGATTCCTGAACTCCTGGATAGATTACAGGGAGCCAGGATCTTCACAAAGCTGGACTTGCGGGCGCATATAACCTTGTCCGTATTCGACCAGGGGACGAGTGGAAGACTGCCTTTAACACCAGGGATGGGCACTATGAGTACCTTCATGCCCTTCGGACTATGTAATGCCCCGGCAGTATTTCAACATCTCATGAACGAGGTACTTCGTGATTTACTGAATACGTCTGTCATCGTGTACCTGGATGATGTATTAATCTACTCACGGGACTTGTCTTCTCATCGCCTACATGTCCGTCAGGTATTACAGTTACTCAGAGACAACGGATTATACGCCAAGTTGGAGAAATGCTGCTTTGAGAAAGAGTCTCTTCCCTTTCTGGGATACATAGTTCCCCACCGGATTCAAGATGGACCCATGAAAGGTAGCCGCCATCAGAGACTGGCCCAGCCGAGGGGGGCTAAAGGCGGTGCAAGCGTTTCCTCGGCTTCGCAAATTCTATAGACATTCATTCCACACTATTCTTGTATCGTGCTCCTCTCAACCGCCCTAACTCGGAGAGGAGCTGACGCGGTGGATTGGCCTGATTCAGCCTGTTAAGCGTTCAAAATCCTCAAGAGGCTTTTCTACAGGATACGTGTCTTCGTCACACCCTGATCCGCTTCGTCCATTTGTCGTAGAGGTGGACGCATCAAACATCACAGTGGGAGCTGTGCTTAGTCAATGCACTGATTCCGGTCAGCTCATGCCATGCTCATACTTTTCCAGGAAATTCTCCTGTTGCCGAGAATAATTATAGTATTGGGGATAAGGAGTTACTAGCTATCAAGCTCGCCTTTGAGGAGTGGAGACAATGGTTGGAGGGAGCCATCCATCCCGTTACAGTATATACGGACCACAAAAACCTGGAGTTCCTGTCCCAAGCCCAACGCTTAAACCCTCGACAGGCCCGCTGGTCTCTATTCTTCAATCGCTTCAATTTCACACTACGCTACCGGCCGGCTGCCAAGAATGTTCGAGCGGACGCACTTTCGCGCTCAACGGAGCTGGAGGAAGAGCAGGACCAGCCCCAATACATCCTAGACCCCGCAAAGATCAATCTTTCTGGGACCACTGTATGTTCTCTTGGTAAGACGGTGGTTCCCCGACGGTCTCGAAAGGCGGTCTTGCTCTGGGCCCACAATTCTCTTACGGGGGGTCACGCTAGCCGCGAGAAGACTCTTGACTTGGTAAACCGCTTCTACTGGTGGCCAACCTTGAGGAAAGATGTCCGCGCTTTCGTAGACTCCTGTCCCACCTGTGCGATACAGAAGGCGGGACGGGGAAGCCTTGGGGTCTACTCCAACCGTTGCCCATTCCAGTGGAACCATGGACCCACATCGCCACCGATTTCTTGGGGACCTTCCAGCCTCAGAAGGGAATACAGTCATCTGGGTAACTATAGACAGGTTCTCCAAAATGGCCCACTTTGTTCCCCTATCCAAGTTACCGTCGGCTCTCGAACTAGCCAGCTTGTTCACTCAACATATCTTCAGGATCCACGGTCTGCCCCAGGACATTGTCTCTGATCGCGGGCCGCAGTTCACCGCCCGGTATTGGAAGGCATTATGTAAAAGTTCAATGTGCAACTCAATCTGTCCACCGCCTTTCACCCCAAAGCAATGGGCTGACGGAGCACACCAACCGCTCTTTGAAGACTTTTCTTCGCTCCTTCGTCAACGAAAGACAGAATAACTGGGCGCAGTTATTACCGTGGGCAGAGTTCTCGTATAACAACCATTCTCATGCAGCCACAGGCAGTTCACCCTTTTTCATCGTTTATGGGAAACAGTTATGACCACCTCTGCCACTGCCTTCCTAGTGCAATTCCAGCAGTACAAGCATCCGCCCAGCAGTTGCAATCTCTGTGGACGTCCATCCAAGGGAGACTTGCCAAAGCAGCCAGGGCCATGAAAAATTGGGCAGATCGTCACCGACAGCCGGCACCCATCTTCCTTCCCGGAGATCGAGTGTGGCTCAGCACAAAGAACATGCAACTCCGAATCCCATCCCGGAAGTTGGCTCCGAAATACTGTGGCCCTTTTCGTATAGTTGAGCGTGTGGGGGCCGTTTCTTACCGGCTACGCCTACCCTCCTCGATGCGTATACATAATGTATTCCATGTCTCCTTGTTAAAACCTCTCATCCTCTCCAGGTACCATCATCAAGTTCCTGATGCGGCGGATCCTTCTGTGCCCGATGAGCCAACCTATCAAGTTCGGGAGGTTCTGGATGTCCGCTTCCACCACGATGGGAATATCTACTTGCCTGGGAGGGTTGTGGCCCGGAGGACAACACATGGGAACCAGCTCGTAACATTCTAGATAAGGAACTACTGCTCCAATTCCATCGCCAGCATCCCGGTAAACCTGGGCCTTCGAAGAGGGGGTGTAAGAAGGGGGGTACTGTTGCGGCCCCGGTTGCGAGTGCCGCGACCGGGACCTTACCTTCGCTACATTAGCCCCTCCTCCCTGGTGTGCACGAGCACGAAAGGCCAGGAGTTAAAGGGCCTTTCCTGCCTTGGGCGCCCTGCCTCCCTTTCTGATGTCAGATTATTTATTTATTTATTTAAGGCTTTTATATACCGACTTTCTTGATACAGATCAAATCAACTCGGTTTACATTGAACTAAGCAGAACTATAACCAACAATTCAACAAGAGACATTTAGAAGGAGCATAAAAGTTACATTATAACAAGGTTGCCTTAACTGGGAGAAGGAAAAAAAGAGGGGGAGAAACGAAAGATAGATTATATATAAAATAAATTACTATATACAATGGAGTATGGGATGGAGGCAGAGGCCAAACCTCATGATAAGTTGTGCAAGATTAGCATTTGATTATTTACATAAGTGATATGATGATTCTAAATCAGACTGTAGAGCTAGATGCCCCGCCTCCCTTTCTGAAGTCAGACCCTGGCAAATACTTAAGGCTGGTGCCTGCCTCAGCTTACTGCCTTGCAACAAGTTTGCTTATCATTGCAGTGTGCCTCTGGAGTTCCTGCTTGTAATTATTCCAGTGGCCTGCTTCAGTTCCAGCCTTGATCCTGGTTCCTGTTCCAGTTGCCTGCTTCAGTTCCAGTCCTGGTTCGTATCCGCCTTCAGTGCCAGCCTTGGTCCTGTTCCAGACTTGCCTGCCTTGACCTCGGATCTTCTCATCGGATTCTCCTTTCGCCTAAGTCCCACCGGACCGGCTCCTACGGGCTCCTCCTGGGGGAGCGTGGGCTTCCAGGGTGAAGATCCTTCTCTTCAATCCGTCCAGTATCTGCCTCCCGGCCTGTTCCGCTAGTCCGGAGACTATTTCCATCTTCTCCGTCAGGCCGGCCTAAGAGTCCACTAAACCGCTTTAACAGTCCATCGCGGGAACAAAGCTATGGAACTCACTACCAATACAACTAAGAATGCAGCAAGAAAAAAAAAAAAGTTTAAAGCAGAACTTAAAACTTGGCTATTCTATGCGGCATATAATGAAGAGAAGAAATAGGCATCAATGTAATTGTACAATCTCAGGTGGCTCTGACCTTTTAACCTCAATACTTAAAGCATGCTTTATGTTTTAGTATTTATTGGTTTAATATTTATGGCTTCTGACATTATTTTATTAGGATATCTTTTACTCTTACTTGTAAAAATTTTATCTCTTATTATTACTGTTGTTTGTAATTTTCTTTTATTGCTATGTTAACTGCTGTGAAGGACATGCCGAGACAACGGTATAAAGTACAAATAAACCTTAAACCTTAAACAAGGGAATGACATCACAAAGTGGCCTTATCAATCAATTACATTGTCACATCCATTCAACATTCAAGACCATTATCATAGCAAGCACTCTGTTCTTTGATATTTTTTTGGGGGGGGGGGGGGGGGGAGTGTTTCTTCCTGTTCCTTTGATTTTCCTAGACTGGGATCTAGCACTGAATCTTCATTCACAATTACCATGGACTTCCCCCTCCCCCACCCCCACCTCATTTTATATCCTCCAGTCCAGTTAATGCTGTAACAGTTCTTAATTGAGGGCAATGCACCAGAGCTCTTTCTGGAATGCTGGAGTCATAGACCCTAAATGTGGGCATTAAGTATTCTTTATGTTTTAACAATGCTTGTAATTTACCAGAAAAATATGTTAAGGCATACCTCATTAAAAAGTAATGACTCTAAAGCTGATGCTGAGAATGAAGCACTTAAATTTGCATATTTCATTTTTAAAATACCCACTATTAAAACTCCAAAAAAAACATCTTGACAAAGCTGGAAAATGATCTTGCCACACCCCTGAATTGTTCTTTTGAAACTCTGTTTCCTTACAGTACTCCTCTGTAAATAATCATTCTGGCAAGGATCCTTTAAACGAAACAGAATACAGTATTCATGACCAATGAAACACATTTTCTCAGCTTCTAAAGGGTTAATGCCAAAGCTTATATCCTGTGTCACATAAGAGCAAGGTTATCATAGCACCATCAACCACAAAACATAATAGCTGTTGCAGAGTTGCAGCTATCTTAACTCATTTCAGAAGTGCTATATTCTACAACGATGCTGGTTAACAGAATTAAGATGCAGTTTTGTTCAATCTTTTTCTCTCTCCTTGGATGTGTTTTATCCTGTGTTACTACCTACGTACCTCTGTGGAAGAACCTCAACTTGGATTTAAATGAATTGGAGATCTGGACCATGGGACTTTGGCAGTTTGTGTGGTCCAAGATGAAGGAGGAATGGAGTGTAAGGATTATGACTCGTTCTTGGCTCTTCCTTCAGAGCTCAGGATTTCCCGGATTTTGATGTTTCTAGCCAACGGATTGGGGGTTCTCGGCCTCCTGATCTCAATCTTTGGTTTGGACTGTTTGAAGATTGGAGAGGGAAAACAGGAGCTAAAGAAACGCTGCTGATTCTTGGAGGGATATTTTTCTGGATGTCCGGACTAACAACTCTAGCCCCAGTTTCTTGGGTGGCGTACAGTACAGTGGAAGAATTTTGGGATGAGACCATCCCAGAGATTGTCCCCAGGTGGGAATTTGGGGAAGCAATGTTCATGGGATGGTTTGGAGGATTCTTTCTTCTGCTTGGAGGCTGCTTGCAAATTTGTGCAGCCTGTTGTACTGACACTCAACAAACATTTCCTGTGCACTATGTACCCGCAAAACTTCAAGATCACTGTGTATACTTGGAACCCAAATATCCAGACCTGAAAATCTAAGACTCTAATATGAACTATGCTGTAATTCTGTAGTGCACAAGGGGAAGGGGAGGTGGGAGTAGAGTCCAGCATTAATATGCAGAACTATTTTATTTCATGATTGCACTTATAGTTAAAATTCTTCTTCCCCACGTTACATTTTATGGATACTTTCTTCCTATAAAACTGTTAAATTATTTTTGTATCTCCATACTGAACTTTTCATCTAACCAGCCCAGTTAATAATATTTATCACTTTAACTGTGTTCTTGTTTAAGTAATGCCCTCAATGTAGTCGTTATGCAGTAAAGATGAATTTACTTGACTATAAAACAAATGAATCTGTTTATAACAGCCAATGCACAAACCATTTTAGATTAATATTTTGAAAAGTATTGATTGCATCCATTGTAATTATGATAATATATAAGACAGACAATACTTATTCTCTACTCTATAATAATGTACCTTATTGAGTAATTATATGTTGTGGTATTTCAAAAGTATTTGCACCTGTCGAAGCTACTGTATATGGATGAGCACAGCATACTCTGTGGTTTCTTACCAGAGAAAAGCTTTAAGAACAAAGATTGGATTTATTAAATCTGTCTTATTCAGGCTTGTGGTAAAATTATTTTTGTTAAATGTGTAATAGTGATACTGTACAGGTAGAGCGGGGTCTGTCATATCCCAACAAGTGTTTTCTTATGGGCAAATTAATATTTTTGCTGAAGGATTACATTTCCCATTTTTAAGGGCTTAAATGTTTGAGCTAATTATAATGTAGCACTCATCTAGCTCCTTTTACAGATGGCAAAATTTAAAATATCATTGATGAATTTATTTATGCTTTTTTTTTTTTTATACCAGAGTATGGATGATTTCTTTTAAATTAATATTGATAAGATTAAAAGCTTTAAAAATTACTTTGCTGCAGATTTATAATGCTAATATGTATTCAGACAGGCTTCGACAAGCGAGAGGTACTTGCCAGAGCCCTTGTTTATATTATTTTATGAATACAAAGAGCTTGTCACTATAGTGGATGCTGAGTTTACTTCAGTAAATGCCCTACGAGTCGAGTCTTAAGGATCTAAATATGCAAATCCCAGAGGAAAGGAGAGACATTCAAATGTATAAAATAAAGTACAAGAAATAAACCTTCTTGAATGGAAAGAAAGTTCTAGAACGAGGGGTTATGATATGAGACTCTGAAGGGATAGCTTCAGGAGCAAAGTCAGGGTGGTGCATGCATAGAACACCTTTCCAGTTAAAATGATAACAGACATTTAGAGGGATGGAATAAGCACAGAAGATCCTTAGCTGCCAAAAAGAGTAGTAGTAGCAGAACCATGACCTAGTAGCATGTATGCAAGTGTTAAAATGCCCTACTTGAACATGGTAACATGTTCAAGTCGATATTCAAAATATTTACCTGGCTGAAATGGGTTTCAAAATTTCCCAACTTTAGCTGGCTAAATTTCTGCAGGTAAAATCGCTTCCTTGCACAAATTTAACTGGATAAGAAATGGGCAAGGTCAAGATGTTCCAGGAGTGAGATTTTTAAATTTAGCTGGATTGTTCAATATTCAGTGCTACCTGGCTGAATATGAGTGGATAAATTTTGTGCGGGCAGATTCAGCTAGGTATTCAGCAGCATTTTTAACTAGATAAGTTCTAATAAAGAGCTGGAGAAAGACAACTAGTTACATTTACCTGCTTAGCTTTACCTGCTCAGCAGGTTTTTAAATATCGACCATATAGTAACATAGTAAATGATGGCAGAAAAAGACCACCCAGCCAATCAGTCTGCCCAGTTATTCTGTCCACACTGTTAAGGATACATCCCAGCTGTCAGTTACTGACTGTTTCCATCTGCAAGATGTCTCCTTATTCAGGAATCTTTCTTGTCTTTCTCCTTTGTATTTCACCATCTTGGGGAGAAGAGCACACAAGATCCCCTTTTAGTAACCTCCTACAACCACCTTTCACGTACCTAGCCACAAAGCTCTGTAATAATCTAAATAACTAGTAATAATAATAATAATAATCTAGCTGTTGCCCAGACATCCAGCCTTCTAAATCTCCTGTGTTGTTTGCTAGACAGATCCAACTGCATGAGCATTTCCACTAGGACCTCTAGTAATTACAAAACGTGCAGCCTGCCAGACAGACTTATTTTCAGGGTTGATTTTATCATCACAGCCGGATCTAAATAGCTACAATGACTAGCAAGCCTCTAAGGTCCCTTACATAGACTGCCAGATACCCAGCTATGTGACAGCCTGTGTTTCCACTAGGACTTCTAGTATTTACAGAATTTGCGGCCTGATAGACAGGTAGACCCAGCTGCTAGTTGATTCTACCATGGCAACCTGCCAGACAAACCCAGCCACGTGAATGCCAGCATTACCAGGATATCTAACATTTCATATTAGCCTTTTTGTCAAGCATTTTGTCAGCCCTAATACTCATTCTTGAATTAGGTGAGTACAGCACTATGAATACTTAAATACATGCTACTAGTAGGTTGTGCTTTCTACTCTCTCCACTTTTGGCAACTAAGAATCCATTGTGCTTATCCCATTCTGTCTTAAACGCCATTACTATTTTAGCTGCCCCCACCCACCTGGGAGGGCATTTCAAGCTTAATCCACCCTTTCTGTGAAAAAATGTTTCCTGGTGTTTCTCAGTTTACTCTTTTGAGATGCTCTTGAAACAGGTTTTCTTCTTGTATGTTATTATCTTTCAGATATATGAATGTCTATTATATTTCCCCTGCTGCACGTCTCCTCTAGCATCTATATGTTTATGAAAAGATGAAATACTCCACAATTGGGCACAATAATCTCACTAGCAACCTGTACACAGCATAATCACCTTCTCATTTCTACTAGTTATGTTCCTCTAAATGCACCCTAGTGGTCATCTGGTCCTGGTCACCGCTTTGTTGTACCTTTTCCCTACCTTGAAATCACCAGATATAATCACCCTGAGGTCTGTTTCCTACTTCAACAGTATCTCATTCCTTATCGTTTGCCATGTCCTTGGATTTCTGTATCCAAAATGCATAACTGTGGGGGGTTTTTGTATTGAAATATAGTTGCCAAGCAGGTGATCATTCTTCAAGGTTTTAAAAATTGCTTCTCATACTACTCCTTCATCTTGTCCACCATGCTGCAGATATTAGCATCCTTACAAATAAAACCAGAATAATCTCAGGGGACTAGAGAAGGGCAATTGGAAACTACAGACTGGTTAGTGTTAACTTGGTAGTGGGAAAATTAATGGAAGCTCTACTGTTTATAAGGATAATGCACTATGTACAATCCACCCAGTGGGTTGCAGGATCTGAGGCAGATCATGGCAAACAAATCTGATTGATTGTTTTGATTGAGTCTGTAACAATTTAGATCAAGGGCATGTGATAGATGTGGTCTACTTGAATTTCAGGAAAGCTTTTGATACTTTCCCGGTTAAGAGACTCATTAATAAATTGGGCAATCTGAAGGTGGGTCCGGAAGTGGTGTACTGGATTAGAAACTGGCTGAGTGATAGATGACAGAGGAATTCAGTCTGAGGTGAGAAAAGTTATTAGTGGAATGCCTTGGGGACTGATCCTGGGGCAAGTTCTGTTCAATATTTTTCTAAACGATAGTGCAAAGGAGTAGGAAGGAAAAATGTGCCCTTGTGCAGATGATCTTAAGATCTGTACAAATTGGACACCTGAGGGAGTAAAAAGAATAAGAAATGGTGTAAAAAGCATGGCTGAATGCTTGGCAGTTAAGATCCAATGCAAAAAAGTGCTCAGTCATGCATTTGGGTGCAGAAATCTGAGAGAGAGCTGTATATAATAGGGGAGAAGAAGCTGATGTACATTGACCAGGAGAGAGACTTAGGAGTGATAGTGTCTGATGATCTCAAGATAGTGAAACAATGGGATAAGGTGGTAGCCAAAGTTAGAAGGATTCTCTGGTGAATACAGAGAGTCATAACTTGCAGAAAAAAGTTGTTAATGCCTCTGCACATGTCATTGGTGAGACCTCACCTAGGATATTTAATTAAGTTCTGGAGTCTGTATATTTAAAACGATATAGACAGGCTACAAGTCTTTCAGAAAACAGTAACCAAAAGCCATATAAGACTTAAGGGCTGAAGACAGAAGAGACATTTAAATAACTGTAAAGTATTAACAATACACTAGAATAAACATTTTTTCAATGCAAAGGAAGTTGTAGAACTAAGGTCATAACATGAAATTCCAAGGGGATAGACTCAGGATCAACACTAGAAATATATATATTTTTTTTTACACAGAAAGAATAATGGATTCTTGGAAAGCTTCTCAAATGAGTAGTGTTGTTAGCTAAATGGCAATGGGTTTCAAAATGTTATGAGGTAAACACAGAGGATTCTTGGAAAAAATGAAGGGACAGAGAAAGTAAGAAATAGTGGTACCACAGGTCATGGGGTAGCCAAGGAGTAACCTGCACAGAGCTATGGTTACAACTCTAACAGCAGTGGCATGACTTCATTGGGCTTCCAATATACCACTGGAATAACCTGCACGAGTAGCAGTTATAACCCAAAGAACAGTGGCAAGACTGCGTTGGGCTTCCAAGAAGGCACTGAGGTAAAGTACACGGAGCAATAGTTATAACCCTAACAGTAATGGTATGCCTGTGTCAGGCTTTCAAGAAAGCATGAGGTGATCATGGTTAAACCTAAACTTCAATGAACATTGGGATGTCAGATGTTTTCAACAATGGCTTTGCTAATTTTGATAGCTTTGTGGCATTAAGACAATGAAGGGATATTGGTGTTGGATTTACTGTTGTTCTTATAAGAATCAAGAGGAAGATGACAAGGTCTGAAATGCCTGCCACTGGAGGTGTTAGAGGCCAGTGCTTTACGAGATTCTGGGCATCCTTGGGACTGTTATGGAGCGCAGTGGTAGAAAAGGAGTTTAAAGTTCAGGAGTGGGTAGCTGGCAGACGTCTGAGCATGAGAATTCATATGCTTATCTACCCAACCAGGCCAACTGGAATGGGCCAATATTGGGGCAGATATTCAAAGCTGGTCGTGAAAGTAACTAATAGGGTCATTCATCAAATGTGTTTATAGCATTAACGCTTGCGATAATAACAGTAGCGCGTTTCAAATGCAAATTTTGGCAAGGGCGGGATTAAGAGGGGTGGGATTTATGAAATGACAGCAATATTGCATGGTTTTAAGACCAGAAATAACTACACCTTTTTCCTGGCCTTAAGCTATGCGATATACCGAAATGGCCATAACCAATTCGCGATAAATGTTTTGAAATTGCATTTTGGCCCTTTCAGGAGGGGGAGATAGAGAGAGAGAGAGCCTCTGGGGAGGCCCTCACGGTGTGCAACTATTTATATGCCTATAGGAGGGCCAGCTAATAGCTCGAGGTGAGGTGTTGGAGGTGGTTTAGGGGCCAGTTTTTCATGCAGAGTTCTACGAATAGCCAGTACACCTTGATGAAGATTTGACATCATCTTGAGTCAGAAAAGTCTCACATTGATGACATTTCTACTATGTTCTCTCACCCTAGCTTGATGGACTCTATAACAGGGTAACATCAAGCTAGGTGAGATAACATAGAACAAATTCATCTTTGTGAGACTTTCCTCACTCCAAATAACATCAAATCTTCCCCAAGTGCTGTTTGTACATCTCAGTCTGCATGAAAAACTGGCCCCTAAACCATAAACCACTACCAACACCTCACTTTGAGTTATTAGATGGCCCTCCTATAGGCATATAGTTTCACAATGTGAGGGCGTCCCCAGAGGTGTGGAGTGTTTTCTCTCTCTCTCTCGCAGCACGCACGAATAGTTTACCACACCACATGATGCTACCAATGCAAAGCACTATGTTACTGTGAGTGCGGTAATTCTAAAATTTCATAACATAACCCTTTTTCTTAGCACGGGCATTATCCATGCATTATTATAGCATTTTGATTAATCTAGGGGATAGATGGTTAGAATTAATCTGGCTAAGTTACAATGAATGCTCAGTGGTACGGCAAAGCTGCTGAATACGCATATATGTGTGCACTCTCGCCAGATAAGTCTACCTGGCTAAATTTAGACTTGTTCTATGGGTATTTAAACTTGGACGTAAACTTATATAGCTAACTCTGAATATCGGTAGTTAGTTGTATAAGTTATAGGGCTAACTCGCTCTGCCTCTGATCCGCCCAGTACATGCCTTCTTTTTGTGTGTTACCTTTAGTCATAAAAGGGACTTATATGGCTAAGTGGTGGTCGCTGAACGTAAGTGCATATTCAGCAGCCGCTACTTAGCCACATAAGTCCCACTTATCTGGCTAAAGTGCTGAATGCACTTTGAACATTTGGCCCATTGTCTTTTTCTGCTGCCATTTACTATGGGATCAATTTTGGACAACTTATCAGGCTAAAACTTAGCTGAATAACTTGTCACAGATATTCAGTGGGACACGTCTCCCACTGCATATACTTGGCTAAATAATTTTGCCAGGATAAATTAGCCATGTCGCTGAATATAAATGGCTTAAGTTATTCTGAACATAGCTTGGTAAGTATAAAAAAAACCCCTCTTGGACTACAGCAGCCTGATGGGACCCCCTCCCCCACCCACTCATAGCCAAAATTGCATGGTGGCCAACATTCCCTTCTCACTGACCCCCCCCCCCCCCAAAGCAGCTCAGCGCCTAAATATAAAAGAGTATTTTCATAAGGACATTAAATTTACAATCCTAACACTGGTTATCTATGGGAGTAGAATTAGGGCACAGAAATATAGTTACATGCTAATATTAAAAAAAAATCTAAGTATCTAGATTTAGAGATCTAAATTCGACACCTATTTCACTCAAAGTGAGGTTACATTTTCAAATGAAAAGTCTCCCAAATTTAGGAGCCTAAATTTAGACCTGCTATTCATTTGCCTAGATTAGGATAGATGCCGAGAGCTTAAAATAAGTGCTTAAAATCTAACTTTTTCCCCTGCCCTAACTCTGCACCTGTGGCCACCCACTTTTTAGACTCCTAAATTTTGGAGTCTAGTGAAACTAGCCCAGTACATTTTTGAAAGGGCCAATTTAGACAACCTAAATCTAAATATTAGAATCCTAAAACTGACACTTTGTACAGTCTAAAATTGGGAAGATCTAAGTTCTGCATATGTTTTGCTTTGCATCTCACACTGTTAATTTCTGAAGCACGTTCATTGTAAGTTATGCGATATGACCGAAATGGCTACTTTTTTTCCAGTAATAATTATTTTTTTTCCAGTAATAATTTTTAAATAATTTAGGAAATAATCTTAATTTCCATTGAAAACTGGCTTCTTGGAAGCTTAGCACTGATTTTCAGCTCTATGCATCTATCATAGGCCCTGATGTAAAATATGCCCTGGACTTCAGTGGACATTTTCTTTACTAAGACACTAAAAAAAAGTTAAGTCCAGGTGCAGTAAGGGGTAGATTTTAAGAGGCGCGCGAACAGCCTACTTTTGCTTGCGCATCAGACTCAAGCAAAAGTACGCTGGATTTTAGTAGATACGCGCGGAGCCGCGCGTATCCACTAAAATCCTGGATCGGCGCGCGCAAGGCTATCGATTTTGTATAGCCTGCGCGCGCCGAGCCGCGCTGCCTCCCCCCAATTCCCTCCAAGGCCGCTCCGAAATCGGAGCGGCCTCGGAGGGAACTTTCCTTTGCCCTCCCCTCACCTTACCCTCCCTTCCCCTACCTAACCCACCCACCCGGCCCTGTCTACACCCCCCCCCTTACCTTTGTCGGGGATTTACGCCTCCCGGAGGGAGACGTAAATCCCCGCGCGCCAGCGGGCCTGCTGCGCGCCGGGCCGCGACCTGGGGGCGGGTACGGAGGGCGCGGCCACGCCCCCGGGCCGTAGCCACGCCCCGTACCCGCCCCCAAAACGCGGCCGACACACCCCCGAAACGCCGCGTCGACCGGGCCCGCCCCCGACACGCCCCCGACACCCCCCTCCGAAAACCCCGGGACGTACGCGAGTCCCGGGGTCTGCGCGCGCCGGTAGGCCTATGTAAAATAGGCTTACCGGCGCGCAGGGCCCTGCTCGCCTAAATCCGCCCGGTTTTGGGCGGATTTAGGCTAGCAGGGCGCTGAAAATCCGCCCCTAAGTTAATAGCATGCAAATGTGAGATTTACTAAAAGCATATAATATAAAAATATGTGCAAAAAATGAAAAGCATGCATAAATCCTGATTAATGCATACAAACTCTGGTTTATGAGCACAAAACATGATTGAGCAGCATAACTTGATTTATTCACATTGCGGCCAATGCAATATGGTGCGCTGAGCCGAGCACACTGTTAACCTGCAGTCGACGTGGGTAGAATAAGCGCTAATCAATCCCATAATGCAATAAGGGGATTAGCGCATATTTAATGCGCATCCAATGCGGAGTGAATCTAATAGCAATCCTCACATCAAATGCATATGAATGAGGCTATAGACATTCACTCCTGATGCAAAAAAACAAAAAAATGTGCGTCTTGGACGCACATTTAACTGTCATCTATTAGCCTACCTGGAGCAGGCGTTAATAGCTGTGCGCATCAAACAAAAGTACAGAAAAGCAGAAAAAAATGCTTTTCTGTACTGCCTCCTACTTAATATCGTTGTGATATTAAGCAGGATGAAAAATAAAGAAATAAAAGTTAAAAAAAAAAAAAATTGACAGTTGGACCCATCACAAAAACTGACATCGATAAACTCGGCGTTGGTTTTCCTTAGCGGTGGATGGCCGTCACGAAAACTGATATCGATAAACTCGGTGTTGGTTTTCCTACCGGCGGACAGCCACGAAAACCACGCCGATAAACCGGCGGCGGTTTTTCGTTGACAGCCATCCACCGCTAAGGAAAACCAATGCCGAGTTTAGCGGTGTTGGTTTTTCTTAGCGGCGAACATTTTCCTTACTGCCGTACGCCGGTCAGGAAACCGACGCCGTGTTTATCGGCATCAGTTTTCGTGGCTGTCCGCCGGTAAGGAAAACCAACGCCGATAAACTTGGCGTCGGTTTTCCTGAATGGCGTACGACAGCCAAGAAAAACCGATTGGGTTCGTGTTGGCAAGGATGCACTAGGGTTGCACAAGCGACCCTAGTGCCTCCTTGCTAATGCGACTCCTAATTTTAATATTGCACGGCACCCCCCCTTGGGGGCGCCTGGGGTGTGTTAAGAGAGTGGGCGCTGACTATGGGCAGAAACATGATTTTTGCTCCTAAAATTGTCCTTAAAAGTTAGAAGCACAACATGAATTCTGTGTATCGACAGACTGATTTTCAAATGATTTAGGCTCCTAAATTTGGACTTAAGGTTCTAGATTGGACCTTCCGAAATTTACTAGGGCTGAATGCCTAAATTTGAGATCCTAGTTTCACGAGGATCCTAAATTTAGGATCTTAAAATGTGGGAACCTAACTTAGGCATAGATTTTTCATTCCGCAGCCAGAAAAGGGGCGGGGGGAGGGGGGAGGTGATAGTGTGCACCAGCCGCATCACGGCAGTGCATTTTCGCCTGCCATAGTTTGCAGCCACGGCACACACTATTGCCCCCATAATGCCCCTGCAAAAGGTATAGTTATTCTGGCGTTACTGCCGGTGATAATGTGTAAAACATTATCGCCCCACAGCGCAACCCAGACCAAAATTTTTTAAATCCCACCCAAACCCTTCCCCTTTCCTTCATTTAAATGTTATCGTCACGATGCATAAGGCCCTAACGCACGCATAACGGCCCATCGCGTTTTGAAAAATGACCCTGCAAGTCCCTAAATCTAGGCAAATGAATAGCGGGCCTCAATGAAGGCCCCTAATTTTAGGATCTGACATTTGGTGAATTTTCAACTGAAAACATATCCTCCAAAGTCTGATGAAACTTGGTTGTCTAATTTAGGGTTTAACGTATGTGCCTAAATTTAAGGAGCTCTGCTTTTTTGGGAATAGTCGA